>NW_027526295.1:208219554-208819554 GCF_048455015.1 Haemaphysalis longicornis
TGAGAGAAGACGGCGATAGCGGCATGGGCACGATGTCGTGTTTGTGTACTGCGGCGTGTACGGCGGAAAGGATGGCGTACACGGCCGGCCGTGCACGCAAGGCAAGCGGAGAGGCGCCCCGTGGCGCCCGCAAAGGCTCCGCGGAGTGTTGTCGCTGACAAATGAAGCCGCGTTTTCGGAGGAGCTGCTCGTTCGTCGAAGCCGCCTCTGGACGTCCGCAGAACGCGGCGGGGAGCACCATCTCGCCTTCTTGGTGCATCATGGGGGGGTCCCGCCAAATTTGAACTAGACACCGACACAGCCGACACAGTCGGTTGCGGCATTTGCTTGTTTGTTTTTTTGTTTGTTTCCTGGGGGACGTACCCATTATCAGTGCATATATATTTACCCGCAGCCAGCGGCAAAAACCGGAGGTTATTAGCGCAATCGGCAACGCCGTCGGACAGTGCTCAATGTAATCGACTATTGCCTGGGCGCCGCCATATTAAGTTGGCGCCAAAAAGGCCCCTTCCTTCCGATTTATCGATTAATGTTTTAGGTGCGACTAATTTTTTGATTGATTATAGGGTTTAACGCGTCGACGCAACGCAGGCGATGAGGCGCGCCGTAGTGGAGGGGCTCCGGATTAATTTTGACCACCTGGGGATCACGCGATTAACTTTTTTAACCAGTTAATCGGCTGAGGTCACGTGAGCAAAATGAACCACGAGTGCAATGTGAAATTCGGCGCAAGCATGTAGATGATGATACTCGTGTTCAACTAACCCACCTTACGTCATAGCAGTAAACGATGCCGTATAATCAGAGATTATTGTGGTGAAAACTCTAAGGTGATAGCCAAGACATACGGGAAAATGGCTATTCCTTATATAAATACACACACCTCAAAACACTGCGAGCGGGCACTCACACTTCTTTAGCGTTGCAGAAACCACGATCGGCCTGGTGGAAGTAAACCACGATTAATTGGCGTCCCCTGCAATTACGGCGAATGCATATGATCCTGATTCATTTTTTATTTATTCTTCATCTTCCTTAGTTTTCTTTTATTCTTTTTTAAAATTATCGTTATTATTGTATAAAATTTCTTTTCCTTCCCAAACCAACGAAACCGATTAATCAATCAATTAACTGATTAAAGTCTGCCGATTAATCCAGTTAAAATTTTCAATCTCGTACTGCCAGCCACGAATGGCGACTGACCAAGGGATAAACACGCGCTTCCCGCTATACCATGTCGTTCAAATATATCTCGAAATCTGTTCTGTGTCGTTTATGTGCGTCCAACGGGCTGCAGCAGGCATTTTCAGGATGCAACGCGGACCTATAGCGGCACGTCATGAACTACGTTGGAATAAGGGCCTGATGCAAGAAATGTTCAACGCCACAGAACCGTTCGACCGCCCTTCCCAGAACACAGAAGTACTCTTAACCCCTGCAGCCGTCGCCAACAGCGCCCAATCAAGCCACGACTGTCACCTGCTGCATCCGGCGCGCCGATTGGTTACGCTGCGAGCGGCTCATTACTCAAGATTTCTGGCCGCGCCAGCCGGACGCTCTAATGGCCACAGCGACGTCGGCCCCTTCAAGCCGCGTCCGCTGCCAGCTCTCCCGGCTATCTCTCTCAGCCTGCAATAACTCGGCCTAAGCGCGCCGGGTGCCCGGACACCTCTCACCGCGTGGCCAGTGCATCTCCCGCCTTCATGTACACAGGCCTTCCTTCGGAGGCCTCATCGGCGTTGCCATCTTTGAATCAGCCCTGTTACCGAGTGCGGGATATTCATCGGGCCATTCTACCGCAAGAGGCAATCTGGCTGCAGTTGGCGATCCCTCGGCTATTCCGCTCTCCCTGCCGCCTTAACGGGGCCCGGCCGGTAAGACAAAAGGCGGCCGCGCGGAAAGAGCGCCGAAGCCCCGAATGGCACTGAGAGGGAGCGCGTATAAATAGTTCGTGCACGGCACCAGGCCCACGGCTTATCGGCGATCAGCGGCGATTGGGGAGGCGCGAGGGGCAATTTATCGCCGGGACTATCGCGCACCTCCGCACAAGACCCGTCTCGCGCCTGCTTTGCGCGTCTGTCCGCTGGACTGATGGGGTGGCCTGCACGTGCTGGCTGCTTTAAGGCTTTAAAAAAAGAAGGTGCGGTATATTAATGCGGCCAGGCAACACACCACGGGCTATAAACAGCGAAATGGGGAGTTCCTGATTAATAAGTCAGACAACCGTGGGTTTTCTATCTTCAAACATCGCGCACGCGTGTGTTTTTGCATTTTACTACCAACTACAGCGCGGCAGCCAAGAATCGAACCCCTTCACGCCAAAGGTTGCTCGTATCCGCGTTGGCTACATATAGATGCCGCGAGCTAGATTTCCCGCTATCTTTGCAACACGTGCGCGCACATTAATATAACAATGAGGATGGCGCGCTGTTTACGAATTGGCCACATGTCCTGAGCACCCTGCCAAACACGTTTAAAGTGCGGCCAGCTTCAACAAGGAGCCATGCAAGAATTAAAAAAAAAAAAGAAACTTGCAGAAACTGCACGTTGGAATTACCGAATAAATGTGTATAAGACGTCCTCGATACACTGCGCCTATTTAATACGGGTATCACTGTTATACACAAAACATTACTGGGAAAGAGTTTAGAAGGTGCCGTATAAGCAGTCTGATGGTAAAGTAGGAAGGCCTCAGGGCCTTTTATGAAATACCTCCATAAGAAGTCACGTATCCTATGCAGTGCCGAGCCCCTGCAGAATCGGCTTCACTATGCCACACAAATGCGTTGCTAGAAAGGCATTTAAGGCGCATTACAACGAGTGCGGTTTTAAAGCCATATCTCCTTTTATGAATGGACTTCTCGTATGCGGTGCAGGTGTTTCACACCAAGTGTTACAGACGGACGTATACGGGTTTCCCCTCAGAGACCGCACAAAAAAAGGCCCGATATTTTAAAAGAAACAAGATAACACGCTTAGAGAACACGATAACCGAAGAGGGCAGGGAGCCCGGCCTTGGGCTTTGAACCCCACCCCGTGCATCGTGAGCGGAAACGGCGAGCCGAGGGAGAGAGAGCGCAACGCGCACAAGGTGAGAGCTCCGTGCGCTCCTTTGGCACGACTTGATGCTGCTGGGCAAAGCATATGAAACCACGACGACGCGAATACCGGCCGGCCACACAGCTGCGCCTGGGGTTAGTTGGGCAGGAACAGTCAACGCTTTAAATAGATATTCCTGTGTTTTTGAGGAGACCATGTCCGCAGGCTGCAAGTATACCGCCCTTCCGTAGTAAGTGTAGAGAAAGGTAATGCATAAAATTATAAAATTCAAGAACACACACACACACACACTATATATATATATATATATATATATATATATATATATATATATATATATATATATATATATATATATATATATATATATATATATATATATATATATATACATATATATATATATATGAGATGTCGCTCACTGACAGCACAAAATACGTACTCCCTTTATTTGGCGAATGCGCAGCCAAGCAAGCCCTGCGTCAGCGATGATGCTGATAATGTCCTGGTGAAGACGATCAAGCACTACTGAAAAAGATAACAAGTGATGATGATGATTACATTATAGGATGAATACACATACACACAAATATATATATATATATATATATATATATATATATATATATATATATATATATATATATATATATATATATATATATATATATTCATCCTATATTATAATCGTAATCACTTGTCATCCTTTTCAGTAGTGCTTCATCGTCTTCACCAGTACATTATCATCATCATCGCTGACGCAGGGCTTGCTTGGCTGGGCATTCGCCAAATAAAGGGAGTACGTCTTTCGTGCTATGTCAGCGAGCGACGACTCTTTTAAAAGCCTCTTACAATATAAAAAAATGAAACCAGGCTTTTCGGTACTAAGAAACCATTTCGAGGTAAACTATCGCGACAGACAGCATGGAAAGCCGCCCGGATGTCCTACGAGATACCAGGGATGTAACATCATGTTCTAGAAAAAGATTGCGCTTTATTGCGTGCTGGAAAAAAATTTCGCTTTATTATACTCCTGTAAGTGGCCCGAGCGTCTACGGCTGAAAAATTCGATGGCTAAATACTTTTGAAGCGTACGCCATCACGAGGGGATTGGCTGCAATGTAATACCCGACCCATTCCGCTGCAGGAACCATCGGTCATCGTGAACATGCTCGCGTTATTCCCATACACTGCCGTCAGCGCACGACTTGTCCCGCGCAGCAGGCGAGGTAATCGAAGAGGCCGAGGGAGCGGGAGACGCGCTCGCTTAGCGGCTCCGGTGATCCCTGACGCCTGCCGCGCCGCTGTCTCATCGCCCCCGGCCAAAAGAGCACGGCTACTACCAGCGGGAAAAATGCAAGCAGCAGCAGCAGCAGCAGCAGCAGCAGCACGCTCTGCACATGAACGGGAGGGACGGAGAAGATGGGGCGAAACGCGCGACGAGCGGTCGAAAAATAATGGTGGCACAAGCGCATGCATGTACGTACATACATAGAGAGAGCCCAAGCATGTCCGTACGCGCTGTATACAAGGCAAGAGCGGACGCGCACACTTAAATGCCGCACTGTTTCATGCATGTAACTCAACGCAACACGCCCGTATACATCACACGCACTCTTCCCCAGGGCCGAATGCGCATGACCTCTCTCCCTCCCCCCTCCTTCCGCTCACCTAGCTCCCCATACATAATGCAGGGCGCGCGCGGTTGCACCTGGGCATGTTCGATGCGGGGCAGATGGGCCACTTAACCCACGGGATTTCATGCGAAGCAGCGGCGCGAGCACACCCCGGCGGTGGGGATATATATATATATATATATACTTGAGAAGGTCCTCCAGTCGAAACGTAAACCACTGTTTTTGTTTTTTAATCGTGAGTCAACCATTTTCTCAACTATTTCTTCTGGCTCCTCGAGAAGTTTCTTCTACTGCTTATATATAATGGGAAATGAGGGGCTCCGTGAAATAAGACAGAAAATAAGGGTTGGCAGTCAAGAAAACCTCGGAAAGCAAAGGGGAGGTTGTGGTGGGTCATAGAAAGAGATGAAGAATTTTTTGAGTCGAAAAGAAAGTGGTGAAAAAATGCCCGCCGGGTGGGATCCGAACCCACGACCTCCAGAATACCGGTCTGGTGCGATAACCATTTTCACCACTTTCTTTACAACTCAAAAAGTTCTTCATCTCTTTCTATGACCCACCACAACCTCCCCTTTGCTTTCCGAGGTTTTCTTGACTGCCAACCCTTATTTTCTATATATATATATATATATATATATATATATATATATATATATATATATACGAGAGGGTAGACACACGTATGAAAACGATGATCGAACTAACGTTTCGACCGGGGTCCGGTCCGGACCCCGGTCGAAACGTTAGTTCGATCATCGTTTTCATACGTGTGTCTACCCTCTCGTGTATTTTTGAAACCGAATCCCGGAACTTATTCATCGCTATATATATATATAGAGAGAGAGAGACAAAGTCGAACGAGAAAGACGTAGAAAATAGAAATAAGTTTACTGACGTTTCAGGGAGAGGACTCCCTTGCTTCAGAGGACTCCCTTTCTTCAGGGAGTCCTCTCCCTGAAACGTCAGTAAACTTATTTCTATTTTCTACGTCTTTATCGTTTGTCTCTGTCTCTACTAACCTTATTTTTTCGCGCTCTGTGTGAATTTTTATCTTCTCAGACTATATATATATATATCAGGGTGTCGAACCGGAACCGAACTGAACCGAAAACCGGAACCGAACCGGTATTTTTTCCGGAACTGAACCCGAACCCGAACCGTTATTTTTTGAGCACGCTGAACCCGAACCGGAACTGAACCGGAAAAAGAAATAACGGTTACCGGTTCATGCCGAAACGGTTCGACCCTCTATTGTTGATATTGCACAGTCAATGCAATTCAGGCCTTTTTTTCTTTCCCGTACCATCAACTTTGTACTTGCTCCCGCACTTTCCCCTCCAGACAATTGAACACTATCACGCTCTATGTAACAACAGGGGAAATGAATGAGCACCAATGTAGCATTGGTCTGTTGCTGCTGGAGGCGCGAGCGTAGTGCAAGCTGACCAAACGAAATGTCATTCTCGGCAGCTTGCAGGTGATATAAAACGACTTTGCCCTTCCCTAGCTGCGACTTCATTGGAGAAATCAGGCTGCAGGAGTGCTCCACTGCGCAACAGCGAAAGCTCACACCCGATGTGTGCAAACTTTTTGCATTTCATAATTTGTTTAAAAGGTCCGACACCTGCAAATTATTAATACTTGACAAGTGTGACCGCAGGAGCTGCTCAGTGGCTAAGTTGTTTGCTAAGCCGTTTGCCCAACTCGCTACATTGCTTCTACTGCTACTCGTTCCGGAGGGGAATACTGGTGTGGACGAATTAAAGAGCGTCTACCCAAAAAGTCCCATCTCATGCTCCACGTGTCAAATTTCCCTTTCATTTTGTAACCGCATTATCTGTTATAAGATTCCGCAATGTAGCACACGGAACGATGGTAGGGGTTCAGGCGGTACGATGACATACTGATTGTAATGCACACTTTCGGTATCGCAAAAGGAATTGCAGTGGTCAGAGCAATAATGCAGTGACTGAGCGTAACTAAAGCTTACTTTTAACAAAAGTGTGGCTAACACATTCGATAAGGTGACAGCTAACAAATTATTCAGGGTTACCAAATAATCTAATTCATTGGTAGTATTTATGTGCCTGTTGTAGAATTTTTCTGTTTTGTTACAAATATAAAAAATGTGCGCCATTGTTATTAAGCGCTGGTATTTGAACACGCCAGTACGCAGGACTAAATTTAAGGCCTCAAGGTTAGCGTGATGGGCGATTGCATAGCGACAATTGCGATTTCAACAAAAAAGGAAAGGACAGAAAATATATCCCACCATCATATCTCTTGGCGTTGGCTTTATGAATAGTTGCTAGGACAACAGAAAGGCTGAGCGATAAAGAAGGTGGTAAATCGTCGCCACTTCATGTGTTTTTCTAATATCTCCTAATTGTTTAAAGTTTCCTTTGCAATTGCGCCACTGCCCTTGGGGAGCAGCACCATTTTGAATGTTAGTTTGTGTTTTCATTTGACGGTCGTTTTAAACTAGTAAATGTTTTTTTTCTAATTTTAGTGATAATTCAACTCATCGAACCGGTTCGCGAACCGGTTCAAGCTCCCGAACCGGTTCGCGAACCGGTTCGGTACGTGATTTTGTCGAACCGGAACTGAACCGGAACGAAATTATTTCACCCGAACCCGAACCGTAACCGAACCGGTATTTTTTTCGGTTCGACACCCTGATATATATATATATATATATATATATATATATATATATATATATATATATATATATATATATATATATATATGTGTGTGTGTGTGTGTGTGTGTGTGTGTGTGTGTGTGTGTGTGTGTGTGTGTGTGTGTGTGAAATTTGTGGGCCCTTGGACTGTGAATATATGGAAAATGAAATCTGTTTTACTTATTAGCAGTTTCGTTTACTGGTCATGACTCCCAAAAAAGCTGTCCACGGTTGTTTGCTTCAGCTTGGCATGGCACCGCTTAGCTTAAACCAAGTAGAAATTGACCTTGCTTAGGCTGAACACGTTCTCCAAGCAGCCCCCTGTCTATAAGTACCGCTGGAGTACTTCTACTGCCTAGCTTGCTTCTGTAGTGGATGGTGGGGTGCTCTGGTGGTCGCCATTGTCGATATCCTCTTTGCTCTTACCATTAGAGCCTTCTTCAAATGAGAGAAAGATACGGTTACGTGGAAAACGCGTTGACGTCGAAAAAGAACCCTCCAATTATTTTAACACCTCTGATGAAACCATCCGCAAGCACCCGCATGAAAATGTGATGACAAGATAGCTTTTCCTGAAGGCATTTTACGCCGAAAGGTCTTCGAATGAAAATGAAGGATTTCTGTTTATATATGTAGTAGGAATTTTTCGTCTCCACACCGCGTACCAGCAACTCTATCTGACTGGAAACATTTCGCCGGGGAATAAATGGCTGCTTTAATCAAAGTCCCATCATATTAACCCTCGTGAGAGGGAAGTCCTCTGGACAGAAGACTGTCATTGTAATAACCGATATTTCGTTAAAATCGGGGATGGTTTGCTCCTAATGCACTGGAGTGGGGGCCTCGAAGCACTTCAAATAAAGCGAAATATCAAATAACGTGGCTTCGATATAGCGAGGTTTACTGCATATCAAGTTACATCTAACAAATTTAACATTCGCGTAATTTATTTGGTGTCTGTGCATATTGGAGATAGCCCTTTCTACTGCATGCAACTATTTCTGTCATTAGGTTTATACATATCCGCAGCCGTTTTTATCGGAATTACACACGCATAAAGGCGTGCCTCGAAGGTGTTCAGTTTTCATCACGTCGTATACAGAGCTAACGTCTTTATTCATCCATCAGGCCATTCTAGACGGCAAGTAGTAAAGTATCGTCATTTTCTTAACTCAAGGATTTAAAACGCCGAATGTTTTCATCACGCTTCGCTACATCACTGCCGTCAGACACGGCCGAAAAGAACAAAAAAAAAAAAACCCTAATCACGCATGCGACGAAGGACCGGTTATTTGACTAAGTAGGCGGAAAGCTGAACGGGATACGCGCCAAGCATAAACTACCGGACGTAATGACCGAAAGAGAAAAAGAGAAGAGAAATATTAAGCGTAGCGCGCAGGAGAAAGTGCGAGCGCTGCAGATAGACCAGGATTACTCAGATTACCACACGCCTGGCTGTCCACCCTCGTGATTAACGACAACGCGCTGCAAGACGGGATGAGCGTTTAAAGCTCGTTTCTTTTCCCCCACGCGAGACGCCAGCGCGTGTATATATACGCCACTGCCGTAATGAAGGCGATCTTTCATTTATGTGGGGCGACAACGACCAGCAGGTCGCGAGAACAGCGTCAACGAGCATGCACGGACGACATCTCCTCGGGCCGTCACGCCACCACTACATGCCCCGTGTAGCTTTCGCAGCGCAGAGAAACTTATCGACCGCGTGTGCGTAACTGGCTGAGACGCATTATAGTCTCTGTGAGCTGTACTTCCCAAAGCTCCAAGGAAGTGTCCTACCGCAAGTCGTCCTAAATGTCGAACTATCGTTAATCCATCCTTCACGTTAACGTTTGGGAGCACAATCTGCGAGATTCCTCACAAGTATTAGCCTGCTGAAGCAATTGAAATGGCCCATTGAGCGGAAAAGCCAGCACCTGGCTTCGGTGTCCCGGACAGAAAAATCCCGGGCCATTTCCACTAACGTGAAACCTGGGGAGGGGCGAAGCATGCAGTGTATAAGTGTACTCTTCGCGCCTTGGCGTTTTCTTCCAACGGAGATGAAACCGTTGGAGGGGGGTAGAGGCATACAGCTTTGCTGTAAAAGTCTCTTTGAAGCACGAAGCTCTCTAGCGCGAGGCGTAAATAAGCGTCCCGGTGTTTTTTTACTACGCGTTACGAAGCGCTCCAGCGCGAGGCGTAAACGAGTGTCGCGGTGTTTTTTTAGCACGCGTTATGTTCTAGCACGAGGTGTAAACGACTTTCCCGGTGTTTTAGTACCGTGCCTTCATGAGACAACGATGTATACGACGACGACGGACGACGACAGGAGACACCAACACCCCCAGTCCCTAAGGGGTTTCGCCTCTAAAACGGCTTCTCGACCACGTGTCTTTAAAACGTTCCATAGCTCGAGGCATTCCACAGCAGACGCTTAAGGCAGCACAGGTGGCCGTCGACGCCAGTACACCGCCGATGCAGCAAAAGCGCGGAGAAACGCAGCGAACCGAGAGGGCAAACAGGCAGCGAAATCCATCATCGTCGTCAACTCTCCAAATGCGTGGCAACGGGAAGGAGCAGCGGTGCAACACGTAGGAAACAGAAGCCATTCGAAAGCGTAAGACTGGAGCGTACCGCGAAGTGAATCGTCTCAGGCGGCAACAGGACGAAACGCAGGCGCTAAAAATGCGAAGCTGAATGGTCAGGACGGAGCGCAAGAAAGTAAAAAAAAAAAAGTTACTAAACACAGAAAATTTTGAGATGTTCTCGATAAACACTGCCAGTTTCAAAAAAAAAACCTGCACGTAGCGGCACCATCGTCAATCGCGGCATTTTGTGTTTAACCTCGATGTTTTTTAATAGCTGAGCTGGAACGCAATCCAATGCCATTTCATACCCCCCCCCCCCCCCCCCCCCCCCCCTTTCTTTTTTCCTTTCGCAATTAGTCGGGAAAAGCAGCCGCCCATGCAGACAGCCATGCTCCCATGCACCATTTATACGTCCCTTAAAGATGTCTTGCCAGTAGGACTGCTGCGCATCGCGGTGAAACTCTGTCGCACGGCCGTAATGACGTCTAGCCTGCATTTGCCCATTCTGCGTCATTTTAGTTTTTCTGTACAACGTAAGAGTTTGCGTTTTTATTTAGGGACGACTACTGTTCACTCCCCCCACCCCCCTCCTGTCTTTGCTCCTGGTTCGTTCCAAAGTTATCTTTTTTTTTTATTTCACTTTACATAACAAACATTTTCTTTATTTTGGTAGTAAGGTATCATTCGCGTTTCATTTTTCCTTTTGTCTCTCTCTCTCTCTTTTTACAGCGAATCTGTCTTGTGCAAGATTATGACCAAAATTGCGTACGACTATTGGGCCGCGTCGACTAAGAATCGCACGCGCTCGCTCCAGAGCTCGTCTAGAGACGAAGAGAGAGAAAGCTTTGACGAATACTGAAAGAGCTGGTGTAAAATGCCCTGTAGCTCTCTGTCTAATGTAGGTCGCTGAAAAAAATCCCGCTGAAATTGGCCACTACAACCACTCTGTGGTTACGGCGAGTTTCATTTACTTGCCACAATTAGTTCACGGTCAAGTTATAAGCTTCACTGAATGCCCGTCTGCAGTCAATACATGGCCGCTTCACAGAAAACGGCTGTAACTCTTGTTTTATAGCAGTCACCCCGAAATAAATTATACGAGAATTAATTAAGAATTAATTCTCACCAAGTTGAGTGTATGTGTCTATGTTCAATAAATATAGTACGTCACCTACCTAACCCAACTTAGCCATCCACCCGTATACACTTTCGCTGGTCCTCCGTGCGCCCTCACATTAGTGGGGGACTCTAAATTTGTTTCTATCATCAGCCATTCAGAGTTGTTGTGGAGGGTCCGCAGTCAAGCGTTGCCCATTCTCTAATGTCACTGACAACATAGCCCTCTATCGGGAGACCGAGTGGCTGTGCTCCATCGTTCTTCTTTTCAAGCTACGCAGGTTACATTGCTTTGTGTAAAAATGGGTTCAGTGGACGCTTCCTAGCAGACAGCGCAATCACTGGCTAAGTAATGGAAGATAGTTGGTTTTACAACGGTCGTCCGAGCCAAATGATGCCCCCACGTGCGTATGTATATGGCCTATGAAATTCCCCTCCTGCACGGAGTGCTGCCCAACACGTCGATGCTTACATGTATACCTTGTGCAGCATTGCATATGGTTAGATGATCTAGAAGGATGCAAAGGGAACGCAATTTTTGTCAAGGAATTTAAGCACGGGGAAGAGGGGACTGGCGTGCGTGCGTGCAGACAGCGCGATCACGCTACCAAGCCCTTGAGCGTGGTCGTATTTTTCGACGTCGCGACAAACTCGGCCCGTCATTTCAGTTTCGCTAGCATAGAATAGCAACATGCTTTCGCAGCCACAAATCCTGCGCACAATGAGACAAAATTGCCGGCACAAGCTGCTCTCGCGCGCACGCTGCAGAAAACCGTGACAATGTCTTGCACCTATATATAAATTTTAAGCGGGAGTTTTAAGCTGGCTTTTCACAGTAGACATGAAATGTAACCGCGACATTGATCTCATTACTAAAATGTACACCGCAATGAAAAACAGAGAGAAAGAAACAGAGGTGAACAGAATAAGGACCTCAGACAGGCTTCAGCGCAGGCATGCTGGTGACGGTATAGTACATAAATGACCAGCCCCACTCCCAACCTCACGTTTCTATTAACCCAACACACTTTCTGAAGCTAGCTGAACAACAACAGGCTCTCGCTTCTCGTTTTCAGCGGTACATGTCTGCTACCCTTCGGTGCCTGACGTCAACAGGCGTATAAACTGCGCGTTACGGCTCAATCACTGCAGTTCAGTTTCCCGCACACAAAAATGCCACCACGGTGCGTCATCCACGCGGGCAGGCTTTCGCGAACATTCTGCCGGCCGCCCCTCTGTCCGGCTACTGCGCCACCCCGCACACCCGAAAGGTATACGGAGAGAAAAACTGCGTAAAGCGTATCAAACCCCAAGCAGACGATCGTGCGTGCACATGGACAAAACGATCAGCCTTTTAAGTGAGCGCGCCGGGATCTTACGCAACGCGCGTACACAGGATGCATGTAAGCTCCGTTCGGGACAGCGCCGCTTCTTTTCTTCTTCGCGTACCGCCTCGCTCTCGCCCTCACACTTCTCCTTCAAGGTCAAAACCTGTATATACGCGAGCCTTGAGACGATCGCTGAACACGCTTTGTCTGACGGCTGCGTGCCCCGCCGCTATATGCACGCGTTCGTAAACGACGCGGCCAGCAGATCGCGACAGCGCGGAAGGATCTTTCGCTGCTTGTGAACCTTGCCCAGTTTTTTTTTTCCTGCCTCCCTCACTCACTTTTCGTTCCTCTTTCTTCTCTTTGCTTTCTTTCCTCCTCATCTTTTCTACTCCGGCGTTTTCTGGCCGCCGAAGCCGAACTAGCGGCGGCGTCGCTTTCGACATTAAACGAAGTATGTGTACGCGTATACGTAGTCGATCTAACCGTCGAGAAAAGAGAAATCCCGGCCGACCACGAACTGACGCAGGCTGGGCATGCATGCAGGCCGAGGCGTGCGTGAAGCAAACACGGCTAAAGGCAGCGTATACTGCGGCCGGCGAGGGTCCAAAGCAGCGCCGTGTGCACTGGACGTGGATGTATAACATGAGCGCGAAGAATCGGCCGCCGCCGAGAAAGAAGAACAAAACACCAATACAGAAGCAAAGCAGAGCCGGGAGCGGGAAAAGCAAAAGGCAACCCCCGTGCGCAGGTATATACGTATAGGCGCGCGCGCGCAGCCGACCTATAGCTCCGTCACGAAATCCATTATGTGCCCAGGCGCGCTGCTCTGGAAGCGAGAAATCTTAATTCTCTTTTTGCTGATTGCCCCGTCGCTCCGACTTTCTCCCCCGTTTGAAGCTAAATCATGTTTGCTCGTTTTCTTTGGCGATTCCTGTTATTCTTTATCGAGTGTACACCGAGGGCCCATCGGTTTCGCCCCCCTATATTGCAAACTCTCTCCTGTATATCTTGCAGCGTCTTTCATGCAAGACATATTTCTCCATCCTCCGTCCTGGCCCAACCGATAAAGAAGCTGATAAGGGCAGAGAGAGAGAGAGAGTGAAAGAACAGGCGTAACATAAGACTGACGCTATTTTCAGCCTCTCGGACAAAAACAGTCGACGACGGTACGAAGCAGCTATGCGCGAGGGGCCGCGCGCAGTGATCGGCGAATTCTTGCGCGCGGCCTCGACCCTGTAGATAAATTGAGAAGAGGGCGAGAAAGAGGGCAGCCCCCGAAGAACTGCACATATTTGCTAATGGCGGCCGTCCCCCAAACCACCTCGAGCGTCCGCCGGGAAGCAGTCCGTCTTCGATGAGCGAATGCCGCCGGCGGACGACGCAACGCACCCCACGGCAATGGCGGAAAGACGGGGCATGTATGCCTGGCACCAACGCGGCTTCCTCTTAACTTCCCTGGCTCTTCACGCGACTCCATTCTTTCCGCAATTACTTTCTTGAGCTTTCGAAATCCCCGCTATCTTTACGCAATTTGTCTTTTTCTTCTTTTTTTTTATCTCTGGATGAATAGGGAGTGGGGAGGGGTCATTTTTATTAGTCGGGACAGCTGACTGTGCCGCAAGAAATTCGCTCCCAAACCACCCTGCCCAGCTACTTCTTTAGGCCTTCGCTCGAGGCTATCTTGCCCATCTTCGGCGATTTAGATAGAGGGGACACTCGACAAAACCGGAGCGACATAATTTGCTCCATTTACTTAACGTTCCGCTTACCAAAAGAAAGCACTTGGAGTTATATATTCTGCTGGAAATGGTGTTTCTGAGTCTGTACAGCAAGTAATAAAGTTAGCCTGGACCCATAATTGAAGACAACGGGCACATGAGTGCTACCTTTTACACGCATACATTCACCGACGAGGAAACTTAAATCGCTGCAAATCATTGAGTGGCGAGAAAAAGGTTAGTCTGTGTGTTCCCCGGCGCCCCTGCAGCCGTTTTTTTTAAAAAATGACATCTTCCATGGCCGGTATACGTTATACAGAAAAAGTTTTAACCTTCCTCTTGTTTGCAAAAAAAAAAAAAAAAAAGAGAGAGAGAGAGAGAGAGAGAGAGAGAGAGAGAGAGAGAGAGAGAGAGAGAGAGAGAGAGAGAGAGAGAGAGAGAGAGAGAGAGAGAGAGAGAGATGGCAATGCCCAGACTGCCCATTGAGCGCTCCCAACCGCCTCGTCATATTTACAGGGCTAATTTCACATTGCGTAATTACAAAACGTCGCACCTCTCATACATATGCTCACCTGGGGCGTGAACTCCATTTAACACGATTTTTGCGTACCAAGATTTTGTATACCGTAGGATACCCTTCATTCACACATGCATGTCCATTGCATGCAGGGAATGTTATACGTCCTACGAAATCGCAACCTGCCCAGGTCACAGTCTTGTTACATCTGAAATGATTAGAGTAGAAAAGTACACTTTAGTGCGACAAATACTGTGTTAGCAGCGTCTTATTGCTGGTATACGGTTCTTGGGAGGGCCCCTTGGTTCAAAAGTTCATATCGGCTGTGGCGGCCTGGCGGGCTCGATTGACAGCAGCTGAAGCTGGCCGGTTGTGGCCGAGCTGGTTAGCATGCCGGCTCACAGACTGGCATTGGGGGAGGGCACTGAAGGGGGAATCGGAACATTCCCAAACCATAGGGGGAATAATAGCTTACCCGTTTTTCGTTTGGAAAATCGAAATTTCGAAATGTTTGAAAGGAAGAAAGTGGAGAAACGCATCCTCTCCTGGTGGGATCAGAACCCACGGCCTTTTGGGTTCTGATAGCAACTTACTCGTCACTGTTTAAAAATTGCGACGGCTAATGTACTCATAATATTATTTTTATAGTAACCTGAAGGGCCACGTGATCGTCACTCGTTACGTTTGGTTCCAGAAACTTCCCTGAAATCAAGGGTTGAACGGACGCCCGTCTGGACGGGAGAAGGCGTGAGAACAATAAAAAACTCGCACCGACCAAAGTGGGTGAGCGTGCACCGACCAGGCTCCTATACGGGAGCCGGAACATCTTTTTTTGGTTTTTATCAACATTCTTGGTCGGTACCAGTATTTAAATGTTGTCAGAAACTTCCTAAACCGAACCCCTTTAAAAAGCAAGAAGACGGGAGCCAAAACACAAGCGCCCTCCCGCCACTCAACTACACGCCTCGCGAATCTTGAAAAAGCGTTCAGGTGCTCAGGACGATTACCTTTCTCGCTCCGCAGGCATTCCGAAAAACACCAACCATTAACTCTCCCCACAAAGAAGGTTCGGACGCAACTTAAAAAATACAAGGTAAACGCACGCACGCGCGCACACACACGCACACACACAAATAAATTAATCATCATCATCATCATCATCATCGTCATCATCATCAGCCAATGTCAGTCCACTACAGGCGAAAAAATTAGAGCCCGGCTCCGATGACGGTCAACGTATTCCGATTACCATCCTCCCGGCTATGTGACAGATTTGTGTTTTCGAACAGTACCCACTTCACCCTCTTCCCCTCCGACCTCGTCCGATAACTCCCTCTTCGGTTCGAGGTTAAAACTGCCCCTCGTCCCGTCCCTCCAGTCCCCTTCCACACACCTCCATCCCGACACAGTCTTAGGTTTGAAGGTCAAATTGACGCCCTTCATATATGGAAAACGGTTACCCAGATAACCGCCTAACAAAAACTGGTTGACGTTGTCCTATGACGCCCCTCGCATTGGAAGGTTAACAAATTTAAAAGACTTCATTTTGTATCCCTCGTGACTCTTATACTACGTTATATATATGCCCGAGTAAGCGGTGCTTTCAGGAGGCACTTTCACACAAATAGTTTTGTTTTTCTGGTAATTATTGAGGTTGGAACTTTCGCTTCTGCGTTCGCGTACTGTTTTCGTTCCTCTTTAACATTACATTTCATGCATGTCTTTAATGGTTAGTGTTCCGGTACGTTTTGATGGTGAGAAAAAGAGGAACGACGAAGTAACGCGCAATGGTAGCGGCAACGTGTTACTTTCGTTCGGAGGTAACGCACGGCCGTAAATTACGCAATGCGTTCATTTTATTTGACGATAACGAGTGACGCTTTAATTACTTTTTGCGTGACACCTACAAAACTACCAGTGATCAAGAATTTCGCAAACGAAGAAGTATGGACGTTACTGTCTACTACCATTCGCTAAGGCCCCATCTTCCCATATTTTTATTCGGTGCCGCTGATGTTGACCGTGCATCATCAGTATACGCTCAACAATTTGCACGTGCTAGGTTACATTACAAAATGAACGTTATAAATTCCCATAAGCCCGAACGTAATGAAGAAACGGCGTACGGTTTTACTGCACAAATAAAGTAATATCGTGCAAAAGCACACGTATTGCTGCTCTTATAGCGTTGCCCAATACCCCATTGCGGGTAAGTGTCATCCTGCGTGTGGCACTTAGCAACGCTTCAGGGTACCCAAACAGGATACAGAGTGCGGACACAGATTTCTTGCGGTCGGCCCTTCTGGAGCTCGCTCTGTTATTAATTTATTAAAGCGAAGCCTTCTATGTCTGACGGATGAATCACTTAGAATAACAGCAGCCACTGTCGGGTTCCCGTCAGAGCTTAGGCCTAAAGTTTCGATTTAAGGTCTTACGACGTTAACCGATATACCCACACCTTGGCGTACATAAGTACAATGAGTATTTTTTTTCTAAATGGGCGACTCATTGCACGTCGAGCTGCGGGTACCTAGTGACAGCGCTAGACCACGTTAGTCCTGAAAGCGTTACGTTAGCCCTAACGTAAAACTTCAGCGTCACGTAAGGCCTAACGTCGGGCCATCGCAATCCGTGTCATCCCCTTCCTTTGCTGCGCAGCAGCCTTTTGCACGAGCCCGTTTTAAACCAGGAAATAAGGGAGGCTCCACAAATGAGGTTATGTTTTCGCACTAAAAAGAAAGAAGGATTAAGTCAAAGGGACCTCTAGAAAATTTCGCTACTGTAAAACAAACTTCTTCCCGTAAATGATACGTGAAACGTAGACAGCCTAAATACAAAGTCATTTTCATTAATCTGGTGGCAAGGGATTTCAGTGCGAGCAAGTGTATACATGTATGTGTGTGACGTGATAAATAAACTTCTTCACATAATATTGTGCGCAAGTATGTATGTATGTGTGTATGTATGTATGTATGTATGTATGTATGTATGTATGTATGTATGTATGTATGTATGTATGTATGTATGTATGTATGTATGTATGTATGTGTATATGTATGTATGTATGTACGTACGTACGTAGTATGTACGTGGGGCCTAACAAAGTGCTATCGCACACTTATAGCGTGACGGTATGTAGCCAAAGTTGAAAACAATTTTGTTTCGTTGACTATTTTCGAGTGCACCGAGTACAGAACTCCAAATCAACTCCCATGAAGTGGCTGCCTGGTGAATTTTCCGAGAATTGTGGCGGAATAGCAAAAGCAAAAAAAAAAAAGGATAACGAGACCAATAAACAGGACAAAGACACAAGTGCTGTCTGCCAGCTGAGTCAGTCTGCTGTGAACCTGTCGCATAAATTTGTACGCAGCGAACGAAATGAGTTACGAGTCAGCATCTGCAGACTGACTTTTTTTTTTTTCGTGTCGTCATCGATTCTGTTTTATTTCCCGCATGCCTAAGGCTACTGCAATTCCGCCATCTGTCATGCCGTTCTCCATCATGCATGAATGCCCTTGTTCAGCATGCCGTCATCCGCCATGGTCTTTTTCAGCATGCTGTCATCCACAATGTCGTCATAAATTCCATTGCAGTATGGTGAATGATGGTGAATTCAATAATGTTCACATTATCAATAAGGTTTGTGTTTGAAAATAAATTGGAGAAGCTGTACGCATTCGCAGCCGGGGTGCCTACAATGTCTAAACGGCTGGAATGGGAGCTGTCGTCTGCTATCGTGTGACGAGCAGATTCGTTATGGCTGTTATACGTTAAGTTCGTTTCATATACCATGTTTAGCTTTCGTCATGGCGCACGCTGGAAATGGGAAAGGTTTAAAAAAACAAAAAAGCATTATAAAAAAGGTATTTTTCGTTTTTTTCCCAGCCAGGAGAGCATTAAAACACACCAACAGAGCATCTGCAGGGAAATTCGCCGTGATGCGACCAACCTTCACTGAGGAAAACGCTTCCTGAAATCGATGATTTGACGTGAAATCGTGTGAAGATTTTGAGAGCGGAAGCTCCGATGGGACTTTCACATGAAACAAATACGTTGTTATAAGTCTTAGCGGAAAAAAAAATATCGGGCACTTACGTGTCTCAGGTGATTTGAAGGCGAACGCCAGCGACTATCTAAGACTTCTTCACCGCTGCATCGTGTTTGCGGCGGCGTCATGTCCGCCTGTCATGCGGCACGCATCCGGATAATTCTTGTTCCATCCTGGCACGGTATAATGGGTTAGGGCTGTAGTGACCACTCTTAGGTGCGGCTTTTGGAGACCCGGGTTCAAATCCCGTTTGAACCCAAATGTGTTTCTATGCATATTTTTTTTTTCTTACAGCGGCCGTAATTTGTTTTTATTCGTGTAGTCGCCAGCAATTACGGTCACTTTTCGCACTTGATGGAACATGTAAGGCCTATTTCCTAATTTTCCTCTATTTCCTTACCTTAGGAATTATGTCGATTTTTTTATGTATGTATTTATTGTACTTAGGAAAAGGAAAAGCCACCAACAGGCGTAGTTTGTCTCGCCTAGGGGGCGGACACCGGAACGCCAGCTGGTGTAGGGGGGGAGGGGGAGGAAAGGGAGAAAATACATAGGAATAGGAGGATAGGGGGAGAAGGTTGACATTACAATGCATGTAACTCGCGCAAGGGTAAATATAAAACACAAAAGAGAAAAAAAAGGAAAAAGGGGAATAAGGGTAAATATAAAACACAGAAGAGAGAAAAAAAAAGGGTTGCACACTGGGAAAATTAACATTACAGAGAAACACTACAGATATAGACAACACATGAATCTACAAAGGACACAGCACACTTGTAAAAGGGGTCACACACGCACACACACAAGTACAGAAGCTGCTTCAGCAGCAGCACTCCTCCACAATCTGGGCAGCTAGGCAGAGTTGTAGTGGAGTGCGCTGTGCAGCCCCGAGGCCCGCAGGTATGTACCCAGGGCCTCGAGCACTTTGTCTCGCTCCCTAGCACTGCCCGGGGGCCAAAGCAGGTCCTCAAGTGGCCGCGCTCCGTGAAGCACGACCAGCAGCTCTGCCCGCCCTGCCGCAAACTTGGGGCACTCGTATAGCACGTGCGGCAGGGACTGCACGGGCGCTCGGCAGTGGGTGCAGGAGGGGCTGGTCGCCCGCCCCAGACGGTGCTTCCGCTCCGCCGTCCACACGTCCCCCACTCGGAGGCGCAGGATGGCCGAGCGCAGTCGTCGAGGCAGGCGTGAGGCCCGCACAGGCGGTAGGCCCCCTCCGACACGCAGCCGCGGGTCCGGATGCTTGGTCCGGATGTGTCGCTGGATGAGCAGGCGGGCGTCGTCCGCTGCCGCCTGAGCCACCATGTCCGACGGAGGCAGCGCGTGTGCCCCGGCGGCCAGCTCGTCCGCCCGCTCGTTGCCATCCAGACCAATGTGGGCGGGGACCCACTGCAGGCACAGTTGAGTGCCCCGGTCCGCCAGCTGTGCCGCCTTCTCCCGGATGCCACGCACCAACAGGGAGTGCGAGTCTCCGTCCTGAAGACGCACCAGGGCCACTCGGGAGTCGCACAGCAGGGCGCAGCGCTCGGGCAAGGGCTCCATTTCCAGCAGCAGGTCCAGGCCCAGTCCGACCCCCACCAGCTCAGCCGTGGCCGAGGAAGAGGCATAGGACAGCCGCGCCTGTCGGGTGGCCTCTCCCAGCACGGCGGCCGCTGCGGCTGACCCCTGCTGCTCCCGCACCGAGCCATCTGTGTATACTAGGGCGTGGCCGTCTAGGTCGCCCCAGACGACACCCCGGGCCAGCTGCAGTTGCCCGCAGTGGGGTGTCCGCCGCTTGCTGTGCAGCCCCGGAAGGTCCAGCCGCACGTCAGCTGCCAGAGCTGGAGCGGGGCCACGAGGTCCCGCGTCCACGGGGCCCACCACCTCCTCGTAGAGCATCAGCATGCGCCCCATGCGCGAGTGGTGGTGGCTCTTCAGCCGCCGCAGCAGCGGACCGCCCCCCTCGGCGCGTCTCAGCCGGTCAATCTGGCCAAGTGCCCGCAAGTCAGCTGTCATCTCTAGGGTCCACGCCCCCGCCTCGGCCAGCGTCTTCTCGCACGGTGAGCTCTGGGGCAGGCCGAGGCAAGCGCGGACCCCCTTGCGGTGGTCTCCCTCCAGCTGCCGCCAGGTGGGTTTCCGCAGGGTCACCAGTGGGAGCGCGTACATAAGGAGACCCACCGCCGAGGCACTGTACAGCCGGAGGGCCGTCCGCTGCGAGCAGCCGCTGTCCCGGGCCACCATCTTGCGCACTGCTGTGGTGGCCAGCTGCGCCCTGGCTCGGAGCTCCTTGGCCGCCTGCCGGAAGTTCAGTCGGTGGTCCAGGGTGAGCCCCAGGTACCGCACCCTGGTCCTCCACTGGAGCTCCTCGCCATCGATGGTCAGGCGCCGGGTCCATCCACGGGCGGCGGCATCCGGATGCACCAGCATGGCGTCGGTCTTTGTCGCCGACAGCTGTAGGCCGACGCCTGCCAGCTTGGCACGAACTGCCTCCATGGCCGCCTGCAGTTGCTGTACAATGGCTCGGCCCTGACCCTTCGGCCCCAGCACCCACAGGGCGATGTCGTCGGCGTACACCGAAATGTACACTCGGTGGCCCCCTCCTCTGGGCAGGCAGCCTGGCAGGGCTGCCATCACCAGGTTGAAGAGGAAGGGGCTGATGACGGAGCCCTGTGGGGTGCCCACGTTCACCGGCCGGGGAGCCGACAGGGCGTCCCCCACCTGCACCTGCGCTGTGCGCCCCGTCAGGAACGCCTCGACGAAGCCCCGCAGCTTGCCCGCAATGCCAGCCTCCTCCATGGCCAGGGAGATGGCATGACGCTGCAGGTTGTCGAAGGCGCCCTTCACGTCCAGCAGCACCAGGGCCGCCACCTGCTTGGTGGCCCTGGCGTGTTCAAGGGCCGCCACGACGTCGGCGATGGAGTCGGTGGCTGCTCGGTGCCTCCGGAAGCCCGTCAGCTGCTCGGGGATGGCCTCTTCCTCCGCAGCGATGGCCTCCATCCTCCGCAGTGCCACCCGTTCGAGCAGCTTGCAGCCGCAGGATGTGAGGGCCACAGGCCGGTACGCCGTGACTGCCACAAGGCCCTTGCCTGGCTTTGGTATGGGCCGCAAGATGGCCAGCAGCCACTCAGGTGGCAGTTGGCCCGTGTCCCATATGACGTTGTAGGCGGCCAGGAGTCGGCCGAACCCCACCTCATCCAGATTGCGCATCATCTGGTAGGTGAGGCCGTCCGCTCCTGGCGCCGACTTACGCTTGCAGCTGCGGAGGGCACTGCGGAGCTCAGTCTCTGTGATGGGGGCGTTGTTCAGGGGGTGGTGCACCTCCCCCGTCCCAGCAACAGCAGCAGCGGGCCCTGATTCCGCCTGGTGTAGCGGCAGGAATTGTGCAGCGAAGAGGTCAGCCAACTCCGCAAAGCTGGCCTGCTTGCGGATGGCCATGGCAGCCAGGGGGTTGCGGTTTCTCTGGGGTTTCAGGATGGAGTTGAAGATGCCCCAGAGGCGGCGGCAGCGTGGGTCGACCTCCGAGCTGACGCAAAGCTCGGCCCAGCGCTGCCGGCTCAGGCGATTGGCGTGACGGCGGCACGCCGCATCCACTCGCCGGTACGCTGTCCAGTCCGCCCGCTCCCCAGAGCGCTGGGCCTTCTTCTCCGCACGGTTGCGCACCGCCCGCAGCTGCAGCAGCTTCAGGTCCGGCGTGGTGGCCCCCTCGGCTACTGTGCAGCTCTGTGTGGATTGCCTGGCGCAGCAAACCAGGCCCCGGAACAGCTCGGCTCCTTCCCCCAGGTCCTGCTCGGCGAGGCAGCGCCGGAACCGGTCCCAGTGGGTGACGTAGTGCAGTGCGGCTCGCTTGGTTGTCCTGTCGGGTGGTGCGATGTGCAGTGGGTAGTGGTCGGAGCCCCACGTGCTGGGCTCCCTCCTCCAGGTGGCCTCAACCCCGGCTGACACTAGGGTGAGATCAATGGCGGTGGCTGCGGAATTGCCACGCCGGAAAGTGCTCTCACCAGTGTTCAGCGCAGACAGGTTGAGGCGCAGCATGGCGTCCAACAGATGCTCACCGCGAGCGTCCATCCGGCCATCTCCCCACGCAGTGTGGTGTGCGTTGAAGTCACCACAGAGGAGATGGCGGGCTGCGCACAGGGACACCAGCCGATCCAGGAGGCTCTGTGCGGAATCCTTTTTCTTCAATTTTTCATATTTTTCCGGGGAAAAAACAAGAAAAAGAAGTTTTTTTTCACGCCCTTCAAAATTTCGTGAAAAATTACCTCTTAGCGCACGCATTTAATCTTAACGTGCATGGTTTTCTTATTTTTACTGCAATCCCTACGGACCCCATAGGCACCGAATCTTTCTGATGAGTTGTTGTGCAGTGGGTTTGTAGGAACCGCATCACCAAATCCTTGACATATTTGATTGATTGATTGCAGGGTTTAACGCGCCGACGCTACACAGGAGATGAGGCACGCCGTAATTGAGGGCTCTGGATTAATTTTTCTGAGATTAACAGCGCGTGTTAGTCTACTACTCTGTTGTCCCGTTCTTTCGCGCTGTTAATCTCAGAAACATGTACCAACTGGTCCGCCTACAACCGATGTTGCAGATTAATTCTGACCACCTCGGTACCTTTAACATGCGCCGAAATCTCAAACACGCGAGCGTTCCTTCACATTATAACCTTTGCGTTGGAGACAATTATAGTGCCGGTGGAGTGGCACCACTACTTACCAAGCCTCTGCAAATCACCGTAAGACATCACTGTCTGGTGCCCTTTCCCCCACGAAAAACGTTCACGCAGCACAAAAGCCTTGCGCTCTCCCGCGGGTTACAATATAATGATAAATATTTTTTTTCTCGCGGATATGCATGGAAGATGCACCTGAATGCGCGCTCCTGACACACCGGCAAAAAAAGTGTCCGAAGAAATGGTGCATGGCATGCGTTCATTTCATTTCATTTCATTTATTGCATACTGCAGACCTTCGCAGGTCCAAGCAGGTGGGCACCGTACAAGTAGCAAGTACATATCAGGCACTCAAGTCACGTAGAAATGTAAAAGGAGAAAGGAAAGAGTTCAACATACAAGTACAGGTTTACAGACCCAACAATACACAGTTAGCAAAACAACCAAAGTGAATCTTTACACAGAGTCTTTTAGAAAGTTCCATTCTTCCACTGTTCGTGGAAAAAAAGAAATTTTAAATGTATCTGTCCGTGCAAAATAAGGTGTTAGGGTTCCGGGGTGATGGTGTCTCGTGTGCCTTGTCGATATGGGTGTCAGGTACTGTGTGGGGTCTAGTGCTGTTTGTCTCTGAAGAAGTTGGGAAAGAAAATCAAGCCTAAATGTCTTCCGTCGTTACTCAAGGAGTTCAATGCCATTAGCTCTAATTAAATCAGAAGGTGAATCAGTGTGACGAAACTTAGAGTATATATACCTTACAGCTTTTCTTTGGATTCTTTCTAGTTTATTGACGTTTTTCTGTGAGAACGGGTCCCATATTACACTCTTAATCTGGTTCCATGTAAGTTCCAGTTAAACGGGGCGATCCACATATTTTTATCTGGATCCAAACGAAGAATAACTGGAACGAGAGATATAAGTGGATCTTATCTGGAACTGTCCATTTGTTTTCTTTAGGTTTGTGTTTATTATGTGGAACCGAATAAATGAGGGGATGCGCTGTCGGCCGTTCCAGTTACTGTTCCACTTATGTCCCAGTAAAAATTTTGGACAGTGCTTTTGTATATTTTTTGCTCGTGTCTTGTTCCACATAACTTGTGCGCTGCAGTGAAGTATGCACTGAATCGTGCATTAACTGGAACAATGAACCACATATATATTTGACGCGCTTTGGCGCACAAGCGCACGCACAAGCACTTGCACGCACACGCCCACAGACATAGATACAGACACGAACGCACACCCGCGCACCCACACATACACACACACATGCATGCAGTCACACACGCACACACGCACGCACCACATAAAATTTAATAAACTTCGTCGATATCTATGGAACTGTCTTAGAGAAGTTTACTTATATAAGACGGCTAAGACGTATTTTTAGTGACGTTATTTGACAGAAAACAATATGTCCACTGCTATAACAACACCGTACAAAGCATGAAAGGTGCGAGAAAAGGGTATCTTAGCGAAAATAGAAATTTCACGAACCCCTTTCAGGTTGTCTGCGGCGCTCAGACCACTTTAGTGAATATCGTCTTTTGCTAATTGCAGACGCGCAGTACGTCTGAAATCACCAATGACTTGAATTTCAGAAGGACCAGATGTCCCCAGGTTCTCCTTCTGCGTTTGGGATAGAGCCGTGGTAGTGCTGAAGAATTCATTGGGCTTTTGTGGATACCTCATAAAGAAATATATATAGTTGTTGAGACTATTGCAAGTTCTGCATTTGGTTCACAAAGCGTCGCAGAAACATTGTTTTTTGCTCAATGCTCAGCCATCAGCTCGCTGTGTTGTAGTACGTGCACAATTTTAAGTGCTTTACAGGAACGTATGAATGGCTACAATCTGCTGTAAAATAGGTACTTAGTCCACTTTATTTATGCCCTGATGCGGTATATACATAGTGTTAACCGACTGTGCCGCATTTTACACTGCACGCAGCATGTCACGAATGCAGTTATATATGCTTGGATGTTCGTTAGCATTTTTCGTCTCGTGCATGCTATTAAGGGTGACTCACCTGATCCAATTCATATGGGACTCACTAATTCATGACGCAAATTCATGAGACTTACTAATTCAAAAGCACCATGTACCGATACAAAAAGTTTTACAAATTCACAGAAATGACACTAACGACCTGGTTTGCTTCTTCTAGAAATACAGTAGACCCACGTTAAGACGAACTTGGTTAAAACGAACACTGATTAAGAACCACAACATTTTTCTCTTGTAACGTCCACAATGCAATACACCTCCGCTTAAGACGAATTTCGGATAATACGCATACATTTTTACGGTCCGTTCGGGTTCGTCTTAACGGGAGTCTGCTGTATATCATTTCTTCGCAGAGATAAAAAAAACAAGAAACGCATTTTGGTTTATCCAGTCTTCACTGGAAGGTGCTAGCGGTCTCACCATGCGAGAGTTTTATTTCTTTGTTTCAGTAGAGAAGCGACATATATCTATAATAAGCAAACAAGGCCGTTGTGAATATCGGTATGTATTTGTAAAACTATTCGTATTGGTGCTCGATGGTTTTTAAGTCCGTTGGTCATGACGTAGTAAGTCCGATAGGAATGCTAACATGTGAGTCCCTTTTTAATTTCCACAAGCAAAAACAAGAGCCTCTTTGCAAAGAGCGGTTGACTGGGTGAACGGAACTAAACCTAGATATACCACGTGATACCTGCATTATTTTGTATGTATTAATGCTGAAATGACATTGTAATTCCTAATTATGCTGTGCAGTAACGGCAAAAATACGCAGAGTTCACTTGCTGTTGTTGTGTCTTGTCATAGTAATTGAAGTTCATTGAATGACCCGCCTTCTCCAGCTGCTTCCCCAGTTGCTGTTTTCCTGTAGTATTGGTGTTCAGGAGGGAAAAGGGCTGGGAAACGGGCCGATGTATTATTACTTACTAATTAGCTGTAAGTAGCTTTATATAACGTCGGTATCTAAGAGCGTCGCAGTATATTTTATTGACTACGGAAAGGCTTGTTGTCAAGAAAAGCAGTAAATGAAGCCACGCCCTTTTGCATTCATTGTAAACAGTAACGGAGAAATTGTCATCCAAAGTTAAGCTCGGATATCGCACGCACTCACGACCCTCCGCGAGAAACAACTTTAGCCAGTACTAACGCGCTAACGCGGCTATTATCTGAGCTTTGTTTCGGCCTCAGCGGGCGTAAACGTCCGCTTAGACGCATACGCCCGTTTTCCGAATCCAATAAAAGCCATCACGTGTGCCGAGTTTGTATGAGTTCTTATGCGGGCGCATCGCCAAAGCCTCCGCGAGAACGAAAGTACGCCGAAGCCATGAGGAAAAGACCGCCACTCCAGTAGCGCATTCAATGCGCATGCGTCAGCAGCAGCACGGCAGAGCTGTTTTTGCGTTGATTCACGGTACAGTGGGGCTGCAACGGGTACGATGACGACGGATGAAAATCGGGACTGCGTCAACACTTTAAACGACAGCAGCGCTCCCATCTTCCAGGATTCCCTCCGCTAATTTTACGGTCTTCCGCATGCAGCGCCACCAGTGGCACTCCCAAGCGGGTTTCTCAATTGCTCGCGCGATGCGCCTGATATTTACTAAAGAAATTCTCGGTCACGCTGGCGAGAACCGTTAGCGCCGTTAGCAGTTTAAATTGGGTTGATTGCGGCGTGCAACTGCGAATTTTTTTCATATCCCTGGGCTGTATTTCCTGCTCGACGATGTGGAGTTTTGCCAGGAGGCGCAAAAAAAGGTCAGTGCTGCTTATTTATGTGCTGGTAACGGTTGTTGTTCAGTGACATCCTTGTTAACTGCGTCCGATAAACATACCGCGTCTATGCCCGTTGTTCGTGTGTCGTTCATGCTTGTGGTCGCGGCGTGTAACATTTTGTGTTGGAGAAACGTTTGCAGCCGTAATTTACCAAAACTCCCGTGTTCGTGGGTCAGAGTCGGCTGGAAATTTCTGACTGCGTACGTCAGAAGTTCCTGGTTTGCGCGTTTCGTGAGTGGATGTTCCCTTACTGTGTGGCTTTGCTTAGTTGTATATTGACGGTAGCTGTGTATGTCTGCGGTAGCGAATCTTCTCGGGTTAGTCGCTCGCGATAATCGCGCGTGCACACGTGTACAACTTCCAAGCAAGTTTGTCGGAGCGTCCGTCCTTAGATTTATTGGTATTTTTAAAACTTGCGTGGTAATTGCGGCGTTGTGTTAGTCTGATGAGTAGAATGCCATTTACTGTGCTTACCAGACCGGGAGTCTTCGACCTTGCCCGTTGCGCGCAAGGTAGACGATATTTCGAGTTGTGTTGATGTGCTTTCAAGGCGTCAGCTTACGTTTATCTGTGCAGTGTGTTATGCAGTTCCATGTTTCTTCTAATTCCTTTGACCAATTGAGATGATCTATTTTACATTGCCTGAAGTGTAGAGAAATGGAAGGGATAGTGGTTGTCTTAGCAGTACCGCAGTAACAAACGTTTCTTTTGTAGAGGGGAAGAAATATGTGGAAACACGCAGCGGGTATATAGAAAGTGTGCTGCCGTTTCTATGCTGTTAATGTCAGTGGTAACTTGAGACTTCAGGATAATTATCCAATATCCATAATTAGTGGTTGCTACTTCACGAACCGCGTTAGAAATAAGCCACTCTTGCATTTTTACGCCGTCAATGTCGGTGGCAACCCGAGAGTCGAAATAATTTCCGACAACGCTCCGGTGATAAGTTCTTGCATCACTTTGTGCACCCAACATTAACCCATTTCTGTGCTTCCTTGAACTTAGAAAATATACTGCGAAAGCAGATTGCTACATTCTGTATTCGATCTGTGTAACCTGTCCAGATGCAGACTATGGCTGACTGTGGAGAAATTTGTCTCTACACTGGTAGTTTGCGACAATTGTTTTCCTTTGTCTGAAGAACAGAAATTAAAACGAATTATTTCCATTCCTTACATATACCTGTGGAATCATGGCTGTGGCATTCACTGTGGCTGAAGACATCTTCGGCACGCCGAGGCGTCGTCGTGACAAGTGTGACAGATTGTGAATGCATTTTGGAAGTCATAAAGCCATGAAAGAGTGCCTCTTGAGTGTTGCGTATTATACAGACGTTCACCACTCCGCATGGAGCAATGACAGGTGAGCCTAAAAATGTTCAAATATTTTTATATTTAAAATTGTTTCGCCTGAAAACGTTACCAGGGCTCGTGATGCAAAATAAATTTTAGCACAACTAATCAGGCCTTGTACGAGATCTTGTAGTACTCCCTTCTTAGAGGGAAGCGTAAATTTATGCTTCGATATTTTTATACTGTTTTTATTTCTAGGAAATAGGGCGGACCGGGACTTAAAACAATGGAACAAGGAATGCATACTGCCATTTTCCTGGTTCTTGAAGGCGTGTGTTCACAAAAAGGAAACACGTGAAAACCGTTGTACGGGATGAAATCATTGCATTCTACAAGTAAGTACGCACTCCCAGTTCTGGAACTTTGATGGTCCCTTTTTAGGTAGTTGCATTATACGTAATGGCTTCGGAACACCATTTCAGTGACAACTTGACCTGTAGGTGAAAACAACAGTAAGAGCTTTTGGGAACACGTTGGCAAAACTTACCTGGAAAATCACATCGAGGAGGCCCTGCCAGGAACGCCTGCATCTTAATTTTAGTTGGGTAAGTTGGCATTTTATTTTTGTGGGACTCAATTTATGGTAGTGTTTATTGAAGATGGCATTTTATTTTTGCGGGACTGAATTTGTGGTAGTTTTCTTTGTAGCAAAATCTTACTGTTAAGAATAAATCGTGAACTCCAAATTGGGAAATACCTTCACATTCAGCCTGTTTCGGATGCTGCAACATGTGGACAAAAAGACTATTATTTTTCATTCAAGTTTTGCAAACATTTTGCTTTCACATTGAGAGTTGCTGCTGTGATAATACGGCGCCACGGCCACGCCCAATGCGGTTGCTTTCCAAAATTAGAGAACTGCCATTGACAGTCTGTGCTAATATTTTTTGAACATTGTTAGCAGCATTCCCAGAAAAGAAACCAAGAAATCGCTGATATTTCAATCAATTACTGTGCTATAAAAGGGGTATCCTAAGCAACTCACTCATTTAAAGCCATCGTCTAACAAAATTTTCTTGTTCCTTCCTTAAAGGTACATGACGTGGTCCAGTTATTCTCGACGTCCAGTTATTTTGAGAGAAGAGAATGGCAGCGTAAATATTGTCTGCAAGAAACACGTCATGAATTTTCCGCCTGCATTGTCGCATCAAGATGTGGTCATCCTCCTCGCCGTATATTTCATCTTAATCTCCTGAAACTTATGCGACTTTGGAGAGTTCTTGGGACTTTTGCAGAGAGTTCTTGGCCATTTAACATTGGCCTGGTGTCATTTAAATTTAAAGCTCTGTTGAAAGACTTGATGTGGTCACTCTACTTGGGGTTTTGAATTATTGTTAGACGTTTAAGCCTATTCGGAAAGATATGTCGTGGTTCAAATGATTGGTAGATGCAAGCGGCATGTCAACTGCAAAAGTGAAGTTGTGCTTTCCTTTGCAATTTTTCATTATTGGCACAAAGCGCAGGCTGCCTTTGCCGCTGCTCTGTTACTCTGTTAATGTAGCTAATGGCACTGCACTGTAACGTTTTTATTATTCAAGTGCAGCTCGAAATTTTTTCCATGGCAGTGCTGCTGTTGATGGATGCAAACGTGAGAGTAATTATTTACACAGACGGTTTGGGGTTTTATTAATCAATTTTTGTACTGTATCTTAGCTGACACCTAAGCCCTAGAAGAATGCGAAATATACATATTTGGCTTGAAAAAGTTGTTTACTTTGGACAAAGTTGCATTTCTCGCTTGTTAGAGGCAGTGCTTTGGTCACAAGAATACTGTCGTCATGATAGTAGGGTTTGTATAGCACGCAACTGAATTTTACCTCAGATAAATGTTTCGGCTGGAAAAATGCTTCCAAGTTCGCTTGGTAAAATTGGTCACCTGTATGTTTCAACGCTACCTGGCTTGGTTATTTGGGATGTCTGAATTGTTCTTGAGGGAACTAATAACGTCTTTAGAGTTAGGCTGCTTGATAAATTTTAAAATGCGTAACATGCTCCGAGCTATCTGGTTTGTAAAATTTTGTAAGATTCACACTGGGTGCTATGAGCTTTTTTTTTGGATAAGTTATTTTAAATAGCTACAAATTGTCGGGGAAAGAACGCGGCTTCAGTGAAAGGCTTTTTCAGGGCGCGTATATAGTCGGTTTTGGCTACAGTTAGCTTGATATTGATATATGGTGTATGTTTTAGTTGTGCAATAGTGCCACATGCTTCCGGTAATTTTTTCTGTGCAAATGTTAAATTGTTAGTATTGGCTCCGGTGTTCTTTTCCTACATTCTTGCAGGTCTTGTGATAATCCAACCGTGTATGGCTTGTATTTTTGGCTTTTCCCTACAATTTAATAGCAAACTGCATTTTTTGGAACCGGGATGCGTAAACATGGTATGGCAAGCGCTGTGGGTACTTCCGCATTTGCGGTACCTGATTTCATGTCATAAAACAGCATATTTTATGCTCACTGTTGTGTAATGCTTTTTGAGTTACTGCGAGGGTAGATGTACAAGTCTGTTTGCGACGCGGTTGCGCTTAAAGCCATCTTTATTACCCACGTGTTTTTAGCAAAAAAGAATGGTAAATATTAGCAAAAATAGGAAAATGCCACTTAGATCGTTTTGGCCACTTGATATCGTTTTGGTATTTGATCCTGTACGCTGGTCATTTTCTGCCCAAGTGGAAACAGATATGTCTCCGTATCTCAAATGTACGCAATACTACGAGCGAATAAAATTTCCTTAGTGTTTTTAAAAGCATTGTATCAGTGCTAATAGTTGGTTTGGTGTGTATTTTAATGCGAGTCTTGTTTCTTTTACATGCAGCCAAAACCCAGAACAGGATTCGGCGGATGAAGCCAAAGTCTCTGTGTGCCGCTCCAGGTATCTCAGACCAACTTTTATATAGAACTGTGCTCCGATAGGCAACTGTTGGGAACTGTCAGGGACCACACTGCTGCGGCGGTTTCTGTTTTCCAATTGTTGGTATCACTGTGGGCCATATGTCAAGGCTGCGTTAGAATGGTGCTTGCGGTTTCCTTCTGATACCAATGCATCCGCCAGCCTGGCAAATGACCTCAGTTTATACCAACAGGAAAGCAGACATGTTGGAAAAGTGGAGTCCCATAGACAGCTTCTCAGCGTCTATCGGAACACCGTTTTATATAAACAGCTGGTCTGAAGGTACCTGGAACGGCGCACCGGATAAAGCCATAATCATTTTACGTGGATCAGTGTTCCAGTAACCTACACTACCAGTTTATTTGGAACAGTGATCCGTATATTTTTATTTGGAACGCCGATCCAGATAATATAGCTGCAAAAATATGTGGTGCACTGTTCCACTTACATTTTCAGGATATGTGGAACACGGTTCCAAATATATAAGTGGAACTTTTTTGCAAAAAAGTTCCAGTTACTAAGTGGATCTTATGTGGATCCAGATTAAGAGTGTACGCATGCATATTCTAACTTTGGTCGGATTCTTGATTGGTAGGCCAGGAGTTTGACATCTGAAGGAGCGTTCTTTTATTTGTGTCGTAAGAAAGACAGTTTATGGAAGGCGGAAGCGGAAATATTGTCAATATGTTGATTCCAAGATAAATTACTTGTGAGTGTTACTCCTAATTATTTGAATTCAGAAACTTGCTGTACAGGTGACTCATTTGGTGTATAAGTATACTGAAGTGGATTTTTCTTCCGGGTTATACGCATACATACAGTTTTATCTAAGTTCAAAGCCATTCCCCAGCGATTGCACCATTGGAAAACATTAAACAAACTGTCATTAAGGTCATGTTGATTTTCAAGGCAAGTAATTTCATTATACAAAACACAATCGTCTGCGAACAGACGAATTTGCACAGATGAACATACTACACTTAGAATGTCATTTATATACAGCAGGAACAACAGGGGTCCCAAGACACTCCCTTGCGGTACTCCGGAGGCTACAGGAAGACAGCCCGATCGTTGATCCCCGATTTCAACATACTGAATTCGGTTTTTTAAATAATCAATAACCCAGAAAACCAAGATGCGAGGAAGACCAATATTGTTTAATTTTAGTATTAGTCTGTCATGAGGAACCCTGTCACACGCTTTCCTAATATCCAAGAATACCACATCAATTTTACCGTTTTTATCTAGAGTATAGATGCAAAGGAATGAGTTATAGTGAGCCGTTGAGTCACAGTAGAAAACCCCTTTCTGAAACCATGTTGAGAATCAGTTAAGACAGCATTATTTTCAAGATATTCGGTGATACGTTTGCGATTATATGCTAGATTAATTTACAGCATGATGATGTTAAGGATATTGGACGATAATTTTCAAAAAGCAAGCGGTTACCTTTTTTAAATACCGGTGCAACTCGGGCAGCCTTCCAGTCACTAGGGAGCTTTGAAGACATCAAAGATACACGGAATATAATCACAAGATATTTCGCGATCACTTCAGCATATCGGCAAATAAAGGTGTTTCGAATATTATCAGGACCGTTTGACTTCTTAGTTTTCAGTTTTAAGAGCATGGAAAATACACCCGGGTACGAATCAAAGTTGGCCTCTGTCGTGTGAAACGATGGAACATCAGATGGATATACACTTAGGCTAGAAAACACGCTATGGAAGTATATATTGAAATGCTCAGCTATAATCTCCTTGTCCGTAACAATAGAGTCATTTGCTAACATTTCGGATACAGGCTTTTTTTTATCCGTCAAGTGGTACCAAAATTTATCTGGGTCATTTTTTATGAAATTTGGGAGAGTTGTTTGGAAATAATAATCCTTAGAAGAATGCACAGCTTGTGCGAATCTAGCCTGCAATGGTCCGATTTTAGTCGAATCCACACGCTCCTTTTTTAGACGTTTAATTTTACGTTTCAAGTGAATAATACTACGCTTTATCCAGGGGGTCTGTTTGTGAGTTTTCTTTTTTCGGCTTGGGACAAAGTTAGCTAAACAGTATTCACACATGTTTTAAAACTGTGCCCAGAGAGCGCATACATCATCATTGTCAAAATCAACAAGACCGGTCTCCAGATAATCAATTATCGACGCGTCGTCTGCACGGGAGTAGTCTGAGAACCAAAGAAATTCCGATAATAGGTAGTGAATTTTAACCTGCATACATCATTAACATCGAGCTCAGCCGAGCTATCGTAAGAAATCTTTTTCTATAGCTCGGCGCGACATAGCTTTGTGGCTCATTAAGACCCACATACTGTATGCATGTACCAGGCTAATCTCAAAGGTATACAGTCTCGAAGCTACAAGTAAGCCTTCTTCTAAGCTCTTCAAAGTATTGTGTTGACAGCGCTAGATTACGTCGAGAAAGGCAGCACCATGGAACGAAAGTTCTTTGTGCGGTGTCGTCATTGCATACAGTCACCAAAACGCTGTCAACTTCCACATAGGGACCTAACTATTTAGTTTCCATTAATTGTTTTTCTATTTTTTTTTGCACTGTGATGGTTTCCATACTGTAGATAATTATAGCAATTTGTTGAAGAGTTCCTAAATTTGTTTATAAGGAGAGGTTGTAGCGTATACGTTCCGGTGCTCGAGCTCTCACGGGAGCGGTTGTTCTCGGAGGAAAACACACACACACACACACACACACACACACACACACACACACACACACACACACACACACACACACACACACACACACACACACACACACACACACACACACACACACACACACACACACACACACACACACACACATACACACACGCACGCACACACGCGCGCGCACACACATACACACACTCACGCATACACGCACGCACACACACACACGCACACACAGACATAAACACACGCACGCACGCGCGCGCATACGCGTACACAGAACTGGTCTAACAATATATCGTAAATGTGAGTACAACAGCTGGTGCACTATTAACAAGCTTGAGCAAATTAACAGCCCTTCAGTTCGTTTTACATACAGTGGATATAAAGGTCGTGATTTCCCAACTTCCTTAGCATTTCTGAGGAAGGTGTCTTAATTTTCTCTTTTAACGCTGACATCGGAATGTAACGATCTACTCCATCTACCTACCCTTATCATTTAACCCAGTGGTTGAAGAATACAGGTAGTTGAAGACCCTACACAACATCACCAATTCTGCAGACTAACGCTCTACTCCATCTATCTACCCGCATCCTTTAACCCAGTGGTTGAAGGATGCGGGTAGGTAAATACCCTACACAACATCACTAATCTTGCAGACAAACTCCCATGCGCGAACGGACAAATTTAACGATTCATTCTTCCCAAATAACTATAGCAGACTGAAATGCCCTTCCCAGCCACATATCTGTCAGAAAATGTACCCATTAAAAACTCAGTCAACAATCTCAACATGTAAACGCTCAGCTGCATCCTGTTTTATCCCCATTTCGATTTGTTGTATTGCTTTATATATAGTTTACTTTTTTTTTCAGTTCGTGTTTGTAATACCTGCCTTATGTACAAACCTTGCCTGTAGTATGTTTTTTTCTTACTCCTTGTACTGCTTCTGTGCCTCTCTTTTACTATTTCCTTGCCTTGTTAACAAGGATCACACGCCATTGTTCCATATTCCCCACTCGTGATATAGGGCCTCAGAAAAGGCCTGCAGTGTATTGAAAATAAACAAATAATAAATTTACCATTCATGCGCAGCTCGCGTTGCCAATATTGTGCAGAAGTTGACTTAACAACTCTTTCAAAATCATTTACGGCATAGACATCGCAAAAATGCGATAATCAATAGTAAGCGTTCCTTTCAGCATTCGAAAAACGTCCAACACGAAGAAGAGTGTTCAAAACTTTCCAACACCAACAAATGGTCAGTTTCTGCACACAAACAGAACGACATACAGTGAGATTTACATCAAAGCAATATTAGGCTGACAACGTAAGCATAGCTGGGCTCGGTTGGAATGCTGCCCATGCCTACCACCAGAAAAAAAAAAAGGAATTAGAAGATATAGTTCTGCACACATTCTATAATTCACTCGTTCACATCCCCATATGAGCGGCGAACACAGCGCGACTGAGCCATTAGACATATAGGCATATAGAAGAAATGAAACAATGCCAAATGAAAAATCGAAGCCGCAGAAAATTCAGCGGCCCTCGTAATAAACCAACGGAATGCACTGCTCACCTGGGCGTACACAATAGTTAAAGACAGTTTTTTTTTTTCAAAAGAAAACCGTAATACTTTTATCGTATCCTGGTATCCACATTCCCCTTTTCTTGGAAGGACGTATAAAACAAAAACAGGGCAAAACAAAACGAAAGGTGGAGAGAATGCACTTTATGCTCGCTCGACAAGCGGCCAAGGATCAGGCAATGTAGGAACCGTTAATCAAGGGTTCTCAACGCCGTCACGACTGCAATCAGTGGCGCAGTGATGTAGGGTAATTGCGGTCTGATACGACAAGCATATGTGCGCACACGCCAGGCGCTGAATGCCGCGCACACCGAAACCACCGATAAATTACGCGCCATGAAAAAGAACACCCGTATTAACGTCAACGCTAAATGCGTTTGCTTTTCCAAGCAGTAACGTGCGCTTGTAGTAAAAAAAAAATAACAATATGCGAAAGAATTAATAGGAACGCGTAAGTACTCCTTGCAACGCGAAACATGTGTTCATTCACAGTGATATCATTTCCGCTCAAGGCGCATCGTTACTATTACCGTCAAAGGCGAAATAATACAAACGACGCTCAAAAGCCATTCCACCAAACAAGATGTTTCCAAACTGTCGGAACAATAACATTGCTCTCGGTGTATAAATGAGTATACGAAAAGATGAACCATACACATGGAATAATTAGACGCTTGATGATTATGCAACAGTTTATTGTAAATACACATGTTTTTCTTCTTAAACTGGTGAATTAAATGACACTGAGCATTATGGTACAAAAAAAAAAGCCTTACTGAGCTCTTCGGTAATAAAAGCGCGGCACGAAAAACACAAACCGAAACCAAATAAAGCAAAACCACCACCTTACTGTATGAGCGCTGCCTGGTAGCAAATGCCATGAAGCTACAAACTTCATGCGATAACCTTGAGGCTTGCACAGACGGCGGAGACGCTGCACGATACCGTTCGCTTATGTAGATTGCACGACACAATTTATATATGGAGACCAAATCATTACTGCCCTTTACGAAAGGTGTGTTATTTGCTGTTTTTAATATATGTTATTATTTGCTTTAAGGAACAGCAAACAATGTTGTACTCGTTTTTTTTTCGTGATTAAAGTTGCTAATGCGCATTAAATTCGTCCCAAAACAAAAAAAAACACAGCAAACAATGTTTTACATTGTTTTTTCGTTGTTATTAAAGTTGATAATGCGCATTCAATTCGTCACAAACACCACAAAATAAACCCAGCAATCTGGGCCGCTCGAAGATCTATACGCGCTGAAGGGAGAGAGCTTACACTGTTAACGCGGTTGCACATATATAGTAGTCACCCTTTAGTAAGAGGAACTCCTTTTCCAAGTGGGAGAAAAAGAGTTCGCTTAAATAAATAAGCGAATAACAACGGTAATAAACAACGACGAACTCTTTTTTAAGAGTACGGAAATAACAGAAAGCGACGCATTTTGCTATAGTTGAAGTGGAACGACAGAAAAGTAAGTGCAGCGTGTTAGTGTAAAGTGCCAGATGATGGTCTTAACGTTCTCGCGTTCCACATAGATAATCAAAACATAAAGCGAACCCTTGTTATTTCTCACGTTTTTCTGAAGAACGTTCCACATAAAATCGCGTAATGTTTGAACATAACTTGTCGAAAGTGATTTAGCTGTAAGCTGTGTGCAACCAGGTTAAGAGTGTCAAACTGGATTTAAACTCTTTCTGTTTATTGAAGGAAGGTAAAACATGGCACGCGAAGCGATATCAGGATGTGTCAGTACGAACAAATGAGAGAACCGGGGAGCAAAGCAAAGGGAATATGGCTTGTTGGTTTTTATCCATTCTTATTTGACGGCGATGCGCAGTTTTTCTAGCCAACGTCGACTGGCATGGTGAATAGGGACGCATAAATGGCCCGGTGCTTTAAAACCAGCACGCGCGAATGACCCAAACATCTCTCAGCTTAAGTGGAGAATGACGTTCCAAATGAACGCGCAAGATGATCATCTAACAAGTGTTTTAGAAAACAGCTGCGTAGAAGCAGGGAAAAACATCCAGACAGTTGAATAATTTCAAAAACTCGTTGTTTTGCAAAACAATGTTCTTTTTTGTTGTTGTTGTTCATTCATCATAGCTTACAGTATTTCATTCATAGATTATTTTTTTAACATGTCAGGATTCACCTTGCGCGGCTTAGAAGGTCCTGTAAAAATCTCCGCATCATGAGGTCTTCGAGGCATTGCGTGGAGTAAATGACAATAGTTACTGCTCGAAATTAGCTTCGTTCGGCGAACGGTACCAATACATAACATGCGGTGTACGCCTCTAAACAATTCCTTTGCTGCAGCGAATATATTTGTGATGTGGATTACTTCGCAAGCAGAAGCAAACTAAAAGGCACGACAATCATGATTCAAAAACGTTGCTGACCGAGAAACAAGGATAAGAGGCCCCAACAGCGAAACGTTTAAATTCCGCTGCGTGGTATAGACATCTGTTTTGTTTTTTATGATTATGTAAGTGCATTTGTGCGCTCTGTGTACACGGTGTTTGAGCAACTGCTGGTAAGTGGTATACGAGAGGGCAACGAGAAAGTTGTCCGAAGGTGTAATCGAACAATAGTTGCGAGATAACAATGGGCAGTGATAAGCAGCACGACGAAAACAAAAGCACAACACCGTAATCGAAAATGTTTGTCATCTCCGTGACTTTCGACCGCCGCGATCTTCAAGCAGATAATAGCGGCAGCGGCAGCAGGGCAGCGTGTCCTAAACAGGCCGTGGGCCCCGGTTGTAGCAGACTCTTCGTATAGGATCGCGTAAACGAGTTGGCGAACAAATTTGGCTCCCAACATTGACCGAGCGGTCCGTAAGAGTAGTTATTATCCGGGAGACTGAAAACAAAAGAATAAGGAGTGCAAAAGAGGGGAGGACGTTACACTCACCGACATGCCACGTGACGTCACACCTGACGTCAGTTGGCGTCTGCCTCACGTGAGACCACAGGGGCACGAACGACCGAGGTGGTGGTGGTGGTCGTGCCAGCCCCGCGCTGCGGGAGCCGGCTGCCGTAGTCCGCGCACATCCACGAGGATCGACGGCGACGCTTGTCCGGTGCGAAGAAAACGAGGGAAAAGTCGGAGGGAGCACCACTCACTTCTACTGTACACTCCGCCGAGAGCACACGCGTGAAACGAGAGACACTGCGTTCAAGACATGGCAGCAGAACAGCCGTGTGGCTGAGACACGACACAGCAGTGGCCGCTGGATTTGCACGCCGAAAATAACACCGCTTCCAATTATCGCGCGCGAGGAATTTGCCGCTCGGGCATCGCCGAGAACGCGGGAACCGCACCTATCGAGATACGTGACTGCGGCGCTGCCAGAATCGGCATGCGAGCGGGGAGGAGCGCGAAAGATGACGTCACTGTTTAGTTCCGCCCAGTTGGGACCACCAAGGCGGCCCGCCCTTGTGATGCCGCTCTGCATGCGTTTATGCGCGCCGGGGTCCCGCGGCGTTGCGCGTGAGTGGGCGCTCGCGAGAGGCGCCTGAGCGCGCGCAATTTGAGCGGCTTTTCTCGCCGCGCACTTGCACCACGCCGGCTGTGTGTGTCGGCCGCGGCTCAGGCGGCGACTGCCGTGGATGTTCCGGCCGCTCTTCGCCCGCCGGCGTTTGTGGAGAGGGAAGGCGGCGTAACCCAACACCGCACGCAAGCCGCGCCAGGCGCGCGCGTGAGGCTTCTCGCCGACCTGCGAATGGCGGAGTGCCTAATGGTGGAATCGGCGTGTTCGTAAGGCGTGCTACGGTTACAACAAGCTCATGATTTAGGGGCTAGTTAAGTCGTAATTCTAGGGTGCTTCGGGATGGCTTAATGCCCTTACGAATCGCTGCGCGTACACGACACGGGGGCGAGATTCCATTTAGCAGGACTGCATACTTGTTTGCGCCTGCCGGTCGTCGTTCTTTGGAGCAGTATGCAGCGAATTACTGCACCTAAACGAATGAAAAAAAGAAAGAAAAAGGCCAAAAAAACTTGATGAAGCGAGATCATTGTGTATCCCTTCAACGTAACTGCAATAGAAACGCTGACTGTTTACTCATTCCTGGCGGCTAAAATGCCGCATTCGCTGCTGAAAGCGCTATCTTATCAGCCCATAAGTTCCGGCCCATACGAACAAACTCATAAGGGATTACGAATACACTCACCCAACTAGGTCTTTCGCCGGATAGACTTTACCTCTACCGCAGCCAGTATAACATTAATAACAATTAGAGGCGCAGACGGCCGAAACTTTATTTATGCAAATCTCGCGCATCCCCGATTCTATAACTATATTTAATAACAGAGCCTGCACTAGCGTTCCTTTCCCGCATGCCCTTCGATTAGCCCTTGTTGCGTACATATATCACCAGTGTTTCCACAGAGACGTTCCCCGTTGGGCGCCCCGAAATTCCCGGTTCGCTCGCATCACGCGTGCACCCGCCTAAGCAAGGCATCCGCCGTTAACAATGAGAAGCATACTGGCCTCGTGAAAGATGCTCAAAAAATGTAAAAGAATGAAGCAGGAGAGAGCCGTAGTGACAAATTCGCGGATATATAGTTATCAATGTTCTCAAAACGTCGCAGCAGTACACGGCAGCAGTAAGTGACAAAGTGGCGACAGTATACATGACGTTACATGTGGGCTGAATTACAGGTACTGTAATAGAGCACACGCACGGTCGTTTGAGGAACGCAACTATTTACGTTGATACGTGGCGCGCTTATGCTGTACTATAATGGTGGCTTAGAGGTGCCAGGAAAGAAACTGCTATTTGGTTCTCGAAATAGCCTTTGAAGGTGTGTATACCCTATACTGGGGAATAATGTTTGGGGCCTTCAAGGGTATTTAACTCCCGATGAACATAACTTTGGGGGCTCAATACACACGCTTTATTGTACTTCAATCATCCACGGACTACGGTGGTATCACATATCTCCGCTGGAAGTGCACCACAATGCCACGCGTCCTAATGACGCAGCGGCGTATATATTCTGAAGAGACACCCGATCATCTTGGCGAGCGGCGGAGACGTTGCATGAACTGCCATCGCCGGCACGTGTGACAGAGCTCTGATGAATGAAGCCTAAAATTTTGTGGCGTGAACCACAATGCGGATGGCGTAGCAAAGCCTCGTCCTGATTTTAGATGGGTTTGAGAATATGTAATGCTACCGCAGCGCAAACAAAGGATGCGCGGAGGGCCATGGCAACGAAAAGCCGTATTAATTTACCCGTGCACGCCTTGCACTCTATCCTGTCTTTCTCGAGACTTCTCGCCACTCTCTTCATTTCATACATCTGTTATTTGAAAGATGGTTGATGGCATGCCCCTGTGGTTACCTTCACCACTCTCCTGGAGTACTTTGTGGGTGTAGTGCACAACATACATCATGATGCACGCAAAATGCTGAGTGGCAACCACTGCACCCAACGGTGAACCTGCAGGCGAAGACAATTGCTGTTTAAGCAACACACAAAAATGTTTGTTTTTCGTTCTGTCACGCATGTCGTATATGAACGCTACGAGGGAAACTCCATGAACATTGTAAAATTACGTTGCTTTATTAAAGTATAGAGCACGTAAGCAGTGTTCTGAGTTTTTTTCGTTTTATGTGCACGCATCCTTTTACCAGAGAGAGAGAGAGAATAAATTTTTTTTTTCGTCGAGCAAAGGATGCTGTCATAGGTATCGGCTCTTCTCCCCAGCTACCTCTCTGTAATATATCAGTTAATAAATGTTCACATCCATCCATCCCCGTGAAAGGTGCCCTTATTCCGGGATTCCTTGACTTCGACTGGCTGTTCTTGCTCGGGTGACCAGGTTGAGCTGGGTATCCGGGTCTGGGCTGGCCAAGGAAGCCCTCCATCCACTGCTCGAGGGTCGGGTTGGGGGGGGGGGGGGGGGGGGGCAAGTCTGGAGTGCGTTGGCACGCGTCTATACTTTATGGTATAGCATGCTAGGCTGGGGACAGTATATAAGCGCAGAGGGAAGGTTGTTGGCTGAGGAAGACGAGGTGGAGACGGGTGGGATAGGGATAGGTATAATTCTGGATTCGCCGCCAAGTTGTAGCTTCCTCTCGGGAGAGATGCCAGTGTGGTGGTGGGAGCCTGCGCCGAGTTTGCCTGAAATGAGCAAGTATTTATGCATGCGTAGCCACTCAGAGGAAGGAATTCCTGTTAGGGGGGGGGGGGGGGGGGGGGATTGCCAGCCGCCGCGTGCAGGGATATATATATATATATAGTCGAGCTGTTTATGAGGATGAGTAGGGCTGATAAAGATATGCGTCCAATCTGGTAGCTCAATAATATCCCCAGTGCACTTCCTTTTCCTTTTCACCCGAACCGCCTAAGAAGAAGAAAAGGCTGTCTGCATAGCGGCGAGAATACAGTGTCTGGCTCAGGGCGGGAAGTGGCGGCTAGGGCAATGGCTATTTCTTCAGGGACATCGGTTCAGGTGGTGGTAGTAGTGGCGGCATTGATGCACTGGCCAGTATGTGTAACGCTGCGTGGCTGGAGCGCCTGCAGTGCAGGGGGGAAATCTGTGTATAGGGCGGTGGGGTCGTTCCCCCATCTGGAGTAGCAAGCCCTACCGTTAGTGGGGCAGATCTCTTCAGCTTTCATTAAAGGTTTTTTTTTTCTCTCTCTCTTCCTCATCGCGCACTCAGAGCTAGAGCATGCAAGGGCAGCCCGGCGGCCAAGGTGGTAGTTGGCGTTTAGGTTGCGAGGGATTGGTGCCATCCGGATGCAATCTCGCAGGGCTGGAGGGATGTGTTTTTTTGTTCCCTCGGGGTATCGGGCGGTGTCCTAATGCTGTGAGGACTTGTCGACCTGTGGGAGTCAATTGCATGCCGCGTCGTAGTCGAGCTGAGTGATGGGCTCCTTGCAGCTCTTCCCACGTGTTGTGAACTCCCAAAGCGAGTAGTTTTTTGGGTAGCAGTGGCAGTGTGGAGGTCAAGCGTGGTTGTGTGCGCTTGGCGAATCATTGTGTTGAGTCGAGCCTTTTCTCTTGTTTTGAAAGTGAGGTATGGGGTTCCGTAGGTAATGCGGCTAATAAGCAAAGCTTCGCCATTCGGAGGGTGTCTTGCTTTTGAAGACCTCGACGACGGTGGAAGATATGTTGCAGAAGGAGCATCACTTGTGACAGAGTTTTATGTATCGGAGAAATTGTGTTCAGTCCGGAGCCGTTTTTGGGTATTGTGAGATCCAACACCCGCAGATGCGGGACGTTGGGGACTGGCTGCCCTGCAATTGTCAGCCGAGTATGAGGTATACCTCGAGCAGATTTGCTGGGAGTGGAGCGTGAGCAAAGCCGATATTTCGGGTGCTCACCAGAGGCCTCGTGTCTGGGTGTAGTGAATGGAAACAGTAACCCCTTGCTGCAAGGCGTCTTTCTGCTCCAATGGAGCCATGCAGTTGGCGTCCAGACGGTAAGGTCATCCGCGTATAACGCGTGTTTAATATGTAGAATTGACTTGACTTCAATTTCAGTGGGAGGTCCTTCGTGGCGATGTTGAATAACAGTGGTGAGATGACCGAGCCTTTGCTTGAATTGTTAAAGCGGACGATCGAAGATATCCAAGACAGTTAGAAAGACAGGATCCGTTAAAAAGGCCCTGACGTAGTCATACATGCGTTTTCCGCATCCCAGAGGTGCGAGTCCTGCAAGCACTGCCGACTGTGAAACGTTGTGGAAAGCGCCCTTGACGTCCAGAGTGAGTATGCAGCGCTTGTGCTCTTTCGCTTCCACACGCATCCTCCATGCCGCTCTGCTGAGATCGGTTATGGCGACACGCGGACAAGTTACGAGTGCAGAATTCAGCGAATAAAAAGCATTTAATGTATACAACTTGCGCGTGAACAATAAAGTAGTCGATATTGCCCGTGAGACCGGTGATAATAAAAATGTATATAAAGGTGAGACACCTTTAAAATACGTCGCAAACCATCCAGTGCGATGCAGTATTTTATACGGTGGCTGCTAACTGCATGCACGGTGTTTTATGAGTCTCCTGCCGCTTATTACGGATAAACTGGGGCTCCGAGGTTGCCGATAAATAGTTAAATCTAGAAAGCGCGGGATGCATTCTAAGATCGCCGAAGGTTGGCTTCACCCTAGCGCTAGCACCAAATCTGCAGATTTTGCGAAGGACGAAACCCAGCATGCGTTCAGAGCAAAAATTAAACCCAGTTTCCACCCGGCGTGAAATCTGCCGAAACAGCGAAGTTGTGGGTTTCCTTTACAAAAATTCCCTTTAGCTTCGGCTTCGCTCTTGTGCGTAATATCAGAATCATCTTAGCGGCTAATTGTCATATAATTTGTTTCCAGGTAGTTCCAGTAAAACGAGTCACAGCCATTTTCTGTCAGCATACTCCCATTGCAGATGGCCTCGTATTGACAGCAGGCAATAATTCTGTAACGTTTACAACTTCACTGCGAACTAAATAATTGAGAGAGAGAGAGAGAGAGAGAGAGAGAGAGAGAGAGAGAGAGAGAGAGAGAGAGAGAGAGAGAGAGAGAGAGAGAGAGAGAGAGAGATCTTTAATGAAGTCTGGCCCTAACTAATAACGACAAGTAAATTAAACGCGGTATAATGGTAGAATTGTCTTGGCGGCTGGTTGCTATATAGCTTTTTTTACGTGAAACTTTCGACAACACAGTAGTTAGAGCTGCTTTCTGTATTTATACTCCCTCCGTAGATTGCCATACTTCACTGCACAACAGGTGAACCCGATATTTTTAAAGTTGGCTTCACTTCTAAGCACAAATGCCCTGCCGGGAAGACATTTTTAAGGGGTAATATAAGCCGTTTTCTATCAAAATACGACGGCCCTGGGACCTTCTTTTAAATTATTTGTTTATTTTTTCTATTTCGGAAACCGTGTTTTTCGGGTGGAGAAACCTAATTCGGAGTGAGCCTGACACAATAGAGAATTTTAGCACTCCGTATGCTCTGTCTTCTCCTTGGTTACCGTGTTGACCGGAAACCGAATGTGGCTGCGCGCGCAGGTACTGCGAGGAGGGCGCACCCCACCGTAACGAATGCGCGGGCATGGCGAGAGCCGACCGCGGAACACCCCCCCTACCGAAACGAATGCGCAAGAGCGCAGGCGGGTCCCGGTCAACACAGTAACCACGATACAGAGGGAGCATACGGAGTGCAAAAACTTTCTAATACCGGGAGAGACTGTTGTCAAGCCCAGCCTGCTGTTTCTCTGCGCTCGGTTGACGTCTGATGCTTGTCCGCACCGGACGTGGCGTGTGCGTACCTTATTATTACAATATTAGACTTAAAATTGCATACATTAGCTCGATGCATGAGTTAAAGTATAGTTTTGGATACCGCTACAGAAGAAACATGCCGGCGTCGCCCCATTCCTTGCGTAGCCGGTCTTGTGCGGAGCGCGAAAAGTCGCAGCTAGGCGTCAGCTTCTGTATTAAGCAACCTTAGAACAAAGGGAACTGCCAGTTGATAGTAACCGACAACAGCGAAAATACAAGATCAAAACGAATTCCAGGCGTTCGGGGCTGTGTGCTTTAACAGAAGGCCTTATACATTCCCGGTTATCATATGTAAGGTAAAACAGTTTTTGAAAACTTGCCGAACGCTCTAAAGTATGTATCACATCACTTTACATTGTCATGGCATGAAGTATGCCGACACGCACTGTGGGCTGCAAGAACTGTAGGTTAAGTTCCAAATAACTCACTGTGTGTATAGGCGCGCGTGCCGGTTTTATACCAGGTGTTACGAATGAGCCCGCCGCTGGGCTTTGTTTCAACACTCTTCGGCTGTGCGGTGAAGCCTCCACTACGTGTGCCTTTCAAGCAGGCCCCCCTGTCGGTGACTCACGCTTGCCGCCGACAATTCAAACAAGCTGCAACGTGCCTGGATCTCTGGCGCCGATCTATCGGCGCGATCAAACTTCGATGGCGTGCCGACGCAACACGCAGAGATCTGTCCCAAGGACATGGAGGCCCCGCGCCCACTGCGGAGACCTCCTCTCTCCCCTCTCTCAGTCTCAGCGTGCGCCGCTACTACTGACTGCTCACGAACTCTGTAAAGAGCGGTGTGCGTGTCTGTGCCATTCGTATCGTGTGCACAATCTAGAGGGAACGCTTGTTTTGACCGTTAGCGCTTTGGGTATAACTAAAACCCCTCCAAGCGCTGTAGTTCATTCCTGTTTGAGCAGTGAATCAATGCTGTCTCCCTGCTCGAGTCGTGTACTGTAACCTCGCCCGTCGGGGCATTGTTCTTTGGCTTCGACTCATCTCTCGTATGAAGTAAGCAAGTTACGTTTTGCTTACGGCTTCTGGACTTCTTCACGGCTGCAACATTGGCTGGCCGCTCGCTTCAAACCACGCTGCCGCACGTATGTCGGAGGCGACGGAGCTCGGCTCGGGTCGGCCTTCCCGTACGCAACAATTGTCAGCGGTGGGATGACAACGTCGCCACACAGGGTTCTAACCAGTATGGAGGTTTATTGAGCAAAACGAATCACGTCTACCGTAAAGACACTGTGTTTGTTCAGACCTGGAGGATTATTTCGGTACATTTTCCACAGCCATATCTTCACGAAATTCAGATATGCGTTATAGGAAAACTGCACTAAGAGGAGGAGTAGGAGGAGGAGAAAACTTTATTTAAGAGTAAAATCGAGCTGATCAGTGGGCCGGGTCCTCAGTCCAGGACAAGAGTAAGGGTAATTTTCTTCACTTCATAGAACGCGATCCCGAGTAGACCAGGATTTGTTCCTTACGCCTGGAAAGGTTGGAAAACAATAAAGAGCTGCTTGGAAATACTCATCGATTTCTACTCTTGTAATATATGCACGTATACTATTTATTGCGTTCGTTAGCGCGTATATCAAGCCTTCAACATCGTAAGCATGTCATAATTGTTCGGGTTGAGAGTCAGTTTGTTATGATAACGATGCTTACAATTGAAATTCGGAGCACAAAAGCCGCCTTCGAGTTCTCTGGACAACGTTGTCTGGAACGCGATCGCCGTAGCGTAGCAGAAACTTTCTCATTGTATTTGCATGTGAATAAACAACCCACGGTGCGGATATGCACGTTCTTGCTCACAGTCTTAATGAGAGCCAATTTGTGAAGAAGGAATGTGTGCCATACAGCCGAAGAAAATATCCACACAATTCTCGTGAGCCTCCCAAGCATCCCCAAACCTACTAATAAGACGTTTGTGACGGTGCAGAAAAATAATGCGTTGGGCACAGAAATAAAAAAAAAGAACATTCACCTGTCACAACTCAACAACAACGAAAGAAACCGAAGACAGCCGCTTTTATTTCCTGCTGTGCGATGCCCGCGTATGGGCCCGCTAGCTGCTGGGTAGCGTTAGACTGTTGAGTCTTCATTAGAGCATGTCAAAAATACTCTAGGGAAGCCTACGCATTTTGAATACTTATCGAGGAGCTCTGAGCGCTGATCCTCGCGAATAAGCTAGAAAGGACGAGTTATACACACGATCTCCTGACCGATGCTGTGAAGAACGTTGTTCTCGCTCTCCTCGTGTGGTTCAAACTTGTGGGGGATGCAGCTTAAAATTATTCAGATGCGTCAGAAGCTGGAAAAAATAACTGAATTACTAGAAATACGTTAAGCGGGCGATTCCTACCACAGGCACTGCTGCCCCTCACAAGCGGAATGTAGCAGACGACAGCGGCGCGAGTCTTTCAGCCGACGTAGCCAGGGGGTGCCACTCAAACACCTCCACGGAAATATAAACCGCTTGGCTTTCGAAGCCTCTGGGTTGCGCCGCGACGACGGATCATCGTGCGTGGTTCTACTTGGGTCCAGCGAGTGAACTACGACGACAAGGAGAGCCCCTAAAGGGCTCTGCATTTACAAGTGCTAACTTGATTACGCAGCCAATGTCCCGGATTGGACACGTTCACCTGTCTCCATTTAAAACAAAACTGTGGTATCGCATACAGTGCGCATCGATCTTTATCCAACTGAGAACACAGCTAAGCTGACAAGTATTTGCTAGCGGAGCCGCGGTTCCATGGACAAATCATGAGACGCAATAAGGGTCATCACCCCCCCCCCCCCACTCTTCCAAAACCAACGCCATTCCTCCTCTCCCCTTGAAATGAGGATGCTGCGTCCCCCGCTGCTTTCTAGCTCCAGGGGTGGACTGGGGCGTGGTGAACTCGGTCAGAATTCTTTCGGGCCGTGATTGAATTCTGAAATTGGAAATTAGATGCGAAATGGGGTAATTGTAATACTTGTGATGTAATTAAGGTATTCCTAATTTACTCGTACGTTTTTTTTTTGCCTTTTGTACAAAAGCAAATGACAGTGGCTTCTCTCGCAGCAATGCTATGATTTTTTTTTCTTGTGTACATGTTTTAGTACCCAACAACATCCCCTTGGACTCGAATCGAGATCTGCGTGCACGCCCAACGAGTTTATCGAAACAGCAGTTCAGTGTTTGCTTTGCTTGGTCGAGCGGTGAGGCCCTTGTGAGCGTTGCGCGTGCTTCTTCGAGAGAAGGCGAATGGGAGGTGTGTAGGCGACGCACGAGGCGCGCTTGAATTCTTCGTAGTACCACGTGTAAACCACGTAGAACCCGCCGTGGTGGCTCAGTGGCTATGGCGTTATGCTGCTGAACCCAAGGACTCGGGTTCGATTCCGGGCCTCGGCGGCCGCTTTTCTGGTGGAGGCGAAAAGCAAGAACGCCCGTGTGTTAGAGATTTCGGCGCACGTTAGAGATCCTGGTCAAAATTAATCCACTACGGAGCGCCTCATAACCTGTGCAGTTTTGGCGCGTTAAACCCCGCAATCAATCAATTAAACCACGTAGAGCAGAACCACCCTTTCGTTCTATAGCGTTCGAAAAACTTCGCTGGGACATGGTTTAGCCGTAGCTATATGTCAGTTTCACTCAACCTAAAACGGGTCTGGTGTGGTTAAGGTCGAAACCTCCCACCACACTACCTTAGAGGACCACAGCCTGCGACTCCGCATCAACGTGACATCCAATGCTGAGGTCAAGGTCCATTTAAGGTTGAGGTCGACCCCATGAGGTTGACAGTCTGTATCAGTACCAGTGAAATCAACGCTTGAATAAATATGCACTCAACCGTCAAAGACAGCTTAGTCCCGTGAATTTAGAAACTGGCTAGTGTATACACGAAATGTACACTAACAAACTTTAAACACAACGGCGATGTATTAAAACCAAAATAAAAGTGCATTTTGTTGGAAACATTGAAGCCACACAGTAATGCAATGTTGCAGCACCCAACCATCGCCGTTTAATTGTTTTTTGATGCTGATATAACCTGTACACTCACGCAGTGGAGTAGGAGGAAGAAAAAACTTTAGGCCGTGTCTAGAGTACCGTACTACGGTGCTATTATCCCTCCACTATATCGACGTCCACTGGTCTTTTGCAAAATAAGAAAATGCCGTGTCTGGCACTACATCGCTCTACCTAACATAAAGTAAGGTCACCTAACCTAAACTAACATAACATTACCTAACGAACGCAAAGTAATTATTTAATACACCAAAAAATAATTTAAAACAAATTTGTAATTCAATTTAAAGGTAAAAAAAATTGGGGTTTGAGCCAATGTCGAAACACCGATTTTGGCATCGAGAAGCTATGACTCAACCCCTGCTCAACAACGAAAGACGCTTGGAGTGGTGCTAGCCTAGTCCTAAATACTCGAATGTCGTCGTACGGCACTCAAGCCGTGCCTGCAGAGCAGAGCTTGAGCGCCGTCGGACGACACTATAAGCACTGAGAAAACTATAAGCGTCTGGAATGCCCCGGGCCATGGAGTGATGTTTATGACACATCGTGAGATTTGTAACAAAAGCCAAGGCAAACTCTTAAAAACCTGAAATCAATTCTAGAGAGCTAATAGCTAAACCCATGTGACGACCATCAGAGTCAAATACAAGGCAAAACATAGAAACACGATGCTGGTAGATTATTCAGGCCTACGACTGAAAAGAAGAGCAGGGCAATCCCACTCCTACCCCTTCTGGCTTTCTAAAAAGAAGGGGGGGGGGGGGGGAGTTGGGTTTCTCTCTCTCTCTCTCTCTCGGCAGCAGCCGTGCAAGCGTCAAGACACTGTAGTATCCGAGGGTCCTACGGAGAGACGAGCTGTAAGTATAAAGTGCCCCTCATCTGGCACTATCTTCTGAATTAACGTTCCTCACTTCTTGCTGGTGCGTGTGGCTCACGGCGTCCAGCGAAAGACGCTTAGGAGTGCAGCTGACCATGCACCGATCACCGTTTGTCCTGGAATTACGCCCAGCGGATGCACCCAACAAAGAAAACGAAAATTATAGCGACGTTTCACGTCGTCAACACGGGTTACGCCGCGTACGCCCTCTGGGTACGCCTATACTTGCTGTCTTGTACAGCTAGTGCAAGAAGCTTGTTGAGGTGCGCGCCTCAACCGGTGGTGTGCACGTGGTCGGAAAATGTCTGTTCACGTGTATTCCGCGTTGCCTTGTATCTAGTTTTCAGTAATTCACGTGGGCATCTCCCGGTGGAGTGGGGGAGGCGCGTTGCTGTGCTTCTGTTTGTGTTTTATTCCTGAGGCACGCCCTCTTTGACCATGAGCGCAGCGTCTGGTACCTTCTTCCTTCTCTCCCTTTCCAGGCACTCTCCTCCTTCGGCATTCGCTTTCCTCTCCAAGCTCGGCGGATTCCGACTTAATCACGTTGATTTTGCAGAAGGGGCGCTTACGCCTGCATGCAAAGAAAGACTGCGTCTCCCATGGCCGTGTGATAGCGTCGACGCGACAGCGGAGTTGTAGACCTCGGGTCAGCCTTTTTCTTTTTACGTAACTTCCGCTCTTCGATGCACTGGCAGAGACAAATACCCATTTGCTTTTTTTTTTTTTTCTACTAGGAAATAATGTTCTCCGATACATGGGTATTCAATGAAACGTGAAGTAACGAGCCTCTTTGGAGCAGGCGTTAGCTGCTTTGAGGGGAAGGAAGAAGACGCAAAGAAAACGAAGAAAAGCAAAAGGTGAGTGCGAAGTGGGAAGAAAAGACGCCAACACTGCCAAAGCCTGGCCATGAGCCCAAAGAGAGAAAATAAGAAGGCGGAGACGCGGGCGGGCTCGCAAGACCCGAAATTAAATCGGCGAGCGGCTGCGCGCCAAAGACAAGCGCACATGCTGCTCGGCCAAGAAGACGGACGAGAGAGGAGAGCGCGCGCAGCTCGTGCTCCGGTATAAAAATTACACGGCCCGGGAGACGCTTTATTTGCTTTACGCAGGTGCTCATTATACGGTAGGTCCCGCGTGGCGGCGCATCCTCTCTCCAGGCGCTGCCTAGAGGAGTCCTGCTGGACGCCGCGCCAAATTAATTAGGCTCCGTTTCCTACGTGTCTGCTGGGCCTTATTCGAGCCTGCGCAGTGTGTGTACCACCGAGTGCGCCAGTCGCCACGACGACCATTTCTCTCTCCTCCTCCGACGTCTCTTCCCTCGCGTCCTACGCGGCGAGGGGAGCATGCAGCCAGGGTGGTGAGCGGGAATGAAGGTGAAGAAACACGCGGTCGCTCCCGCACTCGCTCATCACTGTGTATATAATACGGTTACGCGCACGAAAACGAATGACGCGTGAGAAATACTCGGATTTTTTTTTTTCCCGGAAGTGTCCGGTTGCACGCGAAGAAATTCATTGATCCATCTTATGGAAGTTTCGGCGTTCGAGGGGACTAGACTGCAGAACCAGAAGGACAGAATTTTGATGTCGCATTTAAGAATTTTTTTTTTCAGCTTTGTGCACGCATGCACCCACAGCTGCAGTGCAACTCATTTGAGTCCGTGGGTGAACGCAGAGAAAAAATTGGCCGCGTATCTGCTCCTTTCTATGCAAATGTCGTCCAAAGACGATAGTCTTTGTCGACATTTGCCAAGTAAATGCCCCCCTTTGCTTTCCCGCTCACCTCTCTTGCTGTTCCTTTTTTGTCGCACTCCTTCGAAGGAAAACACTCTAAACGTTTGCTCAGGTCAATTTAAATTTACCGCGTTCCACTGTTGCAGGCCGGGTTCCTCGATGCCAGCGCTGCAGTACGGCGGAGACGTGCGCGAATCGCGGCGCCCTACTTAAACGTTTATAGAACCACGCTGCCATACTCCACGTGCGTTCCAAGCAGAACGTGGAACGAACCTTTTGTTGCTGTTGCCGTGTGATTTCTGAAATGCCGCCAGGAGCGCGGGAAACAGCAGGCGACGGTTTTCTGCAATTGATGTAGTATTTCATTTGCTATCACAAAAACCAAGCATGCGTGAATTTTTAATAAAGGAACACTGCAAATATCACCTATATATTGATTTCTGCCTTATATTTGTGCAATTCCAGATTCTTGTTCAACAATGTTGACAAGTATGAACATTAACACCGGACTTATATATTTAGATTAGGCTGTGAGTATATAAGACTATTGCACAGATTCTGTTTCACCTTGGCCGGGTGTCTGAATCGGAGTTGCAGATAGACGGATTAAAATTTTCCCGTTTAAGTAGCCCAAGAAAGACGCTTTAAAAAACGCTTTAAAAGACGCTTTAAAAAAAAAATCTTTAAAAAACGCTTTCAGGGCCAGGCCAGCAGCTTGCACATCACTAAACAAGCACAAAAACTCCCACCTCCCCTCGCGGGAACCCCTGTGTAGATGCGACGCATAGGCGGAGCGGCGAAGGGAACGCGTTTTATAGCGCGCATAACGTTGAGGGGACTGCGTAAGCTGGTCCCAGTCGATGACGACGTTGGCGTACTTGTAAAGCGGCGTGGACTCTAGGTGTTTGAGCAAAGCGTGGATGTTGCTTCGCCGGAGAACGGCACACCGGTTATATGCGCAGCGCGCCCGAAGGAGAGGAAACCGCGGAAGAGAGAGTACTGCACATGCGCCGGCCCCAGCGCGTCTGCCGCGGCTATGACGCAACGTGCCGCGGCTATGACGCACCACAATCCAACACAATCCACTTTAATCCAATCCAATCCAAATCCAATCCAACCGAATCCAAGCCAAGCCAAGCCAAGCCAATCCAATCCAATCCAATCCAATCCAATCAAATCAAATTCAATCCAATGCCCCTCGCGAGAGAGTGTTCGTTATCGGAGAGGAGAGGGGGTGAGCGGCGGAGAGCGCAGCTCGCGCGGCGAGGAGAATGGCAGAGGGGTGGACAACGCCGACAACGACGACGACGCCGGAGGGACAAGGCGAGTGAATCAGATGCTCTGCATCTAAAAAAAGCGAGGTTGAAAGCCTGCCATTGCCATCAAAATGTACGACATTTTCTTCTGCCCGGAATGGTAAAAAATTGACAAATCTGGAAATATAAAGTAATGTAGTTATTGAGGAGCAGGCCCAAAAGTAGATACTTGCATATGATGGTGTGAGGCCCTGTGATCAGCTATCTTGTTATGGTGGTGAGAAAATGGTTTATGCATGGGAGAGAGGTGCAGGATTGATTATTGGCCCCTGGCAACGGGCGTACTGCAGGTCTTTGGCCACTTCGGCAGCTGCCATTCAGTTTCTTCCACACTACTATATTTTGTACTTGCGTTATGCACAAATCCACGCGCGCTTGTGGTTGTAATATGACCTAACCTTTACTTAACGCCATGTTCGTGGCAACAGCGTGATTGCTGGTCTTAAAGGTGTGACCTCTCAAAGCAACTCTCTTCCTTGGGCAAATTCATTTAGCAATGCCACAGTTGGTTTGCGACACCAAGACAGGTGTCCCATTCACTTGTTGCCTTCGCAGCCGGCTGGGTCTCCTGCTACGTGTATCCACATGAGTGAGGCCCTTATAGTGCTTGTGTGGAGCCCATGTGGGTGTTTGTGGTTCCTCTGCCTCCAAAGGGGGCCGAAGATGAAAGACAGGGCTACCCTAGGTGCATACAACAATGGCGGGATGCTGTTCAGTGTCTGTAGTGCTGGTGCGCAAGTGACGACATCATACGCAACTGATAAAGGCGAATAAAGGAAAAAGTTTAGGGTAAATTTTAGTAATATTAGCAGTCGCGCTTCTATATCCTTCGACATCCCAGAGTAACGCAAACTTGTACACTATTGAAGTTTAGATGTAATTCCTAAGTGAGAAACACGGCTCTGTTATTTCACAGCTATGTTTGAGGCGATCAATTCATCGCGATTATCAAAAAAACTCCCCGGAATACTTTCATGTGGTTCCACACATCGCCTTAATATAATGTAAATGGGCCGCACCTTGTACTCGTTCCTCCAAGGAAATATCAAAATTTAATTACCCTATCAGCGACGCGCATCTTCTCATGAGCGTCGGGTATTGATGAGGGCACTATGAAGGAATACTGCATAGTCATGCACTCACGTATACGGACACACGAGTGCAATCCCGTAAACCAAACCATAGAAGGTTATCTGTTCGAGTATATCATAGTTTTAATGTACGTACATATTAATAGGCCGGTTTCATCGTTCCGCACAAGAATGAATTCCCTTTTGATCGTACATATATAGACCCATTTGAAAGTGGCTCTTGTACCTTTCAGATCAACGTGTGTGGGCCTTCGTGCGACTCAACAAACCCTGGGTTCTACGTTATATGGTCACGGACTCACGTGCAACATCTTTGTAGGGACAATAATGGAAGGCGCCCATTCAATGCAGCCAGACTGAGCCAGTACCGCACGTTTGACAGCAAGCAGTGACTCTGATTCCATCACAAGTACAGCAGTGACTCTTTCGTCTGAGTGAGACCTAGAAATGAAGGCCGAAATGTTCGCTACCAACTGAGACATTCACTTAATTTTGTGCTGCATGCGTTCCATACTTTCCAACCATTATCACCCCAAAAGCACTCCTTCACATTCGTACATTCACTCAAACCCGGTTCCGAAGTGGCGCGCTCCTGCAGTCGCTCTGACGATAGTGATTGCGTCGTAGACAGTCTATGAGTATACTGTTCGTGTTAGATTAGATTGGTCCTCGCAAACGACCACCAACCACGGAATACGAGCTCTTCGAGAGGAAACGGCGTGGTGCAGCCACCAATCAGCCACCAAGCAACCACCAAGCAGCAACGTCGTGCCGCAACCAAGGCTGCACGACGTTTGTCCTTGGTGGTTGTTTGGTGGCTGTTGTGGACAAGATATTGTGTGACAGGGTGTTGTGGACAAGCAATGGCGTCCACAATATCTGTCCTCGTGGTGAGCTTTTTTTATACACACGGTAGAGTAACGTCACACAGCCGTGGCGCCACGACGACGTCACGGGGATCTCAAACCGTTTTGTGACTGCTCCCGTGATGAGGAAACAGAAAATAAAAACATTATAAAGATAAAAAAAATACCCATAGAGAAAGGGGCTGGAGAATCGCATCTGCTTCATTTCTTTTCTTTAATACCTAGCTTGGTTGTTGAAAGTATGCGTAAGAATTTGCGTTATTTTTATAAGACAAAGCAGTTTTTTGTATGAGCCAAACATGTTTTTTTTTTTTTGTCTTCATCGCACCTTTTAGTTCTGCTTTTGGAACATATATTGATAATTCTAGCTAAGCTCTGAAGCAGTTAATGATAACGACCGTTGCTTTACATCATGAAGCTACCTTAATTTTCTTGCCGGCTTTTGTACGAACATTGCTCAATGCCAACGCCTTCGGGGCGAGTCTGACACGACAAAAGGGTTATGTTTTGTTACGCCTACGCAGTGTGAGAATATAAATGCGGGACGTTGCCTTTTGGCACGTATTTTTTTGCGTATACCTGTAGTACTTCTAGTGTTAGCTGCGAGAAACATTCTCTGACATATGTGGGAATATTTCCCGCGCATGCGACATAAATGTGCGCCCCCAAATGTTTGCTTCTCCTATTATAAAGCCTGTACATGCATAAAAACGAGTTTATAAAATATCAAAGCCTTTTTGTTAAGAGAAAGATGGTTTAAACACAAAGCTTTCTCTCATGCACCCTGAGTCAAAGTCAAAGTAAAAAATCCAAACTACTTCAACCATGTCGAAATGGCGCACTCGTATAGACGTCGGCTTCATAACGCGAGAAACCCGGGATCGATTTCGAGCACGGGGAGCGTTTGTTTTTCTTGAAACGCTTGTGTAAAGTTGTCTTTGTTTGTAGTGCGTTTTGGCGTGCGCCATAATTAGGCATACGAACATTCCCATTAACAGTAGTAAGTCACCAACCAGCAAACCTTGGTCCAGCCAGCTCGTTCAAAAATAGTAAAAACTAAATATTCGAGTACATTCGTCTGTTTATCGCATGAATAGTTAGTATAGATAATAAAAATTATAAAGAGTTGTGGTGCACTGTATATGGACTCCACACCAGCCCCTCTCAAGTAAAGATTTTTCGTTAGTGTCACGTCAGGTGTCCCGCAGGGGTCCGTCCTAGGGCCCCTGCTGTTTTTTTTTATCTATATAAATTATATAACGGAAAACATTGGCTCCTCCATGCGTTTATTCGCAGACGACTGTGTAGTGTACCGAGAAGTGAAAGATGTCGAGGACAGCCGCACGTTACAACGTGATTTGGACAACATTCAGCTGTGGTGTCACAAGTGTCACATGACATTAAACCTGACAAAAAACTGTACACATGTGTTTTACGAAGAAAAGAAATGCCTTGAAAAGTGTTCACGCTATGTAGACGGGTACTCGTTGCAAACTGTTAGTGAATTTAAGTATCTAGGTGTCTTCCTTACACCGACACTGTGCTGGCATCTGCATGTAGATTTTGTTACTTCGAAAGCCTGTCGTATGTTGGCATTTCTGCGTAGAAACAACAAAGAGTTCCCCCAAAGTTCACGAGAGCTATTATATAAAACCTAAGTCAGATCGGTATTGGAATAGGCATGCACTGTGTGGGACCCACCAATATATCCTAGCAGCTCGTCATTTTTCTGGAAATTACGCGAGACTTCAAGGTATGACGAGTTTAAAAGGGTACTTGGGGTGGGAATTGCTGGAAGAAGGAAAAAGTTGCGGTTAAAGTTACTTCATAATATTTGCTACAGTCAAGTTAGGATACCCCGGGAGAAGTACTTGCTTTCACGTACCACACTACATTTCCCAGCGATTCGACTACAACCATAAAGTACGTGAATATCGGATCAAAACTGAGTTGTTGAAGTTATCTTTTTTTCCCAAGACTATACGGGAATGGAACACCCTGTCTTCTGCAACCATCAGCATTGTTGATAATGAAGCGTTTGTGAAGGCTTTGTGAAAATGTGTGTGCGCATGTATTAGTGTTAATTGGACGTCGTTACTCTGTTTGTTCTTGCCTGCTTTGTAATTTTCATGTATGTACCTCTCCGCTGTAAGGCCAGAAATGGCGATGTGGTTAAACGAATAAAGAAATAAAAATACATTAAGAGCTCTGTCTGTATAATGTCAATTCTCATCATGCCAGCACTTCTTTCCGTCGCCTTGTACAGTTTTCCTCAGCCACGGCTGCTTGTGCAAGCATCACTTTTATACACAGTTTCGACCTTGCTCTAGTGTCCCGCAGTCTTTATGGGCCATCGCGTACTTGACGAGCGCCCCTGACCCGAACGCACGTGTGATTCATCGCCGAGCGTCTGATGATTATGAATGGAGGGCACATGATTCATGACCACGCGGACGATTAATGACTCCACCTCCGGGCAGCAGCATCCAACGTATAATGAAGAGAAAGAAAGGGGGCGGAGGCTGGGAGGGAGTTTGGAAAACGGAGTGAGGCGGCGGGTTGTGTTTCATCGCCATAAGTACACGACAGCGCGCGGACAGCACGCATAATACGAGGCGTGATCAGATGAAACTTCGTTCGTGTGCCTTCCTTTATTAAGACGAAGAGCATACCAGAAGAAGTGGTAAAACTAAATAAGGCAACATAGAAAGGAACGACGTGCACAACCTAGTAATATGAAGAAATCGCCGAGCATGCGAATTCAGATACGCGTCCTGCTTCAGAAGGCGGTCAATACCGTTCGTTAAAAAGGACGATGGTTGCTCCAGCCGTCGCGTGCATGCTTTCTTACGGTGGCACGGCACCACACGTGGGATCCATTGTGAACACAATTTCCTACACTTTAGTTCTTCCGTAACAATCTCTAGAACAATTCCAAACGGCACATGCCAACTGATGGGCGCGACCCCCGCCGGCGGTCTTCGGGTGTTGCTGCACCAGACGATGGCTTCGTATACGTCGTAGCAACCTGCACGTGGCGCGGCAACGAGAGATCTTTCGCTACCTCACGTCCTCCCCGAAACACTCGCGCCCATCCAGTCGCAGACTAGCTTTTTTTTTCATGTACAGCCGGCATGGACATGTACAGATGAACTTTGACTGGAGGACGCCCATCACCTGTTAGGATTTGAATAACCACTCACTGATCCCTCTTGGACGGATTCACTATTTGGCCAATGGTGCCCAACACAAACTATAGATACAAAAATGAACTCGTGATCGCTTGTGCTGTGCTGTGTGCTTTTCACAATGAGTGAAAGGCTATCAACGTCATGCCTCGGTCTGTATACACGCTATGCGGCAAAATGGGTTGCGTTTGATCAGACCTCTAGTACAGTATAGTATAGTATAGTATAGTATAGTATAGTATAGTATAGTATAGTATAGTATAATATAGTATAGTATAATATAGTATAGTATAGTATAGTATAGTATAGTATTGGCGGTGAATGCTACCACGGGCGGCGCTGCGAAGTGCGCCTCCGTGACGTCGGCTTAGGGATTCTCGCATTTGTCGTCTGCTTCACTCGGGCTCGCTCTCCCTGCTGTTTCTTTGCGCTCAGTTAGCTTATAATGCTTGTCCGCACTATATTTTGCGTGTTCGTAGCGCTTTATCATACTAATAAAATTAAAATCGCATACACTAGCTCAAGGCGTGAGTCAAAGTATAGTTTTGGACACCGCTACATTACCGGCGTCGCCCCATCCCATGCGAAGCCGGTCCTGTGCGGAGCGCGAAGAGTCGGAGCTAAGCGTCAGCTTCTGTATTAACAGCCTTTCGAAGAAAGGGAACAGCCAGCTACTAGTAACCAACAAGAGTCAAAATACAAGACCAAAACAAATTCCAGATTTTCTGCAGTGTCGGCTTTGGCAGAAGGCGTTACGATTCCCGGTAATAACATGTAAGGTAAAGCAGCTTTTGTAACCTTGCCGAACGCTGTAAAGTATTGTATCATATCACCTTACGCTGTCATGCATTAAAGTATGCCGACATGCACTATGGGCGGCAAAAACTGTGGGTTGAGTTCCAAATAACCCACTGGGTGTATAGGCGCGTGCTGGTTTTGTATGCAGGTTTATTGAACGAAACGAGTCACTTCTACGGTAAAGATACCGTAACATTATGTTTATTCAGACCCAGAGGGATATTTCGGTACATTTCCCACTGACCCGATATTCAGATATACTGTGCACTCAAGAGGAGGAGAAGCGGGAGGAGGAGAAAACTTTATTTAACAGTAAAATCAAGCTGATCAGTGTGCCGGGTGCTCTGTCCAGGACAAGGGAGCAAGAGTAACTTTCTTCAATTCATAGAACGCAATCCCGAGTAGACCAGGATTTGTTCTTTACGCCTGGAAGGGTTGAAAAACAATAAACAGACGCTTGGAAATATTCGTCGGTTTACACGTATACTATTTGTTACATTAGTGAGCCAGTTTATTAAGACTTCAACACCGTAATTGTGTCATTATTGCTCGGGTTGAGAGTCAGTTCGTTATGATAACGATGGTTATGATAGAAATTCGCGGCACAAAAGCCGCCTTCGAATTCTCTAGACAACGTTGTTTGGGGCGCGATCGCGGTGGCGTAGCACAAACCTTGTCATTGTATTTGCATGTGAATACACAACGCACGGATATGCACCTTCTTGCACGCAGCCGTAACAAAAGCCAATTTGTGAAGAAGGCAGTGTATGCCGTACAGCCTGAAGAAAATAGCCACAAGATCTTTGTGAGCCTCCCAGACATCATCAAACCTACTAATAAGATGTTTGTGACGGTGTAGAAAAATAATGCATTGGGCACAAACAAAGAAACATTCATCTGATACATGTTAAAAACAACGAAAGAAATACAAGACAGCTGCTTTATTTCCAGCTTTGCGATGCGCGTGTCGGGGCCTGCTGCTTGGTGCGTAGTCTTCATTAGAGTATCTCACAAATACTGCCTACGCATTTTTAATACTTATCAAGGAGCTCTGAGCGCTGAACCTAGCGAATAAGCTAAAGAGGACGAGTTACACACCATCTTCTGACCGATCCTCTGAATCTCCTTGTGTATTGCAAACTTGTGGGGGATACAGCCTGAAATTGTTCAGATGTGTCAGAAGCTGGCAAAAATAACTGAACTACATAAATACGCTTTTCAATGCACTGAGGCATCAAAGCGGGTTTTTTCTGCTGCAGCGGGCCTCTCTGACTCGTAGGGTCACTTAAAATCCTCCAGTGAAATTGCCGGTCTGTTACAGCCGGATTTGCGGACCTACATTGCATTTGTTCTCAATTTTCTCCGGATGTTACCTTGCTGCGGGAAACATGGCTTAACAACAATCAATCTTTTGCCCTTAGTAATTCCCGTACTTTTAGAATGGATCGACCGTCTCGGAGTGGCGGCTTGTTGATTCTTGTTGCTACGAAATTCGCTCATTTGGCTGAAGTGTCCTTTGAACTTCGGCGCTCAGACTGTGAAATTTTAGTGTTGGAGATAAGGCTCCCTGGCAGTTTACCATGCTCCTTGGCCAATGTTTACTTCCCGAAGGGTGTTAGAAATACCGATTCACTCCATATCGCTCTCGCTTCGGCAGTTTTTCCCGTGATTTTCGCGGGTGACTTCGATTCCCCCGTGTTAGTTGCAGCTTCAGAACGGACTCCTGTGGAATTCGCTTGTTCGATTGGATGAGAGACAATAATTTAGCATGTATAAATTTAGATTCCCCTACCTTTATCTAGGGACTAACGCTATCGATGCAGGACTTAACTATTTCTTCACCTGGTGCTTCGTCGACGGTTCACGGGGGTTCTAGTAGTGAACATGTTTCAAGAGTTTTTGAGATCTTGTGTCCTACATGGTCACTTGATCGGCAGTACCGCACTTTTGTAAACAACAGTAAGTTTCAAATCTCTCCTAAGGACGCCATTGCAGCTCTTGCCACAGAAAATCAACCTGGAAGGGCTGCAGCTCTCCGCGATTCCCTTGATACTTCAGCGCAATCCTTACGATTTCAATTTACGTCGGAAAAGTGTGTGTCTCCGAGCCCCTGGTGGAACTTACAATGTGCACGCAGATATATATATATACGTAGAAAGGCGGCTTAGGAAAAGCTTTGCAGCAACCTGTGCCCATTTAACTGTTGCAATTACAAATATTCAAAAGAGCTGTTTCCAATGCCAAACAAGTTTATGAGAAGCAGCGTGGTTCGGTTCTCTCCAAATCTAATAATAAGCGTGCCCTTTTTCACTTCCTTGGACCTAGGAAAGCAGTTCCCTCTCCAGATAATTCGGACTCATTTGTACTATCGACTAGTGAACTCTCTGAGTCACTCGAATTGATGGCTGATGGTCTCATCTGCTTCTGCGATCTGCTTTTCTCCGCCAGATGCAGTAAATGACTTTGTAGAGGTAGCACTCGCTTAACTGTTTGATTCCATGGAAAAATTGAATGCGGTTGCCCCTGGTTTGGATAGCATTACCACCGAAGTGCTAAAGCTGTTATTCCAATTGGCGCCGCAAGATTGCTGAAAATAATAAATCATTCCCTAAAAAATGCGTGGGTCCCTGATGCATGGTGCATCGAGTCTAAAATATGTCCAAAGTTAAGAATATTAGTCAAGGCTTTGTGATTGACAGCGTCAGAAGTGTAGATTTAACATCCCAGTTGGTCAAATTAATTGAGAGGATTATGCATTACCCTATTATGCAGTTTGCGCCCTTAACTAATATCCTCAGCCCATGACAAATCTGCTTTCGCCCTGGCTGTTCCATACGGAGTGCGCACATCGACATAGAAAGCTGTATGAAATTTGCCCGTCGCTATAACCACGTTGCTGCTTTGGTGATTCTATAGATATTGCCGCGAACCATGTACGGGTTTGTTTATTTATTGTTTGTTTTTAATGCCCGGCCGCGCCCGGCTCTCTTATCTGTGTCCCATGCGAAGTTTCGCCCTAGCGTCACTAGCGTAGAATAGTCTTCCTTGATCTACAATGTTCTGGATGTGAATCGACGGTTCGAGAACCCCTCGCGCCGAAAGATAAAAAGCCTGCAGAGCAGACGCCGCGGGATTACGAATCGCCGACGCTCGCTAACGCACGTCACTTTGTTGACTGCTGCTTCGCCACCTGTGTACTTTTTGAGTTGTTAGGGGAGGACAAGTTCGCTCCAAGAAACTTGTTTTTCCTTGAAGGCGACTGTGTCATCTTTGACTACGTGACAGCTGGTGTAGGTGCTGGGTACATGAACCCTAAGCCATCGTCAAGCCAACAAGCAAGCCCAATTCGTGTCAGCCGCCGACAGCAAGGCCTTCAGCCAGAGTTTGGACTGCTTCCTAATAAAGTGAAGAAAGAAGACGTCGTGACCACCACCATGATCAACGCAGGCACCATGACCACTGCTACCAATCCTGCCCTCATCCTTCAGCAACCCAGGGAGCCCCCAACATTCCATGGGTCACCTTCTGAGGATCCCGAAGACTGGTTGGATCAAGTCGAACGGGTCAGGCTTGTTTAACCGATGGGATGACGCGGAGACACTGAGGCAAGTGTTCTTCTACCTTGAAGATTCAGCACGGATCTGGTTCGAAAACCATGAGAGCTCCCTTGAGTCTTGGAACGATTTTAGAACCCAATTTTTAGCGACATTCACCATGGTTGTGCGAAAAGAGCGCGCCGAAGTATTGCTGCAAACGCAGACACAACACCCTAACAAAAGCATTGTTGTGTTCGTTGAGGAGATGAAAAGGCTTTTCAGGCGCGCTGACCCTTGCATGGCAGAAGAAAAGAAGTTACACTTCTTGATGATGGTGTGAAGGAGGAACTGTTTGCTGGACTTGTCCGCAACCCGCCCAAAACCGTCGCCGAATTCATGACCGAAGCTAGCACAATTGAGAAGGCCCTCGAAATGCGTGCTAAGCAGGATGACCGCAACTTTGTTGGCGCAACCAATGTGAACTACGTCGACAGCATGCGGATTTCGGCAGACAGCTTACGCGAGACTATCCGCGCAGTAGTGAGGGAGGAGCTGCGGAAACTTCTCCCAACGCCACCGCAACCCCAAATCGCTTCCCTTACCGACCTCATTAGGGAAGAAGTTCAGCAAGCCCTAGGGACATCAACGACGCCAGAAGCACCCCGCTAGCCGCAAGCCATGACCTGCGCGGCTGCTGCCAGTCGACCTCACCCACCTGCACCCTATCGTCACGAGACTCCATACCGTCGTCCCCTGTCACCGGCCCGACCTGTGGTGCAAACCCCCGCCCCGAGGAAGACCGACGTGTGGCGAACGCCAGATAATCGTCCGCTGTGCTACCACTGCGGAGAGGCCGAGCACATCTACCGTCGCTGCCCCTACAAGAGGCTCGGTTTGCGAGGGTTCTCCGCCGACGCACCCCGCCCCCGACCCGGCCAACGCCCATCAGAGATCGAAGAATACCTGTCCAACACCAGCCGTGGACCAGCCCGTTTAAACCGATCGCCGTCGCCCTCCCATACCAGTCGCCTAACCGGCGTAGCAATGCTGATTTCGCACGTGGAAGGTCCCCCAGCCCACGCGGGGGAAACTAAAAGCAGCACCTTCTGGAGGTAAAGTTGCACGACCGCGGAAAAATGAAAACCCTCCAACGCCGCAACGACTCACTGAAGACGATGATTCCCGACATGCCCTCAGCTCGACGACCCGATCTAACCCGGACGTGACTCCTGAACACGACGACAACCATACGGCGCGACGCGTACCCGACATGACCGAACCTGCCGCTGAGACGACGACAACGACGACGCACAGTGCCCGACCGTCAACACGCACAAGCCGAGATGCCACGCCCGGACGCACCCGGAACTTGAGGAAGGCAGCGTCCGACGTCCAGTTGTCCGTCGACGGCTTTGACGTAGTCGCCCTCATCGACACGGGAGCCGACTACTCGGTGATGAGCGGGTCATTCGCGTCTAAGCTAAAGAAAGTTACGACAAAATGGGATGGTCCGCTAATACGCACAGCAGGAGGCCATCTCGTAACGCCAAGTGGAACGTGCACATCCCGCGTCACCATAGACGGCACCACGTACCCTGCTGCGTTCGTCATTTTGCCTAACTGCTCCCGCGACGTAATTCTCGGAATGGACTTTTTGAAGGACAACGGCGCAATAATTGATCTGCAGACTAAGTCGATAACTTATTCGTCCGATCACTCCACGACACCCCAGCCGGACCCCGAACACCGTGCTGCTGTAAGGATCGCCGACGATCACGTCACCCTGTCACCCCGCGCAAGCTTGATGATCGCCGTCTGCTGTGAGGATGCTGCTCCTGACATCGACGTTATCGTAGAGAGTGACCAAAGGTTGCTTCTCAACCGCGGTGTCTCCGTCGCAAGAGGCATTGCGCGCTTTAAGCAACGCAAATCCCAGGTTTTGGTCACCAATTTCACCGAAGAGTACAAGTATATCTAAACAAGGGCGCTGCAATTGCGTTCCTTGAAGAAACGCAAGAACCAAGTCAAGTGATCGCGGTCGCCAACTTTGAATGCGCACGCGCAGATGCTTTCAACCTGCCGCATCCTTTCGACGTGAACCCGGCGCTGCCGCAAGAAAATAGGGACAGATTACTCGATTTGCTGCGTCGCTACAGCGAGTGTTTTTCGGCAAACTCAAAATTACGTCAGACACCCCTAGCGAAGCACCGAATTATAACCGAAGACGGAGCCCGACCTACCCGACAGTAACCGTACCGCGTCTCTTCACATCAGCGGGAAACCGACGACATGCTCAGCGACGACATTATACAGCCATCGAAAAGCCCCTGGGCTGCGCCGGTCGTGCTCGTGAAGAAACAAGACGGCACATTAAGGTTTTGCGTTGACTATTGGAGACTGAACAAAATCAACAAAAAGGACGTGTACGCCCTGCCACGAATCGACGACGCCCTCGACCACCTCTGCCATGCGAAGTACTTCTCATCGATGGATCTGAAGACCGGCTACTGGCAAATTGAAGTGGACGAGAGAGACCGAGAGAAGACTTCATTTATAACCCCGTACGGCCTATACGAGTTCAAGGTGATGCCTTTTGGGCTGTGCACGGTGCCAGCAACGTTTCAAATAGTAATGGACACTGTGCTACCTGGCCTGAAGTGGCATACGTGCCTCGTATACCTCGACGACGTTGTCGTATTCGCCCGAACTTTCGACGAACACCTCGCAAGGTTGGAGTCTGTACTCGAGGCCATTCGTACGTCGGGGTTAACGCTGAAGCCTGAAAAGTGCCGTTTCGCATACGAGGAACTCAGGTTCTTGGGCCACGTCGTCAACGCCACGGGAGTCCTACCTAACCCGGCAAAACTTTAAGCCATTGCGAACTTCCCAAGGCCGAAAGACAAGAAGGGCGTGCGAAGATTTCTCAGGTTGCGCGCATACTACCGACGCTTCGTCGCAAACTTCGCACGTATTGCAGAGCCACTCACGCGCTTGACGAAAGATAGCACCCCTTTCAGCTGGGAAAACGACCAAGAAAAAGCATTTTGCGAACTGCAAAAACGCCTGCAAAGCCCGCCCGTGCTCGCTCATTTCGACGAAAACGCCGAAACGGAAATGTACACGGACGCCGGCGATATAGGCTTGGGTGCCGTCCTTGTCCAAAAGCAAAGCGGTTGCGTGAAGGTAATCGCCTAAGACAGCCGTGGTCTGTCGAAGGAGGAGAAAAACTACTCTGCCTCTGAGAAAGAGTGTCTGGCTATTGTATGGGCGATTTCGAAATTTCGCCCATACGTGTATGGAGGACCATTCAAGGTTGTGACAGACCACCACGCGCTGTGTTGGCTCGCCAATTTGAAGGACCCCTCTGGCCGTCTTGGGCGGTGGAGCTTGCGCCTGCAGGAGTTCATCGTTATAGTCGTCTATAAATCCGGCAGGAAACACTCCGACGCCGACAGCCTGTCGCGCGCCCCCGTCGACCCACCACCACAAGACTCTGATGAAGACAGCGCGTTCTTCGGAATCGTGATGGAGAGCGACCAGCCGCCCAGCAGCGTGCCGACCCCGACTTGCGCGTCATGATTCTCGAGGGATGCAACGTTGCCGTTCCTAGGACCTTCAAACGCAGCTTACCAGCATTCAGCCTGAGGAACTCCGTCCTCGTGAAGAAGAATTTCAGCCCCGTAACAAGAGCGAATTACCTTCTTGTCATCCCTGTAGACCTTCGTGACGAAATTTTGGAAGCGTGCCACGACAACCCGTCTTCCGGACATCTCGGCACAGCTCGCACTATTGGAAAAATCAAGGCGAGGTACTACCGACCCCGCCTGTTATGTTCGAGCACCCTTCTTAATTGGCAAAGATCGCCAGCTGCTCGTTTTACGGTCGTTCGTTTTTCTTTTCCCGCCTTTTTGGGACGAGGAGATGAATGGGCAGAGCGGAACGCGACGATGGGGAAGCGTTTTCTTCGTGTAGTCGGGGGGGCGCATGAGGCAGGTTCCGAGAAGTGGCGCGCCTGGCGCTCCCGCTCATTGTTGTAAGGATGCCGGGGACGCTCGAAGTCGGCCCGGCGCCGTGACCGCAGCCTTGAATGGGTACTGCGCCGCCTCGCAGAGCAGCGCTGCAGAGGGTGCAGCCGGAGCGCGCTAGCGACGAGGGTCCAACCGCACGGTGAAACGAAGTGTCAAAGCAATGGCCGGGAGCGAGGGGGTCAAGATTTATAAGTGTGTGTGTCGCTACTGTCTCCGGCGGACGGGCAACTAACTCTGCTGCCTTTAGTTTCAGGAATCGTTAAGAGCCGAAAAGTCAGAATGCCAGACGCGCACTCTGTTCGGCACGTGGCGGCAGTAAATTACGGGTTCTTAAGACCCGGGGACAGAGTCCTTTGCTTCCCTGCTCCGGTACGCATTTCGTCAAACGTCCATGTCCAGCCACCCCATAGAGGGCTAGGCTGTAGAACACGGGTTCGCACTCATGGCGCAGCGGGGTTTCCGTGAACCGTCATCTTCACGGAAGTCGGGTGTCAGACGCGGTAGATTCTGTGCTCAGTCACAGAAAAGGGAAATTTATGACCTTAAAGGCTTCGGCGTGGTAAGCGACACGCGTTCTTCTAAACGGCTTGTTTACCGCTCGACCGGGTTTGTGCCATTCTATAGTGCTCCATTTTGGTTTGTTTGTTGCTGGAACCCGTGTGGGGAGAGAGCGTTGGGTCACGTGAGAGCGAATGAATGTATCAGTGATTGGGTGTAATTGTGGCCAATGAGTGCCGATTTTCAACCATTTTGGGAGGGATTTTCACTCTTTCTTAAACGCCCACTTTAGAGGCGGAGTTTTTGTGATCAAAAACGGAGTGTGGTGGATTGTTTAGGGTCGGTCAGAGATCAGGAGATCTGAGAGATCAGGTCGATCGAGAGGCGAGGCGAGTCTCGCATGTTGCGGGCTCGGCTCAATGTTGAGTGGCTAACACATGCCCTGTACATAGTTGTACTTGTAAATAAACTGTAAATATTCCTTGAAAAGTCAGTCGTCTGCTACGTGCCCTCGACCAACGAGCCATCTATCGTCGACTACGACATCATCGACGAGCGATCGATCCACATCAACGTCCATCGTCACATCGTCGTCATTGTCAACTCCGCCTTACCTCTGACGTCACCCACTACGTCCGGAGGTGCCGTGACTGCCAGCTACGAAAACCTCCGCCGATGAGACCCGCCGGACTTTTGCAGCCAATCGCCGTCCCATCGAGCCCCTTCCAACAGATTGGAATGGGCCTTCTGGGCCCGTTCCCTACGTCACGATCCGAGAACAAGTGGATTGTCGTAGCGACGGACTACCTGACGCGCTACTAAGACACGGCCGCTCTTCCGAGGGGGACTGCACAAGAAGTCGCGAAGTTCTTTATTAACCAAGTTGTGTTGCGACATGGAGCCCGTGAAGTCCTAATCACGGACCGCGGAACGTCCTTCACTGCGGAGCTGATGCAAGGAATCTTACGCTACAGCAACACGGATCACCGAAGAACGACGGCGTACCACCCCCAAAAGAACGGACTTATGGAACGTCTGAACAAGACGATCGCGGATATGCTGTCTATGTACGTCGACGTTGAACATAAGACTTGGGACGAAGTCCTCCCGTATGTCACGTTTGCGTACAACACAGGGACCCAGGAGACTACGCAGATGACACCGTTCAAGCTTGTCTACACTCTAAGCTGGGTAACCCTTAATAGAGGTATACATTTTCGAATTTTTGTAACCTATAATTTATAAGGTACAAATGTAACCTATATCTTCGTAACCTTTATATACGTATACACGTAAGGGTTACGCAGTTATGGGTTACTTTGCAGCTTTCAGCATGTATACCTTTATATAAGTTACATCTACCGCCGTCCAAGGCCACACACCTGGAAGCTGTCATGTTGCGCGCCCGGCGCGCTTTCGCCGGCGCCGCTGTGGCGGCACCGCGAAGGCTCCTTTCCCGCGTGGTCAACAAACATCGCGTTTGTGGAAGATATGAGCGACCATGCTGTCCATTGCGCCGTCTAAACTTTAGCGTCGGGTGTCTTTTCTTCGTCCCTTGAATAAACTGCCGGCCACACGGCGGGGGCTAAAAGAGAAGTTACTTTTACAATTCCTAAAACAGCAGTGCCAAAAAGCTCGAAAATGTTCTCTTAATATATATGCATTGCATTACCTGTTCGATAATTGTTACCCAGGTTGTCACCCAAAAATCTTCGTGAGTATTGGCAACGCTTAAGTCTTATAAACAGGCATAACTAAATTTGATGTTTGCATCAGCTTTGTGCCGTTTAAGAAACCAGTATCAAACATGCATGATAGGTCTTTTGCTAAATTGAGCTTTAGTTACACAACATTAGGCTTTAGTGAAACCAAGCATGAGTGGAAACTTGCACTTGATAGCATACTTCAAAAGGACGCCAAAGTTATGATAACATAGCCTTAAGCCAAAAATTATTGTCTGACAACCAAGGCCATGATTATCAAAAGAGAATGACAGTACATGCACACATATTTGCGCATTTAACAGGAGCACATTTCCAGAAGTTTGGCACCGGTAGTTTTGAACATTCACATTTATTATTATGAAACACCTGTGGGCTATTTATTAAAAAGCAAAGCTGCGAACCACCCCAACGTTATTATCGTTCCTTAATGAGTATTAGACGAGTGCGGATTCCTGGGCGAAATGGTGTTTCCTATATTGCTTTAGACTTCCAGGTAAAAATCGGTTTATTCATATATCCTTATTAAACCTATTTAATAAATGTTGCGTGAACAGCTTCACAAACATGGCCAAATATACAAATTCTTTACCTCAATATTTGCACGGATGTATGCAACGCATTCCGAATTGTTTGGATACTGCCATTGAACAATTTCAGACGAATTCGAGTTTGAGCTACATTTATAAGATGGTTCTCAGGGGTGCACTTTCCCAGTACATCGTTGTTGTCGTGGTTCCCCACAGAAAAAACGCAGAATGTGGGAAAGTAGAAAGAACATTTATTACAAATTCACTTTTTCATACAAAGCAGTGTTTATGGCTATGTTCCCTACATTCTCCGTTTCACTCAGTCTAATATTACACTTGGAATTCACTCGTCTTTACGAATCCATCTTTACAGTTCCACGTGAGTTGTGATTCCCACGCCAAGTTATCGTTTTTTATGCAGCACTAACAAGTTTCTAGGCCGATTGCAATCTGTCTTTTGGACAAACTTTAAATGGTATCTATAGTTTCCTGCATGAAAAAAGGCGCTTGGAAAAATTCAGAGATAAGCTTCGGAATTTACGTAGTACACAAGCAGGCACAAAATCAGGGCACGTTGAAGATTTCCCTGCTTGTTCCCTGCTCCCGCAGATGGAGGTATATATGTGAGGGGCCGTCACTTGGATTTCCCCACCTTGAAGAGCCATCTACAGAAAATTTCAGAAAAAGAACAAAATCCAGTGCAACCATAAGCCCCTCACACCAAACCACAGGCATGTGAAGTACGAAAAATATATTGCACGGAAATGAAGACGGAGACCAGAGAATGAAATGAAAGGCCACACCAGAGGAGTGATTTACGGCCTTTCCTAATAATTTCACATAATTTCAGTAATCGTTACACAGAGTAATTTGGCCGCATTGTTCAGAACAACGCGAAGCCACTATAGTCATACCGGCCAACCTTCCCGAATTTTAATCGTGCCGTGTTCCAGTTTATCTCGCGAAATGTTTCTGCATGCTCACCCAGAACAGGAATGAACTTTGGGCTACGAGATAAACTGACATACATTTGCAAAAGAGAAAACAAAAACGTTTCCGCGCCTTCATGTGGAATCACTCGTACACGCAACAGAGCGAACGTCGCACTAAACCCAGGAAACGTGCTTTCACGATGCTGACACCACCTGCGTCACATTTTTGGCTGTACTTAAACATCCTCCTCCTCCCCCCCCCCCCCCCCCCCCCCCTCGCACTGGCAGTTTCATTTTGAACAAGGATCCCACGTGGAAGCCGAAACGTTTTTCATTTAAGTAAAGTGTTCTTATCGGTGGTTTCTTCCTCGGCTATCAGTAAAAAGGAATCACCAACTTACATTTTTTCTTCGTCCAGATGTGTTGTGGGAGAGGATACATCTAGAACTTGCACCGATCTTCAAGTGGCATTCCCAGGAGGTCTGTACCTGTAATGACTCGAAGGGTTATTTGGGTTAAAATGTAATAGGCTTTAGAGCTGGGCAGTTGGTATACATTCATAATGAAAGAACACCTCAAACTTGACAAGACGAAGAAAAGAACACAGCACAAGCACTCACTAACAACTGGAGATTTCTTACAGAGCTATTTTAGAAAAAGAGTTCTTCTTGTTGGCTCTGCAAAACCACGCATCCTATAGAATAGCTAGAGTTGCTGAAAAACTACAAAGCTCCATGCTGAGGAAATCGTCATGTGAATTCATAACGTTCATGTAATAACGAACTGATAGAAAGAGTCACTAAACATGAGGCGAAATAAGATACGAAATATAACATCATAACACTTGAAGAAAGGCCTCGCATTTTTACAAGTGAATCATACTTTTGTCTGTGCAGGCCTGGGTGCCATCTTTACAAAGAATATTTGAATGAATGTGTTTTAGTTATTGCATTTTCATACCGTTGTTTCCGCTGAAATCAGACTTCATTTCAACTTGTGTCATACGCAGGGGAGTCCTGGTTGTCAGCTCAAGGAACACTGCCTGCAAGAAAAAACAGTAGTGCTGATAAGTCATAGCATAGGTAGCCAGATGCAACCACACTTTTTGAACAGCCAGGATCCGATGAGGGTGCAGAACCCATTTTTACACCTGCACCTGTCTGTGTAATTCGTCACAATTTCTGTATCATCAAAAAACAACAATCAAGCAGCCTGCATGCTGGCTCATAAGTCGCTCTACTGCACTACACTAAAGTCACTCTACTGCACTACAGTCGCTCTACTGCACTACACTAAGATCACGCGAGACAGTCATTTGCCCTGCAATACCAAGCGAATAAATAAACGACTGATTTGTGCGAATGAGAATAATAAACCACTGAGCATGGTGGAAATGGCCCGCTGTCTCGAAATGACTACACCAAATTTACCCACTCAAGGAAAATAATGAAAAAAAGAAGAGTGTTGTACATACGAAAACGTTTTATTGTGCCGTAAGGCAAACTTTCACAAAAAAGAGGCTTGTGCTGGACAAAAGTGAGTTTAGAAATTTCGGGCAGCATTTAGTGGACTACTTTTCTGCAGCACACACCTTGTGTTTATCCAGATATATTACTACAAGACCAATAAAATGAACTCCATTCCGAATATATGCAGCGAGAAAAATGAACATTTTCCGACGACTGAAACAAAATGATAATACCTAGAGAATAGCGCGATAATATAAGACTTTAATGGGAAAAAAAATCAATTATTCAAACAGAGCTACCTGGCAATTACATGGTCCAATAACTCGTCAAGTGCGCCCGATGCAGCGAACAGCGTAAACAAAACGCTCAACACATGACGAAGGCGCGCAAACACAGCAGAAAGCAGGTCACGGGCGCCGTTATCTGTGCTTGCCCGATCGTCCGCTCTAGTCTGACGCAACGAACGCAAGCCCGTGATTTCATTCAATTGCCGTCGCGGACAACAGAAAACGTCCAGCGAAGCAACCAGTCAGGTAACGAAAATCCCTCTCGAATGCTGCCATTTCAAATTGAAAAGCCCCCAGCGAAAAGATACATCCAATGAAAACACCGAAACCGTCACGGGAATATACTCACCGAGTTCGCTTTCACTGGCGCCGGGGCATTGATCCAACATGCGAACTTGATGCTGGTCGTAGAAGAACGGGCCGTGAAGCGCTGCCAGTCACAAATGGGCTCGCCGCAGCCTCCGCGACTCACGTCGACAAATAAGTCTTGTTACAGCAATCCTCGCTTCATCGTAGGGGTATCACAGCGGTTAAAAGGCTCGAGTGGCGCGAAAACGCGGCCACCGGGCCTGCCGGCGCCGCCATTTCTCTATATCCCGTCATGCAACGGAGAAATCAACGGCCGCCGGGAGAGAAGGCGCGACGAGCATCTCTTAGAGGTTACAGGGCGTTTTATAGGTTACAACGTAGAGGTTACATGTCAGATTTTGTTGATGTAACCTATAAATCATTATTGTAACCTATAAATCGCTTTTAACCTCACGCTTGTAACCCTTAGAACGGACTGGGATAAAGAAAACATCAAAATGAATCCATTGTAACCTTTATTTTATAGGTTACTTCCGTTTAGAAGTTACATTAAGGGTTACCCGGATTAGAGTGTACGGAAGACGGCCGACTACGATGCTCGACGCCATGCTTCCGCATGTAAAAGACGACGACCTCAACGCCGACGTCCAAAATTACCTTCAACGTGCGGAGGAGGCCCGCCAGCTCGCTCGAGTTCGTATAACGGACCAGCAGCTGGTGGATGCCGGCCGCTACAACCTCCGACGCCGAGACGCCGAGTACCAACCAGGGGATCGTGTGTGGGTTTGGACTCCCATCAGCGACGCGGACTCAGTGAGAAGCTTCTGCGACGGTATTTCGGACCTTACGAGATTCTACGACGTGTTGGCCAATTAACCAACGAAGTGATCCCCGATGGTGATTCCGGCACATCACGACGACGCACGCGACCCGAAGTCGTCCACTTAGTTCGCCTCAAACCATACTTCGCCAGATGACGGACTTGTTTTGTTGTTGTTTTGTTGTTGCTGTTTGTTCGGACTGTAGTTTTATTTTAGCATCGGGTCGATGCACTCTTAGAGGGGGGGGGGGGGGGGGGGGTAATGCCGCGAACCATGTACGGGTTTGTTTATTTATTGTTTGTTTTTGATGCCTGGTCGCGCCTGCATCGAAACAGCCTGCAGAGCAGAGGCCGCGGGAATACGAATCGCCGACGCTCGCTAACGCACGTCAATTTGTTGACTGCTGCTTTGCCGCCTGTGTACTGTTTGAGTTGTTAGGGGAGCACAAGTTCGCTACAGTAAACTTGCTTTTCCTTGAAGACGACTGTGTCACCTTTAACTACGTGACAATATTGCTAAAGCCTACGACAGTGTCGAATATCACCCGTTGCTGTCTAGATTAGTGAGCTTAAACTTTCCGAAATAGATAATAGCTTGGCTATATGAATTTCTAAAAGATAGAAGATCCTTATGTGCAAGGGATAGCACTTGTTCCTCTAGGCGGCCAAAAACAAGATGGGTGCCCCAAGGGGCAAGCCTGTCGCCTGTGGTTTTTGACATACTGTTAAGTGCGGTCCCTGCGGTTTCGGGAGTCCATACATATGTCTATGCTGATGGTATTGCATTTTTCACTGCAGAGACTGATATTCAATCCCTTTACTCTTCACTCAAATTATATTTAAATATTCTAGAGTCCTGGCTACGCATTATTGATCTCTCTATTAACGCCAGTAAATGCTAATTACTAGCCTTTCCAGTTTTTGCGCCGGTTAATATCACTCTTTGTTATCACCAATACATCATTCCACAGGTTTATTCATTAAATGATCCTGAGATCATATATACCAGCGGGCTTGACGGCCATGACTTTCCGACAGCAGCTGCTGTTTTCAAGTTTAAGTTTATTCAAAATAATAAATACAGTATTGTTGAATACAATACACATGCTACAGAAGGAGGTCCCAAAGTTAAAAAAAAAAACTGTCGGAGGTACCTCCTATGACAGAACAGATTTAGGGAATATTACATAATGAAAGCAGTGATTTCTTAGCAGTAACAAGAGCAGAATTATTATATAAGTTTAGACAATGCAAAAAACACTTTAAAGGCAATATATATGCATACCATTATTAGAAACATAGAACAAGTATAAATACAATTTTAGCACATACAGTGATTTGAAAAAAAAAAATTCTTCAAAAAATATAGCAATAAAATAAAACAGCAGTATTTGTGAACAGATGAATACGAGTAACTATTCAAAGCAGGAAGCAATGAGGCTAAATATGCAGGCAAGATTTAATTGGCCAATCTCCCTGATTAGGCAAGTGAAAATGTTATCAGGCCGATATTCGTAAGAACCTTAACGTTCGGCCTGAGGACGAGCCGGGCAATGTCAAACTATTTGCGCGGCAAGCTGCCGGAACCGGTTATGATGTAAGAGCTCAAAGCCTCACGTTAGGCTTAACCTCTGGCCTTGTATAGCGTAAGCTCATTGCGTTGCGTGTACTTTGCTCAAAATCGGGATTACTATAGACCCCGTAGACAGAGCAAGAAACAGGTGCGACGAGATTTGGAGGTCCCTCTTGATGCGCCGTCTCCCCGCCTCAGAAATTGGGGGCATATAAGGGGCACCTGTCAGCATTTACTCGGGCACCTGTCAGCGTTTACTGGTAACATCACTGGCGAACAGAAGGGGCGGATGGCCTGTGCCATGCGTCTCGCCTGTCCTCGCATTGCTGCCTGGAAGATGCACTGTAGACGCTGTGCTGCGTTTGGTTGCAGCGCTAGCCAGGGACTGTGCAGGAATCACGGTACATAGCCCTGGTTTGCGATGTCAGTAGTGATGTCACAGCCTACAGTTAGATCATGGGCTCTGAAAGGTAACGCTCCTCAGGGCCACGGCCATACAGGGGGAATGTGAGGGAGTACTTGATCACACATTTATGTTTGTGCGCAAGAAAACTCCGTCTTGGGTCAGGGAACAAATCGGGTGGAAAACGTTCTAGCTCACAGGTTAGTGATTGATTGATTGTAGGGTTTAACGCGCCGACGCAACGCAGGCGATGAGGCGCGCCGTAGTGGAGGGCTCCGGATTAATTTCGACCACCTGGGGATCTTTAACGTGCGCCGAAATCTCGTACACACGAGCGTTTTTGCTTGTCGCCTCCATCAGAAAAGCGGCCGCCACGGCCGGGAATCGAACCCGCGACCTCGTGCTCACAGGTTAGTGTAAGAGGTTGGGTTATTTCGAAATAGTCATACTCTGGCTGGCTGTTTTCAATGGTTATTCAAGCACATCTGTTAGAGTGATTTGCTCTTCTGATGAGTTTTAGGATGGTTGCAAAGTATTCACCCAGAAGTATGACAAGGCCCGCAACTACAGCAGCATATACCCCCTCCCCCAACCCCCTAGCACCACGTGACTTTAAATCTGTTGGTTTAATTTGCTTCTTTTTCCAAGAAGCAGCAACTCTCTTTCTCCCCCATGCACCTTGCGCGTGTATACCGCTGCCCCTGCGGGAATACGCAGAACACGGGGTATACAGCTATGGCCATCATCCCTTGACCCTACGGTGGAACGGCCGCGGAAACAATGTTCTCTTTTCTTCCCGGAAAGCGAGCGTTGTTTTCCATCTTCGTTAAGAGAAAATACAAGACCTCCCGGCGGTGCCCGCAAGACCATGCCCCAGCACAGGGCACGCAAAGAACGGTGCAGACGAGAGAAGAAGAAGGAAGGAAGAAAAAAGGGTGGAAGCGACCCTTGCTCGATGTTGTCGAACTTAATTTGCTTTTTCTTCCGCTCTTTCGCTCGAGGCACATTGTGAAACGAGCATCTTTGCACCCTTCGTTCAGCACAGGCTTCTCTTTCCCTCCCCCCTCCCCTAGTTCTAAAAAATTTCGGATCGGTACCGGGCGTGTGCTACCCCCCCCCCTCCCCCCCTCTTCTTTCTTCTTCCCCTGAAGTTGCTTTCGGGCCTCTCCTAAAGGCCCCTGATGGTAACAGACTAATTGCTGTTGGAGCGGGCGATAGAGTGGCGATTTATTGGCATTCTTGGCGCGTCTCAAACTCCTCCCATTTTCCCGACGTTTATTTTTAATTATTGCGCCCTCGCGCACACTGCTGCGCTGCCCCGCAGGTCTTGCCTCCGTTCCTTCATTTTCCTTTTTAATCTTCGTGCTTTTCTTATCGGGCCCACCTTCGCCCGGAGGTTTCGCTCGCCGTGTGGGGAAGAAAAATGCGCTCATCAGGGCACTACAGCGTGCGTGAAACTTGAACCTGTTACGAGAGCTGGGCGCCTCATCCTGTTCGACGTCTTGGATGTTTGTGTTGACTTTGCTGCAAACTCGCTTGCCGCATGCTCTGGAAAATTTGAGACTGCCTGCATATTCATGAGATGACGAAGTGCCTGCCATATAGTGCACTTTTTTTTCTGCTTCGTACTTTTCCTGCCACGCGGCATGGTCCGACCACGATGTTGCGCCAGAGCAGCATTTTCTAAACGCAACATAATGGATAGGTCACATGCGTCCTTCCCATATATGGGTGAACAGTGTCGCGTTGCAGAGTCCATACAGACGTAGTTTGACTGGAGAGCGCGGTCGCTGTAGCTAACTTGTGTTCTCGGAACGCGGAAACAAACAAAAAAGATATATACTCCGGATAAACCTTACAGTGAAAGAAAGTTCGGCATGAATATTTCGTGCCAAGATGGATCGTGGCAACGCAGTGAAGCTCGACACATGGAAACGGCAATACGTGGCAATGAAGCTCTTGATGTGAGCCCCGGGGAAATTGATACGATGCGTTTACCGCCGCCCGCCCTCGATCAATGGAGTTACTCCGTGCTGCTACCCTCAAAATAGGTACTCAGAGCTTCCCCAAACTTTGACTAAGAGCCAATTTTTGTCATTTTACAACTGGTTCCTGTGACACGACAGTTCACTTCTAAAGGAGGCGAAATACAAAACAAAAAATAATTCGTGTGCACGGGCTTCCAGCTTCTGATAGCCCCAAGGTCGACTACAAATTTCCGACCACCAACCGGAAATCGTCTCGCATTCCGTGAATGCTACCTGCTTGGAATGCGCATGGTTCCAGCAAGCCTGATCTCTTTAACGAATCTCGCCCCGTCGGTATATTCGGGATTCGTGCATACCATACGACCGCGCTCGTTCACTCGTCGGCGTTTCCCGCTCCCCAGACAGCAAACGACGTGTGCGAATGAAGGAGCAGGCGCGGCGAGCGATACACGAAGCCCGAAGTGTATGACCTTCGAACGCAGTACGTCGGGCGAGCCACGGCCGCTCTCCGGCACGGAATGACTAGGCATGACGAACTCGGGGCATTCGCAGCGCGTAACGCCTGCACGTGGGGCAATTAATCCCGGTCCCGGTGAACGAGCAACCACGGTGTAAATGCCTGAGCCCGCCATACACCCATCTCGCATGCTGTTCTTTCCAGCGCGTGAACGCGACTCCTAAGCCTGTGTGCTTTTTTTCTTCCTTCTCCTGGAGATGCGGCTCATCCTGCCGAGGCCACGGCAGATCCGCTTTCAAAGCTCCGCGCCGCGCCCACGACGCTGCTTTAGTGTTCCTCCGATTTCACCATGGGCATCGACCGTACACTCTGTTGCTTGCGGCCACGCGGGACGCCTGAGCGCATAGAGTGCGACCGGACATCCCGCTCTTCTTCTTCTATTCCTTTTTCTTCTCCTCCAGCATCTTCTTCATCCTTTTTTTTTTCTTTTTCGCGTGTCGGTGTGGCCGCGAATAGCCTGACGCCGGCTTCGGTCTGCGTATGAATCAACAAGAACGGGGCTGCGTGCGCCCCTGCGGGCTCCCATGTTTGTGTTTTCTCATACTAATGAGCACGCAGCGGCCCCCTTGACACGCCTCCGCTGCATGAGTCCGTCGCTTGTGCAACGCTCCCGCCGAAGCGGGCGTATAAATCTATAGCGACACGCAGGCATACCTCGTGGGTGCTTCTGCGGATATGAATATGCCGCCCCCTTCCACGCCGGCCGTTGCTGGCGCGATGAGCGTTGATAATGCACCAAGGTCGGGGGACGGGTTAACCGTTCTTAACTTGTAGAGGAGATTGGGTTAGCTATATAATACGCGGCTATTAGTTATAATGTGCTGTGAGTCGTTATACCTAAATTAAGGTCCAGCCAGCTCTCCACAGAAAAGCGCGGAGAAAGAGGGAAGACGGAAATAAATGGAAAAAGAAATAAAAACTAGGAAACGACGATGTTTTGGGCACAAAGATAGTCCATCTGAAGATCACCACTGAAATGCACAAAATAGCAGGCGCGAAATCCTGGCAGCCGGCAGTGCAAATTCAAGCAGGGCGACAGCTACTGGACTTGGTGGCCTATTCAAAATTGCGATACCTATCGGGTATCCGTTGCGTTGACTACTGCGTTGACCAATGAAGTCCGTGAGTCTCCTTCAAGTCCCACATTGGAGTCTTTCTGGGGACCGTTGCACTGGGCCTGCATTTTTAGATGTATATGGTAACCGTTGCAAATTGTGTACATAAACGGGACAAGAAACTACTGGCACGCTGGCAAGCTATGGCGCCATTTCGCCGGCACGCTGTCAAGTGGGCCCATGCTCATGCAGGCATGCTCATTTGGGCACCTTGCCAAGCGGGCACGCTCGTGAGACGAACTACCTGCGAGAGTGAAAAAAGTTCTAGTGATGTGAACGTCTCGAATGTTTTATAAATGCCTTGATTGCCAGCTTTGGCATCGATATGATATGTCGTTCGAAGGTAGCATACATTTCTGCTTACAAAGCGCTTCTAAAACCCCACTCGGTTACATTCGCTAAGCTTCAGGGGTATACCCATACAGAATGCAGAGTACGGGGCACAGATTTCCTGCGGCCAACCAGTGCTCGCGCTTTAATGAATTGATTGATTGCTTGATTGATTGATCAACTGTTTGATTCATGCTCCGCATCGCGGGCTGAAACCCATGAAGTAACACGCATTCCTGTTTGCAAAGTGTGCTCTAATACCCTACGTTGTGTGTGTGTACCGGTTTGCTATTATAGCAGCAGCAACTGTCCCTTATGTACTGTTGAGCTTGGTCCCGACCTTGCGCTTTGAGGTCTTAACGCGCGGCTTGGGCTACACTGAAAGGAATGAGTACTTTTTGGCATGGGTGCCGTGGTTAACGACGTGTTCCAAAGCGCATGGATCAAAAATAAGATCACGACACGTGGGCACCAACATAGCTTGCATCTTCTAGCATTTTTTTCTCGCGTCAACCGCAGCTTAAAAGTTGGTATGTATATACCATTCTGCAGATATAAGCAGCATCTTGATTCTCGTTCCAAAAACCAGCGTGTACTAAAACAGCCTTCCCGCTTCAAGCGTTTGCATCACCAAGCCTGTCACTCACGAGTCGGCAGTTTATGAGTATGTTTAATCAGTGCAAATTCTTTTTGACTTTTCCTGTATCTTCTTGCTGTCTTTTCTTTTTCCTGGTTACCATATGTAACGCCTGAATCGCATTGAGAGTAAACGAAATGAAAGTGCCCCGCCTTAGCTTCCTGCACATCATACACCCCACAATGTATCCACCAACATGCCCACACTGCAGCGAACATCCAACACTGTACCACACCACGTGGGCTTGCCAAAACACACCAGCAGCCCCCATTATTCGCACACCCACCTTCGAGCAGTGGGAGGCCGCGCTGTGCAGTTCGGACCCTGAGGACCAGCGACAGTTGGTGGACCGGGCACGCAGAACCGCAGCCGCCGCAGGGGCCCGGGACTGAGGGCTTCTCCCGCTTTCAAGCGCGAACCTCTTTCGCTTGAATAAATGTTTCTCCACCACCACGAAATGAAAGTGAGCACGCTCTCGCCCGCAGTCACAGTCTGCTTTCAGCTTTTTTTGGAGGCAGCCTCGCAGCAGCATGCATACCGACGGGAAACAAGTGGTGGCAGCATTTCAGATGTCGAAGTTGTAGGCTTATAAGGGTTACCGGGCTTATAAAGTGTAGTCACAGTACTAAAACATCGGGACACTCGGTGACGCCTCGCGCTACAACGTAACGCGTACTGATGAACACACCGGGAAACGTGTAGTCGTGTCTTGAAGCAGAGGTTTCCAATCGTGCCTATTCCAGCAGAGCCCGTTGTTACTCCTTAAATAACTCGGCTGAGGGCGGAAAACTACCCCTACAAACACTCGCTCGCCGGTGATATTAACGGCTTCGCGGTCGACAAAAGCGTCGCAGCCCAAATTGTTTTTCCACGCTACACTTAAAAGTGACTTGGCACATTCGTGTGCTTATTTCACACTCTTAGCAGAAAACATTTCGGCAGCTGAGAGCTTGGGCACCATTCTGACTAAGAATGCTGAGCTGATTTTGAAGATCCGGGACAGATCCGCTTCCATCCCTGAAGGGTCGGTTGCTGCCATTCCTGTCTGACATTCTGACATTGTGCCATTCTTTCTGAGATAAAATTCCGGGATTCCCTGTGCTAAAAGAACTGCCGAAGGTTCTGAGCAGCAAGGATTCTGATATTCCAGATGGAATCAGGGCATGGAGCATCCCTAAGTACAAGCACGTTCCCCAACTTCAGTGTACGTTGACAGTTTTCTGCACATAATTATCGACTGAAAGTAGGTACAACTTCAAGCAGCGAATCATTGAGATGGATCAGGTTTGTCATGACTTTTAAGCCTTCCTCTTCTTGTAGAATCACCCTGCACTTCAGGTAAACCTGTTAAAATAGCAACTCTTGTGTGGCTTATTTTCACGAAGAAAATAAAATAACTTTTCCACAGCAAAAGGCTCGTCCGCTATTATATACGGCAAGCCAAAATTTGTTGTAGCATACACTGCTGTATTAAATGCGAATTCAGCCTGTTTGTGCCTAGGCGGCAGTAATTGCTGCCTATATTTGCCTAAATGGCAGTTTTCAGTGCCTATAGTATAGGTGCCTGAAACCTTGATTTTTCGTGACTAGCTTTCTCTAGTCATCACGACGACAACAATAAAGATAATGATCATGATGATAATGATAACGATGATAATAGGATGGGGGTGAGGTTTCAGAAACGCTCGTTGATAAAAATGATAAGACTATGCCATACAATAAGACTGTGAGTATACACTTTTTGGCGATCTAACTCTAAAAGCGTATACAACGTCCCACGTGGATTCGGTGAATATTGGCTGTTCGACTCGGCTTGAAACACGCTGTTTTACACATGCAGTGCCCGCTCAACCTGTGTAATATACGCGCTGCAGTGTGGTGTGTGACGCACCAAACTCGCCGCGTATACAAACGGTTATGCCCACGAGGCAACAGCCCCGCTTCTTTTCTTTATTTTTTTTTTGCTACATCCATACCTCGACCTTTTTAAACCGCTTTCCAGGTACGGCGAATAGTCTGTATATGAAAGAACAAAAATAAAACGACAGCCTGATTACTGGGTGAAAATTACCGATACGCCTGGGGTGTTCAATGCGCGAAGCAACTCAATGTGTCGGTTTTCTTCTTTTTTTTATTTCGTCGTTTTCAGCACGCAAACTCTGTAAGACCCAGCGGAGTATATATAAGGCTTGCTCGAACACTAATCACGCCGATAGCGATCGACGCGCGGTGCGACCTCTATATGCAAATGTCGGTCCGCTTATGCAAAGACAGACACCTCGCGTCATTGCAAGTTCTATACCAGTCAGCCGGGGTTTTTCCGCTCGCCGATATCAATATTCGCAGTGGCTTTGCGCGCTTTTGCTTGCTTGTTCGTTTTACTCTTTGTGTACCCGTGTGGGAGGTTAAAGATGCCCGCCATCGATTACGCCGGCGAAACCAGAGCGCACTCCCTATGGCCGCGGGAGCAAGACCCTCGAGAAACCGCCCCGCAAATTATGCGCGAGTGCATGGGGAACTTGTGCACACACACTGGCTCCATCTTGGTGCGGCTAATCGTTGCTGCTGCTCTCACGGCTGCCTGCCGCGCGATTTAGCATAATTGATTGTAAATAACAGAGAAATATTCTGCTGTGGATGTGTAGTTTTTGAACTTCGATCGCGCCAGAGTGGATCATGGTCCCGCTTGTCCTGCCGCTCTGCGCGTTATCAATAGGAAGTTATCATTAAGGCTATCTATAAGCGTGATAATACGCTACAGTTATTCGTGAAAAGTGATACCACGGTCCTAATCTCATTCCTTTCCCACCTCACATGAGGAACGAGCAGAAACACGCGTGTCTCAGGCGAAGCCACTGCTCTCTCCGCCTTCGGAGCCAAGGGGAATACGACAGGCTTTTTTCGAGGATTATACAGTTCAGACTACCGACGTAACAGCCATATCGTTTGCTAAGGAGGTAAAAAAACGGCGTTTCACGCATTTCGGATGCCTGAGACGACAAACGACGTCATTATTTAATGATATTACGACAATTGCGACAACAGGTTGAACCCAGCATTACAGTATGCTCGACTATATATGCTGCGTGAGGTAACAATGCCACTTTTGTCACATTTGAACATTGTCCTTTTTTTTTTTTTTTTTTGCTCACAAACCGTGGAAACATTCGTCGCTTTGCGACTTATCGCTGCTATTCTGGTATTGCCGTTCTGACAAACGGAGCTCCTGATCTCTTTCCCGAATGGTTGCTTTAACTGGACCGGCATTCTTTGTAGCCCGCGCTTATGCACCATGGGCGTAGCAGGAAATTCTGCTGGGAAAGGGGGGGGGGGGGGGGTGATTTTCCGCCTCGACCTTTCACCATGATTTTACAAAGGATTTAAAATATGTCTAATAATTTGTTCTGAGTCTCGTAGAACACCCTCGAGGATGGAGGCCTTGCAGAGGAGTTGGACATGCCAGGCGGGAAACGGGCCACCAAGGGAGAGTCGGTGCGCTTTCCGGACAGGATTCCTGGGGTTCTAGAAAAAAATTCCTAAAATGGTTTCCGGTGCAGGTGGTTGGTTGCCTTGGTCCCCGTGCATGACAGAGTAAAAAAAAATTCGGAGGGGGCTAGCGCCAGGGAGGGCTGCACTGTTGGCCGCCTTCAGAGGAAGGGCTCGGCTCCTCGAGGAGATTCTGTGGCCGCCGGGCAGTGCGGGAGAACGGCACGGAGTCCATGAGGCCCGGGGTTCGCCCGGACGCCTCGACTCCTCCCGGCTCTCCGCTTTCTGCCCAGTTAAAAAGAACTGTGGCCGTGTTTTTTGTGCGTTCGTGTGTGTTAAAATGCGTAATCGCTCCGTTGTTTATGGTTCAGAGCAACTCCAAGCTGACGATAAGCCCGCCCTCCTTGCGTTCTTTGAGACAGCGTGCGCTGCGCTTGTTCCTATAGGAAGCACACATGTAAAGCAGAGGAGGAGATAACCTTTATTACATCAGGGAGACGCCAGGTCAAGTGGGGGAATAGAGAGTAGAGGGTGGGATATTCGTAGCTTGGGACATCTTGAAAATAACCGTTCAAGTTGAAGCTGGTTGGCTCCTTACGAAGGCGGAAGAAGCCACGTGGGGTGAGGAGAGCAGGCTCACGACTCTACTGCTCGCGCTAGACCGCTTTCTAGAGAGTAGTGCGAAATTAAAGTCAGCGTGAAGGGTGTGCTTTTAAACTGTGTACAGTATAGGCATCCCCATTATAGCTGTAGCTACATGTGTGCAAATCTTGAGGTGTATGAGCTACACGAAGACGGGTGACTTCTTGCTGTTATTTCTCCTTCTCTGATTAGCCATGAAATTGATGTGAGATGTATGGACGACGGTCGAAGACTTCTTTAGGGCAACATGGAGCTCGCGACCCTTTCTGCGCTTTCGTTTCTTCGTCAAGCGCACTCAGAGAGCTCTTCTCCGCGTGCACATGTTCTACGGACGGGCAGACACGTTCACCAGTCAAGAAGGAGCATGAATTGGGCTAATTCGTATTGCATTCTGGCACGGCGCCGGGTTAACACAAGGAGTTCTTGGCTTTTGCGATTCCGGCGCCAGTTCCATATTTCAAACACATTCGCCCATGCTGTTGGAAAAGGCATATAGGAGATATAAAGATAAAGGGAATAACAGAGATGATAATCTAGACGCTCTGCTAAAATGAGACCCTTCTTATAGCCATCGCAGTATCTGGATTATAAGCACTCAATAAAATCGCTTATATATATATACCTACCTCGGTGGTTCAGTGGAGTAGCGGTGTTGAGCGCGAGGACGCGGGTTCGATTTCCGGCTGCGGAGGCTCTTGTTCTCATGAAGGAGTAAAACTAAAACACGCGAGGGTTGATTTTTCGGTGCACCTTAAAAATCTCTAGTTTCTATAGCGCTGTAATACGTCGGGACCTTTCGTGAAAATTGAGTATAAAGTCAAAACACGATCTAACGAAACCCGATCTTACCAATTTCCCGATCTAACGAATAAATTTGGATTCCCGCGCAGGTTCCTCTACGGCTCAATGTTTTTATAAACTCGAACTAACGAAACAGATTCAGTGCCATTCCCGATTTAACGAAGAATTTCGAGAAACAGACGTTTAAAAAGGAGCAATTCTGAATGTGTTTCCTCAGAAGGTTAGTCAGGAAAAAAAAAAAAAAAAAAACGAGGCATCGTGTTTTTCGGAGCTCTACGAGATAAACTCAGCAGCCCTGTGGCCGCAGACCACAGCATCCCGGCCAACACGCTTTCCAAAGTCTTGAAGGGATAGGACGCCTGCATTCATGCCGCTTCGTGGGGCATTTCGCCGAAGAAAAAGAAGCTCAAGACCCACCGGCACGAGAAGTTGGAGGAATCCTGTTTACATGGTTCAATGATATAAGAGCCACGAATGATCCGCTAGGCGGGGAAGTGTTACTACGAACCGCGCTGTGTTTCGCGCGCCTGCTGGGGAGCGACGACTTCAAGGCAAGCACGGCTGGCTTATCGTATTCACCGCGGACTTTTAGCGCTTTGCTAAATTGTTGGCGAACGAGGGCCTGCGGCCGCCCCAATTACGATGTCATTGTAGCTGCTGCTACGAAGATGCGCCTCCCTTCAGAATCAAATTTATTAAATCAACTGATTGTAGTATGACAGTCCCGATTATACGAAGTTCTCGATTTAACCAAGTAATTCGCGGTTCCTAGTGACCTTGTTAGATCGGATTATAACTGTGTTTAGTATTCGCTCTCACGTTGTTTCGTGCCGCAACCCGGTTGTCCACACAAAAGCTTTTATCATTGAGACTCGCATTGCAATTGCTCTGAATGTTCGGTGTTACGTTCCTTGCCTTTTATTCATGTTCAGTCAGGTTCGGTCAAAGAATGCCGTAAGGCATGGATGCACTGTTTATGGTTCTCATAGGCATCGCGTGAGAGTAGACAAATAGCTCCGGATTGTTCCACAGACGCGGAGACAGTGGGGAGAGAAGCGGAAAGAGAGGACGAGAGAGAGAGAGAGAGGTTCGGAAAGACGACGGACACGGCTTGTAGTACAGTCTGCAGAGCTCCGGACGCTCGGTGCACGAGGCCCAGGCAGGCGCCAACCCATTAACTCGCTTAATCGCTCGAGTCCGTCTCGTCCGGATAATTGAATTAAAGGCACAGCCCTCCTCCTTCCCTCCCACTTGCTTGTCGGTCCACGTTCGTGTACGTGCGTGTGCGGAGCGCTCTCTCCTCTCGGCGCCAGGTCCACGCTCCAAAGGACGTAGTCCTCCGCGGGGAAACGGCCCGTGATTATGAGGAGTGCGCGTATACCCACACAGACACTCGGGACGCATGACGTGCGGACTACGGAAGCGGTGATGTCGAGCGAGCTGTGCTCTGTGCGAAGCTCTCGACATAGACGGCCGGAAGCCCCCCGCTTGTGCTGGACAGGCTCGTCCCACTGGACAGACTGAGTAGACGTGTTGAGGATCGAGGGGAATAAACAAAACGAATTGCCCGTAATACGTACGGGTGGTAATATGAGCTCCTAAAGAAGTGATATATCTGCGTACCTTTTCAAGTAAACTAGGGAAGGAGAGGAGGGAAAAAAAAGCCGTTCCACTCAATGTGAAAGCTGTCGGAAGTGCAGAGCAGTGATTCGCCATAATGGGCTGTAGCGCCGTTATGCGCTCACTGCTACCAGCCAATGCAATTCAAATTTCCCGCCTTCGCCTGCCTGAAACAGCGCCAGCGGGAGTTCCGTTCTTTTTGTGCTTGCTTTTCCTTCCGCACGTGCCGGCATTGCACTGCCACTTTTTTTCGCTTACCATCGTAAAAACCAACCCAACGAGCGTTCCCAACTAAATGAACATGGGCGCTCCCGGTTAATTACGTATATTTTGCCTCAAATGTACCTGCAGCTTTCTTTGCGCTAAACAACGGGGAGATGTATGAAAAGCGTCAGTGGTTCACGAGTTTCGAACTCTTATGACTATATAAACCGCTTGGCTTTCGAAGCCTCTGGGTTACGCCGCGACGACGGAACGCTGTGGGAGATCTACTTGGGTCCAGCGAGCAAGCTACGACGACATGGCGAGCCCCTAAAGTACTCTGCACTTAAAAAGCGAACGAAATGGCCGGGAGGTCAACCAAGTGTATACATAGCCTGTTTTGCTACCCGGTAACGATGAACTCACGCGTTGAGTCCTCTAGCAGATGAAATACAGGCGTTTATTTTAAAGGCGAACTTGAGCCCGTCCGCAGGGCATTCGAAGCGATCTTCTACTTCTCTCTCACTTTCCACCCATCCTCTAGGCGCCTTCTGAACCTTATTTCTCTTCTGCGAGCGCTTGCTCAAATACACCGAAGACTCATTGTCTACATTGAGTCAGAAACTAACGCCGACGTTCAGGCAGCTCAAGCAAACACAAGCAGGGCTGAGCGCGGCGGTCTCTTATCAGCCACTATATTAAATGCACCCAGTGAACTATCACGTTTGAACATCTCGGCACGAAAGCGCAGGAAGAATCTTTTCTCAGCGCTTCCGACTGTTTACCGTCCATTCTGTTGGAGCGTTTACAAGCACATGCCGAAACTTTATCACAAAATCGAGTGTTTACACGCCTGGCTCTAAAAAACTCTCACCGTGCTCGCGTATATGCATGGTAACGGCGTGTCGTCGTCGTCGTAGTCTGGGCCTGTCATCCGGTCGCTCATCCCGCTTTTCACAGCAAAACACGCCGCCCTTTTAAAACAACCCGGTATCACGCACGTGTATTTACACCTGGCATTTTTAGACGTGTCTCAAATGTAGGTGCATTAAGGCTTCATCCAGCTATAAAAGACCTTATGTACTTATCTTAAACAGAAGGACCGTTGTTTTTTTAACAGTGGAGCTGTTTAAGTTTGAGCTGGCTCCGGTTTCGTTAATCAAAAATACAACAGAAAACGGCGCCGCCTGTAGAGGGTGCACAACCACAGATTGGGCGTTATAACAGTGAAGCCGGCTTTCGCGCCTGCTCGAATGTGAGCACAAGGGGCATATGTGTATGCGCACCCTTTACTATACCATTTTAAAGGGTACAGTCTTTTTTGGGCAACTAAAACGCAAAAGAATGGCGCAGCTTGAACTTGTGCTGCAAGGCTGGAAAACAGTGCAGCTGGGGTCGACCTAGCTTCTTCCCCCTGGGATTCACTGTCAGTGCGGGGGACCTACCTGAACGGCCTTGTAAAATCCGACAAAACTTGGCCTAACCCCCCAACACTTAGCCCAGCCTATAGCAACAACATAGCTAAACCTAACAAAACTTTCCAAAGCCTAGCAAAGCTTAGCAAAGTCGGAAGTAGCTAGGTCGACCCCCAACTCCGCTGTTTCTTCAGCCTTGCACGACTAGTGCTAGCTGCACCAATTTTTCTTCCACATTCGTGCGGAATCAATTCCCTTCCAGTGGGCAGCTTCCATAATGGTAAAAGGCACCGGTACGGCTACGAAAACTTCCAAACGGGCTACCCGGTGTGCAGCATGAGAATGCAAACGCGAGCGTCTACGTTTTTCCCGGTAGTATCAGCAAGGTGAGGCCGGGAGTGGTAATTTATCTGAAGATACGTGAGTTGGGAATGCATGGGTATCGCTGCCCTTCAACCCTTTAACTTAGGAGAAGCGGACAAATAAAAGGAAACATTGTTTTTAAGCGAAGCTTTTTGTGCGTCACTGATGGTGACGTAGCGACGAGAAAACGCACTGCGGGAAAGCCAACTTTACACAATCGCAGGGCACGTGAGGATGACGATGCTAAAACGCGAAGCTTTCTCCAACGCAAGTGTAAAGTCCACAATCCAACCAGCCGAAGTCCGAATCAGCCCATGCAGCTGACCAAGTCACGAACTAATAGCTCAGCGACGTCGCAGATTTGGACTTTGGCTGATTGGATTGGGGACTTTGTATTTGTATTGGAGGAAGCCTCGCGTTTCAACCGCCTTTCTTACAGAAAGGGGCGGCAGATTTTTCACTGTATTCTTCCCCAGTGCAGCGAAGTGCCAGGAAAGCATGGGTATTTTTTTTTCTTAGACCCGTCATGCAATACACGCACGGCTTGCACCTTCTGCAACGAAAACAAAGACCGCCTGCAGGCAAACTTTCTTGGAGCCTGCGTGGGCGCATAAAGCGAAGATTGGAAGCAACTTCTAGGTTCATTGTGACGGATGATTTGGGCTGGTTGATAGCAGTAATTTTTTTTACTGGAGTCTATAGGGTGGTAGCGCTTGTCGAGGCATTACACAGCAAGAAAAGAATTACCGCGTATCCGCACACTTCGCTGCAAATGTCGTCGAAAAACGAAAACCTTCTGCCACCCCTGCCACGTAAAATGCCTCTTTTTCTCTCCCCAGCCTCATTCTCATACTCTTCCCCTCCCTTTTCGCTCCTCCCACGAGACACACGGAGAAGGTTTGCCTAAGTCAATTAAATTTCCCGCGTTGCACTGTTCGCGCGTAAACTATTGTTGGACCTAAAATCCACCACAAGGTCTAGTGTCCAGTGCGAGACATTTTTTTTTATTTCTTGGTCAAAATATTGATTTCGATACGTTTTTTTTTAATTTTCTCTCACGAAATTCAAGCGCACATCTGCTTTTACTTAAAATAACACTGTAAGTACCATTTATATATTGATGTTGCGCCTCCAATATGCCCAATGCCTTCTTTTTGCTCAACAATGTCGGCAAGTATGAAGTGTGGTGCCAGATTTAGTAGTCTGGAAAGGTTTTACCTATAGGAATTTTTTGTTTAAATATTGCTTCAACTTTTAGCCGGTACCTGAATCGAGAGACAGACAGACACATACCGTAATTACCCGATTCTAACGCGCACTTTTTTTCCGGAAAAATTGGCCGAAAAATCGCCTGCGCGTTAGAATCGGATACGAAACCGAAACTGCTGAAACAGCGAAAATTTTGTCCCACCCATCGCCATCGCCATCTCAAGATGGCGCGAAAGCTTCTAGAAACAATTTTTTGGACGCAGGAAACAGGCGCCTAGGCTTTTCTACCGGCGTTCACACAAATCGTCAAATCGTTCCACTTGCGCGCGTGATAACAGCAATGGCAGCAGCAGTGGCTCTCACGCGTTCAAAACGAGCGGTCGGCTGAAGCATGCGCCTCTGGAGAAGCTCGCGGGATGGGCGTGCGAGGCGTGGGCCACGATCCCATCGACCATGGTTGAACGTTCGTTCAGAAGTGTGGCATCGCGAACGCGCTTAACGGCACCGAGGTGTTGTGGTCAGCGGAGAGCGACGAGGAGTGAGATGAGTGAGATTACTTCGGGAAATAAATCGCCCGTTTCTCTCACATTCGTTTTTCTTGCTCAAATTCCGTGCGCGTTACAATCGGAGGTGCAAGTTTTTTTGTTTTTTTTCCCAGGAAAATCGGGTGCGCGTTAGAACCGGGGGCGCGTTAGAATCGGGTAAGTACGGTACATACATACATACATACATACATACATACATACATACATACATACATACATACATACATACATACATACATACATACATACATACATACATACATACATACATACATACATACATACATACATACATACATACATACATACATGCATGCATTTTTGGGTTCATCCTCACCCCCACCACCACCTTCACCATTGTCGTGGTCACCCTCATGATAATCATCATCATAATCGTCATCGTTCTCAGCCGCAGCAGCAGCCTACTTGCGCCCACTGCAAGTAGATTTCAACCACTCTTTCCCTGTGCCAATCGAACCCAAATTTTCTCGTATAACCTCTCCCGCAAGTTTTCTATCTCCTATATTCGGCTGCAGTGAACAGCCGTGCTTTGTTATAGAACGAGGGGTCATTTTGACAAAAAGGGTGAGAGGAATAAAAGAAGGGGAAGAAGAGCGAATTTCATAACTAACGTACCAAGTAAAGAACAACATAAAATTCGCAAAGGGGTGTGATTAGGTCCTCTCAGCCCTATCAAGGGCGTCTAACCGTGCAACCGGTTTCTCTTAGCCGGCTAATAGATGCTCGCCTGATCTGCCATGTGCGTAGGCTGCTATTACGGCCGACGTAATGGCAAGGTAAGGTTATAAAACGTCATTTAGTGAGTTGGAGAAAACTTTATAAAATGCACAGTCTCAGAGTGCAATAACAGTAACTATGTCGTGACCTTCAAGGCTCTATAGCGTGTTCACTAACACAAAATTGTGGGAATTGTTAATATTGTTAATTGTTAATTGTTAATGAAAAAAAACATGGGTAAATTGAATTGTGTTTTTACCAACTTGCAGCAAATGTCCGACACCTAATGTTTTTACGTTAAAAAATGTCTTTATATACACGTTAGAGAAGTTATATGCATCATTTCGGGATTAACGAATACACGCGATTATTCAAAGACTCAAAAGATTTTATTTCCTCCGAACTACGAGGAGACAGGCTGGCACTAAAGGCTACGAAAGCCTGAAAGGGGCTCCAGCCCCAATTGCTCAGTAGAATGAATAAGAAAATTTGACGAGGGGTAAAATCTAATGTTTGAGTAATAAAAATACAAGCAACATATGTAGAGCACCAAACAATAAAGAACAATAAGGGAAAGGTACTATCAGCGTCAAAGGGAACGCGAACACGAAAATATGAACCTAAAGGCACAAATAGTACGATTTCTTTCCATGCAAGCCAGAATGACGAGTGTCTTAGTTACAAAAACAAAGTCGGAAAAAGTGGATTTCCAAATATACCAATAGCGTGCCATTATATGAACTCTACGAACAGTATCTTTCAATTTTGCACGTTCTGGTTCATATTTTCGTGTTCGCGTTTCATTTGAAACTGATAGTACATTAGAGTACATAAGAGTAAAGTAAAATAAAGTATGATTGAACAATCAGAGTAGAGCTATGATTGCGTTTTAAAGATGTACAGACGTATACAAAACCAGCGCATTAAACACGTCTAAACAGCATCCACAGTTTTAGCCATTGAAGCAGACATTCTGACTTAAGAGGTATTATTTTACCTGTGTTTCAAATTTTTTTCTACTGTAGTTGAAATCGATATGGTCTCCAACTATGTTTACTACGGCGGTGTTTTGAAACAGAAAAGACTGCCTGTCGTAGGTTGTTCGTAATTTCGGTGTATGTATTTTGGGATATCTGAAAGAGTATATACTGTTAGTGTCGTTATGTTTGCCATGAAGATTTTCTTTGTGTATAACTTGTAAAAGCATCATATAATAAATTTGGTCAGCCTTAAGCATACTGTACTGAAGAAACAGTGGACCCGTTCTAATGTCGGCATTGTGTCCGCGAAAATTGAAAAATATGCGGAAAACACCTTTTTGTAAGACGATCAGCTGTTTGTAATTTGTTTTATTTGTTGTTCCCTACGCTTATATTCCGTAGCAAAGCCTAGAATATAGAAGAGTGTTATAAAGCTGTTTTTTGAGCCAAAGCGGCATTAAACCACTTAATCTGCAGAAAACGGCAATTTATTTTTTTTTAAATTTCGTTGCCTAAATGTTCAATATGAGCATGCCAAGATAATTTTTCCTGAAACCAAACCCCTACTAACTTATGTTCTTTGACGTGGCTGATCATATTGCCCCAACATTCAATATGAATGTTTTGATCTAGCTTATCATTTATTGGTCTAAAAATGATATAGGTAGTCTTCGAAGCGTTTAGGTGTTAGTTATTTTCGTGCAACTGGTTTGACAACGTTTCTAAATATCTATTTACTCATACTTCGCTTACACCGCTACTGGAGAAAAATAGGTTCGTTTCATCTGCATACATGGCTATCTGGGGTGTACATAGTATGTTTGGAATATCATTCCCATATATTAAAAATAACAATGGCCCCAGCTTTGATCCTTGTGGAACACTCAGTTTTATGTCCAATAACTCTGAATAAACACCATTAAATTCAACAAATTTCTCCCTATTGCTTAAATAGCTTCTTAATAGGCGAGCCGGTACACCGCGTATTCCTAACCTTTTTAGCTTTCTTAGCAATATTTCATGATTGATAGAGTGAAAAGCTTTTTGTAGATAACGCGTGTATGTTTTTGTAGGTCCAATAATAACCCAAGTGTAATTTTTTTTCTCTATATTTTCTGTTATACTGTCATTTATATTAAGTAGAGCTTGCTGTGTTGACTTTTTTTTTTTGAAGCCGTACTGATCCGGTGAAACGTTGAAGAAGTTTTTATTCTACCATGTATTACATATTAAAATATTTTTGAAAAGAGAGAGAGAGAGAGAGACCGATCTTTAATGAAGTCTGGCGATGTTAGCTGGGCTAAAATGCCTAACTTGCTACGCCAGTTGATGACGTGATGAAGATGATGGCGATGATGTTCAAGAAGTTGATGCGTACAGATACGGCGAGTTATTCACAGTGACTGGTCTAGACCTGTGTGTTGCAGGTACTCTATCAGAGCTTTGGTAGCCCGTAAGCACGTTTGGGACAAGCCCATGGTCCTAAAACGTCCTTTAGCTGCATGTCCACGGAAAGCGGCAGTCCCAAAGTCACTGCGAGGGATACTCTTTGAGCACTGAATCGAGCACATTCACAGAGCAGGTGCTGCAGGGTTTCTCGCACATCACAGTGTGGGCAGAGTGGCGACGTAGCCTGTTTTATCTTGAAGAGGAAGTTGCGCGTGTATGCGACATTCAACCGCATGCGATGTAGAATTGCTTGTACCCGCTTGGAGAGTCCTGGTGGCATTTTAAATTTGCAGTTGGGATCTATGAAATATAACGGCGCGTAATGACGTGATACGTCATCCCAGGCTGCACGCTGCATGTTCCATGCCACGCTGGATGCAAGTATAGATGCATCTTTCCTGGAGAATGGTATAGCTATTGCCGATGCATTATGCTTATGCGCAACGGATGCAGCAATGTCCGCCTTCACATTGCCAGTTATCCCACAATGGGCTGGAATCCACTGAAGTGCAATTTGATGGTGCGCTTGGAGAGCTTGGAGATGTAAAGCGTGTATGTCACACACAAGCTGGTCTTTTGGAAAAGATGCTAGACATTGAAGGGCAGCCCTTGAGTCTGTGAAGATGGCCCACTCTCGAGCGGGTTGCTTGACGATATGAGCGAAAGCCACCCTCAGAGCTGCAAGTTCGGTAGCCGTAGTTGACGTTCTGTGGCTGAGCATGACACTGATGGTAGTACGGGATGACGGTATCCACACCCCGATAGTGGATGGTGTTGACGACACCGACCCATCAGTGTACACATGAGTGTGGTCTCTGTATATCCGTGACATGTAGTCCAGGGCGAGGAACTTTAGTGCGGGAGCCGGAATATACTTCTTCCTCGTGATACCGGGCACAGTAGTCGTGATTGGTATGGGCAGGAACATCCAGGGCGGGTGCTCAGGAGGAGAAGGCTCTTGATACACCTTCGGCAGAAATTCACGCACTTCTTTGGCCCAGCTTGTCACTAGAGGATGGCCCCGCTGTCTTGCCACAATCCGCAGGCGCGCACGAAGCAACACCTGCGTGCTTAGAGCGAGTGGTGAGAGCTGCCTGCATTCTGTCAGCGTTCCGATGGAAGAGGTTGTCTTTGGAACGCCAATGTAGACCCGCAGGACTTGTGCTTGCATGCTCTCTAGCGCTTTGACAGTTCCTTTTGACAGAGGGACCAAAGCAGGGATGCTGTAACTCATCCGGCCTACGCAAAGCGCTTTAATTGACTGAGAAGACAGTCAACACAGAGATTGGCCTGTAATTGTGCAACTTATCACCGCCACCACCTTTGTGAATGGGCCTAACTCGCTACTTTCAATTTTTGAGAAAGAACTCCAGTCAGTAGCGTCAAATTAATAATAAAAGTTAGAACTTCGCTAATTTCAGGGGCGATGTATTTAACGGGAAGCGGTGCAATGCCATCGGTGCCAGATGCTACGTTGTTCTTAAGTTTAAGAATAAAACTTTACCCCTCGCTCGCATTTGTCGGACTTAACAAGATAGAGTTTCGAAGTTGTGACGGTTACAATACAGCGCTACTTTTATCATCATCAATCTCCGCATTGTAAGCCCCTGCTTTGATGGAATGCCTATTTATTGCGATTCCCGTTTCCTCTTATTCTACCCGCCTACCGTTCAAGCGAGCAATATGCGACTGCCTGCTCTTCTTGCGGCCCCTTATCAAGTTCACTGTTTCCCATCCACTGCTTTCCACTGCCTCGTTATTATTATTAACCAATGCATGTCTACTGCAGGACGAAGGCACTTCCTGAAACGGGAGGATTCAGCCGAATCCTCCCGGAGGGGCGAATGTGGCGAATGTGGTTCTGAGGGGGAATGCTGTTTGGTCTCAGAGATTAGATGTATATAGCTTGCGACCACATCGTCCGACGCGAATCATGACACTTGTCTGATTGATTGTCGAGCCCGAGCTAAGAAAAAAGCAGACTTCTCAACTCGTGCATAGTCTGTATACATGCCATTTGAAAATTGTCATAGCACAGAAAAGCTGAAATTGTAAGTGGATAAGATTTGTTGGTTGACTTCACATGTGTAAGCTCTGCGTGCAATGCATTCTTGAATATTTGTTTTGGCTTGCAAACCGGAATGCAAGTCTTATCAAGTGCCCGACGGGAGTTAAAGCACTACGCGTAAATAGTCCGCGTATTGCTGACGCTGAAGTATCCAGAATCAACGAGATTGATTACATAGATGCGTCTTCTACTACATTCGACCAACGGTGCAAATTTTTATGAGAGACCGTATACCTGAGCCCACGTGCAAATGTACACATCAGCCCTCGCGTAGTGCACTCTGGGAAACGTAAGAGCTAGAAGTAAAAGTAATCAAATGTAGGAACTATGGGCGTTGCGCTATTCCTTCTCACGGCGCTTTTCAATACTATACACTCAGCTCCACAAAGGAAGACGCCATGCATGCGTATACAATGCGCGCCAAATGCTGCTACGTCAACACCTTCTAGTTAAGAAAGCCACCCGGTTCGGCGTCGTATGAGTATTGCCGACCGAAAGCTTTGTCGTTATTTTAATCTAGCGACATCAGAAAGTCGTCGCTATCAGAAAGTCGTCGCAAAGTTGGAGGTCGCACAAAGAAAAAAAGGAGATGGGGAGAAAAAGCAGTTCGCGTGTTTCCACGTATCTAAGCGGTGTCAGCCGAGTCCGGTCCATATGTTGGTCCTTTTGTTAGTCCCTCGCATTCACCAATCCGTCAAAATTTAAGCTTGCCCTACCGCCGCGTAATGATTACACAGGTGACTGCGTGAAAGCACGTAATTGCGCTTACGCCTTAATCTCGCCGTTTTTCGGGCGTGTACGAGTGAACTGGGCCTGTCTTCTCTGTCTGCACGGTATAGGTCAACGCCGACACGCAGAAAATGACGTCAAAACGTCGAGGCTCACCCGTCACATTTGATTTTTTTGTTGAGCGGCTGCCCAGAGCTAGCGTCTACACACTTGGCTGTTTTTCAATTAGGGCATTAGAAGCCCACAGCCCTTCCTTTTTATTGTTGTTTGGAAAACACTGCTGACGCCTTGCCCTCAATTGGGCGGTGATGTAATCGCTATATCGTGCTTCCTTTCGGCTTCATAAAAGGGGACTGAAGCGATTTATACGCGTGAAAATTCTCAGCAACACCGCTATCACCCTCATCATCATTATCAGCATCAGCATCACCATTATCAACAACAACAGCAGCAGCAACCCGTTTGTGTCCAGATGAACCCATCTTCAAAGCTTTGAGCACACTTAACAGATCCCTTAGTACAGGAACGCAACTACATTATTCGGCGTTGGCTCGCATTGAATCGTATGTTTCCGCCGGGAGATATTATCACAAATTATCATTGTAATCATCAGCCGACGCTGTAGTACTTTCTCTCGATGATAACTACGGTTAGCTACGTTCCCTGCAGCACAGGTGCACTTGCTGTGGAGCACCCTTTAAAGGCAATCCTCGATGATGACCGTTTTGGCGTTTCCGCAGACAAGGCGGACCCCCGACATCTGGTGTTGAACAGCGTATACAGTGATGATCATCCATTTTATAAAGGTGCAGGTGGCACCATGGCTCCAGGGGGGGGGGGGGGGGGGGTTATGGCGGAGGAAAGAGTTCACATCGTGCGTTAAACACCGGTGGAGCGCGCCAACTCCCATACAAGTGTCTCTTTAGCGCACTTGTCAGCTTTCGGGGTTGCTTATTCCCACAGGGCTTGGATACCCGTGTCTAGGACTCTAGGTACTTCGCTCTTTTCTCTTGGAGGTCCCTATTTTTTACCAGTCTTGGATCGTTGGCTTGACGCCGGATTTGCATATCACAATGCCCAGCGCTCCCTCGTCCAGAGTCTATACAGACAGTTAATCGGGTGGGCAATGCCTATTTATTTGAACTCGTACACTTGGCGATCATACCTTTTGTAAGGGCCGCTCTATATAGAACGGGCCTTGTTTGTCAGCCCTTGTGCCTGCCAGGGTAAGACCCTGGGTAAAGGGGCGAGGTTCCAGGGTGTCACTTCTCGTGAGTCGTAACTGACGCCGATATTTTTGGGCAGCAGACGTTTCGTCAAATGGTTTTAGATCTAGTGACGCTAGGAGAACCGAAATGTCTGGGTCGGAGCGGTCTCCCTCATGCCTGCTCAGTCGCCAACGCGTGCTCTCTCGCCAGGCCTCGTTTCCACCGGCGCCTGCGTGCCCAGGGACCCAGAACACTCACACGTAGATCCGTATCATGTTTATCACGTCGAAGCAACTACTATTAATGCGATGGCACAGCGTGCCTTCTAGGAAATTTATCAAACACGAGCGAAAGCGTCTTTGTGGTCCGTGAAGATGGTGTTGCGGCTGGCTATGCTCGCAACACCGTCGGTTTCTTGTGTGCGAGACACCGCTAAGTGCACGGCACCATGCTGGACGCGACTGTTCTTGGCGGCTTACCGACGTATATTGTTTGATGGTTTGGCCGCTGTGCTGAAGAAGATGGGTTGAATATGGGTTGAAGTGGGCTGACCAACTCTGAGAGCGAACTTGTGCTGGCAAACTATGTTACGCCCACGATAATGAACGGAAAGACAGGTTAGCCCAACTCCTCACGTAGCACACAACAAGCGATGAATCAAACGCTTAGACGCTAGGCGAATAGGCAAAAAAGAGGCGAAGAAAGCCATCTGTCCGCAACCTATACATGGATACACGCTTATCCGAACTACGCACACCAGGCGACAGCGGACTGTACACCTTGGCTGACGCTGCCTCTCGACTGAACCAACGAGCGTATGGCACATAAGAAAGGATGACATGTTGTAGCGCATACTGTGCAATCTCGAAGAACCACAGAAGACAAAACCTGGTCAAGCCATGCGCGAAATTGTGTGCATTGTTAACTATTACTTCGCGGATGTGTGCACCAAGTTTCTATGGTTGTCTGCAGCGTGTGCCCAAGGGGCTGGTGGGCCCGTCAAACTGATTTCTGCAGCTTTTTGCCTGGGAAAATAAACTTCATATTTATTTTATCTTTATTTTAATAAGGGTATCCTATCTAACGATAAAATGCCCTCGTTATAAGGGAAACGTGGCTGCGGTGCAAAAAGCCATAGAAACTACATCTGCGCTAGTTTGAGCTCGAATTTATACCCAAGAAAAAGTGAAATTTTATCTGGGTATACATTGACGCCAACCAAGGCACATGCCAGGAAGCAACCTTGCAATATTGATGACTAAGAATTGAGCCAAAAGAGACGAGTAAAAATTAAGGTTGGATACCGAGTGACTGGACTAGAAGTAGAGAAAGACCAATAACTCAATGGAGGGATGAAATTGGACCATTATAAGTCAGAAAATGAGGTAGGGCGGTGCAAGACAGGATAGGCTTGAGTAACATGGGAGAGGTCATCTTCCTGCAGTGTACACAAGCAGGATCATGATGAGGAGGAGTCGGTAGAGGAGCAAAAGGAGGATGAGTATTATTCGTATTGGGATAGAACATATGGTCATGATTTGTACCGTGGTTAAGAATAACACATTATATAAATTTATTCAGTTTTATGAAACATAGCCGATTGACCCGTTCACTATTCTTTACAGAGTTACGTGCACCGTAAACCTACTCGTTCCCTCAGCTTTCAATGAGTTCTGCGAGTCTGTAAAGCCTATCGGGAAGAATACCGAGAAGCTTTCAAAACAGATGCATGTGAACTGAACAACCCTTTCGCAGAGCAGTTTACGGCATAACCACGCAATCCATCCGTCCAAGAAGCTGTGTTTATGTGTGGATATTATCGGCAGGTTAAAATTGCGGGAGAGACGAAGTGGCGCCACCCGGCAAGGGTGGATGCACAGCTGTTGAGGGGGGATTTAAATCTTACGTATGTGCTGAGAACGTAACTTGTGGATAGCGAAAACGGGTCACACAATTTTGAGTGCGTGGCCCCGCAAACATCCCAACTTCTATAAATACTACTTTGTAATTGTGAAAATTCGGCTGGACGGTGGCCACAAGTCGGGGCTCTTCGGGTGCGAGCGCCGGTAGCCACATTTCGTCAACAGCTAGGAAGTAAAAACAACACGAAAAGTGTTATAGGATTTCAAAGCTTGCCCGTTCATGAATGTTACCGCTTCCCCCCTTTCCCAACCACGAAAAAAAGAAGAGCAACCAGAATGTGTTACGTTGTGTTTTTAACTGCGAGCCTCTGCCTGTTTCGACCATACTTGTAAATATGTCGGCCACAGCTCGAATATGTTTGGCATCCCCCTCCTTTTCTTGTGCAGCATGTCACGTTTTTACGAAAATTTCGCGTCCACTTGGTTGTGTATGTATCGTACGTAGGGTCTTTACTGTACGCACTGCTGTGTATAGCGCACGGAAGCGGGCAATTAAGGTCGGACGGCCGAGCGAAGGCCTTGGAATTCCTCGGAACGTTAAAGCTGGAGGAGAACGAACGTGGAGGGCAATTTTCGGGAAATTCAGGTGCTCTCGCGGACGGCCCAGCTTACGCACACAATGAGACGAATGGGCCCAGGCCCCGCCGACAGTGCAAGATGAGCGGTGGGGTATTTTCGCCCTGTAACGCACATGGTATTTTCGCTCCGCGGCGGCGTCTACCGGCCGCAGCAAATTGTTTTGTGCGTGCCACCCGCCCCTCGCTTCGCCAAGACAACAACGGCCTGCCGGGGCCACCTTCGGACGCTGCAGCTGTTTTTCTCGCAGCTCGTTACGACGGCACGCTCCTTCCGGCCTCCTGCAGGCACTGGCGCTTTTGTGCCTCAGCGCCTCCTGCAGCACGCGTTTTGTGCCCGTTTACAAGCGTCGTGCTCACTGTGTTTGATAAGCGTGAAAATTAAAGCTTGATTCAGCTCTTCTGAATGAATTAGTGGAAACGTCGAACAGGATGTCGGGTGGTGGGGCTATTTCCACTTTACACACACGCGCGCGCACGCGCGAACACACTTGGCTATGGTGAAGTCCCTCTTCTCTGACGTCTGTTGGCTCCCTTGAGGACTGGAACCACGATCAAGCTCATTCAGGGGATGAAAGCGGTATGTCGTTCTACTCTGTTCGAATTTGCCGATGCCAAACTGTGCCTCATCATGGGGGAAAAAGGGGGCGGGGTGTTACGATCCCACACCCCGTCAGTGTGGAACGGGTCATAATGAGAATGACGGACTGAATGACCTGACAAGAAAAAAAAAAGCAAAATTTTGGGTTTTTTCGCACCGAAGCTGCACTATGTGGTGCACCGTGAAAGGTTTAGTTTACACCCCCTGGGGATCATCAACGTGCGCCCAAATCTCGACACACTGGCGTTTTCATTTTGTGCCGCCATCGGCAAACGGGCGCCGCGGCGGCTGGGATTGCACCCGCGTGCCTTGGGCTGAGCAGCACAACGCCTTATAGCCACTGAGCCACCGTGGCAAGAACCCTATAACGAGCGTATATATGCATGCAAACAACGTCAATTGTTTATTTGGTACACACATCCCAATCGGGGACAACAGCCCTAAAATTCGGTTTAGTTAAGGCCAGCTAAGTGTCATTGGTCAGCCGAATACCTCAGAGGCAGAATTAACAGCAGCTAACGATGACTCCCATTCAAGGGCATTGGCGAGTTGTGCTTCAAAAGTTCTTGGGCTACGCGGGTGTCGCCCCGTATAGCCCACCTACATCGCCAACTATGTACGGATTTTGCCATGAATCGAATTCGTTGTACTGTCCCGCCTTAACTGAAGCCAGATCGCACTTCCTGGAACGTGGAGGGTTGAAATCAAGGCGGATTTTGGGGGGTGACTGTTGAAATACAGTTTATTAAATCTACTGGGGTTAAATGTTGAGTAAATTTCTAATTAAAAACCATTTTCTTTACATACGTACGTGGTTTGTCATAATCGTCATCGCCATCAAGTGGTGTTCACTGCAGGGCGATGAGGTGCCCTAGCTCGATCGTTTCCCTTGAATTTTGTTATTTGGTCCCTCAGTCGAGGTAGTGGTCTTCCTCATCTTTTAGTATCGTCTCTCGGATAGAAAATCCGCAGTTAACCCTGATGATCCACCCGTTGCCACTTCTCCGCATCACATACCCATCCCAAGTCCACTTTTTCTCGGGCCAAGTGAAGCAACACAGTGAGGGGTTGGAACAGTGATTAAGAAACCGTGCACGCCGACCTTGGCCTCCACGTTTAAGCTAATTTCCAACCTCAATCTTGTGCATCCTCAAACGCCTCGTCTGATGGGGAGGTGTAAAAACTCCGATCTCACTCACTCAGCAGGTCGCAGCACCTGGCCTCACATCACATTGTGAGGTCCATTTGATGTTAAGGTCGCCGTCATGAAGTCACGGCATTAACATCGCGAAGCCGTCATTTTGTTGATGCTATTTTCTGATTTCCGATTGCTTATTCCGCTGCCAAAACCTCTTTACCGCTAAACTGTATACCTATAATTCTAAGTGCTCAATCGTGTCCAGAATCCGCTCACCAAAACTTCCTGAGGCAAAGCCAACTTTCAAGCGAATGCTTTGTAACTCAGATTATTCTAATTAATATAGATGTCTGAGCAAAATATTTGTGATGTTGGCCGTGGCCGCTAAGACGACTCTATCATTACACCAAGTTTTATTTACTTTTCATAGTTTACAGTTGTAAATACTTTTTAATTCCGGTATGCTGTGGCTAATATGGGAAGAGTGTGGTTACGGAAAACGGCCGCAACTCGTGCTTTACTGCAACTACCCCGAAACAAATTGTATGACGTTGGACTGCTCAAACTACTACATAATGGTGGGCGTTAGTTATATTTGAGCAGGTATCAAGTATAAGTATCAGTTTAGTACAAATAACACCGAGTCGCCGCTCCTAAGGCAGTCCAGCAGCTTCGCAAAGCCACCGTGAAAAGGACGGCATCACGCTTGTCTGCTGATATAAAGCTTCGGTCCTTCCAAATATCGTTAACAAGAATAACCCAGAAGCATCCTAAATTGCAGATTACAAACCGACGTGTGTTGTTTCTGATTAGTCCCGGCTCACTCGTGGGTCGTGCACTCGTTTGGCTTCGCCATCCGACCACGTTTACAACGTAAATTGGGGATCGGATTGGATTGGGAAAATGTTATTGATGCCCGCAGTGCGCACTTTCGCGCGTAGACTGGGCCCACGTCGTCCTCATGGCGGGCTTGCGGCGCGGATCCCCGCTTGCCGTTACCTACCCGCCGGGTTTCTTCCCGGCCAGCGCCTCGAGGTCCTGCTGGACGGCCATAGTTGTTCTTCTTGGTTGTTGCTTGTCGTCGCGGCCTCCAGCCATGGCGGAATGCGTCCTGATTTAGCCTCGTCCGGTTTCCTGATGCAGTCCCACAACAGGTGTGCGAAGGTGGCCGTCTCCCTGCGACATGCCTTGCACTTGCCGTTCGGGTGTGACTCAGCGTACATTCTGTGGAGTAGGTGCCGGGCTCGGCAGCGCGCCCGTTTGTAATATAACGGTCTGCGACCTGCGACCGTTTGAATATAACGGTCTGCGACCTGCCTAGCCCCGTGCAAGGTGACGGAAGAAGTGTGCCGGTCAGACGGAAATTGGAATGTCGTGGTCATCTCGTTGTAGTTTGTCACCCTGTATCTTGTACTGAACCATAGCGGTCGGTCACCGTGGGCGTGGCACACGCCCACGGCGACCGTCGGCACACGCCGTGCTCGCGCCCTGACGTGTGCCGTTTCGTTGCGGTTTGCGTTTCTCTACGACGTTTCACCCGCGTGCGCCGGGAACCACTTTGTGCGTACGTTCTTATTTCCTTTCACTTCTTGTAGTATGCGGCTCACCGTCGGTGCGATTCTGCCCTTGGCAAATTTCCTTACAACCAGTCCGGAGTCGCTCGATCAGCACGGTCTGGTCAACCCAGTCTGCGATGGCCAGAACGATGGCTATCTCTTCGGCCTCTTCAAATTGGGTGCATGGCGTGCTGGCTGCCGTGCGGGTGTTTCCGTTGGTGTCGACCGCGGTGATGGCGGCGAAACCGTTGCGGCCGGCATACTCTGCCGCGTCCACGTATTTGGCCTTGGTGTCGCTGGCGTGTATGTCTGTTAGCGCTTTGGCTCTCGCTTTTCTTCTGCCTTTGTTGAACTCCGGGTGTACATTCTTCGGAATGGGATTTTTTCTATGGTTTCGTCGTATGTCGTCGGGAATCGAGCATCGAGCTTTTCCTCCCTTGTTGCTCGTGGTAGCCTATGCTGAGGTTGTTCAGGATCTTTCTGACTGCTTTGATGGTTAAGAGCCCCTCAAGCTGAGCGGTCATTCGTGCTTCGGCAATTTCTTCCAAGGTGTTATAGACTCCTATAAGTGGAAGAGACGATTCATGTTTGTGGTCTCAGGTAGTCCCAGGGCCGTCTTGTAGGTTCTGCGTATCAGTATGTCGATCTTGTTCTTCCCGCTATTTCTCCATTTGTGGAAGGCCGCCACGTAGGCTATGTGGCAGATCACACACGAGTGTATGAGCCTAGTTAAATTTTCTTCTTCTATCCTTACTTTCCTCGTCGAAACACGTTTGAGAAGTCTGGTCGCGTTTGCCACGCCACCTTCCCGGTGACCCGGTGACCGTGTCGCCGTCTCTGTCGAGTGACTCTATTGTCATCCCCATGACTTTGATCTTGTTCATCGCCGGTTTCGTCGTCCCGTCCCTGGTCTTGATCTTCGCGTTCTCGTGTTCCCTTTGGTCCTTGATGCTGCAGTTTCTGATCGGTAGGTACAACAAAAGCTCTGACTTGAGGATTTGAGTCGTGTACCTTTGAGGCAGTCTTCCATCGTATCGAAGGCTGTCTGTAGCGTATACTCTATGTGAGGCATCACTGCCCCCGTCTACCCACAGCATGATGTCGTCTGCTTAGATCGTGTGCGTGACCTTGTTGATTCTGCTAAGACGTTCAGCTGCTCCGATCATCACGAGGTTGAACAGCAGTGGTGAAATGACTGAGCCTTGAGTCGTTCCTGTGCTGCCTAGGCGTTTCTCCATCGCCTTCAGGTCGCCGGCCCTAAGTTGTGCTGCTGTGTCCGTGAGGAAGACCTTGAAGTAGTTGTACGTTCTTTTGCCAATGTTGAGTTCACACACTAGCTTTAGGATGGCGGAGTGCTTGACTTTGTCAAAAACACTTTGCAGGTCGAGGCCGAGTATTGCCATGGTGTCTTTGGTGTCTCCGTCAATGATTTGATGTTTGAGTTGGATCATGGCGTCATGTGTGCTAAGGTGTGGTCGAAAGCCGGTGATCGTTTCGGGATATAGCTGCTCTCTTTCGAGGTACTCTTGCCACCTGTAGAGCAGGACGCGCTCCAGCACCTTGCCCACGCAGGACGTGAGCGAGATGGGGCAAAGGTTGTCGGTGCTCGGCGGTTTCCCCGGTCCTGGCCTTCTTCCATTGTCGCGGTAGCGGGACGGCTTTACAGCACTCGTTGTAGTATACGCCAGTAGTTTCCCGATGGATTGGTCTACTGGATTCTTGATGGCCTTCTTTTAGGCGAAGCTGTGTATACCTCGGCTTCCTCATACAGCGTACGCAGATAAATAGGGGTAGACCGGAAATTCTTCGCACTCAAGAGCTAGTGTTCTGAGTTTCCTTCTTGAAGGGCTCCTAGTGAGACGATTTGGCCGGTGATTTTCCTCGGCCAGCTTGAAGGGCTTCTGGAGCGACATTTTTGCCGACGTCTTTTATGTCAAAGCACGCGCACATCACCGGTTGCCGGTAATGCGTGCGCGGGGCAGAAAGGGGGCGGGGCCGGCGTACACGCAGCCAGCTGGCTTCGCGCTTTCACCGATGACATGCCCGTTGTGCTGGTGGGAGATTTCAACATGGATGTCTCCCGTCCTGATGTGACCTGACTGCTTTCCTCAGTGGTCGAGCGGTTTGGGTTGGTGCGTTACAAAGACAGCAAGATGCCTATGACGCGGGGGGGGGGGGGGGGGGAAACCGGTAATTCCCACGTTTGTCCCCTAGAATAAAAATGTGGTCCTTTTAAGTTTCGTTCAGCTAGTTAGATAGAAAGTATGCTCAATCGCAAATTACAAACAAAGATGGTTTGTTTGTGCGTACCTTGGACTGTGCCCAGCTCCGCTGATCATCCTTTTTCGCAAAGTGGAAAGGCGCTGATTTTTTCAAAGCGATGCTTGTATAGCTAGGGTGTCATCTTATTCATGTCTGTGAACGGAAACTCTCCAGTCTGCACGTGTCTTGGAACCGTGAGGCGTTCTGTAGCGCGAGGCTATGGAAAACGAACATCCGATGTGTGTGGTATCAGCGCGCGGTCACCTCCAAAGTCGCATGGCGTTCACAACATAATTTGGGCCTCAAGGTTATACCTACCATAACTTGGATATGCATCTTGAGTACATTAGTCAGATTAGGCACCATTTCCAAGAACAAAACATGACTTAGACATCAAGCTTATGCATCACTTGTACATTCGTTTTGAGTAGATTGAAGATCAGTAGGCACCATTTTCAACATCAGTAGAGTCAGAATAAAAGTTTGTGCGTGTCTTTCCTAGGTGTAACCGCCGTGCACGCTCAAGAGAAATAACATTTTCTCACACATTTCACCTAAATTTTGTGTCACATTTATGTCGCGTGTTAAAAAGCTTCGCTGGTCATTCAACTTCAAATGGAATGGCTCATGTTTTTTTTTTTTTCTGCGTGTCTGTGAGCGCCTGAAGGGCGATTCCACCGTGGTGACCGGTTCTAAGAAGCTGGGTATGCGTTGCTCTGTTCTTAAATTCTGTGGACAGCGTTGACGGTATACGTTCCGCTCCCGCCGCAGTGTTCGTCCCAGCGTACAAACGTACAAAGATTTTTATGAGTAAAATATTCAACTTTTTTATGAGTACGAAATGGCCCGGGGCAAAATAACAGTATTTGCTGGGTTGTCACAGTGACGCGCGTATAGTGAGCGCATTTTTTGTTTATGCGAACGCTTTTTCAAGCTTTTATTATTATTACGTTTTCATGTTTTCAAAAAATGATGCTGAAGTTAGGCCGACTAAGCACTCCCCCGCACAGTTACATCAGAATGCGAAACGAGACTTAGTTTTCTTTTTCAGCGTCACTTTTCTCTTTTCAGGATACACAGCCAATTCGCACGCACCTCGTACTGCGTGCTTGGCGCGCCTCGAACAGAGTTGCGAGCCCGCATTCACACACAGCGCACTTACACACAGGTGCAGAAACTCAAGGCCGATTTGTTCAGATCAGATCGGGAGAGAATTCTTGGGCGAGTCCCAGCGGCGGCTCGAGTGTGCCCGTGCACACTGCCGAATGATTAATGAGTGAGAGTGAAGCGGTGGGGGCAGACAAGTGGCCCTAATGGCGGCAGTGGGACTGATCAATTGGAACTACGGCAGAGAAGAAGAGTCATTCCACGAGGCGCGCTGCTGTACGCAGAACTAAACTGCTCTCCGGCACGGCGACGACTTCTCGCGAGCGCAAGCCGGACCGAGGGAAGAGGATGAGGAGGAGGAGGAGGATGCGGGGAGGCTGGAGAAGGCGCGCATCTCAGGCAAAGACGCGCCGGCGGCAGCGACCAGGCAAGAAAACGCTGAAACAACGGGAGGAGGGCAGAAGCGCTCGATGAGGGGAAGAACTCCGAGAAAGAGGGGCCGTCAGAAGGGTCCAGTTTGTATACTGTACGCAGAAGAGGAGAGCCCGGACAGGAGCGGGGCAGGGAGGGGGTGCTATGTGCCGCCGCGCCGAAGAGGAGGGCTGGCCGATCTTGTACATAGATGAAGCCCAATCGGCCCGATGGGGGCCAAGCATGCGCTATGCTACGGCCCGAGCAGAAGCAGCCGCCGCCGCCGCCACCGCGGCAGGCTTGAGGATTTCGGCTGCAACGCGATGCCTCCCTGGCCATCGCCGAAACAAGGCGGCGGTGCTAATAAATAAAATTTCAAGACGGCTAAGGGGGGGAGGTGGAGAGCTTCGGTTATCGGTCACACGAGAACGCAGCCTGTAATTACGGCCTGACGGTTGGCGGGCTCGCGAAGCGACCGGCCGGCACGGGATATCCGCGCCCCGGCCGCGCACTCAGACTCTGCGCCGGCGAACTCGCACACACACACACGCACGCATGCACGCACGCACACTCTGGGATCGCAAAGAACAAAATATGTGGAAGGAAGAGGTAGAATAGAGGAAAAGAAGAAGCAAAAAAGGAGAGAGAGCTCCCGAGAATCGAGCGATCGCCGCGTGGCGATGCTCGGACCGGGCACCGCGTTTGGAGCGCTAGCCGCCGGCACGGCCGCGCCGCGCTGCACGGGGGTCAGTAGGGTCAAACGGCCGGAGAAGAAGAAGCCCCCGCCGCCAACCCACACACGCGCCCGGACGCCCGGAATCGGCGAAAATGAGCACGAAACGAACGCGCGGCGCGCAGCGGTGGTATATCGTGCGGGCAGCTGCCGATGAGCCTCCGCGGCCAAGAACGATACCCATCGGGGGTGCTGAAGGCTTTATGGCCGGAGGCGGGACCGACCGACGCGACTGTGTGGACGGCCTGGAAGGAAAGGGCAGCAGCATAACATGCATACTGCATGGATGCGCCGACGCGCCAATGCGCGCACGCCCGCGCTCGCGCACACACACTTTATATACGTAAACTCCGCAGATGTCGTGAATGTAGCCGGCAGCGCGGGCCTTCCACATATACCGTCCTGCTCACGGCAATGGAACGAAGTAAAATCAGGCAAGAACGCGAACGTCAGGCCATAGGAAGCGTAAGATGATGGTCAAAGGCTATAGAGCGGTATGATGACTTCATTTTTCATGGCTAATAATAACGCCTCTGCTTAGATGACTCGATCACGAGTTTCACACCGGCCGAAGCACCCCTCGGCTTGAATTTATCGAAGAGCCGAAGGCATCGGCTCATACTCGTGCTGGAAACGACCGGCTTCGAGGGATTTGATGAGGCAAACCTCTAAGAATGCGCGCAGTGGTCGTCCAGGTAAATAACCATGACGCGTCCAGTGCTGTCAGGGTTATTTAAATCCGCGTAAGTACAGAGTCGTTCATACACACGACCCATAAACGCCTTCTTGCCATAAGCGTTGGCAGGATTTTTTAGGAAGCAACGCAGCATTCCAGGACATCCAGATGTACTCATAAGAAATAAATTGGCGAAATAACCGTGTCGTGCACTTGAGTTTATTACAGTTTTCCGTGAGCCAAATAACTATACAAAATAAACATTCACATTCAGCCTAAATGTTCCACCATTGTTGCTTGTCTGCCCAAAATGCCACTTTCTAGGATGCAGAGTTATAGTATGCATGTTTTCGCCACTCTCCGTGGGATACATGGGACAATATTAGTGACTGAAAATATTTCTACTCGTAGTTGAAAACGTGATAACCGCTTGCTGATTTAGGCTTCCTGGCAATTTAGGCGCTGTATTAAGGTCCCCTACGTGGCGTACATGCAGGTTAATCAGAAAGTTGGCTATCAGAATTGGAAGTGGGTTGGATATCGGATAAATTTGATTAGGGGATGTCAAAACGCTGGCGGAAACATCTTGCGTGGTACCTCCCTTATCCCTTTTTTTGCGCTCATGAACGAAGAGCGCAATTCAGGAACCTGGTCAAGATCGCGGTGTCTGGAACAGGCCGACAAGCGCGCGCTCCTGAGCCCTCGGTTTCTTTCACCAATGTCTGGCGTACAAAAATACCACCGTTGTATGTCGGTAATATAACTTGCATTCATTGTAAGTGTTCTCTTTCAATACGCATCTGCGTACATTCCTTCCTCTTCCCTTCCGACGTCTTCCTAGTCCTTCTCAGGCAATTTAATGTCATGTAGTTGTTTTGTGAGTTTAGGATAGCCTCACCAATTCCCCTCTCTTCTTTTCTTGAGGGAGGGGTGATCGTAACAATAAGCATTACCTTAGCTTTTGAACAGTTCCCAAAGTAAAGGAGAAGCTACTCGCAGTGCGCAAACACTTCACATATCTTCTCATTCAAACCAACCGGCTGATACGGTCAACGCACACAAACGACACCATGATACGTGCCTTGTGGACCAATCACAACCAAGAACACGCGACAAAAACCCGGGCATAAATCGCGGCACCTTATTTCTCGGGTCAAGACGTGCACGTTTCGCCCAGGACGACGTCCTCTAAGTGCGGCAAGTCGCGTATACCGGCGCGGTTTCACAGCGCACGAGCAGCCTCGGGTCCCCTTGGCGAGCCCTAATGGGTAATGATAGTCATTGCAGCCTGGCCGCAGCACTACCGCCTCTCCCGCTACCGCGCGCCCTTTCCGAGGGAGGGTCGCGGTGCAATCGCCCCGGGCATCCACGCCTCACCAAGCCTTTATCCCGAGCCGCCCATACATGTGTGCGTGCGTGCGTGCGTGCGTGCGTGCGTGCGTGCGTGCGTACGTGTGTTTGTGAGTGTGTATACGAGAAAACGCGTGTCTAATACGCGCCGCAGCGTGGCCCACTGTGTTGTGCGGGCGTAATCATTGTGATTACGCGTTGGGACGCCTTAAAAGGGGCTCCTGGTCACCCCGATGAGCACCAGGCGGCAACGGACTCGCAAGTTAATTCGTTGGATTCACTCTGAGAACCAGCCTATGCGGAGTCGAAGATGTGGGGCACGGGGGCTGGGCTATAGGGTTGAATAGGATCTTGCCGAAAGAATTGTTTCCTGAACGACCAAGCCGTGAACTTAGCGGTGCTTCGAAAGTTTGCACGAGGTGTAACGACGAGCGGAGGTGAGTTTAACTAAGTGAATGTGTACGTCTTACAGCCGCGGATTGGGTCAACTTTGTCCGCCTGCGGCCAACGTGGTCATTACGAGACGCGTATAATTGCTCGCAAAAGTAGAACTTATGGTGCACCCGGCTATCATGCATCGGACTCCGTGGAAATTTGTGTACTCGCCTATTACGCGTCTGCCTGAAATGCGCTTAGCGTCCAACGCGCCAGTAATGAAGATGCTCAGTGCGGAGGAAGAAGTCGTCTTTGTAAACGCAGGTTTGTGTTCGTTTTTAAGGCTTGCATGTTCTTTGGCAAGTGCTGAAATATCGCATACGTTGGGATAAGTGTCCCCGCATGCATAAACTGCAGCACCTTTTCAAGAAGCAAATGTGGTTTATTTTTTGCCATGGGTAGTCAATGACGTTTTGTCTTCGCCATCTATATCTGTGCCCATCTCACCCCCACAGCTTAGTCTTGGTGCCATCGTCCGCTCGGCATTTATCTCACCCTTTGTATTCGTATCCGTGTTGATTTATTCCATGCGAAGAAAATTGTATCCATCTTCCGCGCGGCACTTTCTGTTCTTGTTCGGAGTGAAATTGACCATTCTTTAGGGAGCTATTCTTTTATGACATGATGTTCTTTTCGGAGGTCTGAAAATGGCGGATACTTTGCCGCAGTAACACCATGTTTGCGGAGGTGCAGCCTTTACAAATGGCCAGACATTTTGCTCCTTTTGTATTTGGCGTGGTACGCTCGGCAAATATTTTGTGGAGTATACCTGTATAGCTGTTCGCCATCCCCTCGATGCTTAAATAAATATTCTCCAGGTATACACCCAGCGCAACGCCGCTCGCATGGTGCCACAAGCCTCGAAAAATATTCGCAACTGGTTTCCTACAAATAACGCGTCGGGTCACTTCCTACGATTCTTCTTAGCACGGTATTCCAGAAAACAACACAACCGGCCTCTTAGCAGCCACCCAGACGGTGACGCAATGCCTCCCCTCAAGGTATCCAGAAGGGCAGCGTATGTGTTGAGGGGGGCTGGCGAACAGATGAGGAGTTTTTTTCTCGAAATGAGTGAAATCCACAAACCGGAAATAAGTCAGAAAAACCTGTAATGCGAATAAAATCTTGGCAACTTTCTCCTAGAAAAAAAGTTTGCAACGAAGTATATCAGATAACGACCGAAATACGTGTACGCAGATCATATTTTGTGTCGAAAATGAGCCACATCCTGCTTTGACACGGATAAAATAAGCCAACTCCATTTTCCCAATGGGAGTGAGCTTCCGGCGGGACTGTTCCGACTGTTGCGTGGACGTTTTCGGATGTTTTCTTGTTTTTTTTTTTGTTTTAGCTTTTCGGAGATGGCTTTACGTGAATTCGAACGACAATTAAGAGATCTACGCAAGATCTGTCCCCAGACGTCGACGACAAAGTGAACAGATGAAGTGAACGGAGTGAAATTGAGAGATGTAAAACAATCATTTCATCCCGACTCACCCCCTATAAGGACTAAATACGGTTATTTTTGTTATTTTGTTTTACTCTCATCCCATTACTTAACTAAATAGCCGCCGCTTACACGCCCTGGCCACTTCCCCCCCCCCCCCCCCTGTGGGTACCAGCCACGTCGATAAGGTGAGGAGGAAGAAGATATGAGCAGCCTTCTTGTGAAAAATTCGTTTTGAAAAATTCGTGGCAAAACAATGAATAGCTTGCTTACTTCGCGAGTGTCTTCAGGCGTGCCCAAGAAAATCATCATGCAGAAGAATTAGGAGAGAACTCCTCACCTGCTCTTTATTTGTAGTTGTAGTGTCTGTCCTTGAAGCCTCGTTGCATATCTTTATTGGCTTCTCCGCCAAAACTTCATCGTGTAATTCTAAGAAGTCCATTCCAAATTTACATAAGGATACCGCATCAAATTAGGTGTTCCAATTTAATACGAGCCAAATACAAAGTTATCATCTTAATATTGGTCAAATGCGCCGCTTAATTTTTAATTGCTTGTGGCCATAAAGTTCCCCTAGCTGATGTGTAAAACATATCATATATTCGTTTTGATAGTGTTTCATATGGGTCCGGTAACAAACTTTCGCTTTTTTCTCAATTTCTATTTAGGTGTATTTGACTTGTTTCGAAAGAAAAAGCAAGAACTCCTCAGATGTTCTTGTTGGGCTGCTGCGACACCTTGCCATAATTCTGGAACAATGTTTTACTCCGCTCGCAGCAGGGGCGCAATTTCACAAGAACCCGGCCTTGCTGTCTGTGTGAAGCCTCAGCGAAAGGGTAGAGGGTAGAGGGAGGGTGTGAAGAACGTGGTGGGAGGAAGTGAACGGAGCAGACGAGGGGACCTGAGGCGTTGGGGGATGAAGTGGATGATTAAATTTGCCAGTACGAACTGTCACACAACTGGAATCCCTCCGCTAGCGGGAACCCCAATGCGTCAATGGAAATGATCTCCCCTCAAATTTTGCGCGATATGTTTTACGTTAGCGTGTTACGTACAATAGAACTTTTGTAGTTTTCTCAGCAGCACTTTAAGGGTAATATGTCCAGCACTTCGGCATTCTAATTGTTCCGGACACAAATGCCCGGTTGGCTACCGGTGATAAATACCGCATCTTGGTGTCAGCTACTCAGCCGGCCTTGTCCAAGGGGCCCCTGCGGAAGAAGACTTCCTTCACAGGGCCTTAATTTTGACATCGAATAACGTTGTCCCCCTCCTTCTCTTCCTACCCTCCTCACAATATTTTAAGGCAAATGGCCGCTGTCACGTGTACGTTCGCCGAAAAATTCAACAAATAAACACATTTCTGACCAGTTTTTTTTCAGGCCTGTAACCGCTTTGAAGCTGTACTCAGGCGGTTTGTTATGTCAGGGTATATTTAACCGATTTCGCGAGGAGAAATGCAATTAGGGACTATAGAAAAAATATTTCTACAGACATTCACTTTTTGTGTTAATATTACCTGCATGTCAATACAAGTATATTCAGATATTTCGCGAGGAGAAATGCAATTGGGGGACTATAGAAAAAAATATTCTAAAGACATTCACTTTTTGTGTTAATATTACCAGCATGTCAATACAAGTATATTCATATATTTCGCGAAGAGAAATGCAATTAAGGGACTATAAAAAAAGCTCAAGACATTCACATTTGTGTAATATTACCAGCATGTCAATACAAGTATATTCGTCGAGGTCTAGTGTGCTTAGTATACGCGTGTCGACAACCAGATAGAGGTGGTCGCAGCGTTTAGCTCGAAAGGCAGGACACACGTCTAAGTTTGCAAAATCTATGTGTTTTGTTTTCCCCAGCACACACCGCGGCGTTTATCCCCATCCGAAAGAGCTCATTTGCGCTGCAAAGCACCTCTTTCTTCGACACGTTTACTGGCGCTCGGCCGAGCCATTTCTGCATGTTTCTGGGGTGAGAAAACACGAAAGCTCCGTTTCAATTTTATTTCCATTTATTATTAATTTTATGGCAGCAGTTTTGTCATGGCATAAAAAAATGGAAGTAACAGTTCAACAACAACAGCAAGCGCTGGGGAGCCTTCGCTGCCTGATTCTTAAGACAGCCTTCGATGCGCTCCAAGGTCACAATGGCTCTGAGATGACACCCGGCGAGTGCTTTCCATCATGCACGGTCATTTTATTTTCATTTTCAGGTGCGCGCATGCCTTCGAAAATGGATGGGATGATCGTTTTCTTTTTATGTCCTTGCGCTCACTCTCATGAAGCGTGAACGACCGTGACCATAAAACTTTCTGTTTAAGGCTGATGACAGGAAAAATGTCTGCGTGAGTTGACATATTGTGTACGCGCATGGTTCAAAGATGCGAGAGATTAGGAGTGCGTCGAGAAGCTTAACCAGTGTGACACCGTTGATGCGACGACGATGTCAAATCGAAATATGAGCAGAAAGGTTTCGACTCAAGGCTGCGTCTCCTCGTACTCCGCTATGAGTCCTCTTCTTTCAAACATACTGAACTAATAGTGAGGTGGACGATAGGTGTTTCGATTTGAGGCCACGATTTCCGTACTTTTAATAACAGCGGAGCTGTTGTACAATCAGTAAGTTCGGTGTTGCAGGAAAAAAAAAATACCAAGAAGATGCGGAGCGCCCGTGAGCGCGTGCCTGGAAAGACGGCAGAGCGTTCCTGGAAAGCGCAATGACTTTAGCAAAAAAAAAAAAAAAAAAAAAAACTGCCAAAAGCCCTGAGGAGCGAGAAAATGCCGAGCGCTCACGAGCGCGTTCCTCGTGCTGACCATCGAGTCCCCGGCTCGCGCAGTGCTTTAGCAAAAGAAAAACAAAACTCCAGCGCTGTCGTCAAGTGCAAACCCGCATGTATTGCTTGGCACGAGGAACACGACGATATCGATGCATGTGACAATGACTACTACGATCACAGTGCGAAGCAACGACGGAACATGTAAATAAACAATTTCAAACTTGTACAAATGCGTGGTAATGTGTCCTTCAGTGCTCACGTGTAGAAATCCTGCAGCTTCGCTATGGTTCGTACCTTGTGCGACTTAGTGCAAGCTTCGCCAGTTGAGCTGGTGGAAGCTCTACATTGCTGGGGATGGCTTTGCATACACCACTTACCGCGAAGAGTACGACGTCCTTGACGATGCATAATTACTAGCACCGCAACTATACAAATAAACAATGATACCGAAACTTAGCCATGCGTCACCTAAACAACAGCTTCGCCATTCAAGTCTTGCGTGTGAGTGCAACCTTTCATGATTTTTTTTTGTAACTTTTCATGCATTCGTTTAGCGCACGGCTCACAGAAAAAGAAAATATGGAGCGATAGGCCGATAGGCCGGCCTCCACCGATTAACGTAACGTCCTTGTAAAGGTGCTCGACAGCACCTACACGATACATGTCTGCTCCCCAGACCGCCGCTATTCCTTCTGCCATTTCATTGCCAGGTTGGATTAATTGATTGGCGGGGTTTAACGTGCCGACGCAATGCAGGCGATGAGGCGCGCCGTAGTGGAGGGCTCTGGATTAATTTTTACCACCTGGAGATCTTTAACGCGCGCCGAAATCTCGAACAGACGCGCGCTTTTGCTTTCCACCTCCATCAAAAAAAAGCGGCCGCTGCGGCCGGGTTGCAGGTTGGATTTATTTATTTATTTATTTATTTATTTATTTATTTATTTATTTATTTATTTATTTATTTGCAAAACTCTCAGTCCCGTGTGGGACTCGCACGGTCTTTGCATAAACCACGTATTGCAACGTTGTCCACAAAACATGAAAGATAGAACATACTGAACTACAAGGTAAAGAATTGTACAACACAGGCTCAGGCACCAAGCACATGCCGGTAAATAGAGCAAACTACGAGTGTTAAGTAATGTAAGTGTGATCTGCTTAGTGTGAACACCGATTTATCCAATGCCTACCCATTAACTCCCGAACGGTGATGACGAATAAACTTTATTCATCGAGCTTATACGCAGGTGTCAGCCAGGCTATACCCTCCCAGGGGTGAGTGGGGGGCGCGGAAGGGGGGGCGTTTCTAGTCCGGAAATATTGCAAAACGTTGTACATTGCCGTACAAATAAATACAAATAATCAATGTACTGTGAAACGACGTTTTCTGCTGATTAACTTGTATATGTTGCTCAGAACTTGCTGATTTTCGCTCTCTTTGTAGTATGCATTCCGCGCAGGGAGCTTTTATGTGGTGATATTCACAGATTCGCGGGCGGCTATTCAACAACTAGCCTCATTTCCGCGGGAACAACTGGCCCACGAAATACACACTCTGCATACGCAGGCAACCAGCTTGCTTCATGACGTCGTGTGGCTACTTGGACATTCTGCGGTGATTGGGAATGTGGTGGCCGACGAAACAGCTTTCGCGGCGCACAACCAGTTTAGCGTCATCATCCCGATTTCTCTCACACTATGTGATGCCGCGACGCTTGCGTACTCTGTGGAACGGCCGTCACAACTCTCAATATGGACGAACGGATCAAAACATTCATCAGCCATTGTATAGAACTGATCCCGCCTGCACTTTCCGAATACCGTGTGGCCCGGGAAAGCGCGACGAAGCAGTGGTTCACCGCATTCGCCTCGACGTCGCTTTTACCAGCCACTTGCACAAGGCGCGCCGAGTTGCCTCCTCTCACTGTCGTGCTTGTATAGTATTCGTGAGGACGCAGAACATGTGCTGTGTGTGTGTCCCCGTTTTGACACTCCACGGCTAATCATGAGGACAACTTCGGGACTGCATGCTGATGCACCACTGAAACTTTGCGACGTCATCGGTTCACGGCACTTACCTGCCGTGGCAACACGGAGTACAAGGGCCTTGGTGATTTCTTCGTGACTCTAGCCTGAACTAAACTCTGTGAACGTTTGCCTTAACCTTACTGCTGTGCGTGTGTTGTGTACGTGTTCCTGCTTCTGTCAGTTTCTGGGTGCTTATCTGCGTTTGTTAGTGTTTGTGTGCCTTTTTTGTGTGTTCTTTTCTTTTTTGCCCCTCTCATGTTCATGTGGAGTAGCAAGTCAAGTTCGCTGCCAGGCTGACTTCTCTTTAACCTTACAGACATCTTTCCCTCCTCCTCCTCGGGTTCGCCAACATGATTAGCCATCGGGTTGGGTAAGAGGCTAAGCAACTGCATGGATTATTGCGATCACCAGGCCAAGTCTCTCATTTTAACCGCTGTGGGAAAAACAAGTTTTGGAATGTGTAGTTGACGCCAACGTCCTCTGTTACCCCTCGAAGTATCCTTCGAAAAAATTGTTCAGCCTGCAGCGTCTTCTATGGACGGACAAATGAATAAAGTCTGTGGGGTTAACAATAGAAACACTGTCTCATTTAAAGCAGATTTAACTGATGATACCCCTGGAAACCCAACTAGAGCCGAAGGTTTACCATGCAGCTTAGCGCGAAATTTTTAGTTCTTGTAGCACCGCATTCGAGAAAGCGCTTACTGTTTACTACCGCATGCGAAAGATACTTTGCGGTAAATTTCAAAAACAGCCACGAGGCTTCCTTGGTTTCGTCCGTAGCGGTGTATGCGCGTGTCTGTTTGCTTTACGCACATCTTTTTTTTTTCCTTCTGCGTGATGCCCGCTTACCTGTACCAAAGCCACTGGCGTTACACATGATACCGGATAAAGTCTACCGCGAAATTTAGCCTTCGTAAAGCCTTTATGTCCGGTCTGTTCACTCCTGCAAAATAAAGTTTCAAAATAAAGTTTCGCTGCTTTTCCTCCTCCTCCTCAATAGCTCCAGTTGTAAAATAGGCTGTCAGCTAGGTCGTGGCTCGAGTGAAGATCGAATGGAAGAAACTAGGGTTTGAGAATTTAAAAGGTTTAATAATAGAGGAAAACTGAGGTTACAGTAGATCAGGACAGAGGAGCACGGGAAGAAAACGTCTGACGCGGGGCACAGGCGTGGGGCGACTCTCTGCGCACGAAGTTCAGTTTACCCTCGCAAGCGAGGGTCCGAAATCCGAACCACACGTACACAGCACGTATAAACGCGGGCGCCGCTCGGGGCCGCGTGATGGTACGTATAAACACGGGGAGGCGTTGGCGGCGTAAGCTGTGGCGGTGTCGTATACGCTGCAGGGCCGTCTTCTCCGCTTTCCGTTCGTACTTCTATTTTCTTTCGTTCGTCGGCCCCCAGCGAATTCTTCGTAGCCCCTGACAAGGCCATGAAGACGAAATACAATTTTAGTTTATTAAAAAAACTGCTTTATTCCGTTAGCAATGACAGCAATTTGAAATTAAAATCCCGACAACAATGACAAAGAATAATAGTCGCGTGCACCAAAACTGCCGCCGAAACAAGTATTGTTAATTATGGGAATGCTCTCCTATTGCGCCGGTGCGAGCTCCACAAAGGCCGAAAAGGCCATCCGGGAAGCTACAAGAATGATGGCGGAGCGTATATTGGGACATCGCCGAGTATCAGTGTCCATTATTTGTTGGAAATGTTTTTTATTTTGCCTTCCATCTTTTTATTTGTTCCTTCTTGTTTGAACTTTTCCCGCGCTTCCGACTTTCAGACGTCGCACTCTTTACTTTCTTTATATAAATGTTTCCCCTTATTTTTTTTTTCTAAATCTGCCAAAATGATTTTTTTTTCAATTCTTTCTGCTTGTGTGCAGCCTTGTTGTGGTGAGCGGAAGAGCACTAGTTTTCTCTGCTTCGGTGTAAGCCCCGTCAATAGTTTGTTGTTTCTCGCCACGAGCCCCCTTTCTCGGGACGCATGCATGGAAACGCGCTTCAAAGAAGCTTAAAAAGCCCGCGCGCCAATACCAAGCTCGCCAATCCGGCATGCACCCGAGCGGCGTGCATCTCCAGCGAACAACGAGAAAAGGGAAGCCGCCGCGCTTTTCCGCGATCAGCCGTAGCGCCCGGCGCGGCGCCGGGCCCGAGCGAGCGGCTATAATGACAGCCTGCCAGGGCTCTTCTCGGGAGCGCTGGAACCGCGCCGCCGAGGCCCCTCCTCCTCTGGCGCTGGGCTAAAATGCGCGCCTTTCTTGCCGGCATGTATACTCCCATCCTCAGTATTTGTTCAGTCCGGGCTTCATTCATGCTTTTCCGGATTTTGTTGGCGCGGCACCGAGTGGTTTTTCTTTTTTGTGAGAAAAAGGGATTATGGGGAAGAGGCACACTTCAAGTATTAAATAAGCATACGAAAGCCCCCGACGCAACACGTGCCATTTCCATTTCACATTTTACTCATTTTTTTAATTCATTTCTGTCTTTGACATCCCACTGGTTATCAAGGAAGCCAACTGTGACCGCTTAACCATGCACCACTCCAAACGCCTAGAGCGAGTCTATCTACCCCCCCACCCCCCATTTTTTAACACGAAAGTGTTTTATTCCCGGATACACGAAGATTTCGCTGACGTCATATCTGTCACGGAAGTGACGCCAGTACAACGAAGCAAGCGGCCTGTAAAGAGTGCACCCCTGCACACAGGGTCTTCTTGCGGGTAAGCAACGTTTAGTACTAAAGAGCACGTTATACTTGGGGTTGTTCGTTTTCGGGTTTTGTGTTTTAACACGAAAGTGTTTTATGCCGTGACACCCCAAGATCTCACTGACGTCATATTCGTCACGGAAATGATGCCAGTGCACCTTTGCCGGAGCGACCCGCCAGCAGGACGTCGCTCGGCAAGCACACCTCCAAGACAGCCGCCGACCGCAAATCATGCTCAGCAGCAGATTTCGCTACACATTTCACTTTCGTGTTTTACCGATTCATATGACAGAGGAATCAACCACAGTTTTTTTTTACATATAGAAAAAACTTTTTTATATTTATGGCACACCCAAAATCTAGACTCGGGCTTTTGTTCTTGTTTTGAGCTTTTTGAAGACGACCGCCGTGCTGTGTGGCACAAAAAGGTCGCATAAACTGAGCCACTACGTTGAGCGCATGAAAAATTTTACTAGAAAGTGTAGGCTGGTGGGTTCTGTGAATTGTTATAAATCTACAAGCCTTCGGTATTCCACAAGCACTATGAAAATTTCTGACTTGGACTCGTGCTTTAGCTAAGAAGGAAAGCATTGTGGCCTATTCTAAAAACTTATCCGCTTAGAACAAGAATTTTTGGCGCTTTGGTGACCAATAAAAAAATTGACGGGAGAATCTGCGCATGGTATTCGATTAGGGGTGAAGGCGCGGCGCTTACGAGCATTCTCATGGTCGTTTCGGACTCGTTTAGGCCATAGGTTATGAATGTTCCGCACTCACTGCTGCTTTAATGCACAGTCTTCGATTATGACGAGCGCTACGTCACTAAAAGTGGATGTGTTGTTATAATCCCAAGTAAGCTCACTTTTTGACGGGATGTCACCGATGTCGTCCATTACGGTTGCGTTATCAGTTCTGATGACGACGTCACGACTATCGCTAATGATGTCCATCAGCCCCAGCGAGTAGGATACATTTGTCGGGCCATTGATCTTAGCACATCCTAGTGGTGGCCCCTTTAACAGCGGAACTCCATGGCATCACGTGATGGACAGGTCGATGTCGGCTATGGGCGCGCGGACTGAAACATGCAGGCTACATCTCAATTTGCATCACATTTCCGACCTAGCGCGTTCTTTTCTTTTTCTTTCAGGTTGGCTTTGCCGCAATGTGTTCACTGTTTCCTGCGTACGAATGACATTGTTGCAGAGTGAAAATCCGGACTAGTTGAAAATTATTTATGACTAGAACTGCGCTCAAAAAATGGGACCAGAAAAGAGAACACACGCAACGCAGTCTGCGTTGTGTGTGCTCTGGTTCCCTTTTTTGTGCGCAGTTACAGTCATGACATTGTTGGACACGCCGCAAAGCGTTTTTCAGGCGTTTCAAACAAGCATTTATTTTGTGTGTGTGTGCGTGTGCGTGTGTTCTGGGACTGCAGGCGAACGCGAAACAGGCAAGCATCACGCAGTTCTTTCTTCTTCCGCAAAAATAAAAATTCGTTTTTCCCACGAACTTTCTGAAAGCGATCAGCTGTGCAGTGGAGCTCTTGTTACCAGCATTAGCTTGTTTCAGTGACCTGTGTGTGCGTGGGTGTGTGTGTGTGTTTTAAAGCGCATTTATTAAAAGCAAAAGCTTTCTTAGTGGTACCGATGGCGTACGTCCTGTCAAAAAACTAATGCATTTCCCCTTAGACCAGTTGGTCGACCGAAAAGCTCTGATAAAATTTCTCATGCACGAGCAAACACGTCTTGAGACAAAGCAAACTTAATCGCAAATGCTCAGCAGAAAGCAGCGGTAACTCTCATTTCATCAAAACTTTTACAATAAAAATTGTATGAAGATCTGTCGCTGAGATGACTCTATCATCACGCTGAAGCTCATGTACTTGCCATAATTAGTTAGTTCGCAATAAATTAATTTGTACCTTGGTTAGAAATTCTGTGTCACCTCTGTGTCGTGTGGTTAACAGTTTCACTGGTCATGCACCTTCACAAAGTGGAATGGCTTATGATCGTTTTTGCTTTTTTGACTGTCAAGCAATGGTTCAGCCACCAGGATATTTCGCTAGACGTTTCGACGGGAATTAAAAATGACGGCATGAAAATCCAGGTAATAAGACCTTTCCCTGCAAAAAAAAAAAAAAAAAAACTCGGCAAAATGTCAATTTAAATTTACCCACAGTTCACCCCTACGGCGCTCCTGGCATAGTGCTCAGGTTTATCTCAGCCTTCGTTGGCCGCAGTGAGTCATCCAAGGCATTCTGGGATGGGGTATTTAGTGGTTGAAAGCGTTTGTTATCTCAGAATATCTGCCTGTTTCACCTACGTGTTGCTGTATGTCTGCTATGTTGATTTGCTTGGTTTTTGTATGCCTTGTACAGGTGGTGGGGCATCGTCAGGCATTTGTTTGCCTTTAGCCTTGTCACCCGAGACAGTACTCATATAATAATTGTCTTGAATAAATGCAAATTCTCTTTCTTAATAAGTCATGTAAATGGAGGGACAAATGGTTCACGAACAGTCCTAATTTTTACTTTATACTGCGTACCACTCAATTCATGTCCGACGTCCGCTAAGCGTTAGCTTTGCCTCAAGGCTTACAGCTTCTAGATCCTTTGGACTACATAAGTTATTTAAATGTATTTTTTTCTCGCGCAGCATTGATGCCATGCAAAGAAGCCAAGCCCACGAAGCGAGTATAAAAGTATACGTTTCTTTCTGTCGAACTTGAGATGATGCGAAACGCTCTCTCTGCCGCAAGCGGCTTACGGATTTTATCTTGGCAAAACATAAACCTTTGAAATGTCTTTTTTGCACAACATTTGTGCCATGCAAAGAAGCCGATTATACGAGACGAGGGTAATGCAAGTGTATACGAGCGAAAAAGAAAAATGGTGTGGGAGAACATCCCTATAATAGGCGTCAACATCTTCACCTCCCTGTGCCACCCCCCCCCCTCCCCCCACCTCCTTTCTAGCCTCGTGGCGCATCTCGTGAGATTTTAGAGTTCACAAGGGGTCCGCGGCACGTACATATAAAAACCCACTGCTCCTGGTGGATCAAGGCAAATTGCTGAAAAACATTTAAGGGCGACCTGGGCCACGTTTCCGTTACCATACGGGCCTGGCTGGGTATTCAACCAGAATTCTCAGTAAAAATTTGATCGGTAATCTTTTTTGCACCCCGTTTTATGTCGCTTCCTTCCTCTTTTTGAGCACTTCAACAGAGGCGAATATGCAAGTTCACCCTGCGTCGGGCGCTTACAGTGAGAGCACTTTCAGGAAACCGGTCGCGTTTCAAACGGGCGCCCTTCCGTGCGACTATCGACGCGGCCGCTTTTTCCTCCAAGGTCGTCCGTGCGCTCATCGGAAGCAGCAAATGACATGCGTGACGGCCGCAGAGAGAAATGCCCTGGGCGCATGCAGATTCCACCAAGAGGAACGCCATTGGCGCCGCAGCGCGTCGTCTCGAGCCCATTTCAAAGTCAGCAGTCCTTCCGGGGCCGTTGCAACGCGGGGCGGAGAAGAAGAGACGGCCCGTAGTCGCAGGGTTGGCGGCGGCGCGCCAGTTGAGAGCCAAACTGGGTGCGATCATCCTGCTGGCGCCTGGCCGGAACACGCGTCCCGACAGCCGCAGATCGCAGAAAGAAACCGAGCCAGGCTCAAAAACAAAGGCCGAGGGGAGCAGTCTCGTGAGTCACTCCCGCCGCCGCAATCGGCGTGAAAAGGAAGAGGACCGGCAGGGAAGAAGGACCCCTCCCTCTGACAGACTCGATCGCCGCGATCCTCCGCTTTAAAAGGACGCCGCGCGCGCTGTCCCTGTCGCCGTTTACTGGCGCCGTGCACCGCGAACGCCGGGCATCGCAGCAGCGGCAGAGAGCGGGCGAGGCGTTATCCCGACTGGCAGCCGCTCCTGCCTTTCCCACAAAGCGGGGGGAGCGGGCGGCCGATCAGGTTTTTCGCAATGACAGGCGGAGCCGCGTCCCAAGCAGGGGAGGGGGGAGCCTCATTAGGTCATTAAGTGTCATTACGGAGAGCGTCGGGGGGGCCTCTCCTCTGGCAGCAGCGGCGGCGCAGGGAGGGGGGCAGGCGAGGAGCGCCGCGCTGTTTCCTGCTGCCTGCCACCCCCTGCTCTTCGCGGCTTTTGTCTCTTTTGGCGGCTTTCCTCCCGTCCCGTGCGCGGTGTGCGTGTCTTCGGCTTTGTCTTGCGATCTGTCGTCCCCTCTGAGCCGCGCGCGCCGCCGCCGCTGCCGCTGCTGCCTCGGATCGCTTTCGGCTGTCTGCGCTCTGTGCCTTCGGCTGCGTCGCTTTGGGCTCTCCACCGTTCTCTTCTTCCTCTCTTTTCTTGTTCCACATTTCTTGCTGTCTCGAGCCGCCTGCTGCCTCTTCTTCTGATCGCACCCGTCTAGCTGCGTGTCTATTCCCTTCTTCTTCTTCTTCTCGAATTTCTTTGTTTTCTCTGCTCGCGTGTCCCCGTCGGCTTTGGTCACGGCGAGCATTGCCTGCCGGTGCTGCCCGGCTCGTGACGCCAGGGCGCACGCGATGCGAGAGGCGCGCGTTGGCGAGCGCATATTTCCCAGAACCGTACTGGCGCCGCCGAGCATGATGAGTAACGACAGTCGGCAACGACTCGGATTGCATTCGGGAAGGGCGTTCCTGTATAATTGCTTAAAAGCATCGGAAAACCACGTGGCGTACGGGGTGTTGGAGGTATTTGTTCTAGGGACATGCGCACCACCGCTGACGTTGTGTCCAGGAATTTCCTGCTGTGAATACCCAACGTGAAACTGTTATGCTGTCTCACATTGAGCCAAATATGCTAGACTAACTAAAGCGAATCAAGTCGTAATACAGAGCCGGCGGCTAGAGCTTGTGCACAGAGATACCTTAATAGGGCATTCCTCTGAACCTAAAAGTACGACGAGGGAGTTTATAAACGGTTGGCAGCAATAAAAAACCCTTAGGTGTGCCCGAATATTCGAAATTTTGAATACGAATCATATTCGATTCGTAATCGATTTCGACTGTGATTTTGCACGAATATTTGCGCGTAGTACGCATATTCTCCCTTGTGTCGATTGCCCGCGCCTGTGACTTCTGGGTTCTTTTCTACATCTCTGAACAATTTTCTGTTTCTATGTATGGACGACCAAACATGCTGCATCCCCAAACTTGGCGTGCGAGAATAACGGTCACACTGAAAGTGCGACAGCCATTGGTCCACATCAAAGCGCAAGTACCAGGTTTATAGTTCGTTTTCTGCCGCTTGCAGACAGTTTTTGCCGGAGAGTAACACCTGCACACGGCGTAGTGTGCTTCAAAAAAAAGAGAAAAAAAAAAGGAAGAACGGTTGTGTAAATGAATGTGTGGTATTTGGTCAGATATATGGAGAACTATACTCGGTGACAACTTAAGAACGGCACCGGAAGTTGCCGCTGTGCCTTATCACCATAGCCGGATGTTTCTCCGCGCGGCGCAAGTAGGGCGTTACTGGGAATATTTTGAACATGGCATGAGTGAGCCGTTCTCGTGATTTTTTGGACTTAATATGTTTATACACGACTCCAGTGACGACAAACAAACTGCGTGAGACAAGGCAGACGATATCACGCATTCGTAGCAAACCCCTTTAAAAACGCGCGCGCACTGACGTCACTGATCCGGCGCTTTGGCGGAGTGATACACTACATGAGGTGGTGCCTCTTGAGTTGTAACCGAGTATAGAACTTTTTTCCCAATATTCTTATCTAATTGTATTCAAAGTTTTCACTATTCAAGCACCTTGACACAAAGCATAAAAATGAAATTTTAGGCGTGTAATGCTTGGCGGTTTTGCAACATTATGTCGTCTACAATTCCCGAATTCAATTTCCAGTACTGGAGATGCCGAAACACTTTGGTTCTTTGTCATGTAGAATCAAATATGATTCCTATTTCAATAAAAGGTGGGGGGAGGGGGGTTCAACGCGGGCCGTAGGTCATTGCTTGAACACTGGCAGACCATGCTTATTGGGAAAACGCTGGTTAGGCACACCTGACGGGTGACCTTGGCTGGATAACCAAGCACAGAGTATTTGGCAACCGGTCCGTCACAATTATTAACGCTCTAAGGTCGTTGCACTCGAAGGGACAAATAAGTCATAGCTCACCAGTTGACAGGAAAAAAATTTAAAATTCAGTGCCATTAGATGACCAGCGGAGATGACCAGTGGAGCTGTTTGTGGGTTACTGGTTGGCCACTAACTCTCCCTCAAAATGGGAAGTTACCCTAATATTTTAAAGGCGATAGTACTTATTGGTCTACTAAAACCCGAAAATTCTGATCTGCCTGCCCTCCATTCAGCCACTTGGTCAAAAGATTAAATAATTATGAGGCGAGAAGAAGTATAAGGCAACACCTTTGCAAACCACTAAATGTAGTACCACGCTTTATACCTGTCAACATTGTTGAGCAAAACGAGAACATTAGGAATATTTGAGGCAAAACGTCAATACACAACTGGTATTAGGCAGTGCTCCTTTTATTGAATATAGATGCGCGCTTGATATTTTCGATAAAAAATAAGAAAATACGCGTTGAAAACAATGTTCTCACGCGCAAATACAAAAAGCGCTCGCGCCCAAGCCTAGACCTCGTGGCGGCGTTCCAAGTACAGCAGCCACGAAAGGTTCAAATGGATGGTGCGCGAGCAGTGGAACGTGGAAAAATTGGATTAAGTTGAGCCGACCTCCACCATGTTCATCGTGGGAGGAGAGAGACGGAAGGGAAGAGCGTAAGATGTGGGAGGAGGAAAGAATCGAGGCATCTACGGGGCAGGGGCAGCAAAAAAAATGAACCCCCCGAAGTGAATCTCCACGAGTGGGCGAAGCACTGGGGATCGTTCTTACCGTAAATCACCCGTGGCATTGCCCACTCGCGCATGCAAATGAGGGACAACGCGTGTGTACAGTGTATACAATTCCAATCCAATACGATGCAATTCAATTTAATCCAATCCAATCCAATTCAAGCCATTTCAATCCAATGCAAATCCAATTCTAATCCAATGCTCCTCGCGCATGCGCAACGCTGTGTACATGGGCGCCAAGCCCCGGACAAAGCGATGACCTAAGGTGCTTCGCCCCTAATACAATCGCCTTTCGAGGACATGTACAGCGAGCTAAGCAGGGAAAGCCTTTGGCCACTTTTTTTTTTATGAGTAGGCTTCACTGTGCAACACATAATGCGGGAAAGCCAGCTTACAAAATCCAAGCTTACACTATTTTTTTTTTTTTAATGTCGGCTTCACCTCGAAAGTTTTATTGCTAAGACAGCATTTTCCAGGGGCAATATACTCCATCTTACACCAAAATATAAAGCGCCTGAAGCGAGCATGTGGCCGAAGGGACAGGATGCGCGAAATGAGGAGGAGGAGGAAGAGGAGGAGGAGGAGGAGGAAATAACTTTATTTAGTCCAAAGAAGAGGCCTATTCAGGCCCGTGGCGCCTTAGACGACGGCCAAGATATCTTGACTCCTGGCGGCGTCTTCGGCCCTTTGGACGGCCCACTGCTGGATGTCAGGGTTTTCGCTGTGTAGCACGGTCTCCCATTGCTCTTTACTATTTATAATAAATGTGCCTTTGGTATTGCTAAAATCTTTCTTCTGGACACTGGGGCATTCCCATAACATGTGAGTCAAGCTCGCAATTTCTGGGCAGTGCTTGCATTTGCCGTCGTGTATATCCGGATGGAAGTGCCTGTAAAGGCCTGGATTAGGATACGTGTTCGTCTGGAGGCGTCTCCACGCGACTTCTTGCTTCTTAGTGAGCGAGGGGTGGGCAGCCGGGTAGGTTCGTCTTTCCCCTTTGTAGTGTTCGAGCACGTCTCGGTAAGCACAGAGGCGATCCTTGGCGTTGTCCATTGATTGTAAGCCGGGTTGCGGGGGCTCTCGGTGGGTAAGATCTCGAGCAGCCTCGTTGGCCCATTCATTGCCTTCTAGTGCCGCGTGTGCGGGCGTCCATATCAACGTGGTTGTGGCATTTTGGTTTGTCTCGCGGCGGGAAATAACCCTTAGCGCCGCGCCGGAAATTCTTCCTCGTGCGAAATTGCGGATCGCTGGCTGGGAGTCGCTAACGATTTTCCGCGCTTGGGTCGTTGCTAGGGCTAGTGCAATGGCCAGTTCTTCGCCCTCCTCCGGGTGTTTGGTTCGGATGGAGCAGGCGGCTAGAACTTTGCCCGAGTGGTCAGTGACGACCGAAGCCATAGCTCCACGTTGTTCGTAAGTGGCCGCGTCTGTATAAACGACGTGCGGATCGTCCCGAAGTTGTTTCTTGAGCGCCTGGGCTCGCAGCTGTCTCCGCTTCTCGTTGTATAGTGGGTGCATATTCTTGGGAAGAAGTGGAACGCGGATGCCTTTCCGTAGTTCGGCGGGGACGGAGAGCTTGTCGCCGAAGGTTTTCTCGTATGGTATGCGCAGGCTATCCAGTAGGTGTCTGCCGGTGGCCGTCTTGGTGAGGCGTTCGAGGTGCGAAGTGCGTTGCGCCTCGATGAGTTCTTCGAGCGTGTTGTGTACACCCAACGCGTCGAATTTCTCGTTTGGGGTGCATATTGGTATCCCGAGGGCTTGCTTGTGTGCTCTCTTGATGAGGCTGTTGATTTTCTGCTTCTCTACCTGCTTGAGGGGTAGGAACGAGGCTACATATGTAACCCTGCTAATAACAAAGGCGTAGACGAGCCTTAGCAGCGTCTTTTCTTTCATGCCCCTGTTCTTGCTGGCAATCCGCGTAATTAGTCGCGTGATTTGGTGGGCTGTCTTTTCTAGGTATTGTACGGTCTTGCCATTGTGCCCGTTGGCTTGCAGGTGCAGGCCGAGGACTCGTATTTCGGACACCTCGGGGATCGGAGTTTCTCCCACTTTTAGCGTTATGCTGTGTGTCTGGGGCCCGCACTTGGGTTTTCTGCCCCTCCGTGTGGGCTGGTAGGTAAGCTGTTCCGATTTTTCGGGGGAGCACGAGAGGCCTAGGGTTTTTGCGTGTGCCTCGACAGCGTCGATGGCCTCCTGGAGGCGGTCTTGTATGTCGCCGTCTCGGCCGCCCGCAGTCCACAGCGTGACGTCGTCTGCGTAGATGCTGTGGTTTACTTCGTCAATACCCTGCAGCCTGTTGGCAAGTTCAATCATAGTGGCGTTGAACAGGAAGGGAGAGAGTACTGAGCCCTGAGGCGTCCCTATGCTCCCCGTGGGGGTCTCCGGTGATGCGTGTGTCCCCACCTTGAGTTGCGCCGTCCTGGACATGAGAAATTCTCTGATGTAGTCATATGTTTTTTTGCCTATCCCTAGGCTCTGGAGGCTTCGGAGTATGGACTCGTGCTTGAGTCTGTCAAAAGCTTTGGTAAGGTCTAGTGCGACTATTACGCGACCATCCGTGGGTGCCGTGTCTTCGGTATTAACTATTTGGTGTTGCAGCTGTAGCATAACATCCTGGGGCGACAAACCGGCCCTGAAACCCACCATAGAGTGCGGGTAGAGCTGGTTGTCCTCCATGTGGTCATTTATTCTGTTCAGGACCATATGCTCTAGAAGTTTACCAAGGCACGACGTGAGGGAAATCGGCCTGAGATTGTCTACACTGAGAGGTTTCCCCGGTTTGGGTATCAGCCGCACTGATGCCTTCTTCCATTGCTTGGGTAGAGTCGCCGTGTCCCAGCATTTGTTAAAGTAGTCGAGTAGGAGTTCACATTCTTCGTCCGCGAGGTTCCGCAGCATCTTGTTGGTAATGCCGTCCGGACCAGGGGCTGAGTTTGGTTTGAGGCCTTGTAAGGCTGCCCCAAGTTCCTCCATGGTGAAGGGCTGGTCGAGTTTTGCATTCGGAGTGCCTGTGTAATCTCCATGCTCGACTACGGGATGTTCTGGCGTGTATTTGGCCCGCAACTCTCGGATGGTCTCGTTTAGGTCTCCTCGATTGTGCGTATGGAGGAGTTTCTCTAGACCCCGGCATTGCTCGTTTTTGCTTTTGGTTGGGTCTATGAGGTGCCTTAATAAGTTCCACGCCTTGGCCGTACTCATTTGGAGCTCCGTGCGCTCGCATAGCGCGTGCCAGTTTTGCAGCGCGAGCTTGTCAGCATATTCTTGTATTTCTAGGTTGAGCTTCGCTATGCGTCTTTTAAGCGGGCGGTTGCGTTTATTTCTCGCGAGCCGTTTTTGAAGGCTCTCTTTGGCCTCCCACATGTGTAGGAGTCTGGAGTCTGCCTGTTGGAGCCCTTCTTCCTCTGGAATGGTTGTAGTGGCTTCCTCTGCCCGTTTCTTAATTTTAGTCGTCCATTCTGCAATGTCCTCAATGGCGCTATGTACGACTCGGGGGCATTGCCTGAATTTCTCCCAATCAGTGATTTTGCATGCCACACCTCTGGGTTTGGTGGGACCCGCTGTTATTTGAATGGCCGTAATGACGTGATCGCTACCGAGGTCCTGGCGCAGGTTACTCCATTCGGCGCTGTTGTCTTTGGCGAGGTTTCTAACGAATGCAAGATCCGGCGTCGTGTCTCTGGTGACGCTGTTCCCCTGTCGCGTAGGTTGGCTTGGATCCGTGATTAACGACAAACCCTCTCTCTGTGCATCTGCCCACAAGTTCCTGCCCTTAATTAGCTCCTTCGCGTACCCCCATGCAGGGTGGGCCGCGTTAAAATCTCCGAGTATTACCAATGGGTGGCCCCTGGCTATTTCAATCGTCTTGCGGAATAGGTTCGCAAATCTGTGCTGCTTCTTGGGGCTACTGTATAAGTTTAGGATAAACAGACTGGTTTCGTCTCGTTTGGATGTGGCAAAGATTTCTAAGAGAACGTGCTCGACGGTGGTTTCTTCGGTGTCGTGCTGGAACGCCGGTAAATTTCTTCCAACCAAGGTGGTAACCGTGGCCGTGTTGCTTGTGGCATTGAGGTCTATGAAGGCCCTGTAGCTTGCAAGCTTGGCTTTGCCCCCTGTTTCCTGTAAGGCTATTATGTTGGGAGGCGTCTGGTGTGTGCCTAAGTATAATTCTACGTTGCTTCGCTTCTTTCTGAAGCCTCTGCAGTTCCACTGCCATATGCGGTATTGCGGATATTTAGTTGTCTGCGTCGCCATGGCAGCTGTAGTCGGCGGTCCTGAGCGTATCTTTTGAGCTGGGTCTGTCGTAGGGTTTGCTATGCTTAGATTTCTTATCCATCAGAGTTGCATCCATTTGGCTCATTCTGCTGCTCATCTGTCTTACTGATGTTTCTATCTGGCTAAACCTGTCGCTCATACCTGCTTGGGCGCCGTTTACTATTGCTTGCATCGCCGCTATAGATTCCGATATGGCCGCCCTCACCTCGGCCCTGATGGTTGTGGCGAAATCCTTGAGTTTTTTCTCGACTTTTTCCTCTAGTGCTGCCGGTTCGCACTCTTCCTTTGTTCGTTTGCGCGGAGGGTCGGAGTCTTCGCCTAATTTGTTGTTTCCTCGGGTTGGTGCCTCGTTCATAGGTGTTGGCTCTTCGTTGGGTTTGGATGCTTGTGCGTTTGTGCTTTTGGCCTGAGATGTCACGGGAGCGGTCTCTTTTCCTCTTTTGAGTGCTGCTAGTTCCATTTTAAGCTCCCTGTTCTCTTGCAGGACTAACTCTAATAGTTGCCGAATGCGCGCGAGTTCGGATTGCTCATTCTGCTGTGTGTTCGGGACGGGTATCCCTATCGGTCCAACATTAGCTTTTTGGGAGACCGTGCTAACCCAGCTCACCTTTTCTTTCGGAGTGCTTGGATGGCCGCCTTCACTGCAGTAGTCCTTGGCCTGATCCTCCCGTGGTAAGCGCCTCGCATCCCGGGATACGTTTGGAGTGGTCGCCTGACTTTGATCCTTGCGGATGCGGCTCCCTTGTCTCGAGAGTCGCGGGTCTTCGCGGCTCTCGGCCCTCGACTTGTGGTTTCCACTGCCGGGTAGACGGGGGAAGGAGATGGATCGGTTCTTCCTCGTCGTCGACGGGCTTCGTTCACGTTCTCGCTCTTTGGTGGGCTGTGGTCTTCCCGTGGAGCTTCTCCGTCGTCGGTCTGCTTCAGCTTGTCGGAGCTTCTTTTCCCACTGACGTCGCCGCAGCAAGTACGGGGTCTGGAATCTTTGGTGACACTTCTTGTCGCCAGTGGGATGACCTTTACCGCACAGTGCGCATTTCGGATCGCATGCGTGGTTTTCGGGCGGTAGTTGCATGCCGCAGACCTTGCAGTACGTGGTTTCGGGTTTAGGGCACACGTCGGATCTGTGCCCAACTTTTCCGCAGGCTTCGCAAATTTCATGCGTTTTCTTGTGTAGGTAGCATCGCATTTCTGCTCCTCGATAATAGACGTAGTAGGGTACTTTACTTCCTTCGAAGAGGATGATGACCGAACTGGATTTGCCCATGCGCCTTGCTTGGAGTATCGTGGGATTCTTGTTATATACGAGGCTTTTAGTGATGTCTTCCGCGGTGTCGTAGTCTGGGATATTGCGTATCACTCCCCTGGAGGTGTTTTCCGGGGGTGCCGCATACGCCACAGCTTCGTAAGTTGCTCCGCGGACTGGGAGTTCCCGGATCTTGACATAAGACTCCGCCCGGGTTACCGAGGGAGTGCTGATCACGAAGGTGTTTTGCTTCGGGTTTGTGCGTAGAATATCATCCGCCGCTTGCGTGGGTTCAAGCCCTGTCGCCCTGGTAATGCAGTCGCGTAGTTGCGCTTCACTCAGTTCGGAGACATTGAGGCCGTTTCTCGGTCGGACAACAATTTTTAGGTCCTCTCGCGGCAGGTGCGGAGGCAGTGGCGTTCTGTTTTTTGCTTTGTTAGCTGTCCTAACTGTTGCTCGGGGGTTGGAGATCCCGGTAGCCTGGCCATGGCGGCCCGCCGTTGTATTGTTTAGCGGCTGGTTTAGCTTCTCCAGCTCCCTGCGGCGCAGTTTCTTGTAGCTTTCGAGCCACCCAACGGTATCGTCGGGTGAAAGCGGCTCACCTTCAACTTCCATGGCCCTTGGGTAGAGGCGTCTTGAGGTCTGGCTGTGGTCTTCGGGCGGGACTTGCCCCTCGTCGGCCTCCTCCACGGCGGGCATGGTCGACCACGCCGGCGGTGGCGGCCGGTGTTCGGCGTTAGGCTTAGCGCGGCGCTCGGCTGGCACTTGTCCAAAGGTGGTGGAAACTCACTAATGGAGACACAGGTGGTCTAGTTATTTATCCCATCCGTTGAGTGCAGTCACTCCGGACCAGTGAGGGGTGTCCTCAGTCCAGGACTCCTTGGCTGTAGCCGGCCTTCCGTGCCCTATTCACCAGCCGAAGCTTGGAGCAGGGGTGGGAGCTGGTCAGCGCCGCCACCCACTGTGAAGGGGTAGGGGTGGGATTGGGAGGGAGGTCTGGGATGTTCGGGCATGCCCACACTATGTGGTATAATGTTCCTGATGTGGGGCAGAAGATGCACTGAGGGGAGGATTGGGTGGGGAATATTTTGTGCCAGAGCGTGTTGTGGGGGAAGGTGTTAGTTTGGAGCTGGCGAAGTAAAATACCTTCCTCTTCGGTGAGTTGCTTATGGGGGGAAGAAGCTGTTGGCGGCATAGTCGGTAGTGAGAGAGGATGTCGTTGTATGTTAGGAGGGGTTGGGGCGCATAGTTCGTGGGGGTGGTTGGCAGAGGGCTGTGGCTCTCCGCAATGGCCCGGTGTACTGCTTCTCGAGTCGCGGTATGTGCCGCTTCATTGCCGACTGTGCCTGAATGACTTGGTGCCCAGATAATGCAGACGTCAGGTAGGTGAGCCTTTTTTTCCAGAATATGGAGGGCTGCTAAGAAGAAAGTGCCTCGCAGGAAGTTGCGACAAGCCTCTTGAGAATCTGTCAGTATGGTAACGTAGTCGCTCTGTGTTGTGGTGGCTGCCATGGCTATTGCTGCTTCCTCGGCAATGGCGGTGTCCGTGGTGAGGACAGCGGCTGTGACTACGGTCTGAAGTGTATTATTCACCACTGATGTCGCGTAGGTGTTTTTGGTTACGTAGGGAGAGGCATCTGTGTACAGCACATCCTTTTGATATTGAAATTGTGCCTGAAGATAGTTGGCGCGGGCCCTTCGTTTTCCAATGTGATAGGTAGGGTGCATATTTCTATGAATTGGGGTAACGCGGATGTGTTTCCGTACAGACAGTGGAACGCCTATTCTGCATCTGGAGACCGGAGGCGACGAATATCCAAGGCACACCAGGGTCGCACGTCCAGCATTAGTGAGTTGGAGCCGTTGGAGTTGTGAAGTGCGTTGCGCCTCACAGAGCTCTTCCCAGGCGTTGTGTAAGCCCAGTTGCAACAGATTGGCGTTCGATGTGCATGTAGGAAGTCCGAGGGCCGTCTTGTATGTTTGTCGGATAAGAATATTTAGCTTTCACCGTTCGGCTGGCTTGAGGGACAGGTATGGCTTACCGTACGTAATACGACTGATAAGCAATGCTTGAATGAAACGGATGAGGTCTGGTTCCTTCAGTTCGGTCCGTTTGTGCGTGATACGGTGAATTAATTTGGTTAACTAAGTCATGGTGCGTTGAAGTTGTAGGATTGTATGGGAGCCCGATCCGTCCTGTGGGATGGTGAGTCCGAGTATGCGCAAGTGGGTAACAGTTGGAATAGGAAAGTTTTGAACTTGGAGTTTAGAGTTTGGTACTGGAGAGATTCCTCCGTCCTTTGTTCGTTGTTGTAGGGTAAGGTGGGCCGATTTTTCAGGTGTGCATGTAGGACCGCGTTCCTGTAAGTATCTGCATGGGCAATAAACAGCTGTTTGAAGGGCTTCTTGCTGGTCTCCGATAGATCCTGTGGTTGTCCATAAAGTTAGGTCATCTGCGTACAAAGCATGCTTCAGGTCGGGTATGGTAGAGAGTTGCGTAGATAGATCTTTGATAGCGATGTTGAAAAATACTGGGGAAATGACAGACCCCTCCGGGGTACTACGTGGAGTAGCGGTAAACTTAGGTGAGCGTAGGTGTCCAAGTCCCACTGTCGCCGTGCGCTTTGTTAGAAACGCTTCAACGTAGTTGTAGGTGTTCGTACCGGGATTGAGGGTGGTGAGGCCGTGTAGGATGGCGTCGTGAGTGACATTATCGAAGGCTCCTTTGATTTCCAAAGCAAGAATGCAGTATTTGTGGTTTTTGGGAATACGAAAGATAATGTCTTCCTTTAGTTGAAGTAGAATGCCTGATTGGACAGGTGTGGTCTAAAGCCGTACATGGTATTTGGTAGTAATGCGTTGTCTTCTATATAGTCAGTCAATCGAGTGTGAACCAAATGTTCCATGAGCTTAACGACGCACGAGGTAAGAGAAATAGGACGCAGGTTTGAAAGGGAGACGGATTTCTGAGGTTTTGGAATAAGTGTGATGTCGGCATGGCGCCACTGTGATGGGAGCGTGCCGCGGGCCCAGTGGTCATTGATGTATTGGAGGAGATTCTCTCGAGCCACGTCGTACAGATTGCGGAGGAGCTTATTGGGCCCCCTCCTCCCACTACAGCCGAAATGAGGAGAAAGGAACAAAGCGTGTTCACAGTGAAACAGATGAAGTGAGAAAGCCAGCTTACAAAAGTCAAGTTTACGCTAATCTTCTTAACGTCGGCTTCACTTATAAACACAAAGCATTGCTAAAAGACACTTTCCAGGTGCAACAAGACATTTTGCATCACGATATGAAGCGCCGGATATATTGCGTCCTTAAGCTCACTAAACGTCAGACTTGTAAGGTCAGGTTCAGGTCAAAATCCGGCAACATTATTCACTGAGCTTGCAACCCCCCACTCTCTACGAACTATAATCACCCTAATGATGCTGTAGGCAAACGTTATCAAGTCAAAACATTTAAAGTTTGTTTGCCTTCGTCGCTCCGTACCCAAGCCTGGCCTTGGATTAAAAACTTCTCAAGTATTTCGTCTCGTTCTTTCACTCTTGACTACAATTTTACCTGATGTAGAGATTAATTTGTTCTATAATTGGGGTCGAAGGAATAACTCTGGGTAAGTCTTCATGCATGTCACAGGGGCAAGCCAGTGGTGTCAATAAATTTGTTGGGGGAAAGCACGCTAACTGCAGCCACAGCTCCCATCGAATGGCCATGTCACACCGGGAAGGCTCGGATTATTTTTGTGTCAAAATAAATAAATCCGCATCTGCTCAGTACACCAAACATCCGGGTTTAAAGGGTCGGCTTCTCTGCGGGTAGCAATGTACAGCAGTGCAGCTGATATGGTGGGGCAGTGCAAAGGTCTCTTTCCCGATGCTTTATTTTTTTTTAAGTGCAGAGCACTTGAGGGGCTGGCCTTGTCGTTGTAGCTCGCTCGCTGGGCCCAAGTAGAGCCACACGGCGTTCAGTCGTAGCGGCTGTCGTCGCGGCGTAACCCAGAGGCTTCGAAAGCCAAGCGGTTTATATAGCCAGAAGGTTGGAAACTCGCGAACCACTGGCGCTTGTCATACATCTCCCCGTTGTTTAGTGCAAAAAAAAAAAAAAAAACTGTAGGTACATTTAAGGCAAAATATACGTAACTAACCAGCAGCGCTCGCGTTCATTTAGTTAGGAACGCTCGTTGGGTTGGTTTTTACGATAGTAAGCGAAAAAAACTGGCAGTGCATCGCCGGCACGGGCGGGAGGAAAAGCAAGCACAAAAAGAACGGAACTCCCGCTGGCGCAGTTTCAGGCAGGTGGCGCGCGAGCGTGCGAAGACGAGAAATTTGAATTGCATTGGGTGTTAGCAGTGAGCGGATAAGGGCACTACAGCCCATCTGCTCTGCTCTGCACTCTGCTCTGCACTCTGCTCTGCACTCCCTGCTCTGCACTCCCTACAGCTTTGCACTCACTGCTCTGCACTCCCTACAGCTTTGATATTGAGTGGAACGGCTTTAATTTTTTCAACATTGCAACTTCATGCTGATACAGTTTATGCCGTTCAAAACGGTATTTTTATATTGCCGTCGCCTTCGTTCTGTACGTTGAAAATATTTTCCCCTTTGAATGGTTGCTTGAGTGAGTTAAGTAGTTCTCTCACTGTATTGTTTATTTATTTGTTTGTTTATTTGTAGATGCAGCACCCCTGGATAATTACAACGAGGCGAAGAGGGGGTATACAGAAAGCAAAACACATGTAGAGAGACGGACGACATGGACAAAATAACAAACTCACCGGTTACATAGCGCCGCTGATCTGTTACGGTTCTTAGCATAATTTGCGGGGGCGTTTCAGTGCACTACGAAAAAGATGTATTAGTGGCGCCCCACCTAAAAGTGAGCATGAGTGCTCTGAACGCGACGTCATTCTCGCAGCTAACCAAACTTGATGGCCATTTATTCCATTGTGAAATGGCATCTGGAGCGAAAGTATACCCTTGTTAGCTCGGCGCATGAGTTCACGTCCTTTTAAGCCACGATCACGGGGACAAATACAGATTCGGTAGATTACAGTTTATTTGCGATGAAACGATTCGTGCTTGATCCGGAAGACGTGTTCGTTCCCAGCCCGAACAGGGACTGGTGTACGTGCAAAGCTGTTATGAAAATCGTATGTACGCAGGGTGGGCAGCACGGTTTTCGATCTGATGCAGTGTATCTGATAAGTTAAAGGAGAGTGAGTCCCACGTTGCATGGGTGTATTGCGTTTATGCCTCTGATTCGTGAAGTGGAGGAGCCCACCACAACGACGCTGTGAGTTCATTGTCTCGAAAAGTTTTCATAATTGACAATGAGGAAAGGGGGGAGGGGATGCAAATCTTTACGGAAAATTTGCAAGCACAAGCCAGAAGCGATGACGTCGGTGCAGCGCAGGGGAGCACCAGTTGGTTCGTAACTGTGTTTTGAGGCCGAAGAGAGACTGAAACGAGCAGAGAGGCACGTAAACGCCATGGCGCAAGAGAAACGGTGCGGCGGGATGATCGCATACGACTGAACAAAGGGTGTTGATCGACAACTATCGGTTAACTTGTAGTGTGCTTGGCAGTGCTTGTAAGTCTTTTTACAAATTTTCGGTAGGCTTGCCATTATGCTAAATAGCATTCCAAGGTTGCAACACACATTGCGATGGAAGATAAAGGTGCACGTTGTAGTAACTAACAAGAACCATTTGTATTAACTGATTAATAAGCAAATTTATTGATGAATTTTACGTCTAATATAATGCTTCAGCCGTCTCAATGGCTGCTTATTTATGTCAGCATAAGAAACACACAAAATTTCGGTTATCTTACGCAATATAAAACAGTATTTCCGCAGCCGTATATGTTATTATGTCAGCTTAAGGAAGACACAAAATTGCGGTTATCTTACGCAATATAAAACAGTTTTTCCGTAACCGTATAGGTTACGGCTTGTCCCGTTCTGCTGCCTGCATGTATTTTTATCACATTTGCATACCTGCTTCGTGGCATGACGGGCGTTTCGGCATTTATATCTCTCTCGGAAACCAGTTACGGGGAATATAGAGCCGCCGCGACCTTAAGCTTGCCAGCGGACGATTAGCCCCTGAGCTGCCACGATGAACACGCTATACGTCGCAACGAGACACGATCTCTCCCAAGTTCCCTTAAGTGGGGCAAAATGTATTGGACTGCACCCTCTGCTGGGCAGGAATGGAGAAAACGTGCACGAAGTCTTTCGCAGGGCGAGAGTGACAAACGCACACACGCACAAAAACTCGCGCACGCCGAATACGACAACGACGATCCCCGAGAGGGGGCCGCGGGTGCATCGAGGCAGCAACATCATCGCCTGCTTCTACAAGAGCGGCCTGCCCCCGCCGGTGGTTGGCGGCGGCGAGGGGGCGCCACTCGTTCAAATGGTTTCGCAGACACCCAGCCCGGATTAGGAAGGTTCGTAATTGCAGGGCACTCCGCCGGGACCACACCACACCCCGCCTAATAGTTCTTGCCCGGCATACGGCGATCAGATCCCGCGTGCCGTGGCAGCAGCGCGCGGTCCACCCTCGCGCGTCGCCCGTGCAGCGCTCGCGCAAACGCACAACATTGGCAGCGCAGCCACAAACAGCGCGGTACAAACACAGCAGCGCTGCAGCCCATCCGCGCCGTGCGGCGCGGTCACCGTTTGCCACCATCCCGCGCTGCTGCCGGCCATCGGCTGCTGCTGCCGCTGCCCGGAGCGCCTCCATCGGGCCGCGCCCTTTCTCGGCGCGTACACCGGCCGAGTACAGCACTTCGCGGTCCACGGATAAGTGTGGAGAATGCGTTTTGACGCGTGTCCTTACGGAAGGGGGGCCGGCGTTACCTGCAACCGACGTACAGCTGTCGTCTCAGGGTCGAACCCGGGATAGCTAGCATCTTGTCTGAGCAGGAGAGGTCAAGAGTGAGTCGGCGTATCGACAATTGTCCCCACTGCCGCAGGAGCCGAGGCTGCTGAGTACTAAGCACGGTGTAATAACATATTCACACCCTGTGGTACTAATGTACACAAGATGTGTTCATCCTGAATGCAGTGTGACTCAAGTGCCCCCTTTCCCAGCCCCAAGCCAATTTCCAAACCATGCTGTCGTTTGAGGTTAACCCGCGGCATCTACGAGTTAGGTTGGAGTACAGGGTGTAGGTAAAAATTACGCCCACCTCCCCTCGCGGGAATCCTGGTGTGGTGCACGCTGCAGGGGGTTCCATTGTGCGTTTCCGTTGGGTCGATTACTCGAATTGCGTGAGCAATCGTCGGGTAATGCGAGAGAGAGAGAGAGAGAGAGAGAGAGCAATCGTAGCGCGGACGACCGTCGACTGAGAGACCGGCCGGAGCGCGGCACTCCGCGTATATGCGCAGAGCACCTGAAAGAGAGGAGATCGCGGGAGAGAGAGTACTGCACATGCGCACAGCGCGCAGCGCCGCGCGCAGCGCCGCCCACCGGCGGAGTGAGAGTGCGCTGCGCCACGCGCCCGCAGATGTTGAGAGAGAGAGTGTTCGCTATCGGAGAGAGCAGAGGGGGTGAGCGGAGGAGAGACGCAGCTGTGCGGATGCGGACGCCGACGCACGCAGGACAGGACCGCCGGCAAGAGATGCTCCTCTCAGCGTCGCATCTAAAATGGTCCAGGAAGATATGGCTGCGGAAAAACGGTTCCGGAAGAAATGGCCCCGAAAAAAATGGTTCCAACGCCAATGTAGGAAAACATGATCCCGGAAAAAATGGGTCCCGGAAAAATTGTTCCGGACAAATTGTTCCGGAAAAATTGGTAGCACAAAACGCGTTCGGGGAGAGGACCGGGGTACGCATCCTCATTGTTCCGATCGGATTGTGTGCTTTGAGCAGGAAACATGTTATGAACAACTAACCTACGACCAAGTTTGTGTTATCTCTTTATGTTATATTTCTTAAAACTCCGGTAGCTCAAGTCTCGGGTGCCTGTTGTTACGGCTACTAACCATGCCACCCCATTTTTAGGGGTGGCCGATTGATCGATTAACGCATTGGTCACGAATAAATTCCTTAACCAGTAAATTGGTTGAACTCACGTGAGATGAGTAGACCAGATATCAAGCCCTCCAAAACTTTCCGTAAGAATGCTTGAGGGCATCACCTTACATGACAACAACCCGTTCTTATAATGCAATGGTTAGAACTGCAACCACATGTAGTCGATGACGAGAGGCCCCGACCTCGCTCCTTCGAGAAAATGCGACATCCGTTCATCCATAAAACCGTCCGTCCATCCGTCTGTCTACCTGATTTGCTTGGTTATATTTCAGCCTCCGGAAGCGTTCATTTCTGGCCCATATATGTATATTAAAGCAACCCATCTACTTCTCAACCCTTTTGCTAAAACGCGAAGGGCGAAAATCAAAACCGCAAAAAAAGTGCAGATCTTTCTAACTGGAAAGAAAACACGTCGACCCGAGTATGGGACCATTTTTTTCCTAAATTGGCACTAGGGCTATTTTTCCGGGACCATTTTGTCCGGGACAATTTTATCCGTTTCCCTTCAGCACATCACATCGATACTGAAGCTGCTGAATCGTAAAGTACACATGTCGTGTTCATTCTGATTACAACTCAAATGGCCCCGAAGTCACGGTGTGCTTTTAAGCACACAGAGGGCGCGTACGAGTATTCGGTAACATTAATTTTCAAGTATTCTATCAAAAAAGTCACGCAAACAAAGCCGCAAGACCGAAACTGAAATTAATTACATTTCTAAGGTTGGAATAATCCCTACATTAGTGGACAAACTGTAAACTAAAACTTATTTTAAGTAAATTTATGTAGGTGTTATTTCAATTCACGTGCAGATTGCAATCGGGGCAGTAATGAAATACTTCAAATTTTTTTAAATAAGTGTTTTTGAGTTAATGTTCGCGGGCCCACTTTCAGCGTTTGCAAAATCTTTATTATAGAAGGAGAGTTAGCCTGCGCTGCTCCCTCTCCTTTCTGACCTACCACTGAAGGCAGGCAAAAAGTTGCCTTGATTGCAAAATCTACAAAACTTTCGTTGCGCAGCACGCGCTTTTGTTGGCTTTTTTGCATAGCGCTGATGCCGTGAACAAAGCCGAACAAACTAGTAAAAGAATTCATGACTTACAGGCACAAAACCGTTCGCAGTATGTCACTCTTCAACGTCTTCATTTACACGCAATAACTTCGAGGGGTCTTATTGCTTTGCCAGCAAGAAAAGCCGCATTTTAAGTTGAGAACCACAGACATATAATGGCAAAATTTAATGCGAACGAAGCTCCACGCGAGCGAGCATTTCTGCATACTGAATCCTTAAAAAACAGTGTCGCTGTGGCAGGAAGCTTAACCCGCGATTTCGTTTCGATTGCCAAGACTGACTTGCCACAGCGGGCATGCCCTCCGCATTTCGTGGTTATAATAGTCCTCCCTAACCGTAAACTTGCTTGACATTCACAAATCACTCAGCACGACACCATGCTTCCGGGTTGTCAGCGACCAAAAAGGGTACAAAATAAAAACTGCCGCACTTCGGAAAGCGAAAGTTAAGACATCGTACGTCGTCATATAATTTGGTGAGACAATACCGTACCTATCAAAGCCAAGGTAAGCTATGGGCAATTCAAAGTGTCAGAATTTCCATTCAGCCGCGAATGACATTATCGCATTCAAGGAGACTCTAGAAGCACGATAACGCAAGAACGCATGAGCCACACAAGAAAAGCAACCAGCGACTTGGCATCAAGTTCAGCACGAGGGTTCAGCAATGGGCTCGAATAAGCGCGCTTGAGTTGCACAAGCAGACAGGAACAAAAAAATTAGAGTCCCGTGCGCCTAGCCCTACGAGGGTGGTAAAATGAACTTCTACTACTGGTGATAATGATGATGATGATGATGATTGCTATCGCTTTCCCCTTTGTAGCGGGGTGATGACATGTCATCTTACCAAAAAGGACTAATATACCCATGTTTTACACTCTTGGTTTAATACTAGCGCTGCTTAGGGCAGTCACAAAAGCTTATTAGGCACAAAATACTTTTTTTTTTCCTGTTACAGGTGGTAACTGTCCTAGGCATATTCCCCTGTCTGCTTTTCGTCCACCAGCATTCTAATCTTCTTTTCGTCCCCTCGACAGCCTTGAAGTTAACTTCCTCCGTGATACCCTTAAATCCTTGGGCTTCTGGAAGCCCAATATCCCCTTCATGTAGAATTGGATGGATACCCTCACATTCTAACACAATGTGCCGCATAGTTTCTGTTTCTTTTCCGCAGACCACGCATGCCCCATCATTTTGTGAATCATCATCATCATCATCACCACCACCCTATCTACGCCCACTGCAGGGCAAAGGCCTCTCCCATTATTCTCCAATTACCTCGGTCCTGTGCCAATTGTGACCAATTTATCCCCGCAAACTTCTTGATCTCATCTGCCCAACTAACTTTCTGCCGCCCCCTGTAACGCTTGCCTTCTCTAGGGATCCACTCTGTTACCCTTAATGACCAGCGGCTATCTTGCCTTCGCATTACATGCCCTGCCCACGTCCATTTCTTCTTCTTAATTTCTACTAATGTGTCTTTAACACCAGTTTGCTGCCTGACCCACTCCGCTCTCTTCCTGTCCCTTAATGTTACACCTATCATTTTCCGCTCCATTGCCCGCTGAGTCGTTCTCAATTTAAGTTGAACCCTCTTAGTGAGCCTCCAAGTTTCTGCCCCGTAGGTGAGTACCGGTAAGATGCAGCTGTCATACACTTTCGTCTTCAGCGACAATGGTAGGCTGCTATTCATTATCTGAGAATGTCTGCCATATGCACCCCACCCCATTCTGATCCTTCTAATTATCTCTGCCTCATGGTTGGGATCTGGGGTCACAACTTGGCCTAAGTAGATATATTCGCTTACCACTTGCACTGCCTCGCCACCTATCTCAAACTGCTGTGCTGTCCCGAGGTTATTGATCATTACTTTAGTTTTCTGCATATTAATTTTCAGGCCCACGGTTCTACTCTGTTCGCCCAGTGCGGAAAGCATGCTTTGCAATTCGTCCCCCGAGTTACTTATCAAGGCAACGTCATCAGCAAATCTGAGGTTACTGAGGTATTCTCCATTAACCCTTACTCCCACCTGCTCCCAATCCAACGTTCTGAATACTTCTTGTAAGCATGCTGTGAATAACATTGGAGAGATTGTATCTCCTTGTCTGACACCGCGACATTTTGTGAATACTTCCCCACAAAACTCTTAGTTCCCAGGCAACCTGCTCTAGCCTCAAAAAGCAAGCACTGCCCTGGGAATTGTCGTAGAAATTTTCCTTTCTGATGTTCATCTTCTCAGCCCTGTACATCTCTAACGACGTTTTAGCTTCCAGTTTTTCCCTCCATTTATTCGTTTCAATCTGTCTTGCCTCTTTTTTGGTTACCTTGGCTGTTTTGGATCCTCCACTGTTCTTTCGGATAAATAAATTGGTAGCGCCACATCGCGGCAGGTGAAATAAGCGCGCGGATAGCCATGACGCCACCGCTGCACTCAAAAAAGGCGCGGTGCATTATTAAAGATTACGTGACCAGGCAAATTTTTGTATGTGTGTATGTATGTATGTATGTATGTATGTATGTATGTATGTATGTATGTATGCATGTATGTATGTATGTATGTATGTATGTATGTACGTATGTATGTATGTACGTACGTACGTACGTATGTATGTATGCATGTTGTACTGCTGAGCCCAAGGATGCGGGTTCGATTCCCGGCCGCGGCGGCCGCTTTTCTGATGGAGGTGAAAAGCGAAAACGCCCGTGTCTTCGAGATTTCACCGCACGTTAAGATCCAGAGGTGGACAAATTAATCCGGAGCCCTCCACTACGGCGTACCTCATTGTCTGTGTGGCGTGGGTGCGTTAAACCCCCCCCAATCAATCAATCAATCAATCAATCAATCAATCAATCAATCAATCAATCAATCAATCAATCAATCAATGGATGTCTGTCTGTCTGTCTGTCTGTACGTCTGTCTGTCTGTCTGTCTGTCTGTCTGTCTGTCTGTGTCTGTCTGTCTGTCTGTCTGCCTTATGGTTCACCAATTGGTCACGTGGCCCACGGGGACAACGCGACCTGGGGGAAAAGAAAAAGCTAGATAAGGAAAGGAAAGGGAGTAGGATGAGAACGAGGGGAAGAGGAGTGTAGAAAGAGCAGTAAAGCGAATGCTGAGAGTGGCATAGCGGGAGAAGAGGATGAGCAGCAGAGTGCAACGGGGGCGAGAGGGGGGGGGATAGGGATGAAGGGAGGGGTAGGATGGAGGAAAAGCAGTTGCAGTGGAGGAGGAAAAGGGGTAAGGAGATGGGTAAGCAAGGAATCGGTAGGGGAGAAGGGTGAAATATAGAATTGGGGGGAAGGGGGGGGTGGCGAGTAAGAAGAATGGGATGGCAAACTGAAGGGTAGGCAGAGGTGGCGAGAGAGAGAGAGAGAGAGAGAGAGAGAGAGAGAGAGAGAGAGAGAGAGAGAGAGAGAGAGAGAGAGAGAGAGAGAGAGAGAGAGAGAGAGACGTTTATTAAAGACGTTTAATCTTTAACGTTTATTCTCGGACACAGTGACTGGTTTCAGCATGAAGCCACGAACCCTGCCTTCATCGAGATGCCCAGCGTGCAGACTGCCGTCTTCTACGCAACTACGTCACCCCATTTGCCGGCCTTATCGGACCCCTGCGACTACATATACAGCCATCACCTGGAGCAAGCCTTCAGTGGGCACGGGAGCAGCTCCTGCAGAAAGGCTAACATGCCGCACTTTTGCGTTTCCCAGGCGCTGCTGGCTTTGCTGATTTGGTCGTCGCCCCCCTACAACGCTACGAACTTCTCGGACACAGTGACTGGTTTCGACCAGTTCAGCAGTCAGCATGAAGCCACGAACCCTGCCATCATCGAGATGCCCAGCGTGCAGACTGCCGTCTTCTGCGCAACTACGTCACCCCATTTGCCGGCCTTATCGGACCCGTGCGACTACATATACAGCCATCACCTGGAGCAAGCCTTCAGTGGGCACGGGAGCAGCTCCTGCAGAAAGGCTAACATGCCGCACTTTTGCGTTTCCCAGGTGTGTACCTCACTTTTCTCGAAAAGAAGCGATAATCGCTGTCTGCTCCTGTTCCCGTGCCCACAAGTGCTCTGTGAAATTGCTCATGAATGTTTTTCGATGGCTTTATTGTTACTGTGCTCGGGTGATGTAGAGTTAAACCCAGGGCCAACAACTCGCTCTGCAGCCGCACTAGAAATAGAAACATTACCGGAAGAACCATCAGAGCAAATGAACGTGATCTTTCAGCTACTCAAAGACCTTCAGTCCCGTTCTGTGCAATCCGCCGAAAGCCAGACTAAATTAGCTGCTGACATAAAATCAATTAAAGCAGGCCAAGAGCAAATCGAGACCAAACTTGGCCATATACAGAAACGACTTGATGAACTAGAAGAAAAAACCAAGGTACTCGATCTGAACGGGGAAAGAAAGGCCAGCATGCAAGAATCGATTGATTACCTAACCACACAGCAGGACACTCTGCAGTTGCGAATAGACGAGCTAGAAGATAGGTCGCGGCGCGAAAACCTACTTTTTTACGGCATTCCGGACGCTCAAGAAAGCTGGGAGCAATCCGAAACCAGTATAGTTGGGGCACTCAGCGGCGTGGTTGACCCTCTCCCGCAAAATGCCATTGAGCGAGCTCATCGGCTGGGAGCGTACCATCCAAACAAGTGCCGCCCTATCATCGTCAAATTCTCAAGTTACAAACTGAAAGACTCCGTACTCGCTGTCCGCAAAAAGTTAAAGGAAAAGGACATCACAATAAGCGAAGATTTTTCCCCAGCTACCCGACATGCTCGCAAAAGACTACTTGAATTTGCAAAAAACCAGCCTAACGCCCCTGCATATAAACTACGCTACAACAAATTTACGATTAACAAAACACAATTCGTCTATGACTCGGCAACAGATAGCGTCAAGGAGCATGCGCTACACCACGCCACTGCTAACGATCACGTCACAGCATCGCCACGCGCTGCTATCAAGGAGCACGCATCACACCACGCCACTGCTAACAATCAGGCCACAGCATCGCCACGCGCTGCTACATAGGTAGACGCGAGGGGAAGTGGTCATCCACTAACACACGTGACAATCCTTTTCACTAACATTCGAAGCGTTATCAACAAGCGAGACCAAATAACTTCTGCTATAGATACTTGTAACGCTGACATTCTTGCTCTCACAGAAACCTGGCTACACACACAAATTCACGACCACGAACTTTTTCTGCCCGCAGATAAATTTTCTATTTTTCGATGTGTCCGTACTGCCCGTAAAGGTGGTGGCGTTCTTTTGGCAATTAACAAAGATCTTCCTTCCCAGTGCATTCATATTAACAGCGAGTTAGAGATTACATGGGCACTAATCGAACTTAGTTTTCAAAAAATCATTATCGGCGTTTGTTACCGGCCACCAAATTTTTCCTGCAACTTCGTGAATGAACTACATGACGTAATTAATCTGGTCTCATCAAGATATCCCGATTTACCTCTGTTTTTGTTTGGCGATTTTAACCTGCCGAACATATCATGGACTTCAGAACCACCGATTATGCAGCCTTACTCGACTCTTAGCCAAGAGTTCCTGGACTTGTGCACTGTCTTCTCCCTCACCCAACTTATTACTCAGCCAACACGATTAACCGAAGTTGCTTCGAACACTCTAGATATTGTACTAACGTCGAGGCCAGAACTTGTCTCGGATATTACACTGTCACCTGGCTTAAGTGATCATTCATTAATATCATTCCAGCTAAATATTCAGCGTCCCAAGAAGCTTAAAAAAATAAAAATGATTAAAAACTATTCAAAAGCAAACTTTGAAGCCATTAACAGTGAACTTGGTTCATTTCTTAGTACCTTTTTAGAAAACTTTCACGAACGTAGTGTACAAGAAAATTGGGACATGTATTCGGCTGCAGTTGCCAACTTGTCAAAAAAATACATTCCTGTTCGCGCAATAACAACCACCCAAGATTCCCCATGGTTTAACGCACACCTAAAGCGCCTATCGAACAAAAAAAAGCGATTATACAGGTCTGCCAAGAAATGTGGGAATGAGGATCGCTGGAATGCCTACAAGCTCGCGTCTAAAAATTATGTAGCAGCAATAAAAACGGCCAAAAGTTATTACTTACAAAACGTGTTACCATCCATGCTAACGAACGATATTAAAAAATTCTGGCGCACAATAAACCCTAAACCGGACGACGCAATCACCCTAGAAGACACTAGTGGACATCTAATTCCTTCTCAATTATGTGCGAACGTTCTAAACGATGTTTTTTCCTCTCACTTTTCTGTTGATGCATATGATGTTTTACCTCATGCAGATCCCTTTCCCTATCCCGTTATGCCTCCAATATTTATTGTTTCTAGTGGTGTTGAAGCGATAATTAGGTCCTTAAAATCGTCTTCCGCTCCTGGTTGTGACCAAATTGACCCGAAGTTCTTAAAGAGTACGTGTGTTTATTCATCGGTTATACTAACAATGATCTTTCAACAGTCACTCGACCAAGGTTGCCTGCCCGCTGAATGGAAGATCGGGAAGGTGACTCCATTTTTCAAAGCTGGCAACCGCCATGACCCACTAAATTACCGACCTATATCCCTTACCAGTATACGGTGCAAAATATTAGAACACATCTTATTTTCTAACCTTGTAGACTTCCTCGAATCTAATTCATTTTTTACCCTAGCACAACATGGTTTCCGAAAAACATACTCCTGCGAGACCCAACTGGCATCTTTTACACATAAACTGAACGTTATACTGGACCACTCTTCCCAGGCCGACTGCCTATTTTTAGATTTTTCTAAAGCGTTCGACAAAGTTTCCCACAGTTTATTAATGCACAAATTACTTCAACTAAACCTTGACCGGAAATTACTAACCTGGATTGAATTCTTTCTTAACAATCGCTCTCAGTATGTCGCAGCTAACAGGGTGAATAGCCGCCACACCGCTGTTCAGTCTGGAGTACCGCAAGGATCAGTGCTTGGTCCTCTTCTTTTTCTTATTTATGTTAACGACTTACCTGCGTGTCTTTCTTCTCATGTACACTTATTTGCTGATGACTGTGTAATCTTCCGTGAATTAACCTCCGATGCCGACGTAACTGTTCTTCAAACTGACCTTACTGCTGTCTCAACTTGGTGTCAAAAATGGTTAATGAAACTCAACGTCAACAAGTGCAAAGTTATGAGAGTGTCTAGAACAACTAATCCACCTCCTACCTACTATCTTAATAATCTTGCATTGGATACCGTTTCTAGCTATAAATATTTACGCTTACACATAACCAGCAATTTAAATTGGGCAATCCACACTGAACACATAATTGATAAAGCAAACAGAATGCTTGGGTACCTACGTCGCAACTTTGCTAAAGCTCCTTCTTCCTTAAAACTCACCCTCTACAAAACACTGATTCGCCCCAAATTAGAATATGCTGCCTCGGTTTGGGATCCTGTATATGCTAATCTAATACACTCAGTCGAAATGGTTCAAAATAATTCTGTCCGTTTTATTCTCTCTAACTATAACCGCACCGCCAGCATATCAGCAATGAAATCTAGCTTGAATCTCCCATCTTTAGCATCCCGCCGTCAGATTCTTCGATTGTGTCTTTTCCACAAAATATATCACCATCCCCAATTACATAAAGAACTTATATCCCTACCAGATTATATTTCACCTCGTCTAGATCATCGTCACAAGGTCGGAGTCCCATTATGCAGAACAAATGGCTGCTACACATCATTCCTACCACGCACGAGCATTGAATGGAATCACCTTCCCGCATCAATAGCAACTACCCGATATCATGAATTGTTTAAAAACGCTATTAGCTAAGACTGTATGAGTAGGAGCCGCACCACTGTAATAACATGCATATCAACTGCTGCATTTCTGTATTTTTTCCCCCATGTGCAAGTACCACTCCCCTCTGTAATACCTCCCGGTCTTGAGGGTACCAATAAATGAAATGAAATGAAATGAAAAAGAGATGTCGCAATTGTCCTAGGGGCGGGGCCCTCCTTCCGGGGCCCCAAACTCTTTTGCTTTTCTCCGGGCGTCAAGAATCAACTCCTTCCGAATCCCAAAGTTGGAGCGGGCCACAGCTGCCTCTCATAGCACGACAGTGGTAGTGTTTACTGAAGGCCAGATGACAGGGAAGGCCCATGTTGCATGAAATAAGTGGCAAGGATTTCTGAATTTATTGCCTGCGTTTCTGTGCGTTTGAGGGGACATTTTGGATAGTCGGGATGCTGTGGGTAAGCGTGTGTCTGCTTTTGCCTCAGTGTTGGAGCTTCCGCGCCAGAGAAGTTCTTGTTCCGGTTGAAGAAAAGGGCTTGTGCACCTCTTTGGATCGTGAGGCAGCCTTCAAAGCCGCCTGGGAAGGGCTGCAGAAGGCTAGGACTGTTAGCCGCACGGTGTATGAGATATCGCGCAACGTGGTCGGCCCTCTCGTTTTTCTCCAGCTTCTCGTGTCCTGAAGTCTAGATAATGCGGTGGAACTGATTCGGTGTTTTTTGGCTTTAGTTTTTAAGAAGTTTGTGAATTCTTCCATGCATTATATTCCGCATAGCCTTTTTGGAATCAGTTACTATTTCGAGGCTTCCGTTTTTGTGCTGTCCATATCATTGCCAGGAGGAGAGCACCCGGTTCGGCTTTGTCGGCAGTGGTGTGTGCTAGCCTGAGGCAATCTTTGATGGCTCCTTCGTGATCGAGTATAACGCAAGGAGGATGGAAGGGATGACATGAGGGGAGGGGTGCAGGTAGGGAAGGGAAGGGAGGGATGAGGGAGAAATGGGAGAGGGACGGAGCGTGAGGAAAATGGGAGGGGGACGTGAGGGGAAGGGTACAAGGGGGCATGAAAGAGGAGGGAGGAAGAGGGAGGGCTGTTACGTGGCAGGGTTGGATGTTATTCGCCGCAAATCAAGTAGATAAGTCTAGCAGCTAGCAGATAGGTGCGCTGGTTGCCAGTCTTACGCGTTACATTCCTAAACCAATTTTCATTTGAGCTATCGGGTGTCTTTCCAAGCGAGTTTGCTCTCTCGCTCGTCCGAGACGCTCATTTCCTGTTCATGTTCCACTCCTATCTTTATTCGTTCCATAGCTTGCTGGGTTGACCTGAGTTTTCTGTCCAGGTGTTTACTAACTCCCGAAATTTATTCCGAAAAGGTAGGTCATCAGCATAAATATGCATTTTTTACGCCTGATTTGTATCTCGTGGTCTGGATTAGCACTAAAAACTTGTCTAAGATAGTTATACAGTGTACTCATCCATTTCTTCGTTGTGCTCCTGAGCCCAAAGACGCGGTTTCGATTCCCGGCCGCGGCGGCCACTGTATCAGCAGGCGGGCATCATTTGCAGCTGCGTGGGCTGCCGTGGGCGAAGGGGGCAGCTCGTGGGCGTCGGGGGCCAGTTCGTCTGCCCTCTCATTGCCCTCCAGCCCAATGTGGCCTGGCACCCACTGCAGCCGCAGGCGAGTCCCCCGCTGGGCCAGCCGTGCCACCTTGTCCCGCACGGCCCGCACGGCCCGCACCAGGAGGGAGCGCGGGTCGCCCTCCTGGATCCGGAGTAGGGCCACTCGAGAGTCACACAGCAGGGCGCAGCGCTCGGGGGGCGGCTCCAGCTCCAGTAGAAGGTCCAGGCCAAGGCTTACGCCCACCATTTCGGCCGTGGCGGATTATGCGGCGTAGTGCAGCCGCGCCTGCCTGGTGGCCTCCCCCAGCACTGCCGCCGCCGTGGCCGAACCCTGCTGCTGCCGCACGGAACCATCCGTGTACACCAGGGTGTGGTCCTCCAGGTCGCCCCACACGACGCCCCGAGCCAGCTGCAGCTGCCCGCAGTGCGGCGTCCGCCGCTTGCTACGAAGGCCCGGGATGTCCGTGTGCACTTCGGCCTCCAGTGCAGGGGGGCGGCTGGAGGGAGGGCCTGCTTCCATGGGGGCCACCACCTCCTCGTACAGGGCCAACATGCGCCCCATGCGCGAGTGGCGGTGTGTGCGCAGCCGCTGCAGCAGGGGGCTGCCTCCCTCAGCCCGGCGCAGCCGGTCAATGTGGCCCAGGGCGCGCTGGTCCGCCGTCATTTGGAGAGTCCATGCCCCCGCCTCAGCCAGCGTCTTCGCACACTGGGAGTCTCGAGGCAGGCGCGGACGCCCCTGCGGTGGTCGCCCTCTAGCTGCTGCCAGCTGGGCTTGCGCAGGGTGACCAATGGTAGCCCGTACATGAGCAGACCCACAGCCGCAGCATTGTAGAGTCGCAGGGCCGTCCGCTGCGAGCAGCCGCGGTCCCTGGCAGCCATCTTTCGCACGGCCGTGGTGGCCATCTGTGCCCTGGCTCGGAGCTCCCTGGTGGCCTGCCGGAAGTTGACGCAGTGGTCCAGTGTGAGCCCCAGGTAGTGCACACTGGACTTCCAGCTGAGCTCCTCGCCATCGATGTGCAGGCACCTGGCCCTGCGACGGGACTGGGCATCCTGGTGGACCAGCATCGCCTCTGTCTTGCTTGCTGACAGCTGCAGGCCAACATTGACCAGCTTTGGCCCGCACCGCATCCAGGGCCGCCTGCAGCTGCAGCACGATGCTTCAGCAGCTCCCCTTGGGGCCCAGCACCCACAGGGCCACGTCGTCGGCATACACAGACATGTACACCCTGTGTGCCCCTCCTCTCGGCAGGCATTCTGGTAGTGCCGCCATGACCAGGTTGAATAGGAAGGGGCTGACGATTGAGCCCTCCGGGGTGCCCACGTTCACTGGCCGGGGCGCCGACAGGGCGCTGCCCACCTGCACCCGCGCCGTGCGGCCCGTCAAGAACGCCTCGACGAAACCCCGCAGCTTGCCCGGGATACCTGCCTCCTCCAAGGCCAGGGAGATGGCAGGTCGCTGCAGGTTGTCGAAGGCACCCTTGACGTCTAGCAGCACCAGGGCTGCCACCTGCCTGGTGGCCCGGGCATGCTCCAGTGCTGCCACCACGTCGGCAATGGAGTCCGTCGCAGCCCTATGCCTCCGGCAGCCTGTGAGCTGCTCCGGGATGAACTCTTCCTCCGACGTGATGGCCTCCATCCTGCGCAGGGCCACCCGCTCCAGCAGCTTGCAGCCTCAGGAGGTGAGGGCAACGGGGCGGTAGGCCGTAACTGCTCCAAAACCACGGCCTGGCTTGGGGAGGGGCCGCAGGATGGCCAACAGCCAATCGGAGGCAGCCGCCCTGTCGCCCAGATGCGGTTGTAGGCAGCCAGAAGCCTCGCGAACCCCACCTCGTCCAGGTTGCGCAGCGTCTGGTAGGTGAGGCCGTCAGCTCCTGGTGCTGACTTCCGCTTGCAGGAGCGCAGCGCCCCACGGAGTTCGGCCTCCGTGATGGGGGCGTCATTGAGGGGATGTCGTCCCTCTGACTCCTACGGCGCTGCAACCACCTGCCCAGCCGCTACCTGGTGTGGCGGCAGGAAGTGCTCCGCGAAGAGCTCGGCCAGCTCCTCGTAGCTGGCGTTCCTCCTGATGGTCAGGGCTGCCAGGGGGTTGCGGTTACCACGGGGCTTGAGGACCGACTGGAAAATGCCCCAGAGGCGGCGGCAGCGTGGGTCGGCCTCCGAGCTAACGCATAGCTCGGCCCAACGCTGCCTGCTGAAGCGGTTGGAGTGCCGTCGACAGGCCGCGTCCACACGGCGGTATGCCGTCCAGTCAGTCCTGGCTCCGGTGCGCTGCGCCTTCCTCTCAGTCCGGTTCCGCTCCGCTCGCAGCTGCAGCAGCTTTAGGTCTGGCGTGGTGGCATTTTTGGCAATGGAGCAGCTCCGCGTGGCTCGCTTGGCGCAGCGAACCAGGCCCGCGAACAGCTCCTCTCCCTCCACCAGGTCCTCCTCAGCAAGGCAGTGCCGGAAGTGGTCCCAGTGGGTGACGTGGTGCCGTGTAGGTCGCCTGTCCGGCTTGCCGGTTGGTGTGATGTGCAGCGGGTACTGGTCTGAGCCCCAGGTGCTGGGTTCCCGCCTCCAGGTGGCCTCGACCCCGGCTGACACCAGGCTGAGGTCAATGACCGTGGCAGTGGTATTGCCTCGCCTAAAGGTGCACTCACCGGTGTTCAGCACAGTCAGGTTGAGGCGCAGCATGGTGTCCCACAGGTGTTCTCCGCGTGTGTCAGTCCGGCCATCTCCCCACATAGTGTGATGTGCGTTGAAGTCACCACAGAGGAGATGCCGGGCTGCGCAGAGGGACACCAGCCGATCCAGGAGGCTCGAGTCCCAGTGTTGGTTGGGGCGCACGTACACACTGCACACAGTCACGTCACCACCCGGCACGAGCCGAAGCGTCACTGCCACACACTCCTGCACAGTCGTTGTCACCGCACTGGTGTCCAGCACCGTGTGCTGCACGTCGCTGCGCACAAACAGTGAAGCCCGCGAGGATCCTGGGGGGTGGGAGGAGTCGCCGCACACCACAGCCGAGCACTGCCTGCTGTCACATGCCGTGGGACTATGGTAACCCGTGTATCCCGGCAGCGTATTTCCAAACGCTTCGCTGCACAGAGCACGCACGTGACACGTCTGTTTGAGCGAGGTAGAACGCTAATTAAACGTCGTCATTGGCTGTGCCCCAAACCTAAAGTGACCTAAAACATACCAAATCACTACTATGAACAAAAAGAACCCGGAAAGTTGAGTTTACCAAAAAAAAAAAATTTAATTTAGATAAAAAAAGTGAAGCGATGAAAAAAAAAACAGTAAGAGATAAACCTGCGGCGGCTCGAACTTAAGCCTTCAGCACCAGAACTCAGTACTGTACATCAAGGTCACAGAGCCCGAATGACGGACTCCTTTTAGCAGGCGCTCAAAAAAAAGCGCGCGGAGTGACATCACACATGTCACGTGGGTGCTCTGTGCAGCGAAGCGTTTGGAATCATAGAGTTTCTCATATAGCTAGTGAGAAACTCTATGTTTGGAATCACGCATCCCGGCAGCGTGAACCCCGAGCCATCACCCACACGCACATAGCTCTCCTGCAGAGCCACCGCATCGGGCGCGTGCTGCAGCAGCTACGCGCTCAGTTCCGCACGACACGGGCGGAGCGCGTTTACATTCCACTGCAGCACAGTGGGCACCGGAGGCTGTTTGCGGCGGCTCCTAGCCATGATGGGGCTCGGGGAGTGGTCGTCCCTGCACGGCCTGGACGCACAGGGGTCGGAGGGGATTGTCAGCAGGCAGAAGCTCTCCCACGCTTCGAAGGACAAGGTCTAAGTGTTCCTGCTGCTGCCGTAAACTCCACCGCCCTCGTCCCGGCCGTGCTGGGGGTGCCTGGCTGCTCTGCTGCTGCTGGGCTGGGGCGACTTGGCTGCCATGCGGCGGCGGCTGCCGTCAGGCGTTCTGGCTGCAGCTGCTGCTCCTCGGGTGTTGGTGCATCGATGTCGCCGGCGCGACAGGGGCATCGATGTCGCCGGCACGACCATACTTTTTGCTGAAAAGGCCAATTCATTCTACGAATTGGCTTTTTCAGCGAAACGTATGTTTGGGTTATAACCCCTGTTCATTTATTTATAATTGGCTGCGAATCAGCCATAGCGTTGCTGGAGCGGGTGTTCCCTGCAGGTTATTCTTTTTATTTTTAGGAGGAGGGGAAGAACATGGAAAAAGAATTGGAATAATTGGGCCCGGGATTTGAGCCCGGGCCCAATGCTCCACTGAGCTATCTCCGCACGTTTCTTTAATGTATTTAAATCTTAGCCAAACTCACACACAAAAATTGACACAGTAGGATAAGCTAACAAACGGCGAGGAAGAAGCGTTTTGATGTGGCAAAAAATTGGCTCCAATCCACGCTGTGAAGGTGGTTGGACTGCGAAGCTGTAAACGACACCCACACCGATTACCCATGCGACGTCACTTCAATTCACACTCGTGGCACACTTGTCTCCCTTGTGGGCGCACCCTCTGGCAGCAGGTATTGGCTTGAGCGGTGGCGGCGTCCCGAACGCAGCAGCGTTGGTGAGGAAGGGGGCGGCACGCGCGGCAATGGCGTCCTCTCTCTCGTCATACGCCATGTAGTTTTCACTGTATACACTAGGGCTTTGAAAGAACGCAGGTGGTAGACCCGCCGCTGCGCTCGTTAAAAGTGCCCCGCCTGACACTCCTGCTCGTGTGGGCGTTGCTTAGTCGCTAAGACGACGCACTGTCGCTCCGCTTCTCCATTCAGGCCAAGGTTCGATCCCTGGCGGTGCCAATAGTTTGTGCAGCCAGTAGCCGGTGGCCGCCTGTGAGTTCTCTGCTGGAGCAGAGACGGAAATTTCCTTGGCTGGTTAGAGGTATACTGCTTCGCCGTAAAAATCGGCCTCCTTCCAAACCACTGGCAAGCAGACGCACGCATCCAGTACATGCAGCCATTCATGGTGGATCACTTAGCCCATGGGTCTCGCATACCGGTCAATCATGCGGCCTTCCCGCAAACTATCCCAGAAGAACAAAAAAGCCGTATGGCACCCGATTATAGTGTCTTGTAAAGGCGAGGAGCAAATTGCGTACGGAATAATGTCAATGTCCTTTGTAAGAGTCCGTTGTACACAAAACACAAACGTCCCAAAACACAAAATGATGATGATTATGAATAAATCTTTATTTGTCAAGCTGGTGCAGATGTTAGGAGGGCACCCGCCCGGTGGGGGGCTTCCCTATTCCGGGATACCCTGAGCCGGCTGGCGGTCCAGGCCCTCTTCACGAGTTCACGCTGGATCCCAAGGTCTGGGCTCATCAGGCGGTTCACCCACTGCTTGTAGAAGGGGGAGGTTATTGGGCAAGGCCTGGGGTCTTCTGGCACTCCCAAATCTGGTGGTACAGTGTACCGGGCGTTGGACAGAAATTGCAGGTAGACGGGTATTGGGTGGGGTAAATCGCACGGAGTAGGGTTCTGTGGAGGTACGTATTGGTCTGTAGTCTTCGAAGGGTGTGGTGGCTTCTGCTCTTGTTAACTGGGAATGCGGAGTCGGGAAGGTTCTTCGGCCTTGGCGGTAGTAAATGAGAATGCCAGCATACCTGACAAGCGGTCAGCATACCTGACAAGCATACCTGATGAGCGGTCAGCATACCTGACAAGCATACCTGACAAGCAGCATACCTGACAAGCGGTTTTGGGTGCCGCAAGCGGTGTTTGTCCCTCTATTGTAATGGCCCGGTGTATAAGCGCGCGGGCAGCGGCGTGAGCCGCGTCATTACCTTCGAGAGATTCGTGACCAGGTATCCAGATGAGCCGCGTTTCAGGTATGTGGGCAGTATTCTTAAGAATTTGAAGTGCCGTTTTGCTGATGCGACCTCGTTGGTAACTGCGGCACGCCGCCTGCGAATCCGTCAAAATTGTAATTGCATCTTTTCCTGTCGTGATGGCCAGGGCAATAGCGGCTTCTTCATCAGTTTCCGTTGATGTTGTGCGGACGGTGAGGGTGGTTTTTACTTGCCCTGCTGCATTGGTGACACACACGACGTGGGCTGGCTTGTTTCTGTATGGAGACGCGTCCGTGTACCTTGTTGTTGGATTGTCGCCGTATTTAGTATTCAGGGCTCGTACTCTTGCTATGCGTCGAGCTTTGTTGTGTAGTGGGTGCATGTCTCTTGGGATGGGGGCTACCCTGATGGCTTGTCTGAGTTGGAGTGGAACCCGCTCCTTATGGTCTTGCAGTGGCGGTATGGCATATCCCAGCCGTCGCAGTGTAGCTCATCCCGTTGGTGTTAGGCGTAAGCGTTCCAGTTGAGAGCTATGATGCGCCTCCTGTATTTCATCCCATGTGTTATGTAGTCCAAGATGCAATAATCTCTTCGTCGATGTTTTGGTGCAGTCCTAAGGCTGTCTTATATGCTTGACGAATGATGACATTGAGCCTGGATTTTTCGGATGTTTTCAGGGCCAAATAAGGGGTTCCGTAAGCTACCCGGCTTATGAGTATGGCTTGGACAATGCGCACTGTGTCTGACTCTTGCAAGCCAAATCGACGGTTTGACACGCGTCTTATGAGGCCGATTAGCTGACTGAGTGTCTGCTGAAGCGGTGCAACTGTATGAAGGCCTTATCCATTTTTTGGTAGTGTAAGACCTACGCATCCTATAGGATGCGTAGTTTAGATACATTTGGCACTTTCTGGTTGTTGATGGTAAGCTCCGGGTCGGGAATGCTGCGCTTTCGTTGGTGCGCCGTCCCGATGCAGAGAGTGAGGAGAGCCGACTTCTCCGGAGCACATTAGAGCCCTGAAGGTAACGTTGGGCTTCGTCTATGGCGGCTTGCAGAACATCTCGCTGTTCACCTATTGATCCTGTTGGTGTCCACAGGGTGAGATCGTCCGCATAGAGAGCATGTTTAAGATGCGGGATATCTTGCAGTAGGGGAAGAAGGTCCTTCATAGTAATATTTAATAAGAGCGGGGAAATAACTGAGCCTTGGGGAATGCCTCGGGAAATTGTATTGAATTTTGTTGAACGGAGGTGTATGATGCCAATTGTTGCCGTACGGTCGGTTAGAAAGGATGCGACGTAGTCGTACATGCGCTGTCCACAATCAATGGAGGCTAGACCTTGGAGGCCTTATGACTGATATTATCAAACGCGCCCTTGATGTCCAGGGTTAAAATGCATCTCTTGTGGGTATTGGTGAGGTGATCAATGATCTCTTCTTTCAGTTGCAGCAGGACATCTTGCGTGGATAAGTGTGGCCGAAATCTGTACATAGTGTTTGGGAAGTGTCCACCATCTTCGATATAAGGAGAAATGCGATTGTGCACCATGTGCTCCAGTAGCTTTCCTACACATGATGTGAGGGAGATGGACCTAAGGTTGCCGGGGGCGAGCGGTTTTCCAGGTTTAGGTATTAGGGTGATGTCTGTATGCTTCCATAAAGAAGGGAGCTTGCCGGTTGCCTTGATAATCGTCGATGATTTGAATCACAGATTGGCCAAAATTCCGCGAAACGGCAACAGCCTGCCCCATCCAAGCAATAGAAGAATGGACAGCACAAATGCTTGCAGCCGCCCAAAAACATACGAAGGAAATCACGCTGACCGAAGATTGCCCGTAGACTGTAGACTGCTGTAGACTGTAGACTGTAGACCGTAGAAGATTGCTGTAGACACGCACTTACTACACCTTTGGGAAGCCCGAAGAGGACTAACCAAACGGTGGAAAAAACGTAGAACCAACATGAAGATTTGTGTCCGTACAGCTTGGCTAACGAAAGAAGCAGCTAGCTGAATATGCAAACCAGCTCAGCCAGCAAAATTGGTCCTAATTCTGCACAATACTACAAGGTACACTCGGCGCTCGTCGTACGTGCACATGGCACCTACTTCGGTCTTTAGTGGGAAACAGAGAGAGTAAAATGGCAACAACACATCAACTCAAAAGATTGCTACATAACTACCAAGGCACAGACGAAGACCTCATCGAGGAATTGAAGAAACCGTGGGAGGATACAAGCAAAACGGCAGCGCTCCCTACGGCACCGTACACGGGCGCTCCTAACCCAGAAATGGACGCCCAAAACACAAAATAAATTTTCAATAGTCTCTGGTCGATCTCACAAGCGGCAATTTTCCGACCAAGGGATCTACATCCTTTTTTCGCGCAGACATATTTGAACCAGAAGTGCTCGCGAGCTCTTATAAAAAACCATTTTCGCATTTGGCGGAACAACCTCACCTGCCGGAACAAGCAGAAAAGTAGATGATAGGCCCATTTGTAGGAGAAAAAAGCGAGACACGAGTCGGTGTAAAAACAAATGCGTTAACCAAACACCCCCGAATCATAAAGGGAGAAACACATTAATACCCATGCTACACTAGGGTCCAAATGTCATTTGAACCAAATGTCATTTGACTGAAATGCCAAGTTGTGCTGCTACACTAGGTTTTCAAATGCCATTTGGCTCAAATGACATTCGAGCCAAATGAGCACCGAGAAAGACATTTGGGATTTCAAATGCCATTTCCAGCACTCTCGGACGCAGCGCCTTCGATCGGCGATAAAAAATATAATACTTCCGTACGTAAAACAAACAAAATATTGTTGTTTGTGGAACTTTGGTCACTATTCATTTACTTAATACGAAATCAACATATTTAATTTCCATACTCTCAAAACCAGTGGGTCAGTTGCAAAAAAAAGAAAACAACAACGCAAACAGCCACCGCGGTAGACGTCAAAACTGGTGTCTCTTCTAATTTGATATTATGTTACTGCCTCAGACTGCTCCTAAGTTTGATTGTTGTATTAGCTGTACGAAAACGGAACGGGGCAACAACAGCGCCACTACAGCACAGCGAACAGTTGTGAAAGCTTTTAAATGCCATCGAAATTGTAGTGTAGCACGCCGGATTCTAAATGGCATTCGAAGCAACCCATTTGAGTCAAATGACATTTGGCTCAAATGACATTTGGACCCTAGTGTAGCAGGGGTATAAGCCTATATGTATATGCATTGGTTCCCATTGTGATCCCCACATGAAGGTATAGCATATGCTCTATGAAGAGCACGAACTTACGCTCGCCCGCAGAGAAGCGCATAAGACTGAAGCACATACACAATTAATTTTTGCGACCACGAAGACATTTCAGACTTGCGAAAGGGCAAACACAACATGTTCTCACCCCATGCACGCCTGCGGTGCCCGCTTGACATGCATGCGTTAGCGCTGACGATCAGTGCGGCCAGAGTCCTCATTGTGCGGCCCAGAGTTCCATATTTGGTGCAAAGGCATGCCGAGGTTCGAGGGGAGCACTGTCTAAACTAATACACGCAATTATTGAAGATTTTGTTCCCCGCTGACCAAAACAAAATCCTTTAGTTTTCTCCATATTAATGGCCCCTCCAGATATGTCACAAAACTGCTTGCAGTCTTCTTGAACATTACCCTTGTCAGCACAAAAATAGGCTTTGGCGTCCCCATAACTTTCATTTCACACGATAAGATAGATCAATCTCGTTTTGACTCTGTTTTGTGCTATTAAGGCAAAGAGGTTCTGTGTACAGTCCGAACGACAGAGGGGCAGACATGTCTAACCTGATCGCAATTGGCTTAGGAAAGAACGTGGTTGACAAGTCGGCCAGTGCAATGTTCGTAGCAAAGCTGAATACCTTATTGCCAGCTAGAGAACAAAAGCTAACAATAATCATTATCATTATCATAAACTTTATGTAGAAAAGCGGGGTTTGAGGGGAAAACGACGGAGGAGCCCTCTTTCCAGACCTGTGGCGCTTGCCCCGGTCCAGGATTGGGCTGGTCCGCCGGGTGCCCGCTGGGCAGGGTTGCCTCCCATGTTTCCTGAGAAGATGGTGTATTGTTCTGTGTTTGCCAAATGATGGGGAAATTCACATAGTGTGGAAGAGGTCAGCTTTCTCTTTGCATTGGTGAAAATCTTCGCTGTATCTGTCGGGGAGCATTAAAGCGGAGCTTGATTATTGCAGAAATGTGTTTGTTTGGATCTTTCTGGGTGTTTGGGCCTCAACAGCACAGAGCTCTGCACGGCGAGAATTCTTTCTATAGGCGTTTTCATGTAAGGCGTTCGCCGTATAATTTCATATAGTGTAGTTCGCCGTATAGTTTCATATAGTTTCATATAGTGTATAGTTACATATAGTGTGAGGGCGTACGAGTGGGCAGGAGCGCTGCGGAAAGTGAAGTTCCTCGCGAGGGCGTCTGCACATTCGTTGCCCTCCAAGTTTCCGTGAGCTGGGTGCCATGGGATGGGTATTTTTTTTTTCAGTTCTATGGGGAGGATGTTCTTGGAGGTTTGTTTCTTCCTGCAACAATGTACCGGCTGGCTCTTGTTCAGACTAGTGTTATGTCGTTTAGGCTCCTCTTGTTAGTCTCGCTCCATCTCACAACAAGCATGGCTGCGGTCGTTTCAGCTTCGTCTATGCTTTGATGCGTGATGGTGACGCAGTGAAAGAGCCTTCCTCTGAAGTCATCCACCACCGCGGTGGCAAAGCCGCTCGAGCCTACGCTTGCGTCCATGTTTATACGAAGTTGATGTGGTTACCCAGTTTTTTCTTTAGGAAGCTGGTTCTAGCGTTCCGTTCTCACGCGGCCCGCATTATTCTACAACTTTGACGAAGAATATGCACAAGGCCCTCAACAAAAGTTGTTGCCTTTGTTCCCACTTGAGGTATTGGCCAGAAATCGGGAGCTTTGAGGAGCTACTGCCCCCGCTTCACAAAGCTCCCAAAACTATAAATTAGGAACGTAGAAGTTGTAGAATAGTGCGTGACGCGTTGCAGCTGGGCGTGGTGACATGGGGCTAGAATAGGTACAAATTATCCGCGGAAAACCCTGGTTCTAGAAAGGCTGTAACGTGGGATAGTAAGACTAGTGAGTGAGTGAGTGAGTGAGTGAGTGAGTGAGTGAGTGAGTGAGTGAGTGAGTGAGTGAGTGAGGGAGTGAACCGATTAATGAATCACAGTAAAAATAAATAATAAAAATGCAGGAAGGTGGGTGGCCTTTTCTCAGACCAGAAAGCCGCGAGCTGTCGCCGCTGCTCAGGCCCGTGAGATCAAATGTTCTTTAACATCAGGCCGCGAGTTGGTCAGTTTGCACTCCCACTGCTCCGAGGAGGAGGAAGGGAGGAGCGTTGGATGGTAGGGACATTCCCAGTGGTACGTGGTGCAGGGAGTCTGGCAAGAAGGGCAGTTGTAGATGGTGGGTGGGAGAGATGTAATATGGAATTGGGGTGTTAAAGGGACCCATAAAAGCTTTGTGAAGGTGGCAATCAAATGCATTCAGGTGGTAGAACACATAACCGGGGATTTTTGAGCGAAGTGTGAGCCCCATATGTTTAACGGATAATTTGTAAACGATTTTTGAAGATCGCCTTTCTCAGCCGATCAGCGCGACGCCGCAGCGAGCCGACCGCGGCTGACGTAACCCCCGTCGCGGTTGACGCAACGGTGATCGCGGCTGACGCAACGGCGAGCCGCCCCCCTGATTCGCCCAATCGCTGGTGAGGTCGGCTGCCGGCAACGTCACTGCCATTGGCTTCCGGCTGCTCTTCCTCCTTCCTGCGCGATCCCGAGGCAAAGGCGGGTCCGCAGCGATTGACGCGTGCCTAGGCGCAGGAATGTAGCTAGCAAAGAATGGAAGTCGAGCGTTGCGATGTCACATGGCTATTCCCAGTGTTTCCAGCTGCTTTGAAAGAAGCAGAGAGGGAGGAGGAATCGATCAGCAAGGGGGGAGAGGTGCATTTAATTGCTTCTCGCGCAGCTGATACTGAACGTAGATCAATAATTCAAACGGCATTGCATCGCTATATTGGTACTACGCGACAATACAGGCCTTTTGTAACTTTTACAAAAGACTTTTCTGGGTCCCTTTAAAGTATGTTTGGGAGGATCGAAATGGACCCAAATACAATGTAGCAGTAAAGAAGGTGTTAATGAGTTCCTTTCGCCTTCAAAGCACACGTATGCATGCTTAAAGGGACACTAAAGAGTGGAAACAAGTTGTTTTGTATCGAAGTATTACGGTGCTGAGAATCTAAATACTCTATTCTCGCAACTAGCAGTTGTTTAATCAGGCAGAAAGCACCAGAAACGTGAAAACAGGGCACGACACCCCGTACGCTTTGGGTGCTGTGGTTTGTGCCGTCACAAAAGCAATGAACGGCGAGGGCTCATCGGAGAAGCATCTGTAAATAGTTTCCTGAAATAAACTTCTAAGTGATTGGGCACGTGAAATAAACGTAAATAAAACTTTCTGTGAGCTCACTGTATCTGAAAAACACAGACTACAGCTTTTATACGCAGGTAACGCAGCGAGCAGGTTGTGTCCCTCACTATTCAGTCAGCTATCATGGTTTCAGTTTCGTTTTCGAAAAGCATTGGTGCGCGATTAGTGACGTCAATAACCTAGGACAGTGAGCGCCCGAGCTTCTGCAAGCAATATACCGTATTTACCCGATTCTAACGCGCACCTGATTTTCCTGGCAAAAAAAAAAAAAAAAAACCGAAAAAACTTGCACCTCCGATTGTAACGCGCACGGGACTTTGTGACCCAGACAAACGAATGAGAGAGAAACGGGCGATTTATTTCCCGAAGTAATCTCACTCATCTCGCTCCTCGTCGCTCTCCGCTGGCCACAACATCGCCGCCTCGGTGCCTTCAAGCGCGTTCGCGATGCCACACTTCTGAATGAACGTTCAACCATGGTCGATGGGATCGTGGCCCACGCCTCGCACGCCCATCCCGAGAGCTTCTCCAGAGGTGCACGCTTCAGCCGACCGCTCGTTTTGAACGCGTGAGAGCTGCTGCTGTCATTGCTGTTATCAAGCGCGCAAAAGAAACGATTTGACGATTTGTGTGAACGCCTATAGAAAAGCCTAGGCGCCTAGGCTTGCTGCGTCCGAAAAATCGTTGCTAAAAGTTTTGGCGCCATCTTGAGATGGCGATGGCGATGGGTGGGGCGAAATTTCCGCTGTTTCGGCAGTTTCGGTTTTGTATCCGATTCTAACGCGCATGCGATTTTTTGGCCTATTTTTCCGGAAAAAAAGTGCGCGTCAGAATCGGGTAAATACGGTACCCGGCAGGAAGCAGCTAAATTCTCCCCATTAGAAGCGGCAAAAGGAATAAGATGCACTGCAGGTGGTTAAGCGACCCGCCTGACCTTCTAATCTTCCGTTCTCCGCGCGCGGGTATTGCTATCGGTAAAGCGGGCCCGCGCCCGGTTCGAGCACAATCGCTCGTGAAATTAACTTACTGCGAGTGGTTAGCTGACCGTTCCGCCCTTGTGCTTTTTCCGTTCGCCTCGAGCCGCCGTTGATAATCCGAAAAGTGCACGTTGCTCTGCCCTTGTTATGTCTCAGTCAGGGAAAGCGCGGGAAATGACGAGTACTCGATACGGCTGCCGTGAAGAGTGTTTATTTCACGCTAGGTTCGCGTCGCGCTACAGAAGATAATATGAGATGGCTGTGACCACCAGATGAGGTAAAATGGAGGCGCCCTGCCAGCCGGGAGCCCGGGACGTCGCGCTTGATATTTGAAACGACGCTTGTTGCTTCTAAAAGGCTTCGCTGGCAGCAGCCGGCTGGATGGGGTCTGGGAATCCGGAGTAGGCGGTTACACCGGCCGCTCGAGCATCAAAAGCGTTTCTCATACTGTCGGTACAAAATCATAAACGTCAAAGCCAAGGCCTCCTCGGCCACCAGAGAACATTTGCCGTAGTCGGAGATGGCTACCGTTGCCGGTGTTTATGCTCTAGACCGCACTGGCGCTCCCAGTGCTTCACAATGGCTACGTAATGAAAAAATGAAAGAGAAGCGGGCGAGAGAAATTCCAGCCTTGTTTTTTTTTCTTTCATGTTTGCTTATTTCTCAACAAATAACGCATTGTTGCTCGTCGAACAAAAACCTAGATAGCTACGAAACGTATGATCTTTAAGCTAAAACAAAATTTAATTCATCCTTTAGTGTCCCTTTAAGTCCCCGACGAAGTTTTTAAATCTTTGATTTCTTAATTTAACCAACGCCCTAATTTTGTATTGGCAACTATTGGGAAACTAAGCCTAACTGATGGGAAACTCAGCTCTCGTGAAACTAAGCCCTTAACTAAGCTTAATAGGGGTTTAAAGTTCTTGGAGTTATGTTTTTTATTATCCTGAACCTAATGTACTCTTCAAATTATTTCTACTACGCCCAATGGCATTTAAAATTTATTTATATCAACAACTTCGAGGGCCTGGCACGTATCACATGCCAGGCGAGTCACAAAACCAGTCTTCATTCCGCCAATCATGATACTACTGTAATACAAGTTCAGGGCAGAGGCGCGCGCACGGGTGCACACTTAATCGCAAACGTCAGATTAACTGTCAGGCTTTCGTGATGCCATAAACATTACACAATTACACTACTGACGGCTTATCAGCGAAAGAAACCGAAACCGAAACTAACATTCAAATGGCTATCAGCAAACGCGTAAAGTAAATCACTGCTGCGGTTTTTAATGTTAAAAATTGATTAGCATATTTGATATATTAAAAGTGTTTTACAAGAATAGTTTTATCTAGAAAAGTTATTGTATATTATCGCTAGCGCCACTTTTTCTCACCCTTTTTATATTTGATGAAAACGCTACTACATTAGACCGACCCTAACCAAGACAAGTCGATCTATGCCCGAATTTGCGCTTGTTCCCGCTCGTTGTGTACTTTTTGCTCACATAGACGAAATTGTGAGCACCGTGCAATGATTAGTCCGGACATCACGTAAGGGAACAAAAAAATGCTGACGGAAAGAGAGCAGCAAGGCCTGAGTAAGATCATCGGTGCGCTGGAACTGGCCGACGTGATCGCTCTTGCGCAAACTGTCACTTGCAAGCAGATCAAGCTCACTGAAAGATCAGGTGAACTGCTTTTCGGGCACAAAACAAATACGCCTTCACATTTGAACTTTGTGTAGATAAGCGACCGCTCTCCCGCGCTGTAGTGCATAGAGTCGCGCTGCAGCCGGCTTGTAGGGGTGCAAGTGCTGGCTGCCTCCGCGATGCTCTATAGTTTGGGAATGTAACTTCCACCATCCAAATGAAAAGAAACACACTGCCGGAGTTTCCCGTAGCCTTCTGTAGTACTTTTCGGTTTTATTTCGCGATTTCTCCTGTTCATTGCGCGGTCTCAGTGCTACGGCGTTGCTTTTGTTTACACGCTTATGTTTACAACTCTATCGTGCGACCCACTAGAGGTTAAATTGGGAAGTAAGTGCAGTGCAAAACTAACTACGACGCTCTGAAGTTAACAATTTAAAGCAAGCATGCAATGTACAAACCTTGTGCTTAGTGAAATAATGTTTAGGTGTATATATAACAGTGACCACGAAACGAACTATGGTGAGGGGCGTTCTCTATGAGCGCAAGTATGCCAGTGGCGGGTATTCTTGGTTTTGATCAAGACTGGGAGAATATTACGCGTTGTACTGAATAACAGCCTCTTTTTATTGATACAGAGCTTTTCATTTCGGTCGTAGCTGTGTAAGCGAAGTCCCATTTACTATGTGGCTATATTTTCTGATCGGGGTTGGTGTTGTCATTTTGAATTCTGTACGTTCGGCCCCTCCATGACGTAGCAGTCTCGCGGGCGAATTTCATCTGTCTGTAAACCATGAGCAGACCTCATTCCTTTCATGCCCGCCTTTACACCACTGCCTTCCAGTGGTTTTAAAGAAGCGGCACTCAAGTTTCTATTCAAACCCGTTAATTGGAAGTACCAGTTCTATGCACGAATCACAAGACAGAAACAAGTGTTGGTTGTCACTGACGCGTTATTATAGCTGCATATATTACTACCATATTATACCTTGTGCTAGAATGTTAGGATTATTTGTTAACAAATGCTTGTAAAAATCAAATAGTCCAAGGCAATCACTGAATTGGTAAAAAAAATTGTTGCTGAGCCAGTTGGTTTATACTTTTAAAAAAGAATCGTGCGGTGCTAAACAGACAAGGACGAAGGAAAGAAGGAACGACACCTGGCGCCTGCATCTGTCGTGTCTTGTTTCCTTCGGCCTGGTCTGTTTAGGGCTGCATGTTTTTCTAGAAGTTAACTCATTTTGGACATCCACATGGTATTCCTTGCTTTTAGGTGGACAGGCAACAACCATAAATTAACAAGATAAATGCAACATAGCAAGTGTTCGTGGTATAGGTGTATGTTTTTCTTCAGGGCATTAGAAGTGGTCTGAATAAGTAATTGTGAAGGGACTAGTTTTAAATCATTGTCTTTGTCTAGGGTATCTGCATTGCTCTAGTTGATAAATTTACTGCTTGCACGTGTATCTGGCAACCATGTTCGCTTTTTGCTTAACAGTGATTCATTTTCAGATTGTTTTGGTGTTGGAAAATTGCCTATGTGCCACTAAACAAGCTGGTGCCGACAGGAAAGCCTGCCAGGAAATCATAGCATAACAGAAATTACAGAATGTACCAGCAAACATGCTTTCTGAACACTGGCATAGTTGCACATCGACTCTGAAGTTACGTAGCTGTGTCACCAGCGTCAAAGACTCACTGCTAGGCCACGCCTGGCATCTTGCGTGTAACTGATGGGAACATTACCCCCAGCAGCAGTTTTCTAAACGTTTGAACACTTGTGTGACTCGGCCAGTAATTTCAACTTCATCTTTGGCGAAAATCGTTGTGTCTGTTTCAAAAAAATCCATTTGAAGCTGTGATGTGTAAGTCAGGTTGCCGGACCTCTGACGTGCACGGAAACCAACTTGCTTGTTTTGCGCCGCATTTGTGCCGTGTGCCTTCAGACAATCAGAGTTCAGCAAACTGACCTTCTTGGAGCAGCCCAAACTCCACTTGCTCTGTTACTGTCTGGTCAAAGTAGGCTTCTGTCCAATCCTCGACTATGACTTCCCAATACTGACAGTTTTTTTTAATTTTAGGATTGTGCTACAAAAAAGGGGCTGAATGATCCGGCAATGATTTATGTTGGATATTGTCCAACATCCGAGATTGTTACTTTTAGCGTACTTTCTGAGAGTTGAATTAGTACCCTTCATTGAGGATTGAAGTCGTTTGCTGGTCACTGACCAAAGTCAAAATATACAAATGACGTGTCAGGGGTATGATGGCTCCCTTGTTCACACTGAGGCAACCGACTGTTGTAGTCTAATTGTGTAAACGTACGCATGTTTGCAATGAATACAATGTCCACCGATTATGTTGAAATCTCTTGAATGAATCCTTAGCAAGAATTTTTTACTGGTCTGAAGGGGACGCAATGCCAAAGGGATGAATTTAGCATGAACTTCGTATTTATTTATTTATTTATTTAAGAAATACTGCAGGCCATAAGCCCAAGCAGGAGGGGTACATACATCGCACACACACACAAAAACAACAAAAGCATCCCGTGTACATACTGAAAAATACACGAGATGAGCCAAGACATCGATAGTATCAGTAATTCAATGATGACAAAACAAGAGGAACAACAATGGGTCGGAACAGTGAATAAATGCAACAAAGCGGTCAGCAAAATAATGCGAAGAAAAGGGACTATGACGATTAAAGCATGACAGGTATCCATTTTAAACATTGGGTTCAAGGCGCTCTACTGATAGTAGGTCCTCTACAGAAGTGTTATTCCAATCGTTGACTGTTCGCGGGAAGAAGGAAAATTTGAACAAATCGGTCCGAGCAAAAAATGGCGTGAGAGATAACGCGTGTGAATGACGAGTTCGCTGCGTTGATAGAGGGGTTACGAAGTGGGAGGGGTCAAGACCGAGCCTGCGGTTAGTAAGAGAATAAAGAAACTTAAGGCGAAGAAACTTTCGTCGAGATTCCAGCGTATGTGCTCAGCGTAATTTTTTAGACCTTCTTTTCTTGTCTTTTTTTGCCCTAATTTGTCTGTGGCCTAAGGAACAGTATAAAAGTGGTATACACTTTCCCTGACAGTTTTACGCACGCTTCGTTATTGGACGTGAAGTTTTCAGTGATGTGTTTCCTTCTTTTCTTTCCTGCTGTCCACAATTATGATTGGCTGGTTGACTGGGCTACCCTGTTCAGGAATTTCACCTCAGACGTGGTTTTCAGGCTGCAGCTTGACTTGTGCTCCTCTTTCTGTGCACTGCAGAGGCTGAAAGGGCCATTCTAAGCGGCACGCAGAATCCTGCTGACCTTTTGCGGCGCAAGAAGATCCTACGGGAACTCCTCTTCCGCTATTTATGGAGTGAAAGTGTCTTCGTTGCGCCTGCATTGGCAAAGTCGGACCTCATCAGTGCGTGCCTGCAGCATTGGCAGGAAGATGCTGTAAGTGGGCTCTGCATACTTCCCTCTAGTAATTGTTCTTATACGCATGGTTTTGAGACAGCTGCATATGCGTCGGACTGCTGCAGTGATCACAAGAACAGTCGCTTGCAGGAGCAGAAAAGTTGCATTACGTTGTTTCTCGGGAAAATACGTTCCCACCTGTGATCACCATTTTCTTTAAGACATTACACTTAATTAAGCTTGAGAACCTCAGTTTTCCTTTTTGACCATCCTCGGCAGTGCACCACACTCAAGGGCAGGCAAAGGAAAGTACTCGATACAAGCACTGCTTTCATGTACTTTCCTTTGCCTGCCCTTGAGTGTGGTGCCTGGAAAGTTGTCCCTTATTTGTTTATGAACGTGCTCTTTTCTTTACAAAACGAAAATTAATGCGGAAAATGTCATCTTTGCTTCGGGCTTGTTGAGTAGACGTTGCAATGAAGGAGCGGTGAGGATGCCTGGCACAGTCACATTATCTCTTTACTTTAGTGACAAAGGATATCACTTTCTGGACTTGAGCAAGTCTAGTTTCCTGGCAGTTGCAAGAACACTGCAACCGAAAGTGCAGCAGGGATGGCACACAACAACCACACTCACCCATATCTAATAGTTACCATGCCGAGGTCAATATCGTTTCCCGATGCTACACACTGCCTCACGCTACTAGTAGTGCAGCCTGACACATTGGCAGGTAGCTCTCCTTGTGAGGCAAACACAGAGTTGACTCGCTGACTCCATGGCTGGTAGCTGCGGTGGCAGTGGCGCGGTAAGTGGCAGTGGCGTAAGCTTACATGCTCCCCCTGAAAGACTGCATTGGTCACGAGTTTCTCTGTTCACAAATAGGAGAGCATCTATCTTCGCATCTCTCTCTCTCTCTCTCTCCTTTTATGTTTTATTTTCTTATGCTTTGCTGAGAGCTCTGCGGGTTGAGGATTGTAACTTTATCAGAAAGTCTTTCTTTTTTGCTTCTCTCGCTCTCTCGTTCCATGGCGCGAAGGTGCCGATTCGCTTTGTACCGTTGCCACATTTTTTTTCTCTTTTCTTTCTTTCTTTGTTTTTTGCTTTCCCTTCGGTAGTGTGAATAACCTGCCAAGCATCAATGGCAGTGGTCACTGCGAAAGTTCGCCTTAACAGATGAGTACGTGTGAAGCGGTTCGTCTTAAGGGGATTTTTGTTTGCATTGACTCTGCGGGAAACCAAACAAACGTACCGATGTTGTTCGGCATATCTGGGAATTCGGCTTAACCGAGTTCATCTTAACAAAAGTCTACTGTATACAGTGAACTCCCGTTAAGACAACGCTGTCTGTATAAACATTGCCTAACGTGTGAGCGAAAAATGGCCAAACAGCCACTCTCCTGCGGCTCTCTCCTACCCTTTCCCACTCCGTAGCCTTCCTGCGTGCTTTCATGTCCGCCAGCCAGCGCCGCTTCTGGGAAACTATGCAAAATAGTTGACAGTTTGTCTAGTGTTACCCAGGCAGCGCTCCTGCGCCTTCTTGTTTTTTTACCATGCCTGTTTATCTTGGTCTGTCGCTGATAAAACCGCCTTCGTCACGGCGGACCCAAAACCATTTGTGCTGCCACAGGCTGATGCCAGCTTTGTGCACTTACCTACTTGGATCACGGACCCCGAAATTTTGTGAGTGAGGCATCCCCTCTCTGTCCCCTCCACATTTCGGCCTGGTTTTGTCGACGCTGTTCGCACTCCGCATCGGTACGCAGTTTCAAATTGAGGACCGTACTGTAGATGCGCCCTGACAGCGTGGGTGGACCCTAAACTGCTTATCCTTTTGTTTTCTATAATCTCCTGAAATTTACAAGCACGAGATATTTTCTGGAAAGTAATGGTAGAAGTGAGCGCTTGAACAAAAAAATGTGCACGCATTTCTTTCTTCACTAAATGCTTCAGAGAGAAAAATATCAGAAAAATAATGGCTGTACCATCCAAAAATATCATTTTTCTGTTTGCTATTTGCCTACCCGACAATTAATATGTTCTTACACTATTTCAGTTCGTCCTCCGTCAGTCATCTTGCGAAAAATGCAGAAGGTATCATGCGAGTGACACGTTGAACGAGATCCGCAGTGCACCCCAGAACTAGCGCCCCGTCACAGCTAAGATGTGAGCGAAACGGCTCTTGAAAGCCAACAGGCAAGCTGACAGACACACATCGTAGAAGTGGGTGCAGCGTTCGCGACTCGCGAGCAGTGACGTAGAGTGGGGTCCGCCGGCACGCGCCGCATAGCGGAAGAGTGCCTAAACTAAGCGTCCCTGCCATTCCCATTGGAAAGCGGCCAACACGTTACGCAATGTTTATACAGGCGGCGTTGATTAAGACGAACTCAGTTAAGACGAATGAAGAACAACGTGGGAACATTTCTTTGGTTTTCCATAGACCCAATGCAGAGAAAATACGCTTAAGACAAACAGCCTTGCACGTACTCTTCGATTAAGAACAACATCTTTCGGGGTGACCACCACTGCTAGTGATTCTGGTTAGGGAATATGGCAGTCTTGGCGGGGTGTGGCGGGGCATTCATGCGACCACAGGGTAAAAGGAAAGTAAAAGGAAATCACAGCGCAAAGTGAATTCACGCCACGGAGGAAGAGGAGAGCGAGAAAAAAAGACACGCGGATAAAGCTACCACTTCACCCTTCGACCCGCGGAGCCAGCAGTGAAGCAAAGAAGGAAAAAAGAGCGAGGACAAGTTTTGTGGCCGCTCTGCTCTGGAAGAGAGAGGCACAACTCAGGAGGATAAAAAAGTAACAAAAAAAGCGGCAACGGAGGCTTCTTCTTCGTGAATGTAGCAGCTTTCCTGACCGATGCCGTTTCTCAGCGGGGGAATGTGAGTTCGCGTCGGTTCGCGAGTCCCACTGCGTCACCGCCGAGAAAGTGAGGAGTTCCCTTCCCTCTCCGTCTCTGCTGCGTTGTCACTTGAGGTAGTGGGTGCATGCTCTCCGTCGCCGCTTGGACTAGGTAAAACCAGGCAAGAACACTTAAAGGCAGTCTTCTATCAAGTTGCACACTGATATTTTTTTTTTTTGTCTTTTTCCTTCATTGTAACTCTGCTTCATTCACCGTCTTGAAGCACGATATTTGCGTGCACCTGGGCGTGTTGCCGATTCTTTTTTTTTTTTTTTTGGGAGGGTTTCTGATTAGATGAACTTCTGATGAGACAAACAAATTGTCATGGTCCCTTCGAGTTTGTCCCAATTAAGTGCTGATACTCTTCTAATATTGGTCCGCTTGCTCATGTACTTATATCTTGCCTCAAATATGCCTGAGGTTTCCTTTGCCCTGAATAATGTTGACATGCACGTATGAGCAATGACAGCAGTGTTAGTAGGTTGGAATGGTCTTACCTCTACTGTTCAAGCATACTTTCACTTTGCCGGGGCATCTAAAGCGAGTGACAGACAGACACCAAAATTTTCACATTTAGGTAGCCTAAGAAAGGCTGTCGGCTTTAAAATTTGGTGCCACCTCTGCAACTTTCTAAGCCGGGCCACCCAGTGCAAGCCCAGGAGCCAGGTGTGACTGCAGTGCCAGTTGTGGCTGGGGCGGTGGCATCATGAAACACCTTCCACTTTGACAGCTGACCTTGGTTCTATCATTGTTACTGCAAGTAACCATCTTTGGAAGGTGGTACACTTTTGCAAGGAAACCATCCTGTACCATGCAGGCGCAAAACTTTCTAAAGGCAATTCATTCACACAGGAAACCCATCCTGCTTCATATGGGCACAAAGCCTCCTAAGTGCTGTTGAAAGGTGCAGTTCCGCAGCTTCTCTCCATGTGAACTTCAAACGCCTGATGACAATCGAAATAGAGGATTCTTAGCCAGTGATGTTCCGTACTGGGGAGGAAAATTCCCAGTTTTAGGTTCAGAAATTCCCTATCTTTAGCATTTTTCTTCAAAGCTTTTTGAGAATTCCCTGAAAATTTCCCTGTGTTCTCTTTTTGCAACTGATACATCTTTACGTGGATTCCTGTCCGGTTGTGGGCGTTAGCTTGCGCCACCTATGTCTACCTAGTACCGTAGTATTCGGGGCGCAGACGCCGTTTAGAGAACGAGTTTCAGCCTGAACTAAATTCCACTACATCTGCTGCTCAGCAGAATTTCACTATGCATTTCACGTTTTGTACGAAGCAGCATGCTTCCTTTGCATGGTGAAGCTCGTAAGAAAAGGAACAAGACATTGTTGGGTAATTGAAGTAATTCTGGCTCAGCACCGGCACTGCTGGTGCCATCTCTTGCTGACAGCTGATGGACCAAGTTGTACCCGAAATACTTTTTTGTATATTGCACAGGAATATATGCTAACAAGCTTCAGCTGCCGCCGCTTCATATACAGTTTAACCCCTTTATAAGAGACACGTACCGGGGAGCAGTTTCTGTCTCTTATACGAGATGTCTCTTATAAGCAGGGAACCATGTTTTCACTTACTAATCAGACCCTAATTCAATGTGGGCACTGTATGACTAAAATAAGCTCAAAGGAACGCTACAGCATGTTGCAAAAGATTCATTCTAATTTATCTTTGGCCCCCAGAATTTATGAAACAGTTCTGAATCTTTGTTTGCTTCATGACTGTATTTACACCTTTTTACAACCAATTCTACGAGTTTTTTTTTTTTTTTTTTTTTTTTTTTTACTGTTTGTGGAAGATGAATCATAGATGTTGAGTTCACAAGCCCGATGAATAGCCAGAGCGCACAGCTTCTTCCGCTGTGTGCTGAGGCTATTCATTACGTTGGCAGGACTCAACGTCTGCGATGCTTCTTAATTGGGAGCTACGCGAGTGGGAGAGCCCGCATGTGCGGTCGCGCTCCAATGACAAAATGGTTGAAGCATGGCACCCAAAATTTGCCCGACAGCTCAAAGGATAAAAAATGGGTGGTCAGTAAATGCTCGAAACTATGCCGTGTTTCTCAGGGAAGCTCCTACACTTGACTCCCGTTAATACGAAGTTCACAGGGGTTGCAAAATGCCTTCAATTAACTGAACTTTCGATTGAACGAAAAGAACAAAAACGGCATTGTTATAAGTCCGCAACTTTATTTATTCTTTATATTCTTTATTCTTCCTTCTTACAGGGTTTTGTTAGCCTTAAAAGAATGCTTTGGTGGCCCTTTGTGTTGGAGCAAAGGGCAAACATTGCTACTCTCAAGTGGCCCATGTGGTGCCCGTAAGGTCACGGCAGCATTGCCATTAAACCGCACTATCATCATCACGGCAGCATTGGCAGGTGTCAGTCGTGCTTATAGGAGAACACTGTGCAATCTAATATACTTCAAAATCGTGGCTGCTTTCTGTAGGCAGTACCTGTTAAGTTGCCAAACTAGCATGTACTGATAAAAAAAGGCTACTGGCTACGAGTGCCTTGCAGTCGAGAAACCGAACGTGCGAAAGGGTGCGGGTAAGGTGTAATTCAGCCCTGTTCAGTTTCATTTGGGCCCCAAGCAGTGCTCACACGATCTTGTCTACGGGCTGCGGCAAACCAGAAATGTTATGAGAGAGGGAGAACGATGATGGGACGCTGGCAATTTCAGTCACTCAAGTCTGGCCAGTTTCCAGCACACGGCGGTGAGAAGGACGGCAAGGTGACGGAGGCCAGCTTCCAGGAGAAACTCGGCTCGGAGTTCACCAACTGGTTCTTCGCGCAGCTCAACGCGGAAGGGGAGAAGCTGGGCCACCAGCACTTCTTCGCGAATTGCCACCTCAGGGTGAGTGCTGCTGCTGCTGCTGCTGCCTTGGAGTGCGCTTTGGATATCGATACCTCGCTCTGTGGAACAGTGCCAGCCTGTCCGGCTGCTGCGTCTCTCAATGCCTGCTTCCTTTAATTTTCTGCTGCCAAAAAATCAAACATGATTCATGCGACATGTAACAACAGCAACACCAACAGCCGCAGGGGCACGTCATGGCAGCCACTCACTACAATAGTGAACTGGCCTTTACGGTGGTGGCCGCTATAATTGAACAGGCTGGTTTTTGCAGTGCAGACAATGCAGGATTATTTTAGGAATGCGAGTGAAAGCAAGGGTGCTAAACAAAGCAAGGCCATACACGTTACTGGGATTGGGAGGTGTGCTGAAACATATTGTAGAGCTGTGCACCCACGAAACAAATGGCAGGTGGAAGCTGCAAGCCGTTACAATTCAGGTGTGCAGCCATTTTCTTTTACTGGTAGCAAATATGTGCTCGTAAACTATTACAGGTTTGTATCGTTATGAATGCAAGCAGCCTGTCCGAAAATTTTTTTAACGGGACAGTACGCAATTTTTGTTCAAAAAGGGAGCTTGAGAATTTCACTGAATGTGGTGCCTTGTGGAACAGATAGTTTTGTGCTTGGTTGTAGTCTAATTTTATCACGTATTCTGTTTAATGGACTGCACATTAACGACCCCGGTTGTGATGAAGGAAATGCAGGTCTGATTGAGCACTGATCAGACCCCCCCCCTTTCGTCTTTCGTCATTGGCAGCAGAAATCTGGGCACAGCCTGCCGGCATTATCACCGAAATCAACAGGCAGTTCCCATCTAATGAATTTGGTGGCTTGAGGCAAGGACAGGAAACATAGATTGATTAAAAAAAATGCCTTCAGGTCAAGGCTAGCAGCTCGTACAGCACTAAAAAAGAGTGAGGTTAAAAGCCTGCCATTGTCATACCTGCCAGGTTTCCTGAATTTTCCGGGCGACTCCCAAATTTTCATGGTTTTGTACGATTGTACGACCGAAACAAAAATCTCCCGAAAACGAACCCGTCTTTGGCCAACTCTTTTTCCCAGTCTGGCCACAATGCGCTGGAGGTATACCTGACAATCCAACCCGGCACCAATTGGCATCGTTATCATTGAAGTGCTTAAAAAGCATAGTCGGCCATGCGCAGACGGTGAACCTGTTCATCTCATTGTTAGTTTACTGTTATAAACGCAGCGCCGCCGCCGCTTTCATTTATGCACGAGCACGGCCGTTCTGAAGATTTAGCTAGTCTCCAGTGGTGTAGCTTGTTGTTAGTTTAGATGAAAAAACAAAACAGTTCAGTTCCTGCTGTTTTGTATTGCGCTTGCAGTACTATTTCCAGAACTTTCTGAAAAGGGCGGCGTCAGCCACGTCGAACATTTAAGCGGTGTAACTTGTTGGTAGTTTGAACTAGAGCAGTGCACGGGCCGCATTTTCTAGGCCCGACCCGACCCGGCCCAATAGAGACATGGCCCAGGCCCAGCCCGGGCCTGAGAAATTTATAAAAATTGAACCCGAGCACGACGAATTTTTACAATCTGAGCCCGAGCCCGGCCCAAGCCCGACAAACTTCTAAAATATGAGCCCGAGCCCGGCCCGAGTCCGCCAGTGTTGTTAAATATCATCCCTAGTCGTCCGACAGGATATTAACATGAGCATGAAGAAGTTTGCTTAACCTAAAAAGCATAAGCACAAAGCGAATACGACTACCTTAGATTTAAATTTCCTTTAAACTTGGACCGAACTTTGTACAACTTATCCTCACCAAGAAGCTGTATTTTCGGTAGTCGTGTAACTTCATTTGCCACTTCATTTGCCAATCTTCGAAATCAAGGCACACCCGAGGATACCTTAAATGATTCCGAGTAAGTGGATTTTTTTTTGTTATTGCAATTCTTCAACAGATATTGCACCTTTCGTTTTTCCATTCCTTGCTGAAATTTTATCGTCCGGTTTTTTATCGTTTCACCATTTGATTTTTCTCTTTCCCTCTAGTTATGTTGGCAGCATGATTTTATCTGCGCTTTTGTTCTTTCTTGCCTTTAGTCATGGCTCTAAAAAAATTCTTGCGTGAAAAAATCATGGGCTCTGCTTAGAAAATTGGTTCTTCAAATCTGCACACTTTGCGAAATCCAGGTCATGTTTGTTCTGTTTGTTTTAGTTTGAAAAGGAGAGAGAAAATACAATCATGTTGTAGTCTGTGGCTGGAGTGCCCTCGTTTCCTGGCCCGCTCTCTCCCACTAAGCAGATGGGACCCAGACGTTTCTTTTATTGATGTGAAGGCTTGTAAGTGCGATCGTCTTTTTATCATATCTTTTAATGGCACGGTAGTGAATTAGCACTTCCTTTTTTAAATGTGGAGCATTTCTTAGGCTCGCCTTGTCCTGCGTCGTTGATGGCGGCGCCATCCACACGCTCACTGCGCATGCGCAACTCTCCTCCTTACACCCACAGCTCCGCGATACTACACTATAAAAAAAAGAAATAGTTAGCGGCGCCCGGTTTCGATCCCACGACTCTCTGGCCGCAACGGGAGGTACACGGTGCTCTTCCCACTACGCTACAAATCCGGGACAGGAGCAAGTGCTACGAACGCGCCTTATGTCCTTGACTCATTCAAACTACGTCAAGAAGCTACTGATACAATGAAGGCACGCGAAGCTGAACGTCAACGGAAACAATGAACTGAAAACTTTAGAGGGGGATGCTGAATTTCCGGTGGGAAAGCTGTGGCGGGAAGCGCCACGCGCCTTGCAGCTCAACCAGCCCCGTCCGCAGCGCCTCTGATGCTGATTGTGGCAGGATGCCCCTAGGGATTGGCCAACCAAAGAATCCATCACGAGATAGGTTCGTGTTCAACCACCGTCGTCATCTTCCTGTAGGGGAACCGCCGAAGAAGAAGAAGAACGAGAAGACAAAGCTGCAAAGAGGAGGGCGTGTACATTGCTCTCAGCCGGTGCACCAATGTCAACAACCTTTACCTCACCAAAGCTGACGGAGACTACCGATTCTACCACAGAGACAACATCGACAAGAACATGATGGACGAGTTTCGGCGCCTCGAGAACCACCGCCTACTCACCGTAACACAACAGCACTTGCGTGCCTTTGCCACCGGTGTGGACCCGGACGCGGAATTCCCTCTGGCGCTAGTAAAAACCAGATCACTCAACGTAACGGCAACACAATGGAACCACACGGAACCGCCACGATGCTTCGCATCCTCATCAGGGTTCCCCACAGGAAGATGGTGTAATTTTTTTGTTTTCTCTTTACCTGAAATATCAACAAGAAAACTTTCTCATTTCAACAATTTAGAATTTGTGGCGCAGGATAGTCGGGCCTCAGGAACTGCCCGGGCCGGATTGGACCGGCATGGCCCGAGAAAATTTTGGTTCAAGCCCGAGCCCGACCCGATCCCGAGAAAATGCGTGTTACCCGGCCCGAGCCCGGCCTGGGCCTGTGCACTGCACTAGTTTGAACGAAGAAACAGTTCACTTCCTGCTATGTTTTAAGTAAAAAAAAAATGTGTGTAAAGTTACCCATTCTGTTGTTGCTACTACTGCCCCCCCCCCCCCCCGGTAAGATCTCCCTAATGCCATCCCGGCAAACCTGGCAGGTATGCATTGCCATGAAAATGTAGGACATTTCCTTCTGCCCAGAATGGTAAAAAATTTACAAATCTAGAAATAAGTAATGTAGTTACTCGGGAGCATATCGAAAACTAGATGCTTGCATATGATGGTGTGAGGCCCTGTCATCCGCTGTCTTGTTATGATGGTGAGAAAATGGTTTATGCATGGGAGAGAGATGCAGGATACCTCATTATTTGCCCCTGGCAAGGTGCGTACTGCAGGTCTTTGACCATTTTGGCAGCTGGCATTCAGTTACTTTCACACTATTACAGTATTTACACGATTGTAGGTCGACCCCTTTTTTCAAGTTTGACAATCCAATGTTGGGGGGTCTGGAATCTAAATCAAACTTTGTACCGCTTGTAACGGCAAGAGAAATAAGAAATCAGGGTGCTACGAGCTGGGGAAAGCGTAACACCCTCGTTTCTATGGTTACGGTCGAAGTGTAGCGTTTACCATTGCATACATTCTACCGTAAATAAAGCTGATGCCGACTTTGAAAGTTGGCGTTCCCGATCTGCGCTTTGCCCACCGTACCTAGAGCGGCTAACCTTTCACTAGCGCGTTCGGAAATGTACTGAACGTGATATGACTGTGCCTATGTCAGCGCCGTGCATTGATTCAAGGGATTCGGTAATACTCATTTTGTTTATTAGAGACGAACAAAATGCTTCTTGAATGCGAGTAACGTACTCACAAATCAAAGGAAATCGCTAGCGGCCGCTATGGCAGCTGCCATGTTTTTTGTTTTGATATCGCGCGGCAGTGCCGCTACCGGTAGCTTCGATGGGTGTCATCTCGCAGTGAATGTGTTCTAACGGTTTGGAATAAAGTTTCCTGCTCAACCCACAGCGCATGGTTATTCCGCGTGCTTATACAAAAGCTGTTCTTTTTTTAACATATACTGCGCGCACCACGAGCGTACGGCTCTTGAGGGAGCATCGATCATTGATGGAAGAGCCGCCGTACGGGCGGTATTGGTAGTTTACGGAAGAGCTTCTCCTTGTGATACGATTTTTTAGGTGGCTGCGTTGCCGCGTATTCTTGTGTCACTTCTGTGTTGTGCTGGATCATCCCATCTGTCATGAGTGCCCTGGGTGGTCATCTCCGGAAAATATTTTGAAAAGATTTTCCGGGGGTGACGCCTGGGCCCGAAGAACTCTCTCAGCGCTCGTTCACAGCAGCATTCAAACGGGCTGCTTCCTGCGCTCGCATGTTTATTATATCTTTTTTTTTTCGAGAGAGAGATGCAATTTTGGGGGGGGGGTCGACCTACATTCGAGTCGACTTACAGTCGTGTAAATACGGTATATTTTATACTTGTGTTATGCACCAATTCATGCGTGCTTGCGGCAGTAATGTGACCTAACCTTTACTTCACGCCATGTTCGCACCAACGGCATGATTGCTGGTCTTAACCCTTTCGCTGTCACTGACGTACTAATATGTTTTCACATTTCCTTCCGCGGTATCACTGACGTACCGGTAAGTTCTCCATTGTGCCTTTCGGATGGCTGACCGCCCGGGGCCTTTGGCTGCGGACGGGAGCGATGGTTCTTACGATTCCGATCCAAATACGAGCCGAGCTCAGATTCGCATTCTGAGAGTTTCTCATCCGAGGAAGGGGTGCGAGCTCCACAGCGTCAAATTCCGTTGTTGAAACGGTGGGGCCTTCGTCCCGAAAGCATGCACGGCAAACTGAGAATATCTGGAAGAAAGGTGATTTCTCACCCACGCTCTTTCCTTTTGACGCGTTACATTCAGGATGCTATCATAGTCATATAAATCACTATGCTCCTTCCCTAATATACCAAGCCGAAACCAAGCCGACACTGGGGGTGCGTCACGACCAGAAACACCCGATAGTGAAAGGGTTAAAGGTGTGACCTCAAAGCAACTCTCTTCCATGGGCAAATTCATTTGGCGGTGTGACGGGGGGGTTTGCGACACCAAGAAAAGTGTCCCATTCACTGGCACCTCTCCCTTCTCTGGCTGCCTTCACGCCGGCTGGGTCTCCTGCTACGGGCATCCACATGTCTGAGGCCCTTACAGTGCCTGTGTGGAGCCCATGTGGAGCCCATGTGGGTGTTTGTGGTTCCTCTGCCTCTAAAGGGGGCCGAAGATGAAAGATAGGGCTACCCAAGGTGCATACAACAGCGGCGCGATGCTGTTCAGTGTCTGTGGTGCTGATGCATAAGTGAGGACATCAAACACACCTGATCTAGACGATTAAAGGAAAGTTCTGGTAGTGGGAGGGTAGAATGAGGACAAGTGATGTGTGCGTGTGCCACGTGCATGTAAAAAGTGCTTCCTAAATCCTCTGCCCTCTAGTGGGCCAATATCACGATACCAATTCTTCAGAGGAACAAGGGCATGCCGATTACTGTGTGGTCTGCTTGTTTACCAGTGTCTGTGACAAACATTATCCCAGTCCCACTTGTCGTTCCACTGGCCGGGAACAAAAGCAAGTGGATGACCTGCTGCTGTCTTCCATGGGGAATGGGATTGTGATCCCTCTAATGCTGTATTGGCTCGAATCGACCCCTAAGCCGACCCCTGAAATTGAGAAGGCCAGAAAATAAGAAAATTCTCAAAGTAAGCCAGTCAGAATAGGTGAGGACAACCACAGACACAAAACTTAAGATGGCAATTATTTAATAGCCACAAATATTCGTTGTCATCGTTATCGTTGTCATCGTTGTCATCGCCTACTTAGTTGTTGCCGCCCTCCGTATGGCTGTCACTCTCATTGAGTGTGCACGCACAATATTCGGTGCGTCAAGTGCAATTGCAATGCTGCAATTTTTTAACGAGCATGCTTTCCTGGTTGTCATTCTAGGCTTGTTTCGAGACCCCCCTCTCCCCCTAAGGTGACATTTCTTTTATCAATGCTGAGTTGCTGCATTGCGTAGAGGTTTGGTGAGTTCTTGCTGCCGGCACAAATTTTTGCTTTAAGGCTAAATTGGCTACATACTTCCTTTTTAGCAGAGCATCCAGGGGGCACCAAATGCTTGCCACTTTTCTAGTTTGGATGAGTACTTGACACTTCTTAATATAAATCCTCGAATATAAGCTGACCCATAATTTTGGGTTTTTGCTTTTTCTAAAAGGAAAGTACCAACTCATAATTAAGTAAATAGTACGATAATTCAGCCCTTCATGGGAGTGAGGAGTGAGTCATGATTACAATAGAAATGATGATCGAGGATGCTATGAGGTATGGACAGAGATTTGCTCGGAACGAGGCATATATTGTATTCTTTCATAGAAGACTATGATGCATGTAAGAGCAGCGAGAAAAAAAATATAACTGGACAGAACAATGCTGTTTAATGTATCAACAGATGTCGGTCTCATTATCCAAGAAGATGGCTTACAAGTGAAGTTGTACCAAGCCATGGCCGGGTTGGCTGATGGATCGGTGCTTTAGCAGCTAATAGAAGCCACAGGAGCAAGCTGGTAACTGCACATGATCGCTTCTGACGAACTCGCACAAATTGCGGGCACAAAGATGGGCTGGGGCGGCTGTTGTAAAAACGGTCAGAACCCAGTGTTTAGTTGCCGTACTGTGCAGGGCAGTGAGTTCAGGCCCTTAAACACTGTGACAATTCATCATGCCCTGAAACTCAACGTCAGCTTGCGGGGCCTTAATTCGGCCATTCAGAAAGAAAGGCGTGCTGCAGTGTCTGCTAGAGCACTGCACGGGCCCGGGCCGGCCCGAAAGCCCGGGCCTGAAGTCGATTATCGGCGGGCCCGGGCTGGGCCCGGGCTCAATGCCGTGGGCCCGGGCCGGGCTCGGGCTCGACGCCATGGGCCCGGGCTGGGCTCGGGCTTGAATTCATAGGCACGGCCGTTAATAGGTCCGACGTGAAGTGTAGGAAAGAGCATCAAAATGAATATTCTTGGTTTATTGTTGCACACTTCTTGCTGTTATTTGTACGCATTGTTTTAAAATGTGTTTTGCTAGGTCTGATGGTCACTATACTGCAATTTTAATGACATTTCTTGTACTGCATCAAGATTTTATATTTTGGTGTATAACATACCAAAGATACGATTACAAGGAATGCCCAAGAGGGGAATGAATTAATTCAGATATCCTGGAGCTTTGCACCTATGTCTATGTGTGTACACGTGTGTTTTAGATGTCGCACCAATCAAAATGCGGCTGCTGTGGCTGGGAATCAAACTCGCGTGCCAGAGAAACACCACCGCTTAATTAACCACTGGAGGTGAAGTATTTCAACGCGCGTACATACTCATTGATTCAAATGCGGATCAAAGAATTTCAGCAATACCAACTTGTGGCCTAGACAACCACGTGAAGTTGCCAAGGGTCTGGTAATCAAAGGTGATGATGTCTCTTGTGCAAGAATACGAGCTATTATTACGCCGATGTGGTGTGAACTGCAGATGGTGAAAGCTAAACTACGTGCACTTTTAAACCATTATTTGTTGCGTTTCAGTTCATGACGTGCTTGTACAGACTAGACGCTCCGTCTGATCGCCCGGAATATAATAAACAAACTTGCTTTAGCGTCAAAGACCGGGCTTGGTCAAGCACGCGCGGGCCATCCCTAGGCCAAAAACTCAGTTAGCGGGCCGGACCGGGCCTGGGCTTGAGATGGCGGGCCCGGGCCGGGCTCGGGTCAGGCTCCCTTGTGAATGCCCGGGCCCGGACCGGGCTCGGGCTAGGTGTTACGGGCCCGGTTTGGGCTCGGGCTTCGCGAAGCGGGCTCGGGCCGGGCTCGGGCCTTAAAATCAGGCCCGTGCAGTGCTCTAGTGTCTGCACCCTTCTGCCTTGTCAAAAGTGGGCGTTTGAAGCAAGCTAAAGAAACAACACAAAGCATTACTACATTCACGTTTCATTTTCTGTTTGTTATTTTATGTTCTCTTTATTTAACCCTTTGAGGGTTTTTGCCGTATCTGTACGGCAGCGGTTTTCCGTCCAGCAAAGTCTTTGCCGTACGGGTACGGTTTTGACCCTCCTTTGAAATTTCGCGCCATGATGATGATGCATGCTCACTGGGAGGTGGTGCCACCTCCTATGACTTACAAAAAGCATTGGAAATTTGATTGTGCTACCTTCTTGCGGAGAAAACAGAACTCGCTAGCTTAAGAGCGTCACGAGGTGTGTGTCAGCGCCCTTCAGTTTTGCCTCCTGATCGCAACACAGGCGTACAATGGTTTCAGTTTCACCGCATGATTGTAATGGTGGCACGCGAAACTTGATTTTTATCTTTATTGGCATTCCCTTGCAGGGGTGGCAGAAGTTGATTTGTATCTATATTGGCACTGCTCTTAGCTTGTTTATTACTGACGCTCACGAGGTATTCTTGCTCTCCTTGTTTAGTGTTCCTGATTTTTTTTTTTTACAATTTATTCCCAACTTTACACGTTTTGTCCATTCAATATCCGCAATCAAGTAATTTGACCATCTGGGAAAGTTTTTTTAAAAAAAATTCGACCCTCAAAATTCGACCTTGTGGCAGTGGCGGAAATACACGATGTGGCATGCATAAGCACTGGCGTCTCCCACAGTTGCAGTTGAGTAAGATGCCTTCCAAGATTCTTGGCTTAGAGTAGTTCTGCAGTCACTGCATAACTGAAGGCCTCGCCACAGTGGCCAAGTGGCTGAGGCGTTGCAGTGTGAGCACGAGGTCACGGGTTTGATTTTTGGCCACCCTGGGTGTTCTCCTGAGGGAGATGAGTAACAAAACTGTCGGTGTGTATGAGATTGCAGCGTACGGGGGGCGTCCCCAGGTGTTCTAGGTTTATCTTACCTACTTGAGGGGGAGATGCCAAAGAATAGACTCGATCGGCGCCGGACAGCTACATATGGAGGTCAGTGGGAGAGGCGTTCATCCTGTAGTGGATCTAAATAGGCTGTTGATGATGATGATGATGATTTTTGCAACTGGATCACGTGAGCAGAAGGCTTGCTGCTGAAACGTCTGCCCATTTAACTTGATAGGGTTAGTCAAAGTTCGTCTAAGTATATCTTTCAACCTAAGCTGGCAAATTGCACAGTTTTTTTTTTTTGGTTAACCATTGCTTGGCCCACCGTGTCCTTATTTTGCACCAATGTTTTAACTTGTGGTCGATCCTCATTTTGCCTTTGGTTGTCTGCCTCGAAAAAATTACGACTTCCTTAGCACAATTGGTGCAACCAACTACTGAAAAGTGCTATTTGTTTTGTGGTGTGTTGTATACGGTTGAGTCTAGTTACCATGTTTGAAAAGGGAAAACAGTGACTACCTCCGTTCTCATTTCCATTGCTTATTTGAAGTATTGAAGGAAAACTGGTGGCATTGCATACCTAGCAGTTGCAGTAAAACCAGCTGCACCTTCGACATACCGAAACCAAATGTGAAACATTGGTGGCTGTGGTGATAGACCCTCGATGTACCTCCTGAAGGCCCAGGGTGAAGTCAGGGAAGTGCATTTGGGAAAATAAACGTTGCGTCGTTATTAACGAAAAGGATTTCGCAATCCACACAGAGGCCCGATTTATTCCCTGATTTCAGCAGAGCAGTCCCTATTCTTCTGCAGAACTGCCTGAACTGTACATATGTGTGAGGTGAGGCGCTCGTTTCCGTGACGACGACAATGGGGCGGAAACATGCCAACAGAGTGCACGTGGCGCAAATGCGGACTGCGGGGATTGCCCTAATTGGGGTTGCTCCAAGAAGGAAAATGCAACAAGCCACATGAGGGTGTGACGTGGGTCTATGAGGGGCCGCCACAAGGAAAGAGCGGGGGAGACCTGGCAGGAACAGGAGAACACCCAGAGGCGAGGATGAGGCAGGCTTGAGGAGAGCAACATCCATGTGAAAGACCTGAAGCTCGTCGGGTTTTCTCAACTCGAGCTGGAGAGGGGCCTACCTGGCGCCTTGGCATCCTGTGGCCGAGGCGCGACTCCTGAGTTGTGGCAGACGCGCAGCTGGCGTGCCCTGCCTTTGGACGATCAGCTGCCTGCTGCCTACTTTCTACCGGCAGTTGCCGGTTGCCTGCTACCCGCTGCCTGGGGAAGCTTGGCACCCGTTCTTGAACGGGTGTAGATCAGGCCATTTCCTACGAGGACAATGGGGGGCCTTTGTCGTTGACGTCCTGCACGTCTGCCGCCGCCATCATGGCCCTGTCACGCCCCACCTCGTGGTGTAAGATATACTATTAGGTGAGGACACAGCTTGCAAAACAAACGTGTATTCGTCGTTATAATAAAGTTGCCAAACTGCTGACACCGCTGAGACCTTTGACTGAAGCGTCCTCCAGCGGCAGAGAAAGGAAGCTGCCCAAGCGCCGGCCACTGGGGGTGTGCGGATTTTGTCGCCTCCGTGTCGGGCCTTCTCAGCAGCTTCCGTAACCAGTTGTCTGCTCGATGACTGCTTGGCCGGTTCCGCCGGCCGGTGGAGCAGACGATAATTTGAAGAAAGCCATGCGAAAGCCTTTGCGCTCGCCCCAGTGTTTCAGCAATCACAAGAAGGCATAAAACCTTAACCGAAGGGAATGTGTGGCACGATATGCCGTTGAGCTCTAACACAAGTGAGATTTCATGCTTGTGCAACGAAAAAATTGGGTGCAGAGGCCTTATTGAGTACGTACTGCAACGGCTGGCAAGAAAACGTGACATTATTTACCGTTCCCTGCTATCCTATATGAATGAATGCGTGCTCTGCAGCCATCCCCGTCAGAAAATGATGGTTCTTGCAGTCAGCATTTCTCTGAGGGTGCGGTTGTGCAAAAGGATACTTTTCGGAGCTTGGAGGGGAAGTACTACTGAATGTCGAAGAGGTGTGCGCTCGCAAACGATGCAGTGCCGTCGATTTTACCGTTGACTACAGCCCCCCAGATACTCCGTACAAGCAGTGGCAAAAAGAAAGCGTCCACTGCAGGAACAACGCCCCCACATACAAGGAAAGTGATCCGGTTTCCAAAATGGATTAAATTAGCAGCAAGTACACTGATGTTTTCTCGTCGCAAATGACGATGCAAAACTCTGGTAAGTTCACGCAGGAAGCAGTGGAGACTAAGTGATCTTGTCGAAGTCACTGCCAGTGTGCAATGTTCAGAGGAGCTGCGCGCGCCTGTGTTGCCCAAAATCTCGCAGCTGTTTAAACAATGCAATAAATTACGCGTTAAGATCGCGTTTTGTGAGCTCACCAGGTGAGCTCACCAGGTGAGCTCAAACAATGTTGTTTTACACGCATGCCGCTGGTGCCTGCAAACACCTTCTTCGAACAGTCGTTGGTCAAGGTACTTGAAGCCTAGGATGCTGCAAAGCTTATTTAGGAGTTCTGCCACCAGATGTCCTTTCAATCAAAGGTCTGTGTGCGGCACCACCAACTTTATTTGACAGATTTTTGGGCTGCTGTGTCCACACCTAAAAGTGTATCTTACACCATGCCCCAACTCGCATCTTTGCCTGAACCTGACACCCTAGAAATTCTGCTGCATCGCGGTGAACAGTTGGTGGGACCTTTTCTTTCTGTTTTCTTTCGAATTGCTATTTCTTAGATTTATCCACATTTTCTTAATTGGGATTTTTCATTGGCTCCTGTTTGTAGTACAGTTTGTGGTCCTGAGTCTGGGTATTTTATTTGCGTTGCTTGTTGGAGAATGTATGTTTTCACAACCTTAGCAGGCACCCTCATCTAATTAATGGCACTGTGGCAAGTCCCGGTCACCACTAAATCTTTCAAACAACCTGTGCTTCCCTGACAAATTGGCATCCCAGAAGGATGAGGGCGTTTGGGCATTTAAAAATTACGGAGGGACAGATTCCTTGCATGAATGCACAATGACCGCGCAAGAGCTAACTGCCGCAGAAGAGTGTGTAGGGTTGCCCAGCGTTACGTGTGGGGGTAGACGATGGTGTCGCAAAAGTGCAAGATGAGAGAGTTGCAGGAAGCGAGGCTACTCAGGTGTGACTCAAGCAAGAAGAGAAAAATTTGCAGCTAAGACTAAGGTTGGCGGAAGTTGGGGAGAATAGAGACTCTGGGGCACTGGCGGAAAGCAGCGTTTTTAACGTCATCCGCATCATGAGTTCATTCCGGTCTTCAATGAAGCTCATGATGACTTAGATGCCTACCTGAAGTGTTTCAAGCAAGTTGCAAACGGACAGCGTTGGCCAAAGAAGAAGTGGGTGACTGCCCTCAGCTTGTGCCTAGCAGGAGAGTCCTTGAAGGTCTGTGGGCAACTGTCTCCAGGTAATTCTATCAACTACAATAGGACCAAACAGGCTCTGCTGCAACGCTTCCATTTTACACTTGAAAGATACCAGGAAAGGTTCTGGCAAAGTAAGCTGCGAGATGGAGAGACGGCTAAGCAATATGCTATGCGGCTGGAAAGTTTCTTCGACCGCCGGGGGAAATATCAGAAATGGGTAAAACCTATGATGGATTACGGGACTTGATTGTCGCCGAACAGTTTCTGATCACCTGCCACAGCGCGTTACCATTATTTCTTCGAGAACGAGACTGCAAGAAACTCTTGAAGATGATCATGACGGTAGTGGCCGATCGCTTCCTTGATGTTCTTGCTGTTCTGACCTTGATGTTAGCCTTGCTGACACTTCCTTGAGGCCCAGCATCAAGTCGGCATGCTGCGGCTTATAGAAGGGCTGGAAGCAGGGTCGTTGAAAGGCACGGGCGGAAGCTTGGAGACCTAGAAAACTTCCTTGCTTTCTGTGTGACAAACCTGGTCACAAAGCTTCAGATTGTCGCTCGAGGCCAAAGCAACCATACTGTTCTGTTTGCCACCGGGTGCGTCATAACGTCAAAGCCTGTCTTGAATGAACCAGCATCAAGGAGATGCCACCCTGTTGTGTATTGACCGAGCACAAGGCTTCTTTTCAAAGGACAGGATGGAGCCCTCCTGAACCGTCGTGTATTCATTTCTGTTCCCAGGGGGAGCAAGGAGCAGCAGTTACGAGCAGAGTAGTACAGGAGGAATCCAAATTACGACGACTTCCCTTGCTGGAACGGGAACTCTTTGGGAATAGAGTTTCTGTGTTGAGCGACACCGGAAGCAACATGCTGGGGGCCCGTATGTGTCTGGTTCCTGATTTGGCAGTAAAGGGTACAAGAGCTGCATTGTGTCTAGCAAATGGGAATAGTGTCAAGGTCCAAGATGATGTACTCGTAGAAATGTCGTCGCCTTATTTCTTGGGAAGGCAATTGCAAGTGCATGGACACGCCCACCTGTGATGCCATCGTGGTAATATTCCAGGTATGCACGGTGCCTCAGATCCTGACCCTTTGAGGAAGGAAAATGCCAAGTTAGTACAGCCAACACGGGTGATGGATAACTTGACTGCCATACCGTCAACACAATTAACAATGGGAACGAAAGGACCGACGACATGTGAAAAGAGTCCAACAATGCCCTTGAATGGTATCGCAGGAACTTTGCACTGAACAAGAGAAAGACTGAACCCTGCGGATGTGCTGGCCGACCATTTGAAAAACTGTAACCGGCAAGTGATTGGGTGCCAACACGTTCTTTGTAAGGAATGGACTTCTCTGGAGGTGGTACGAAATGCCACAAAGACGTGTATCAACAGGTCATAGTCCTGAAGAAGTTCCAATCCCTATTACTGAGCCATGCGCACAAGAGCCCAATGGGTGTACGCTTCGGTGTCAAGAAGACTGTATGTCGGGTGTTGGATGCTTTTTATTGGCCGGGAATACAGGTCCACGTGCGTAGGTGGGGCCATGCCTGCCAAGCTTGCAAGCTTGCAAAAGGAAGAGCAGCAAAGGAACAGCTTGGACGGGTGCTATGGACGGGTGCACCCTGCGAACGAGCAGTGGTTAATGCCACTGGTCCCTTGTCACCAAGTTCACAAAAGGGCTGTGGTAAACACCCTACGGAAGGACGAGGCTTGACAGAACGCAGGTGCAGAAAACAAGCACTGTGTTGCTGCACTCATTCAGTCTTGAGCAGTTAGGGGCATTACGTTGTAGTAACCTGCGGCACCATGTACATGTGCCAGTCGATGTGTACTGTTGTGAACTCGCCAGGTGTTGGTGCACTCTCTTGGGTGTTGAGTGCTTATACAATGACACCACGAATCACACAGTGCTATCTTTTGGGGGACGGGCAAAAGACTTGTGATGTGCAATTGTGTGTGATTGTGCCCTCTGTGGGTGTGCGATCGTATTCTCTGTGCAGGTGACTGTGGTACAAACTGAATCCACCCGTTCGATCACCAAGGAGTGTATTTTTTTTACCTTCTCCTGCAGATTCTCGCTTTTTTTTAGAAAAAACTTTTTCAAAGGGGGACATACAATTTGTCAGGGAAGCCCAGGTTGTTAGAAGGATTCAGTGGCGACTAGGACTTGGCACAGTGTCATTTATTAGACGAGGGTGCCTGCTAAGGTTGTGAAAACATATATTCTTCAACAAACGACGCAAATATAATACCGATACTCAGGACCACAAACTGAACTACAAACAGGAGCCAATGAAAAGTTACAATTAGGCCAAATATGGATAAATCTACAGAATAATACTTCTAAAGAAAACACAAAGGAAAGGTCCCACCAACTGTTCACCGCGATGCGGTGGAGTTTCTAGGGTGTCGTAGGTTTGGGCGAAGATGCTAGGTGGGGCGTGACGGGGCCACGGCGACGGCTTTGTGCGTGCAGGGACGTCGACGACAAAGGCCCACCGTTGTCCTCGTAGAAAATGGCCTGCTCTACACCCTTTCACGACCAGGTGCCAAGTTACACCAGGTAGCATGCAGCGGGCAGCAGGCAATCAGAAACTGCCATGAGTCGGGAGTCGCGCCTTGGCCACAGGATTCCAAGGCGGACCCCAAGGTGGAGCCCTCTCGAGCTCGGTTCCTGAAAACCTGACGAGCTTCAGGTCTTCCACTTCGATGTTGCTCTCCTCGATCCTGCCTCGTCCTCTACTCCGGGTGTTCTTCCATTCCATCCAGACTCCCCCGCTCTTTTCTTGTGGTGGTCTCTCATAGGCCCACATCATCCCCTCGTGTGGCTTGCTGGTTCGTCTCAGCAAAACCACACTGAGGGCAATCCCCGCAACCCGCATTTGCGCCGTTGCTGTCGCCGTCTTCGCCGTGGAAACGAGCGCCTCACCTCACATTGATCCCAGTCTTCATCGGGAAGTGCTGTAGGATGTTCGTATCTGCCACAACACTGACCGTTGCTAAACTTAGTGGTGTTGGTTCCGAGCCTCAGCACTTACACTGTTCCTTCTGATGTCCGGTGCCGTCTCGCACCCAGAGATTTGAGTAGGCATTTTGCCGGTGTATCTCCCTGCAGGTGCAGTGCTTTGAGACGCACGCTGGGCGGGAAAATCCTCCGCGGGTCCTGTCGATCCGGGGCTCGGAGGCGGCCTCGCGCTTCATGTGGCAGCTGGCCGGCGGTGCACGCCGCATGTTCCACCCCAACGTGCGCTCGGTCAAGTGCCAGGTGGAAGAGCATGGACTGGCGCGCATCCACGTGAGTGGCGTGGTGCACGAGTACAACAGCTGCATGGGACTCTTCGAGTGCGGCTTCGGACTGGTGCGCGACCCCAACACCACCGCCGCCGAGAGCGACGTCTGGAAGCTGCAGTTCGTCGAGGTCATCCTCAAGGTGTCACGCATCGGATTCGTCACGGCCGCCGTGCTCTCGACCGGCGAGGACGACATCACCATGGAGCTGGAGTGCACCTGAGGGGGGGGGACAGGGCCCGTACACTGCCCCGCATGTGCTGTCTCTTCCACGTTTCGTTTGTTTCGTACGTAACCACTGGAGCATAGGGTAGTACTGGAACTACTAGCCTGCCTACCATTTGCACCTTGCAGCATTCTCTTGTGAGGAGGCAATAAGTGTGGTCTGAAATTTTGGGAGGCTGAAGCAAGCGTGGGGCAGAGAAAGAAAAAAATTTGCACAGTAGCGCCACTCTGGTGGGTGACAGATGAACTTGAGAATGAACAAGTCAAATGGGGATGCAAAGTTGCCGTATTCCGGAACAATAGCTTCAACAAAATGTTTCTGCGTCTTGCTACCTCTCTCTCTGTCTCTCTAGCTACGTGGTTACTCCCAAGTATCGTTTCGGTTTAGTGGCCATGCCAGGTTCATTGGTGTTTGCTGTTGTATGATGTTCCCAACTAACAGAAACAAGCCGTGTTTGTTTAAGCAGTGTAATCGTCACAGAAAAGTGGCTATAATGTCTCGAAGGTGGAAGAAAAGTTCCTAGTTAGTAGGTGGGAAGAGCAAGCATCAAACGTGCTAGTCCTTTCAAAGCTGGAAGGAATACAGTATTTGGAGGCAGTGCACTGTATTATCATTTTTTGTAATGCAACGTGCAGCCACCCAAGCGGTGCAGTGCAAATTTATGCAAGTCTGTCTTGATCTGTGGACACTGGCAGGCATTCTTTTTCTAGTGCACTTTGATGTCTGCTTTGCTGAGTAAAGACAGCGAACAGCATATCTTGTAGTGATACTGTTTCTGGCCCTTATAGCAGATCTTTTGCATCAGATATTGCTTTACATATTCAGCTCTTTGTGCTTGTATTGCTGATCCGGTGACATTCTGATGTAGGCGTATATTACCTGCTTGTCTCGTTTGCAATACCGTGCCCGCCTGTACAGGAAAATGATTACATATCCAACCACTTCTGTCCAGGTTGCGATGAATGAAAAGGTGAGCGGCCTGCCAAAGTTGTAAATTCTGGCTACTTGTGAACAGTTTTTAAGCAGCCTTTTGCCAGATGAAGGCACCATAGCAAGTTCATGACAACCTTGTCTAGTATGTTAACTGCTTTCTGTGCACTGTTTCCCTCGACTAGATTACTCCCCTTGGCTAGCAACGGTAAGAATAGCCGCTGCAATCATACCATTGATGGATCATAGGTGAACTGTAACATTTGACGGTGGCTATATCCATTATTTAAAATTCTCCGGGAAATTTGATGTTATTAAGGTGTTGTCTGGAGTCAACTGTATAATGTTCGCTGCCGGGCATCTTTTTTGCGCCACTGGATTCCTCATTTTTGGGAGAATTTCCAAAGCATGATATAGCCCCCCTGATTGGACCCCTCACTGAAAGATGTTGTTTAACTCATTTACGGTCTAGAAGCTACAGCTAAGCGTCATAGTGCTTCTCTCTCAAATGAAAGTTTTCAGCATGCATTTATTGCTAATATTTTCCAAGAGTGGCTCACCACTAGAGCTGTCTGAATTTAGGCGGTCCTCTGTAGATCTCAGAACAGCATCGTTATGCATGAGCTCGTCATTTCTTTGTTGTGTGACCAACAATAAAGAGCACCGCTGTCATGCTAGACAACCAGCATACCAGTCTTATGTTCAATGCTTCATCCCTTGTTTTGTGCTGTTGTGTAGAAAGCCTGCATTGTATAAATAAAGTGCGCAGCGCGCTAGCTGCTACAGCTGTCACATACGATGTGATATTTTGCTGTGGTTCATGTTTGCGGCTCGACCGTTCATAGGTTGGCTGCATTTGCGTCACTGTAGTCGCCATGTGTGGGTGCAAGACGTATGACACTGAACATTCCAGGAGCCCTATTTATATAGTGTGCATACAACTGGGAGCGTGAGGGCACTAAGCAACCAAAAAAATGCACTTCTCTTTTACAGGTGCCAGGCTGTAATGAAACCCAATTTTCTTTTGAACATCACGAAATGGGTGTGTTTCTGTGCTGACTACATATTCATGTTAAATGCATAGTGAACATTGGAAAAAGACTGGAAAACTGAGCAAAGTGCTGCTTAATTCTCGGGGCTATACGTGAGTACTAGTTAAGAACGGCAATAGCTCATGTAGGCAATAGCTCAGAACGGCAATAACTATACCAAAGCAACACACCCGGATGTCAGTGTGTGTGTGTGTTTTGAAACAAGATTACGCTTAATCCATAACATTGTCTTTTTCTTTAACACCTAGTTTTTTTGTTCTTGCTGCAGGAATTTGTAAGCAGACGAAGTGCGAGAAATCACGGAAACGGCTCGTGCCAAGTTCAAAATACTCGCAGTAAGGCACTTCTTGCGCCGTGTGGAGTAACAGCTGACTGCACTGATGAGGCGCAAGGGCAACTTCTGTTGTCGTTCTTAAGCTGTCCCCGAGTACAGCTAATAGCAACAGGCCGTCCAGCTGTTTTGCATGCACTTGCTGCCTTGGCTGATTATTTGCTAATGTGAACATTGGAGAGATGCTTACTTTATGTGTGGCCCAGTATATATGCATGTGTGTGTGCGTGTGCACATGTGTGCACGCGCGTGCGTGTACAAGTATGTAGGTTTGAGAGACTTTTCTCAATCTCCTTTCTTTTTAGGCACATTCAGAACCCCTTATGCCAATCCAGACCTTACGATCACCCGTACGCCAATGTTTAGAGTAGTTATGGAGTCAATGCATCCTAGAGACCATGTTGCCAGTTCATACTTGGTGAGGGCGTCATGTTCCAGTCCAGTATCGCTTTGAATGTTCTGAACACGAAAAGTGGAGTGTATGGGGTTCCGACTTTATGAGATATACAGTTTGCTAGCTCTTGACCGCACTTCCAATTTTGTCGGCTGCCCTTAATGCGTAGGGTGTGCAACGTTGGAGGCTGTTTGGCTCAGTTGATCAGTGCAAGCTTTGCCATGGGAAGCCAAGTCGTTCACAGAAGCACAAGGTTTGCGCATGCGACACGGGGCATCTGAAAATGTGGCGCATGAAACACGATGGGTAGGCCGACAACGCTCGTTGGCCCGTTTAGCGCCACGTGGGAGTCTGCAAAGTGATACCTGCAAGAAAAAAGAAACAACATGGTTTAGCTTCCTTTATGCAAGCATTACGCAGGGTTTCAGAAGCGACAGAGCGACGTCCATTGCACGCTACGTGGCAGTGTGATGAGCAGAATGATCTCTGCTCGTCAATCTTTTTGTCACGCCAGTGTAGACTGGGATGAAACTGTGCCTGTAGTGTGGGGAACGTAGTTTTAAAAGCGTGATCATGACTACGCTGTTTGACTAATGCACTACTCTAGGCCCTTGCCGGAAAACTTGCATGAAATGAAAAAAGTTAGGGGTGGTCACTTTAATTGATGCAGTGGGGCCTGCGCTAGCCAGTGCATTATTGGTTGGGTAGCAGACCTATGTTGACAAACAGACATCACTTGCCCACCCTCCTTCACCTCTTGCTTTCTCTCCACTCCCTCCCGTCACCTATCCTCCAGCATCTGCGCCACCCTGTCCTCGTCTCCACTTTTGTGGAGACTTCACACAGGCAGTGATCTGGAGATTTTTAAGTGCAGAGCACTTTAGGGGCTCGCCTTGTCGTCGTAGCTCGCTGTAACGCTCCATGTCAAGCGACTGCCGGAATCAGGCGGCGCAGCAAGATAACGAACCCAAGTAGAGCGCGGCATACCTTCGTAGGGCGTCCCGTAGAGGCATTGAAAACCAAGCGGTTTAAATAGTCGTAACCATTTGAAACCAGTGAACCGCTGGCACTTGTCATACATCTCCCCGTTGTTTAGCGCAAAGAAAACTGCAGGTACATTTGAGGCAAAATATATGTAAATTACCGGCATCACCCGCGGTCATTTAGTTCGGAACGCTTGTTGGGTTGGTTTTTACAATAGAAAGTAAAAAAAAAGTGGCAGTGCAACACCGCCATGTGTGGGAGGAAAAGCAAGCACAAAAAGAACAGAACTCTCGCTGGTGCTGTTTCAGGCAGGGGGCATGCGAGCACTGTGAAGGTGGGAAATTTGAATGGCTTTTGGTGGTAGCAGTGAGCGGGTAACGGCGCTACAGCCCATTATAGTGAATCACTGCTCTGCTATTCCAATGGCTTTCACATTGAGTGAAATGGCTTTAATTTTTTTACAAGATTATACTACTGTTGCTAGTGCAGTTAAAGAGAAATAAAGGCGGAGTATATGCCTCAGTGACACACAGCTGTCGTTAAAAGCTCAGATGACGCCCCTCTTCAGAGCACTGGTGATAACTTGGCTCAAGTTGTGTATCAGTATTCTTGGTGAATTTATTGCCAAATAACGACCCTGCAAGGCATGCAAGGCTGATATGCTGACTATAGTGAGGCATGTTTGCCTCTTCAAAGCTTCTCAACCAATGTCCTGAAATCGAATGCAGAGTGAGAGCAAATTTGTACTGGGCATGTGAATGATCTGGAGGGAGTTCTCCCGTCACAGTCATTTGGCATTCACCACTGAAGTCTGAATGTGAGCTTCAGTGCAATGCAGAAGCTCAGGTTACCCATTGGGTATGATGAGCACTATCAACTTGTGGCGGAAACAAATACGCATGAGTGCAAAACTAGAGCCCGAAAAGGGCATGCAGGGTTTGAACACTTCATTGTGCGCTACCCTTCCAAATAAGCAGCTTCTGGTGAAAAGCCACGCATTCAGCCTGATTTGTAAGGCTGTCAAATGACACGTTACAGTGCACAGAAAATGAACTGGACTGGAAACAACCACCACCATAAAATCCAGAAGTTGTCATGACAGCATGTTACAAAATGAGGGGATTGAAGCCTCATGCACCTTAGTTTACTGTGGTTTTTAAATGAAGGCGCTATTTTTTTTTATTTATCTTTGGTGGTGGAAGGTTGGTGGGAGGTTGGTGGGAATTCTTTTGATGTAACTGTCAAGACACCATTGCTATTAAGCATAAAATATAGCAAGAAAAGAAATAATGGGTCAGTTTCTTTTCATAAAAAAATAGTCAAAACAGAATGTGAAATGATAAAATCCTCCTGCTCGAGAATGTATATGCACTAGTGGAATGAGTGGAATTGATAAGAAAGTTGTGCATAAGCCTAACTGCTCAACAATTTTCTTTGCTTTTGGTTGTCGCCTAATTTCTGGAATGTGGGGGGGGAGATGACATGCACACATTCGGACAAGTTGTTTTGCTGAAACCTCAGGCATCGCATTCTTCGATAATAAAAAATAGTGCTAGGAACAGAAGTCTTCAAAGCAATTTTGGCTACAGGGATAGACAGCGACAGGGCCTGTTGGGAGTGAGTGAGTGAGTGGTGGTACCTGGCAATTCCCACATGGCAGCTGGGTATGGAGACGGCACCCTGCCGGCTGGCCAGGTCCCCGGCCTCGCAGCGCAGCGGTGCCTTGGACGAGCACTCGCAGCCGTAGGCGTGAGCGGTGTCCACGTGGTGCGGGTTGTAGTGGCCCTTGGTGGCGGCGCAGTCGGACGAGCCGGGCGCTAGGGCCACTGAGTGCACGTGCCAGTTGTGGTCCACCGTGCCATTGCGCCCGTCCTGCCAGCAGAGGCCCAGGTCGACGTACGCATCGCCAAAGGGGTCCTCGGCTGTTGCACAGAGAACGAGAGTGGGAGATGCATTGATTTCATCTTTTCCAAGGAATTTGTGGCAGATGCTGGGCAGAAATTTTGCTGCCTAATCTCAACCGATGAGCACACTTTGTGTTCGCACACTTTGCTCAAAATTATCGGCTTTCAAGCATGTTATTCGGATTGCATAACTATGACCTAGCGCACACACACGAGGCATGTTTTGTTCCCGGTTTTCAGAAACATGTCACGCACATTTTTTTGTAAAGCTGTAATAGCTGCTGCAGTAGTGGGACATCCAGCTTAGGCATACCTCCATGCGAGTTGTCGGACCGCATAGTGCCATCCTAAAGCAGCGAGAGTTTTATATAAGTTCTGGGCTGTTAGATGTGCCCCACCAATCTTATTATATAGTACAACTGAAAACACAGACACTCTGGCCATGGTGTTGCATGCATGTACATGCTCACACAGGATTTGTGTCAATAGAATGTACTATGATGTTCTTGGTTGCGGTACCACTCGGGAAGTAGAAAGAACATTGAAGTATATGCCCGAGTTCCCAAGAAGAGTGCTTTGAAGGGTGGGGAGGCATAATCATCGTCGGTACTTTACCAGCCCTGAGTGAACATTTGCAACACTTTATTAAAGAGATTATGTAGACCTACGCAGCACATGGCAAAGATGTGAAGTGTCAGAATGCAGTCCAGTGCATAAAAAGTATAAACAGCTGTTGGGGCAGCAATAATATGCAAGACAGGCACTTCGAGGCAAGAACTATAATCAGCAATGGGGCCGCGGAGTGTGGGATGATGGGCAGACCTTGTTTGGCCCTGGTGATGGTGATGGACCCTCGCAGGGGCCCGGTGAAAGTGGACCGCGCTCGGATCAGCTCCCCGTTGAAGACTGGCAGCACGTTTGCGCACACAAGCGGGCGACCGTCTGTGCCCCGCACTAGCAGCATGCGCCCCACGATGCTTTCAGGCCCCGACAAAGGCAGTGTCGCATCTAGCAGGTGCCGGTGGAAGGAACGCAGCCCACTGAGCGGCCCGTACTTGCCACTCAAGTCCCCCACTGGGAACTGGTCGTCCGAGCCGAATCCCTCCGGTGGACTCGCTGCACGGTCTACCTGCACCCGACAGCAACACAGCATTTAATTAGAGATAATTAAGTTTCCTCTTTCCTGCACATGCCTTGCAGCGAAGCCTGCAGACCCATTTGGAAGGTGAATTCAGCCTGCCAAAGAAATATGCAGTCACAACAAGAAGCATTGTTGGCCATGTGGCATCATTATTACGGTGTAGCCAGAGTTGCATTTCTCGAGGGGAGCTATATTGCAGAAATTCTAAGCACAGCTGCACTAGCTGCGATGTTATAAGACTGTAAATGGCAAATGTCTCGCCTTTGCAAAAATTCTGTAGCGGTTAAAAAGAGGTGTGCGACTCGGCATGTATCCTCGTTCACCTCGAAAAGGGTCAAGCAAGGCACAGACCTGATCATTGTTATCTATTTATCACCATGGCTGCGCTGTCATTCTGAATGATGTCGCACAATCGTGATGCAGTTCTTTATCTAAATAAAAGAATCTTCGCCTGGCTCCAAGAAAAGAAGGGTTGTTGATAAGGAGCAGGAGACCACTTTTCTTGAGAAACAGCGGCGGAAGAGTAGAGGGTAGCGTCATCCTGTACCTCAGTTGAATGAGGAGGTCATGATGGTGATGTGATGACACATCACCATCATGACCTCCTTATTAAACTGAGGGACAGAATGACTCGCTTCGCTACCCTCTACTCTTCTGCCGCTGCTTCTCAAGAAAAGTGGCCTCCTGCTCCTTATCAGCATCGCACCCATGCTACGTCATGACTGATTAGGCAAATGCTGGTTTACATCTGGGATGGACACAAGGCATGATGGAGGACTTGTGTGTGAAAATACGGCACACAAGCCCAGGGCAAGGCGCCAAGGAGGGAACATTTTAAGTGCGAATGCACTTTATAAGCGACCCTGAATTCCATTGACCGCCGTCCGTCCACATAGCAACAGCTGCGGGTGCGCGCGCTCCTCGTCTTCCTTGGCAACGGGGGGAGATGGGCGCGCGCTGCCTGGCCGCTGACATGGCACATACCCACGTGGGGGATTGGCCAGGAATCGGGCGTGAGAAGGGCTAATGCACCCGCTTAAAGGAGTACTGACACGAAATTTCAAAGCTGAGATCCGCTCTAGCAATCAAGTACAACGACAACACAAATAGGTGTCTGTGAATAAATGCATCTTTCTTTCTTTGTAGTTGTGTGTGTGTGTGTGTGATCTCTCTATCGCGAACATTACCGAACCGCGCAAATTCAACTCCTGCATTCGCACTTTCACATTCTTCCCCTCGGGGAAATGCGGGGAAATTTTAACAGCAACAGAGGGCTATGTGTTGTCTCTTCATGTTTTTTTTTTGTTTTTTTTTTTCGTGCTACTCGCCCCCATAATATCTACCATACTAGCACTGCTGGGACACCGAACTGTTCAAAAGATACAGACCTCTTCTATACAGCGAAGCTGTTCATGGTTAGGTTGTGGTGGTTCTCGTTTCCGCATACAGAACAGCGCGTATAACAATTTTTAGCATGTGAAAAAAATAAAAAAAAAAGGTCCTAAGGTCTCCATATTTTGACACGAGACGGTTTACATTGCACCCTGGAAACAAGCCTTTACAACAGTGCATTTGTGTATGGGTGAAGCTGACTTTAAAGGTAGTGTTTTAAGCTTGTCCACCCCCCACCGCCTCTTTCCTAGAGGGTGTTACTCTTTCCCGAGTCGTGTATACTCCTCGCCATGTGCATCGTCCATCTCCCCCCGTAGTAAATGAGTGAGTAAGTTGTTACCAAACAGGTGGAACTAGCCTTGGGGGGCATGCCGGCAATTGCTCTGCCCGAGTGGCACCTTTCAAAACTATTCGCACTCAATCACCAAAAGTCACAGAGGTTAGTGCCCCCGTGGACTCCGCGATTTGCTGCCGGCGGCGCGCCGTTGCTCGGCGCGCCGCCGGCAGCAAATCGCGGAGGCCACGGTGCCCTTAAAAAAATTCAGGACAAGGCGTAAGATGTCTCTCCTAGCAATCCAGTCTCCCTTTGGAAATAGTATAGGTGCGTGTGGCCTCTCTTACCACTCCCTCCCCCCTCTCGGCACTGTGCAACGTGGCGCGCCTCTCGGCGGCCACCTGTGCGGCGCACTACAGCCTGAACCGCGACTGGCTTAACTGCGCCGTAATAAGACATCGTTGTCCACCGATCGTGTGTGTCCTTAACCTGCGACGTAGAGGTCGTGCCACTATCCCTATAATTCAACATAGCAACTACCCAATATAGAGATTCATCAGAGCGCCAGCTTTGCTGGAGAAACCTCCACACAGCTAGGCACTTTCCCAAACTTACCCGACACAATATGCAGACTCGTGCCCATTATGCAATCAAAAACCCACCCTCTACCACACCACATGGGAATGCCTAAACACAGCTGTCTCCAAAATGCGGAGCAATGGGAGGCGCTGCTGGCCAACAGCCGCTGTGAAGACCAAATCGGTCTGGTTCAGCAGGCACGCAAGGCAGCAAAAACCATTGGAGCCCTGGAACAAAGGTACCACCCCAGCTGAACCCTGTCTGTAGCACATGGCACAAGAACCCGGTAGAGTGCCGCCCAACTACGCAAAAAAAAAGAAAAGCCCTGTAAATAAACTTATTTCCAGTCCAGCCCACTCTTCTTCACAGGGTGGAAGCGATCCGAATTTTTTTCAACTGGTTTTAGCATGTACCTTGGCCGGGTTATAAGGGGCGGAGGGTCCCGGGCAGAACGTGTCGGCCGAGCCGATGGAGATGGGCGTGATGAGGAGCTGAGAGGCCACGTAGTCGAGGCTTTCGAGCTTCACCACGGCCAGCGTCGGCTCGAATGGGGACGTCTGGTGGAAGATGGCCTTGCCATGGCGCGGGCCCAGGCTTGCCACCGCGTGCCTTGGCGACCACACAAGCAAAGCACCGGCAGCCAGGGGTTCACCCGTGGACACATCCACCAGGGACACCTCCAGCTGCTCATCGGTTCCGCAGTCTCGGAGAGGGGGAACCGCACCTTCTATCACATGGTACGTCCGTGTTCCCAGAGTGCCCGGGCGCTGCGATGGGACGCAGGTGCCCAATGAGATTTGTTTGTGGTCCTGCTTGAAAACTGTGCGAGTTATTATAATTTGCTGCTACCCAGGCCCAGACTGTGCTGAAATTCCTTCCTCCCTCCATTCGCTTGGTCGGCGTCAAGGAAACTACGGCGCCCATCTTGGCAGCACCACAGAAAACAAGGCTCCGCTGACTGTACTGCAGCCAGTGAGACCGACCGGAGTGAAAAAAAATATGGAGACATAGGCAATTCCATCCATGAGAGCACCAAGTGAGAACCCCACTTGTCGCTGAGTGTGTCGCTCAGTTATGTCACTGAGGTCAGTGTTGTGGGGAAATGTTGCACAGTTTAAGTGCTGCTGCATTGTATATTTTCAAGCGTGATGTCGCTGCCTATGAGGTCGCAACAAATGAAGACGACGAGCTAGCCATGCAGAAGGGTGGATAGGCGAGCTGGTGACCTAAAGTTGTGGCGAAACAGCACCGCTTAAATACTCTAGAAGGAATCACACAGGATTAGCACTGGGTCATGTCTGATCCCTTTTTGTATATTTGAAAAACCGCGCTGCTTCGCCACAATGAAAGCTGGCTATATTGCGATCTCGCGCCACTTAGTGGTGAATCGCTCCTGACACAGCACCCAACGGAGCCACATGACACATGGAAGTCAATTGGAATTTAAGTGCCTGCCTCACCTAGCAGCACGGAAGTCACCAGCGAGCCAGGGTGCTCTGTGCAGCGCACTGGCACACTCCCTGCTGGCGCTGTGGCTGCTTCTGCTTCAGTGCTGGAGTCCTGAATAACACGCTGATGCTTTCGCAGCGCTTAGGTGCCCTCATATATCTTTGAAAAATTTCTTAATGTTATTTGCTATGGTTCTTGTGTAATTTAAAAATTGGTTTAAGAAGTAATTCAAAGTTCAATAAAAGAGAGTTTATAAAGCAATATATACAAAAACAAGGCCGAACACTTCATTTTTAAAGCCAGAAGGAATTTTTATGGCGCACTTTTCGCAGCCCGCGTTGAGATCTCTACGCTTTCAGATATGCTCTACAATGAAACTGGACGCAAAGAACACGCGTATCTACCCTCTTTGGGAGCATCACTTTGTTTACAGTGAAAAAACAAACCCCGCCTCCATCGCCAACCCGTGGCAGGCAAATGGCACGTAAATTCCCGTTGGATGTGATACGTCAAGCAGATCCATTAGGCATGCTGCCTCGTGGCCGACTTACTATGTGGTGCACACTGGCATAAACTCAGCTACGAGATCGCAATATGGCTGGTTTGTAGTTTGCTTTCCTTGCCACTTCATAAGCAGTAACCTTACAATTGGAAACATAATGCAGCAGCATTAAACTCAGTACCATTTTGTCGCAACCCTAAACTCAGCTACAAGTGGTGCTCTCGCATTCACAGTCCATAGGAATCATCCATGGGGCCGTCGTTTTCTTCAATTCAACTGACTTAATCCACAGCACTTGAAAAGGTTGAGAAAGAAATAAGAGCCCCAATGAAATGCTTAAGCATATTCACACATTCGTTATGGCTCTTAATGTTCAACAATGCGACTCGCAGGCATACTATTTTCAAATTTGCTCACAAGAATTTCCTTTACTGCTGAATTTTGTATTCTACCTTAATCATGCCGTGGCCACGCTGGTTTAAAGAGTCATTTGCTATACAATATGAATTTGGTGTACCCAGCCAAACCCATCTTTGTGTGTTCCAGGCAACATTGTCTGCATTGTTCTGCGTCTTTATTTTTCACAAACCTTCGTCTGGATACGCATTATGCATAAACAATGCCTATCCTCCTTGTGTGCAGACATAACGAAAGCCACTTGGTAAGGAAGCGAATGCTATGTGTGCAGCATGAAGCGACCTTCAGGGAGACTACAAAATGTTCCTAAACTGTTTAGACTTTGATGGCAACATACTACATAAAAACATCGGAAATGATATCAGATTGGTCTGATACAAATCAACAATGAAACGAAAAATACAATTTTATTTCCTGTTGTGTGGTGCTATTGTTAGCTGCTTGGAGATGCACAGAGGCTAGCCTGTGCACTTTCTTTTTTTATACCAAAAATACTTTGCAAAAGAAAAGTAGAGTTTCCACGGTTTAAATTTTTATTAGGTAGCTCGCACGTATGCTAGTAAAGACAAATTATCCTGATTTGCTGAGAATTACTTTGCTCCGGGACAAAATGGCCCAGTTATTCAGAGGCTAGCAGCTCGATCGCAGTATACGTAAAGTTAAAATTGATTTTTGGTGCTGTCAACCATTAAAATAAGGAGTTCAAGCTCACAAACTGATCGAAGCTCCACTCAATTAGAGTGTAGCAGACGACTGGCGTGAATCTTTAAGCAGACGTGAGGAGCCAGGGAGTACCACACAAAGATCTCACCACTAAATGCAGACCTAGCATAGAATTGTCCTTCACACTGATTTATTGAATAAACTGTACTGCTTCGAGTCAAATTAATTGTATAAAAATTATTAGCTGACGATTATGCTTCTCTTTAATGCAAAATTTCAGGGTAGTTGTTAATATTTTTTTACTTCGATATGACACTACTTTATATTGCGATGATATATGGCTTCAGACAAAGGCGGAAGCAATGTAAATCCCAACGGCAATAGTACCTGGTTGCCAAGTAAGCGCTTCTTAAGATCCATATTGCACTAACTAATTTCTCCACTACCAGGGAAACCGGTTCTGCGACACTTGACGTGCTCACATTTCATGGATGTTTTTTTCACGGCGCGTGGCCGCTTTCTGATTCTGCTCTACCACAACCACAAAACTCTCCCACCATCCTTCTGCAGCCTACGCTCTATTTGTAATCATAGTCATAGTCGTAGCCTTGGTCTAATCGTGCACGAGCAAGAAGTGGGGTATACGGATAACCGCACGCTCCTCCCTCCGCTTTCCTCCGCCCTCGACCACATTTTTAAAGCAAAGCTTTACTACTTTCGTCCAGCGATTTCGTGGAGGATGCGCAAATGACCTTTTGACCGGAGACACACCCCCGAGCGACACACCCCTCGAAGCGCATCGCGTGATTCGCCGGGCCCGCTGTCGGAACCGGCGGGCGCCGACAGCGGTCGCCACCGCCGCTGCGGCCGAGTCAGCCAACCACCCCCGCAGCCTCCCATGCATGCGGTGCTGGGTCGTTTCGGGCAACGAGACTCGTCTCGCGCCCGGCGAAGAGGAACGGTGCGTTCGCCATGAATGAACGCTGCGTTCGCCCGGCCTCCTTCTGTGAGCGTTGCACGGAACCGAACGGCTTTGAGATGTGGTCGGCAACACAGCTAAATCGAAGGTTAACCAAGCGAAACCAAGACTCAACCAGACTAAGCCAAGCTTTTGCTTTGCATATCCGAGGTTAGCGGAGCTAAGCCGCAGCTGTTTTTTCCCTCCGTTTTCCTCTTAATTCTTCTGCTTTCCCTCTCACACACTTTAAATAAGGTCTCTCTCTTTCTTCTCCATCAGCGCATTCATTCTCCACTGCTCTCCATGTTTGCTCTCCGTCACCTTCCCTGTGCTCCTCGCATTCGCTCTGTTATGCCGGTGAAGCCACTGCCAGCAGTGCACGCCCTAAAGACAAGCACAGGACAATACTGACTTTCCCAGTGTGCCACTCTCGGCTCATGAAGCCTCTGACAACAGAAGCTGCCATTTGCAGTTCTCGAACGACCAACTGCGCTTGAGCACCTTACGGACTGACCAAAGAAACAAATGGTCTGAAGTTCCACACATTCGCTGTCCTGACATGCCACCCGCTGACATCATCCCCACGAATGCAGACGCTCCGGGGACTACTCGCCTTGCCCACCGTGACGTGGGAGCATGAGTCCGGCGGTGTGTAGCAGGGCTTCACCACGGGTGGCTTGTTCTCAGGTGGCTGCGGCACGGGTGGGACGTTCGGAGGTGTCACGTGCTCAAGATTGCCGGGTGGTGGGTTGCCTGCCATACTTTCAGAGTCGTGGGCTGGCTGCTGTAGAAGGGTTCCGGGCTGCTGCCCAATTTTGCGGACAGACCACCGCAACTGCCGAGGGAAAATGACGAACGGCACTGTAGCCATTCTTAAAAATACATAAACAATCAGGGATAACTGATCTCACCTACAAAAGTTGCATGGTTACAATATGTTTTTAAGGGGAGATGGAGGGCAGTGGGTAGGGAGGCTGTATTCGAAATGATGAGCTGCGGGTTCATCGATCACAGCATAGGTACACAGTATGGGGCTGGGGCATTTCCAAATGTATAGGGAAAAATTAATTCTTTGTTACATTTTGACATGAACTTTTTGTTTGGCAAGCTGGCATTTTACTGGATAAGCCGCCAATCATAACGTTTGTCATTACTTTTGTTGACTGCAAGATTGCACTGTGGGCTCGTATCACAACATTTTGTGACCTGTGGGCAGGAAAATGAAATAGCTTTATTGCGAGTGTCGTGGAGCGGTGAACTAAGTCCACAGCCGGTATCTTTGCTCACAGCAGCGGATGCTCCTTAAAGTGCGCCGCAGATTTTATTGAGTTCTCTTCTGGCGTGGACGTGGGCGGCTTTGGCTCAGGATTAGGGTGTGTGTACGTTGTGGGTAACAAATTAAGGGCACTTTAAAACTTTATTGTGATGGTGGATTCACCATCTGTTCATCACCAAGGACAGCTGTTCTTGAGGGAAAGCAAATGATTGTATTTATCAGCTGATTTTTTCTTTCTGAAAGGGGAACCCAGAACATTTTTTCTTCCAATTTCTGCTCTGGCACTCGATGAAGGCGCTGCATTGTTTCGGAGGGCGCCATGCGCAGTCACCCACCTGGGCGTCGCGGCGAGTGCCGTTGGTCCAGTGCAGCTCGGCGTACACGCTAGCGAAGGTGGGCCACAGGCGCAGGAAGAGCGTTCCTGCCACGGGCGGGCCCTGAAAGCGCGCCGCGTACGTGGTAACCGGGGCGCCGGGAGGCTGCAGAGCGGCGCACGCCAGGCGGCCCGTTTGCGGACTGCGCAGTACCAGGGCACGGCCGGCCCAGTGCCGCGGCTCCACTGGCAGCGAAGTCTTCGAGGCCACGTTCGTGTCCTGCTCGGAAGCTAGCTGGCCGAACTCGCCGGTCAAGTCCTGCAGCCTGAAATCGACCGTGGGCTCATGAAGTCAAACTGAGCGGATAACGCGCTGAGTCAGCGGCGAGGACGCATAGAAAATTTCGCTTGGAGCCTTGAACGAGTACTTTGGTAGAATATTGTCGCGTAGATAGCAGGACAATATCCATCGTACCAAACAATGTCAACATCGTGCAATTTCCCTGTTGAGAATACGTGCCGTGTGCGGTATAGGCACTCCTTCAGTCCGTTGCACTGAAGAAGAAGACGTTAACTTACCCGCATCCTGCGCTCGTGGGATTGAGTCGGTCAGCCATCTTCGCTGAGTCCCACCGTTCGAGTACCCCTGCTCCCTGGCCTCCCCATTTATGCGCCACGCGTAATGAGCAGGTGCATCGCCAGCCTGCTGTTTACGCCTGCGTCTACCAGGAGACAACAAAATATTTAAAGCCCATCCAAAATAACGTTGCACCAGACGCTCGCAGTGATAGTAATATCAGTACATACATTACGATTGCGGCGACGTTTTAACAGCGAAGCTGTATATGGGTGGGATCGCACGGTCTCACGCCGGCGGCAACAATTTACTCAGCGCCGTGTGTTCAGCATATGAAAAAATTAATGAAAATGTCGAGGTCCAACAGGGCCTCCATATCTTGATACAAGACTGCTTATTTTGCCTCTAGAGACGTGTCTTTCTAGCAATGCCCGTATGTGTAGAAGCGAAGCCGACATTAAAGGGATCGGTATAAGCTTGGTTTCGGTAAGCTGGCTTTCCCACATTGCGTGCTGTACAGTGAAGCATGGCCATCTACGGAGGGAGTGAGCTTACAGCCCCACTTTCTACCCCTCCCCACCGTCTCCTTCCCAAATCATGTATACTCCTCTACCCGCCCGCCATCTTCCTCCCCCTGAAATTGCGCAATGTCGCGCGTTCCTCGGTGGCCACCTGTGCGGCGCACTACAGTTTCCGCCGGGATTGGCGTAGCCTCACTGTAATACGCTAGTGTCTCAACCCACCAATCGTGTGTGCCCTTAGCCTGGGGCCGTTGTTATAATTCAATAAAGCAAATCCTTAGTATAGCTAAACCCCGACACAGCGAATCCAATCAGAGCGCCAGCTTTTCCGTACTTCTCTCTTCACAGAGTGGAGGGGGCTCCGATTTTTTATTCTTTGCGCGAACATGATATTCGCGGCGTTACATGTCAACAAATTAAAGTGTTGGAAGGATAGTGACTGCCTACGAATTTTCCGAGAACATTAATGAGAGCCAAGCGTAAGCGCGTTTGTAAAGCCCAAAATTTCTAGCAATAGATTAGGTCAAAGCAAAACGACGGTCCCGTCGTGTTTTGGAACATTTTGTGCGTAATGTATCCCCCGAGATAAATTACGCACATCATGCGTTTATCATGGAACATTGTTAGGGTGTTCGTGAACCATTTTTGCGTGGTCGTAGTTCTGCGGTCCTGGCCAACCTAGAAGCGGAGGTGGCAGCAACTCTACCCCTAACCGTGTATCAATGTTCACGGTGGCGCAAAATGGGGTAAGAAAAGCGAGAGACTGAAAGAAAGTGGGACAGGGAGTGGCCCTCAATCACCTAAAACGCGGACACGCAGTGGCTAAGGAAGACTAGAAGGCGAGCGATGAAATACGGAAAGAACAGTGGAGAATCCAAAACAGCCAAGTTAACCAAAAAGAAAGCAAGACAGACAGAAACAAATAAATGAAGACAAAAAATGGAAGATAAAACATCGTTAAAGATTTACAGTGTAGATAAATTGGACATCAGAAAGCAAAAGTTTCTACGATAATTCCAAGGGCAGTGCTTTGCTTTTTGAGGCTAGAGCAGGTTGCTTGAGAACCGAGAGCTTTGCGAGGAAGTATACGCAAAATGATGGTGTATGCCGTATGCGGCGTCTGGAGCAAGGAAATAGAAACTATGCGGCGCGTAGTGTTGGAATGTGTGTCGACCCAAAGCTATTTGAGGGAATATCCGGCTTCCCGAAGCCCTAGGATTTAAGGGTAGCACAGAGGGAGTAAACTTCAAGGCTGTAGACTACAAGAAGATTAGAAGGCTGGTGGAAGAAGAACAGAGAGGGGAATATTGCGACGTTATCACCCTGCTACAAAGGGAATACCATTAACAATCAACCAGTCAATCGATCAATAAATCTCTGATCGATTTTGCTTACGCTGCTCTTCTAACTTTACGCTCCGTACATTAACCAGCCTTGCGATCTCCCTTTGGTCCCCTCCGCAGCTTTGTAGTTTACCGTCTGTGTAATAACGCGAATATCATTAAATGACTAGCTGATAGAAAAAGCCGGCGTCGGCGTGGTCCAGCGTCTGTACCATTGGCCATAAAGCGTTTCATAGAGCGCGTCTTAGAAAAAAAGACGCGCACAAGTAAAAGGATCGCGCGAGCATGGTCGCAGCCACGCGCAGCGCGCCACACGCCGGGCTTTGCTGGGCGCCCTGCAGCGTTCAGTTAAACTTTAAGGCTTTCGCATTCACAGCTATAGTGCTTAGGTGTCCTCGCAGTTTGTCACCTTTAAAACATGCAGGGTTTTAAGGAAAGCTGACACTTCCCTCGAATTGATTTGTGCGGATACTATCGCATTCCAACAAAATGGGTTGAATCGTCATTTATGATTCCATAGGGCAGTCCACATATGCCTCATATTTAGGGATGTATACGACACGTACAGTCGGTAAAATGCTTGTCTATAATAGCGATTTCAACTTCTACTAGTTACATATCAAAACTGCCGAAACAATCTCTTCGCAAACATGTTGGAGACAAAAGGGCTGGGCTTAGACTTCTTAATGCCGCAGTGGTCTCCTTCAAATTCCGCTCGGGCGAAGAAGGATAAGGCTGAAAGTACGAAAGCTTTGTTTTAGACGATCGTTTTACCCACTGTACTTCCCCACACAGCTCATTGTCCTCAAGCAAGCAAGCAAGCAAACAAATAATTTTTTGCACTTCCAAAGACGTTTTGAGCCACACTCTTTCTCTCCACTGATTTGTTTCTGTCAGTTTTATCTTGGCTATACCTTTGCTTCTTCTTGTTCTCTATTTCATCAAATCGTTAGTCTTCTATTCTTTCTAGTCTTCTATTCTATTCTTGTCTTCTATTCTATTCTCAACTGCTAACTCCCACTTTTCATGTAGAGGTACCCAAACACTTCATCTGCTCACTTACGTGCCACTTGCTCCTTAGCTTAATGGCACTTGGAAAGAATAAAGTTTTGTGCTAGCACAGAAACATGGGGCTGTACTTTTTGCGGCGGCCTTGTGATGCTGCTAGAATGGCTCAGGAGCACGGCTTCCTGTTATACGTATTAAAACTGCCGATGATAGACAAGGCCGTAGCCAGATTTTTTTTCGGAGGGGGTTTTAGTTATCGGAAGGGAGAAGTTTTTCAGAAAGGAACACTAAGCATCGTTTACGCGCCGGCGGGAAAAAAATTCTGAGAGGGTTTGAACACCTCCCCCCCCCCCCACCCCCCACCCCCGCCTCTGGCTCCGTACCTGGTGATTGATATACCGTTTTCCATGATATGTGCTATAAAGCTTCCCATGATTATGCAGTTGCTTGAGCAGTCCAACGCCATATAATTTGTTTCGGCCTTGTTCCTATAAAACCAGAGCTACAGCCGTTTTCTGTAAGTGTACTCCTCCCGCACGAGCCCATGCATGTATTATTTATTTATTTATTTATTTATTTGCTTTTTTATTTATTTATTTATTTATTTATTTATTTATTTATTTATTTATTTATTTATTTATTTATTTATTTATTTATTTCCAATACTGCCAGTCTCGGGTGAACCGATAGCAGGTGGGCATTCATAGAATTTCAGCAGGAACAACAGCAATGGGCCTAACACTGCCCAACAAACAAAAACAAAAAGAAAACACTACAGTAGAAAGGGGCCACACGTTTGCACTACACATGCAGATCGGTTGAGTTATTTATCATCGTCATCATTGTGGTTTCCCTCAGGGGACTTTTGCGGGGTATTACATAAAGGGAAGGGCAAACCAAAGGTACACACACAAGAATACAGACAACAACACAGACATACATACATGTAAAGAATGTAAGGACATACAGACATGCGAAGTCTGCGTAGTGAAGACCACCGCAGTTTAGACTCGGAAAAGCATCCAGATTCCCTCCACTCCGTCATCCAATTCAGGGTTGAATGTATTGACAGCAGTCGGTAATCTTGAATTGTTTACAACTCTACGGCGAACCAAGTACGACAAGTAAATAGAACTTGGTGTAATTATGGAGTCGTCTTAGCGCCGATTGTCATATAATTTTTTTTCGTGATAGTTCCGGCAAAACATAAGTTACAGCCATTTTCTGTAACAGTACACATCCCCTAAAATCTCAAGTATTGACAGCACAGAGGAATTCTGAATAGTTCGAAATTGTCTTACGGACATTTGCAGACTGAGTTTTTTGCCATCGCTACGTTAGATTGAGAGCTACATAGCATTCGCGGAAAAGTGGGCTTCTCCGCAAGCTTGTTGTTTCTGCGGACACCGTACACGATTGAGGCTCGCTGTTTGAGGCTCGCTTTGAGGCTCGCCGTTTGAGGCTCGCCGTTTAAGGCTCGCTGATTGAGGCTCACGATTGAGGGCTCGCTGTAATGCACTTGTAGAACTTTACGCGCAGCTACGCTAAATGCTCGCACAAACGTGATAGAAAGCGGCGCGGTGACGTCAATGCATAACTCCGCCGTTTGTTTTTAGAAATCGCCTCAGGTGGGAGGTTGTGTGACGCGCGTGCAGGCTCGAGGCCACTCACTGCTCGCCGATCCACTCGTAGGCGCAGGGCGTGGACGAGTCGTGTCGCGGCGGCAGCCTGTGTACGGCCCAGCGGAAGGTCTCCTTCGGCTGGCCACCCAGCAGCGAAGCGCGCACCGAGAAGCCAGCTCCGGCCGTCGGCGTCTCCACGTCCAGCGTGCCCCTAATGCCGGCAGAATCGAACACCGCCGACAGCGACGGGGTCGCTCCCGCGGACGCCTCGACGGCGGCTGCGACGGGTACGCATAATAATTTTCAACTTTGTTCCTTTCTTTCCCCCTCCGCTATCATCATGCACTTGGTTGAAACGTTACCGCAATTTCACGACCGTACTGCGCATGCGCTGTTGCCTTCTGTACCGTACTGCAGCGCGTGCATAGTCAAAGAAATTCACCTTGGAAGTACGTGCTTGCTTCGCTGCAAATATCCGCCCCTGCCACTAAAAACCCTCCCTCTCTCACACGTCGCCCTCTTTTTCTCTTCCCTCGCTGTCCCCATGACGAATCCAATGAACGTTTGCTTCACTCATTTCAATTTTCGGGCGTTCGCCATGCTCGCGCGATATCTGTTGAGGCTTATGTTGTTGTTCTTGGAGCAGGTCGAACCAGCATCTCTTGTTCCTCTTTTTGCTTTTTACCTAGCCTCTCTTCAAAATATTTTGAACGTTTCTTTTTTATATAGCTACGTTTGAACCACTGTGCGCAGATACTGATGGTCCCAGTGCGCTCCATGGGCTGTACTTGTTTTATCGGTTTGCTGGTGTGTGGTACGGTACCTCCTCAGAGCTCACACCACTTACTACATTATTGCTCACCGGGTGATAGTTTGCTCGTGAACGTGGCAAAACAGCGAAACTTCTGGAGAACGCGTAGGAAGCTTGGGAAATGCCGTTGTAGTTCTAAAAGTATTGCGAAAGATAGAAATAAACACATATCCATAAGCCTACTGTCCATTTTAAATGCGTTAATATTTATGATTAACCATTCCAATTAATCGATTAATGCTTTAGTCTGGATTAATTTTTAAGCGGTTAATCGTGCAGTCATGTGAGCAAATTGAAACAAAAGTTGTGCTGAAATTGTGCGCAAGCGCGTCGAAGGTCATATTGGTGTTTAAATAACCCGCCTCACATCACAACAGAAAACGATGCGATGCAAGTATGCTCAGAGATGATAGTGATTAAAACCAAAAGCTTATAGCCAAGACGCGCAAAGATGGCTACTCGTAATAGTGATGTACACCGTACAAAAAACGGTGAGCGGGCACTCACACCAACTGGCTGTTGTATAAACTATGTCGTAAGTAACAGAATCGGAGCCCCGTGCAACTGCAGTTGCGGTGAGCGCCGATGTTTCTGATTTGAGAAAAGTGTGAGTGCCGAAAGCGGTGACAAGCGTCGCGCCCGCATCAGCGCCATGATGATGACCTGCTTACCTCCTCTGAAATGTCTGTGAACAAGCCGACGAGCGTGTTGATGTTACTTTTATTATTATATTATTATGAATATTACTAAAATATTATTTTTGGACATTTTTCTTTCTAAACCACTGCAACCGATTAATCGATAAATTAACCGGTTAAACCAGACCGATTAATCGGGCTAAAAATTTTAACCGACACCCAGCCCTAGTATACAGAGTCCCTATACAGATTCCATTCTTGACTCCGTATACCTACGACCACTATCAGTGCATTAAAATGGGTTGCTAGAGCGGCGAAGCATTATTAAACAGCGCAGTAAATGAGAGAGAAATAGATTATCTCAAGTCCTCAACGCCCACTTGCCCCGTGCGCAAGTATGAGCTAGCCTACCTACTTGCAAATTTCCCCACGAAGATTTTCCCCAGTTTCCGGCTTGCGCTTTCGCCTCCGTTTTTTTTTTTTTTTTTTTTTTGTGTGAATGAAAAAAAATCACTCCATGTCCAGCGCTCGTCCTGTGTGGTCTCTTGTATTTTTATGGTGTTCTCTGCCCTAGTTTAATGTCTCGCCGCCCTCTCCACGCTACACATCTTCAGAAATCGTGCCTATCCTGCATATACTGCCGCAAAACCGTGCCGCGAACCGTGCATACTGCCGCGCCAGGCTACGTTATCTTTGTTCGAAGCGAAACAAGCATTTCCTTTACTTCATTCTGTACTCCGCGCAGGCTATCTTACTTGATATGGAGAGTGTATCGCCCTGTCGTCACCTGGCTAGAATGTTCTTCTGTGTTCTCGACCTAATTCGATGGCTCGAGAGACAATTACTGCGAAAGATAAAAAGTCCGCAGACCCAACGTTGCGCCATTCTATTCGCCGACAGCCGTCTGTGCACGTGACTGTGCTGACTGCTCCTTCGCCGCCTGTGTATTCTTTGAGTTCATTGCGGAGCACAAGTTCGCTCAAATAAACTTTGTCCCTTGAAGCAGCCTACGTGATATGCTCTTGAAATCTTCCCACATGGAGTCGAAAAGAGAAAACGCCGTGTGTCGAGATTTCGGCGCGCGCCAGAGATTCCCGGATGGTCAAAATTAATCAGGAGCCCTGCACTATACGGCTGGCCACATAGCCCGCGCGGGTGTAACTTCGGCGCGTTAAACCCCACAGTCACTCAATCGAAACTTTCCCACGACACCCCTTACAACTATAACATTTATACCGGCTCCCAGGACGTTCTCCGGTCAATTAAAAATCGCAACACCCACCTGATCTAAAAGAGATGACAACGACAAAGTTTTCCTTGCCTTACGCCCTGTCACAGTCACTTCCAGGGAAAAGTTCGAGGACGATTGTCGTTGTGGGCGACACAGCCGGATAGAGACCATTCATACGGTCTTTGGGCTGCTGTGTTAGGCTTCCCGATTACGGGTTAAGTTCGACGTTGCCTAACTACGCGTCATATCGGTGGAGCATCGTTGAACGATGCAGGACGCTTTTCGCTGCAGAGTCAGTTGGCATAAATGGCTCGCAGCACGCAGCAGACATTCTAATGTGTCAGTGAAGTCACGGCCGATTTAGAACCACTGATTCTAAGACATGTCTTGCTGGCCAGCAAGACATGTCTTAGAATCAATGGGCCCCGGGGCCCATTGTTCCGAGGTGGAACCACTAAGAAGCAAAAAATTCAGTTCCGTTCCACTCTGTGAAGGTGGATGCCAGGCGGAGCTGTTGGTGGGCGACTGGTTGGCCACAAACTTCTGTCCAAATCGCGCTGTCGGGCTGGAGAAGAGTTCAACGGGATAGCCACGCCGACGTCTTGCGTCTTCCGCCTTTCGGTATTCGGGGCCCCGTTGGGTGTTGCGCGCTTGGTGTCCGCGGCCCCATCATCGTCAGTGGCCTTCTTCCACCGCGTTCGCGCCGATTTCTGTCCATTTTTTTTTTGTGAGTAGCCTTCAGTGGGCAACACACAGTGTGGGAAAGCCAGCCAAGAACAACAAAAAAAAGTCCGCGTATCTGCTCCTTTCGTTGCAAATGTCGACGAAAGACGGAAGTCGACTGGCGCCCCTGCCATGTAAACGCCTCCCTTCTCTTTCCCGCTCACCTCTCGTGCTGTTCCTCTCCCGTCTCGTTCCTCCCATTATAACACGCTAGTGGTTTGCTGAAGTCAATCTACATTTAAAGCATTCTACTGCTTCAAATCGGGTGTCTCGATGCCAGCGCTGGCGTACGGTAGAGACGCGCGTAAATCGAGGCACCCTATTACAACATTTATAGAACCACGATGCCCTACTGCACGAGCGTTCCAAGCGGAACGTGGATCCCATCTAGTGAAACCTTTCGTTGCTATCGTCGTTTGATTTCTTAAATGCCGCCAGGAGGTAGCGCTGGCAACAGCAGGCGATGGTTTTCTGCCGTTGGTGTAGTGTTTCACTTGCTATCGAAAAAAACCAAGCATCTATAAACTTTTTAATAAAGGAATACTGCAAATATCACTTATGTACTGATTTTCTGCCTTATATTTGCGTAATGTCTTGTTCTTGTTGAGCAATGTTGACGAGTTTGAACATTGATACTGGACTTAGACGTTTAGATTTGACTGTGAGTATATAAGACTATTGTGCAGATTTTAATTCGCTTTGGTCGGGTGGCTGAATCGAGTCATAGGCAGACGCACATACATACATACAGACAGACCAAGATTTCTGCGTTCGAGTAGCCCAAGAAAGACTATCGTCTTCAAAATCAAGCTTACACCAATAGCCTTAAAGTCGACTCCACCTCTGAACACGAATGCATTGTTGAGAAGATATTTTTCCAGAGGCAATGTGCACCGTCCTATATCAAAGTATGACGCGCGGTAGGCAACCAGGTCGCCGAACGGAGAGGGTGTGCTGAAGTGAGGAGGAGTATATCGGGTTTTATCGGTCTACGCACGCAGGGAACGGGGAAGTTTGCCTACATCAACTCCGCTGTAAAAAGTACTGAAGTATCTCAGTGCACGCTTGTTCACCTCATCGGTCCGATAATCCGAACACAAAGAGCATTCAAGAAATCAACGTACCGTATTTACCCGATTCTAACGCGCACTTTTTTCCGGAAAAATAGGCCGAAAAATCGTATGCGCGTTAGAATCAGATGCGAAGCCAAAACAGCGGAAATTTCGTCCCACCCATCGCCATCGCCATCTCTAGATGGCGCCAAAGCTTCTAGAAACGACTTTTCTTCCTCCATGTTTTTCGGACACCGGAAGCATAGGTGCCGAGGCTTTTCTGTCGGCGTTCAGACAAATCGTCAAATCGTTCCACTCGCGGGCTTGATAACAGTAATGGCAGCAGCGGCTCTCACGCGTTCAAAACGAGCGGTCGGCTGAAGCGTGCGCCTCTGGAGAAACTCGCCGGATGGGCGTGCGAGGCGTGGGCCACGATCCCATCGACCATGGTTGAACGTTCGTTCAGAAGTGGCATCGCGAACGCGCTTGACGGCACCAAGGATGAGATGTTGTGGTCAGCGGAGAGCGACGAGGAGTGAGAAGAGTGAGATTACTTCGGGAAATAAATTGCCCGTTTCTCTTCTTGCTCAAGTTTCGTGCGCGTTAAAATCGGAGGTGCAAGTGTTTTCGGTTTTTTAGACAGGAAAATCGGGTGCGCGTTAGAATCGGGGGCACGTTAGAATCGGGTAAGTACGGTAGTTATCACGTCGACGCGGGGTTGCCGTAAGCGTGAGCTGATATGGCATGGGCTAGAGGTGTCAATGGCATGAATTGCGGACGCGAAAAAGGTTACACGCACGTTCCTCACTGACGCAGGAGCTATGTTAGTACGCAACCTCGTGTAATTTGGTCGATGGACGAACACAGATACAGCGGATGAAGTTTCCGGTTACAGTCACAAATGACGCTCAAACTCTGTCTGTTTTCAACAATGCCGTTGACCTGGGGAAGCGCTCCCGAATTACGAACGCAATTAGAGAAGCCTCCACAAACAAAGTTTCAATACGCTCTTATCTGCGTCGGCAGGAAGCATTCAGAATGCACGCACCTGTGGTGACCAGGAGAAAGGAGAGAAGCAATGGTCGCCCCATGGCGTGACGCTCGCACATCTGTGCTTGTATGCGGCCGCGCTGGGCAGCTTGCGACGCGCTTGGGAAGCGGACACCGCCATGCCTCCCAAATCTTTGCTGAGCCCACAGGCGACGGCGGGCAAGCGAAAGACGATACAGCCCCTCGAGGCGAGCCCTACCGAGGTCGCATGCGTGCCGGAGGCCAGGACTTGGCGTCACGTGAGGTAGCAGCTCTGCGGTGTGACTATTTCGACACGCTTTTGAAACCCGCGACATAACGACGGGAATACAGGAAGGAGAAATGCCTTCAATGATGAAGATAAGTCAGCCTCGCAGCGAGCTTGGCTTGCTACTTCACACGAACATGAGAGGTGTGAAAGTGAAAGGAAGCGAAGGCACAGAAACTCGTACAGACACTACAAACGCAAATAAGCGAACAGACTGACAGAATACACTTTTGCATTTAGCTTGGAGCAACCAACACTCGTTTCTTTGGCGCTTTCGTGTGAAAACTGACCATCGTTACTGAGAGATGTTATGGTATGAGCTATCTGCAAAGAAAACATTTCGCAGCCCTCACTCTTATAAAAAAGGTACGTGGATTTACTAACAGAACACTAACCATCACTTGTCACAGCATCCACTAGGTACTTAGTGCTTTTACTAACTGTCCATGCATAACCTAGTAAAAAGCTACGCGTGACAATGTGGATCGTCTGAGCGCGCAGCACGACATAGAGACACATTCAACACTCACATATCACACTTCGACAACGAAAATAAATTGAGAACGAAAACCAACGGGGTACATGGGGAGAGCGAGTATAACTTCGTTACCTTAAAAGTACACCTGCTCTTCTTGCTTTTATACCCAGCAGCGGAAAGTCCGCTGAGAGAGACGGTCGGCTTGTCGCAAAAATAAAATATTTTAGCTACAATTTTAGAATTATGCACTTTAAAGTGAGCATATGCAAGTGAGCATGTGGATTCGCAAAAACTTATATAATTTTGTTACTATCAATGTTAGTATCAAACAAGCAGTGGTTATCAAGTGCACGGTCTAGACTAATAACATCACATCATCACATCACTTTAATACCTTAAAGACCCCCATGTAGGGGGTATTACATAAGGGGTGGGTTACAGATAAATGTACACAGGTCGTCAAATGGAAATGTGCGTGGTGACCTTCTCTTTAAATGTTGATGAACACGTGGTGGCCGGAACGTCACAGGGAAGGCCATTCCAGTTTACTGCTACACGGGGGAAAAAAGAGGCAGAAAAAGTAGTAGTGCGAGCATGTGGATAGCATTAGGAACGATAGCATTAGGGTGGAACGATAGCATTAGGGCCCATACTTAGTAGTGGCAGGACTTACGTACCGTTCTGTGGCGTAGTAAAATGCGTAAGGAGTTAGTAAATACAACCCGTTACTGGCTTTTTACTAGCATTTTTTGCTAAGAGTGCTAATGTGCAATTTGTGGGTGGGCATTCGAATAAGTGGTAAACGTAGTTGGCACACGTATGTGGCTGCAACGCTGAACGCTAGCATTGAGGGCGCCTCCCCATGTCTACAAACGGCGTGTTGCGAGTCAGTAATGGAAGGTATATGCAGAGCCTCTTCGCAATCTAGAACACTACATCACAAAAGAAGTAGTCACGGTAATCAATTGACAGGCCTGCCAACTTCTCAACGAGCACACGTCGGCCTCGTGCCGACGTGCGCGTCCGTGTGCCGACGTGTCCAAACAAAAGGTTTCCAAGTGTTGCATTACCAAGAACTGGATGAGTCGGTTCTAGACCAGCCCAGCGTGCCACATTAGCTTTTGCTTTTTTGGCTTTTTTTTTTTATCACATCCGGTGTTACTCCACGCTACTGCGCGCGTGCTCGCTCTGTCACCGCTGTTATAGGATTGTTTTTCGCGATTATTTCTACATGGTGTATGCCGCCGATTTGTCATGGGGTACTTTCACATGCGCTGTACTGCGACTGCATGTTTGCATGAGTTTTGTTATTTACGGAACTTTCAGCGTGAAAGTTCCCACTATCGCGCGCAGAGGTTCATTGATGCGGCACCTGTCATTTAAAATTGCATCCTTAGTGCTGTTTTCACTGGCAAACAAAAAAAGATTGAGCAAAATGATGGGGCTGTCGCACATACACAAAATGACCTACGTTGGAAGTGGAAGTGCCTGTGCACAATATTACGAAGTTCCTCCTAATTAGCTGTGCACGTACGGTAACAACGCTTTGCCCATAAAGAAAGCCGAGCAAGGTTCTTTAAGGTGGCAGACGACGCTCAAAAGTCACTTTTAAAGAATTCCATTTTTAACTAGAGAGTGTTTTTTTTTTTAATTCTAGGATTCACGAAGATTTCACTTACGTCAAATCCGTCATGGAAATGACGCCAGTACAACGAGGCAAGTGGCCTGTAGAGGGTGCACCCCGGCACACAGAGTCAGTCTTCTTGCGGGAGGCAACCTTTAGTACTAAGGAGTACGCTATACTTGGGGTTGTTCGTTTACGGGTTTTATGTTTTAAAACGAAGGTGTTTTGTGCCGGGATACACCAAGATTTCCCTGACGTCATATCCGTCACGAAAATGATGCTATAGTACACCTTTGCCGAACCGACCCGCCAGCAGGACGTCGCTCGCCAAGCACACCCACAAGACAGCCACCTACCCGAAAATCATGCTCAGCTGCAGATTTCGCTGCACATTTCACTCCCGGGTATTTAAGATTCCTATGACAGAGGAATCAACCACAGTTTTTTGCTTCCATTATTTGAGCATCTCCAAACACTCATAGACACCCCTCAATAAATCGTGTTCCTATCATGATTATTTACGGAGTTGCAGCGAATTTTCTAACCCTAACCCTGGCATACACAAACTGGAACTAAATTGTATTGGTAGTAGAAATTAGTCATTATGTTTTATGCGTTACTGTTTGGAATATTACTGATTGTCTCTAGTCTGTGTTGTTGTTAGCAGGTATTCGCATTCTTGCCTGCGCAATCATTATTCGTATAAGATCTAAATTTGCCACAAGCTCAATAAATGTTCTCTACGTTGGTTGGGCATCGTTTGCAACTTTGGTAGAAGCTGAAGTCAGCATTTGATTTATTTTGTACCGTCTTTAAAATATATCTAAGCATTCACAAACAGGTTATAATAAACTTTATCTTCCCGTTATGGTTAATTCGGGAGTTCCAGCGAGTTTTCCAACCTTTGCCCTCGCTTCACGAAACCGAAAATAAATTCATTCCCGAAATACATCCTATTTCCATAACACGTTGCATATTTTAAAGTTTTTATTGTATTTTGTCAGGAATGTTATTAACTGGTACTCTTACTGTTGTCTATGCATTTATTACTCCTAAAAAAGCTATTAGAGTAACGATAAGTATTTCGCATGCTTAATGAATCTTGTTCACCTTGGCCAGACTGATTTGCATTGCTTACAACGAGTAAAATACAACATTTATTTCGTTTTGTACTATTTAGGCATCGTTAATCATTCAGAAACAAGTTAAAATTAAAACTACGTTCCTATGGTGATTATCTTCGTAATTCGAGGTGGTTTTGTAGCCTTTTACCTCGTATTGCCACTTTTAAACAAAACCACGTCGGTTCTAGAAATCACTAACATTTACATGTGAGACAAATTTCTCTACATTTTGTATTCCCACGCAAGACCAATCTATAATCATGGTGAATCTTAGGCCTCTATGTGTTCTTTTTTCTATCTTTCATGCAGTTTCAAACCTTTATTTACATTTTGCTCAAAACGAGATCTTGCAACAACTGGCGTTACGCGAACATTCATAACTTGTTATCGAATAAGTAATTTGGAATGAGACTTTGCGTAATCGTTTTATACATACAGATCTGTGCAATGAACTAAAAAAAAATATTGTGCAATTTGTTGTATTTTGCCGCGCATCTTGCAGAAAAACTGTGGTCAAAATGGGCAATTTTTTCACTTTATCCAGTTTTTCGATCGTTACTCTTTTTTATATTCATTACTTGGGCCTCAGCTTCGCGAACGGATTAAAATGCAGCCAAGGAACGCTGTGGTTAAAGATATGATAGTGCGGCGGACAGGTGTAGTACTTTAGTGTGATTAGGTACGATAGCTACGGTTCGTGCGTTCGATTGATCGATTATGTGGTTCGACGCGCCGACGCTACAAAAGCGATGATGCGCGCCCTATTGGAGGGCTGGGAATTAATTTTGACCACCTTGAAATTTTCATTGTGCGCCGAAATCTCGACACACGGGCGCCTTCGTTTTTCGCCTCCATCAGAAAAGCGGCCGCCGCGGCCGGGAATCGAACCCGTGTCTTTGGTCGCAGCAGCACAATGCCTCAACCACTGAGCCACCGTGGCGGGTTTGTGCGCTCGATGTCAACGGGCGTGAAGCGAAGCTGCTGCTGCTGATGATAATGATGATGTTTAGCGGCTTCCCCTTTGTAACGGGGTGGCGTTGCACACCGACCTTACTCGTAACGCCACTGTACAGTCACCTCACATTATAAAAAAAATTAGCCTGTATGGTATTTTTGTGCTAGTCTGACTTCTTTGTTCGGATGTCTTCCCAGCTTCTTCTCTGCTCCTCTACCACTAGCATTGTAACCTTCTTTTACTAACCTCTACTACTATGCAATTCACCTTTCTGTTAACCTTAAAGCCAAAGGCTTCCCGAAGCTGTATGTTTTTTTTTTGTTTTTTTTTCCGAGGACTGGACGGATACCTTTGCACTCCGTTACAATATGTCGCATGGTTTATGGCTCCCTGCCGCAACCTGCGCACACTTCTTCCTGTACCTGCTCGCGGATTATCTTTTTCGTTCGCAAGTAACCCGCCCGGGCTTCAAAAAACACCTCTTGCTGCCCGATTCTGTAGATATCCGAAGACTCCTTCGCGTACATCCTTTTTCCCCAGTTCGTTGTCTCCGATTCTTTCACTTAATTTTTTTATTGTCTTGGTAGTTTCCCCTGTCCTTCCTGGTTTCATATACATTGTCCTAAGCCTTGTGATTCTTTTTTCTCCTCTGTGTGTTCACGCTTTTCATGTAAAGGTACCCTAACCCTCTGGCCAGCCATCTCTGGTGATCAATATTTCTAAGTTGTTTTTCGAAACATATTTGGCTCTGCGCTCCTCTCGCTTCAAAGGAGGCCCATACCATGTCTCCCTGCACTGCCTCATTTGTTGTTTTACTGTGGGCTCCTATGGCCAATCGACCTACCGCCCTCTGGTTCACTTCTAGCCCTGATTGAATATCTAATTTGACGCCCACCACTGCGTTTGAAAAGGTGAGTGCCGGTACTATTACACCCCTGCAGATTCCTCTCACTACTTATATTTGTTATATTCCCTCAAAGCTCCGAGATCCATGATAGAAGCGTTTCTTTTCCCTTTCATTCTTAAATTATTCTCTAGCGTTTTTGCCTTTGTTTATTCATATTCACATTTATTTGCATTTCGCTACCGGCGGTATTGTTGCTCGTTGAACGAATACCTATTCGTTATCAGCGTCGTCATTAAAGACCACAACTTCCGACTTTGCTGTGCTAAACTCTAACATCAGTTCGGTGGCTTCTTTCCCGCACATATCTGTGAGCTGTTGCAGACACTATTCCTTATTTGCTAGTGGTCCTATGTCATCTGCGTATACCAGTCCCGGAATATGTTGTTCCGCTTTGTGTCGTTTGCGGCGATAACATAGATTAAAACCTATTTTACTCTCTTTAAGCTTTCTTTCTAGTGTTGCCATGTAAAGCATGAACAGCAATGGCGACAGAGGACAACCCTGCTTTAAGCCTTTATTAGTAACTAGTCCGTTCGGTGCACTTTAGGTCCCACCAGGTAATTGCATCTCGCTCTCATTGTAAATTACCTGCAGCAGCTGTATAAAGTCCTGATCTAATCCCCCCCCCCCCCTCCCGCTCAAGCAGGTTCCATAGAAGTTGTCTATCTACATTGTCGTAGTTTCCCTAATATCCAGCAGTGCTATCTGCAATGGTCGCGTTTGAGCCATTGGTACCTCCATGCATTGGTACCTCTATCGGACAAATAGGTTGTCTTCTAAGCGCCTGCCCCGTCTGAATCCATTTCGTAGTTGTCCCAGTGTATGTGCCTTACCCCTCAATCCATTGATCGCCACCTGACGGTGAGCGCTATCCCTTCCAGGCCGTTTCCATCAGAAACAGAAAAACCCACGAATGCACCCCCCCGCCCCCCTTCCGCCTCCACCTTTCATAAATGGTTTGGTGCGAAAAATGTGGGGGTGCAAGGGCGGGTTACATTACGAGGTTGAATTTAGCTAATGATTCGTTGAAGAGCGCCCATGACGCCATACCCCTTGTCTTCACTATTAATGAAGTAAAATACGGAGTGGTTTTTTTAACAGGTATATTGCTACAGACATCCCATGGATTAATAAAACCCCTTCACCTGCACTGCAAATGTCCATGCACGCACCTGGAAAGGATTTGTCTGCCTCCGCGAAATTCGCGTCTATTACTTGTGCAATCTTGAGGAACGCAATTTTGATCGGCGTAGATCAGCCGCCGGAGCAAAATGTTTGTTTTACGCGCAGTGCTGTTTAAGTTTTTAGTTCCGCTGTGGAGCGCTACCAGAACACTCTGCCCGGCCGAGCGCACGTGGGCGTGCGCATCGTGAGGTGTGGCTGGTGTCGTCCAGGCTTGCGCGTGGGCTTGCACCACGTGAGGAGCTCGTAAAAAATCCAAAGAAAAAATACTGAGCGCACGTGAGCGTGCGCCTCGTGAGGAGCGCCAGGCGTCTGCCAGCTCGACCTTCGAGAACACCTTCCCAGCGTTCGTGGCGGGATCTCTCGCCACGTGCTTTCACGCTTGAAATGGGGAGCACAGACGCACAGACGAGTTCGCGCTACAGACGCCGAGTTCGCGCTGCAGACGCCGAGTTCGCGAAGCGGTTGCCGCGCGTTATAGCACGTGTTAATGCGGTCCACTTTGGGAGCGAGTCATGGAGGACTTTCAGCGGCTAGTTCGGAAATCCATGTGAGGCGCAACAGTCGGATCTCTACGAAGGGAGAAAGACCGCCAACTCTGCTGTTTCTCCAGGCTTGCACTAATAGTGCAAGCTGCGCCAATTTTTCATTTATTGAAGCAGAGTGCCTAAAAGTTCTGGAGGTGCGGACGACTAAGACTCCCGTGGAAGGCTGCCTTGTTCTCTATTTTATGCGTTCTCCACCAGGCCAGCAAGTGCAACCGTTACACCCATCCTTATAAGGATGGGTGTAACTTTAGCAGAGATGCTTATGCAACGCTTGTTCTATTGATGCCGGCTAGGGTTACACGTGTCGCAGAAACAGACGATAGCTTTTATTGACGTTGCCGGGTCTCATCCGAGTGGCTCTTAGTCAACTCAGCTGTTCCGACGGAAACGTGTTGTCAGCAAGATATAACATTTCAGATGTCATTCGCCAAAACTCCGCACAACCAAAATCGTCCTTTGCTAAAGCTTAGCACTAAAAAAAATTCTGATTGCCTTGATAAGATCGCGAAAGGTCGAGGTTTAGAAATGCGGGGAAAAGGCGGCATTGTCTTCAAAACGACGTTGCGGGGGAGATAAATGCGGCGGAAACGTCGGCCTGTTTACGAGATCGTAAACGGGCCATATCGTTGCCTTGACGTCAAGGCAGCCCACGTCTCGATTTTCAGGCGATAAACATTATCCGGTCGTCATGCAAGTTCACTGTATTATGCAGCATACTGTTACGGATATGGTGATAACACGTGGGGACGACGTTACATCCCTCTGTGTGCGAATAGCACACAAACTACTGCGTGTCAAGGTTTAGCGCGACACGGAACGGGAATGGGAAGGAAAATAACTTTGCGGCCTCGTTCTTTTCCGGACAGGTGCGCCATCGCTCTATATCCACCAGTCTGCGGAGGTACAGGTAAGAGACGCAATATCTCCGAAATTAATTAGAGCTTTCCTAGAGTGCGTGTTGAAGAAACTAAGTTATTATATATGTACATAGAGGAACTCCAATTAAGACGGTAAGTTCCAGAAACGAGAATAAACTCGTATCGCGTATGGTATCTTGAGCAACACGTACAAAGTATTCCGCAAGTGGTGAGTGGTACAGACACATGGGGAAACAGAGACATAGGGAGGTGTTGCTTTAGGGGAAAAAAACCGTCCGGGAAGCTTGCTAAATATTCTACATACGTTCAATGCAAGACATGCTATGTTTCCTGGCGTTGTGCTGCTGAGCACAAAGACGCACGTTCGATTCCCGGCCGCGGCGGACGCTTTTCTGACGGAGGCGAAAAGCGAAAACGTCCGTGTTTCGAGATTTCGGCGCACGTAAAGTTCCCAAGGTGGTCAAAATTGATCCGGAGCCCTCCACTACGGCGCGCCTCATCGCCTGTGAAGCGTCGGCCCCTCTGTAACGCCCTATTGGCCTTGAGGGTATTCCAATAAATAAATAAATAAATAAATAAACCCCTCATCAAATCAAGCAATGCTATGTTTCCTGCTCAGCGCATTTATCAGGAAATGAGGCTGAGTTCAAGGTTGCCATGTCGTGATAAAGAAACGACTGAGCGGCTGTAAAGTGGTATCTTTGCCCTGTTATTGCTGTGTGATTATTTTTTTTTTGCACGGTCCCAGTGATTCGACATAATGTATAGCATATTTTGAGTCACTATCGTTCATCCACTACAGCTGGGAATGGCATCATTAGAGTCGCGGACCATGATTGCCTTCTTAAATCTTTCTGGAGAACACTTGAAGAAAGAAGCAACTTGCGGGGTAGCATAACTTCTCAAACGTCTGCAACCCCTTCAGGCCCTTAGAGTGGCCTTACCCGAAGGGCATACCGAGACGGAAAAAAGTTACGCTGGAGAAACATTAAGGTGCACTCACAAATTATTTTTGGCTGGAGTCAGACATACACATCACATTCAGTGACAAAGTGATTCAAAAGTTGTATAGATCACGCTTACGTTTAAAAATAAATAGCAATAAAATGTTAAAGACGGGGCAGCAACCAAGACGTTAAATGCTGATTCGGAGAAACCAATCGAATGAGGGATCGCTAACGGAAGTTGAACGGCAGCACAATTTAGTTGGAATAAGCTTTCATAGCCGAGGAGAAATATAAGTCAGGCGGTGAAATGAACACGCAGTAACGTGCATGTTAGAAGCATTCCGAAATGTATGGCGCGCCCCGGTCACCTGAGATGAGAGCCTGTGGTTCCCGTTGCGCTCCTATGGAGCCGAAAGTTCGGTCTTACAAAGTACCGCGAGGTTGAACGTCGAAAAATCAAATCTACACTCGTGGAGAAAGGTGATGGGTGTCGCGCATATATGTATATAAATGCTAGCGTCACACATCTGAAACTAACTCGAGTGGCAGTTAGCTTAGCACGTAAGGGAAACGAGTGAAGTTTGGCTGAGCACGAGGCAGTGGCCAGGTGAGAAAATAGAACCAGAGAGCCTGCGTGGAAAGGGCAGAGAATAAAGTTTATGCCCTTGCGAGGTACTAGTCGTTGGAAGCGTTTATCGTGCAGTGGTCCGACTGCTCTAGTTGCTCAGGAGGGAAGCAACAACGAAAGATATAGAAGGTTTCTGTAGTGGTGGTAACGAACATTTTTTGAGCATGAGGTGGAGGGCGGGGGAGTGTGGTCAGCCTTTTTTGTCAAGGAAGCCGCGAGTACGCGCTGCTTCCAGGGCTCTAGCCACCAGACATGGGTCCACTTATGAGATTAGCAGCCGGGCGCCCGGGCTGCGCGTGAGAACCCGCCGCTCTGTCTAGCGACGTAGCACTGCCGACACTGCGCTGCAACTGCCGCTAATTCGTCACGGCGTGCACGGGAGATGGATCGTCTGGCCCACCGCATACCTCAGGGTTAATCCCCCATTGAGAAAGCCGACGGCGCCGCCGAATTCCAGGAACGTCGGCTCGACGCGCGAAGGTGGGGGGATTACCGGCGTCTCCATTGTTGTCGCGCCCTGGTCAGCATGACGCACTGTCGCCGTCTTTCGCCCTCACCCCGCGGAGTCGCCCGAACTTGCTCGTCGGCGAGCGTGCCGTTGACCCGAAGATAGCGGCGCCTCATTGAATATTCCGTGGCATGCTGAGTGACAGCTGTCTACGTGAATTTAGGCACTCCCTTGCGCGTGTACGAACGCTACAGGGGCGTTCCCGAGAGAGGGTGATCTCGAGGTTTTATAAGACCGAACTTGACCGTTGGAAATCGTTCTTGTCTGAGCGCTGAGCTGGCAGTTCCCGGCGGGACACGGAGTCTCGACCGTTAAAGCTAGGTTGGGATTTGGGAGCCCCCTAGTCGAGGTTAAGATCGCGTCGGAGGTTTAGGGTGCAGCGCCGCACCGGGCAACTAGACGGATCTTGCGGCGAGACAGGCTCTCGGCCGTTGTTTCTCGAGCGGTTTGTGTACGCTCCGAGAATAGGAGAGTTAGACGAAGTTGAGAAGCTCAAGTGATTTGTGCGCACTTGGAGCTAGCGTCTAGCCGAAGTTTGCAGTTTTTCCTTTATTACTCATGTACCCAGTTTTCCTACTGTACATAGCCGTATATAAACTCCTCGTTTCATTTAATCAACTTCAACGCCTCGAGTTCGTCAATTCGACCGCCACCTCCAAGAACTTCAACACCATCGCCCTGCCAGCCTCCTGCCAAATCAACCGGAGCCCGGGCGATTGGGTTCCTGATCGACACCGGACTTAGGGGAAACGATCTTTACTGTTAGCTTGGACACCCAACAATGCTCGACGGGTGGGTTTGGTGCAGGGTGTGGGCAAAAGTGCACTAGGTGGTGCGTGGTCGTAGAGAGAGGGGAACACGTTGGAGAGGATGGTGGGGTTGTAACAGGTGCTGGTTTCAGGTCGGTGCCTGACGCATGCCTCGTAGGTGCATCGGCACTAAGTCCATTTCTTCTCCGCGTTCTTATTTCTTGCGGAAGTGTACAATCTCTGTGCGGGTGTATAATGTGCACAATGCAATCCATCACTTGTCACATGATTTCGTGTTCTCACAACTTGTTTCAAAGATGAATTAAGCCTGAAAATTTTCTTCTTATCATGGGACTTTTTTATTGTTCTAACAGAAATGTTAATTTCTTTATATTTTTACTTCACTTCGCATCACTTGTATACATGATTTCGTGTTCTTACAACTTTTTTCAAAGATGAATTAACCCTGAAAAATTTCTTCTCATTCATGGAACTTTTTTTATTGTTCCAAGAGAAATGTTAATTTCTTTATATTTTGCCGCCTTATGAGGGATACGATGTGCTGCTAGTTTACGATGCACACAAACACATTATTCCAAGTACGTTTTCAGTGATCATGGCTCCAAACTGCGCAAAATTCAGTTTTTATTGATTTTCAGTTTATTGTTGCTGTTGAAATATTGCAGAGAATAAATAACTCTGGCTCTAAAAATAATAAATAACAACAAATAACCCTCAACATGAACCCATCCACACGCACACGGAAACATAGAATACATTCACATCCACGTGTCAGCGCTGCAGCCATTGGACAGGTCCCAAAGACCTTATCCAGCCAGCCGTATCCGTTTAATTTCGCTGGTGATAAGGAGCCCTGCTCGTAGCGGCTGATAAGAAGGCGCCACAGCATGCGTTTATGAGCCATTTTAGCGAACGCTGTCGGCGTTGGCGGCTGTCTCTAACGTAAGAGAAATAACGGGGCTCGGAGAGCAGTGCGGGCTGCTTACACGCGTGCACCGAGTGTAAACCTGCGGCGAATCTCTTTCTTTGTCAACGTATACCTGTGATATGAACAGCGCGCCGAAATGAAGGCAGTCGTACTCGGTCTCGTCCTCTTCTGCACTGCTAGCGTCCCACACCCCGGTACGGCATCAGTCGCACCTGAAGGTAAGTAGTTGCGTTAACGTTAAGTCGACGACAGAAAAGGGAACGTCTCATCAGAAAGAGGCAAATGATCGTGTTTGGTATGGGTTTTCGTCATGCTTGCTTTTTTGAAATGTCACTATATAACGGGGATCAGGCGTTCACGCGTTGACTTTTCATCTGAGGCTGTTCACAGTAATTGCGTGGTTCAAGTGCAAATGAAGTATGAACAGAAAAAAAAAGGAGGAAACGTATTTATTAACGAATTGTTGCGAGGTTCGTAGCTCTTCGTTCTTTTCGCTTCAAACCAGAAGGCAAGTGATAGTTAATGGGACAAAAACGGAGCAAGCAGCGTTTGATAAAGGGTAAGGCGCAGACCACCACCTCACGTGGGCTCTTTTTTGAAGAGACATGACGAGGACGGTACACATTCACGAATAACGAAGCAGACCAAAATATCGATAGGGTACGAAAGCAAATGGCACGTGGCCATTCCTACTGATGCGGTAGGGTCAGCAGCTCTAGCAGTACGATTCGGTTGTAGGTCAGACGTGTTGTGGGACAGGCTGGCAATACCGAGTTCGCGTCACCCTGCCTCCCCATCCCACAACCCTCCTGGTATGTCTAATTTTGCCGAGACTTCATTCAAGGATCGATACCTGGCCCACTAAAGTAAAGTGGCCATGTGGGCAAGTTGGTACACGTTCACGGTGTAAATGCAGCGCAATAAACGAGACTCAAAAGAAGACAAACACGGCGAGTTCTCGTCCTGTCTATCTTTGTGTGTTGCTTGTAGGGCTGCATTTAAAATATAATCTTGGCCCACTGCTCTTCAAGCTGTTACAGCTTACATATTCCCCGAGGCTGCAACTAGGCCATGCACCCAGCTGGTACAACTGAGGGAAATGAGCTGAATTCCCAACATGTCAGGTAGCTCGAGTGCTAGAGTGGACACCTCAGCACGATTTGCCGTTTACGGCGTTTACATTGTCTTCTGGATGGAAGCGGTTGATTAGAAGCGCAAGGAGGGTATTCAGACCGAAATACAGGTAGCAGTATTCAGCCTTAATAGGTCCCTCGCAGAGCTTGCTGAAACTGTCGCCCAACAAAACAGAATTCCTTAGTGACGCCAACGAACCCGGCGCATCACCGGACACTCCAAACGGGAAACGAAACTTGAACCTCGCAAATAAGCACTGTTCGACTTCTCGCCGTCCAAGTTATTAGCTTAATTCGTGCCACCGCATGGATATTTGTGCCCTCGGCACAACTTCGCGACACACACTCCACCTCTTTTTGCGCATGCCAGATAAATTCGGCGGATTCAGCCAATGGCCCTGGCTTAGGCTTGCGCAAGCCGTGCCGGAAAGCAGTATCACCAGAATCATGTGCGGAATGCCAGCACACAGTTTGACACAAAAAACCAGTACGTAAACTGAATATCTTGTCCCATGCAACAAACAACGGGGACATTCACGGGGCTTTCTAAACACACTACCATGGATATCCTCAACCACCACTCGCCAAACAGCGGAAGAAACGCAATACACACTAACAGTGCCTTGACATACGCACCACTACGATGGCCAAGCACGCAGACGATGGGATCTGCAGAGAGAGAGAGAGAGAGAGAGAGAGAGAGAGAGAGAGAGAGAGAGAGAGAGAGAGAGAGAGAGAGAGAGAGAGAGAGAATAGTCTTTAATGATACTGGTGAGGTTAGCCTGGCCAAGGCGCCTAGCTTCCTACACCAGATGTATGAAAAAATAAAATCGATGAAGAGATGATGATAATCACTGTGATGAAGATGATGCGCTCATTAATAGAGACCTGTTTAAAGAGTCTGATCAAGTATTGTGCTTCGCAGGAAAGACAATACAGCTTTTGTCGCTCGAGATGCTCGTTTAGAGTTCGACCAAGGGCCTAGCACGTCACTTAGAGTTAGTCCTGTAGAAAGCGTAAGATTCAAAAAGGACACTACAAGGAACGTTCTAGCTGCTCTATACCGCGTACACTCACATAATGCGTGGTTCAAGTCCTCGCGCACGTCACAAAGAGTGCAGAAGGGGGAAAACAGCCAAATGGAGCCTACGGTAATACCATTTCCATTCCACACTGAGATCGCCCAACAACTGGTATCATGCGCCGTAAACCAATATAAAGACGAAACGCAGCTGTACGGGTACGATACATGACCAAGTTTACGCATGGCAAAGGTCCTGATGAATGGGACATCACACAGATAACTCACTTGATGAAAAGCAAGCGGCCATAGCTTGGGTATGCCCTGAACACCTTGCCCTCAAGGGCAACCGCGAAGTCGCACTAATTCAAGCACTCCAACAACCAGCCACGATGTTTCGACTTACGTGGACACCGGGTCACACAGCTGGAGCTGATGGAAATCATCAAGCTCACGACGCTGCAGGGAGCGCCTCCTCACCTCACATCCCCTCCACTGATTTCTAACCTTTGGCATGCGCCTACTGGAGCTACAGGGCAGTAGCACCGTCAACGCTTGCAGCATTAAAACCGGCTACTTCAACAGGTTGCCCCCCCAGGGCTTCGTATCGGCAGGAACCACTCTCAGGAGGCGAGAAGAAGTTTTTTTTTTTTTTTTTTTTTTTTAACAAGGCCTGCGCCAGCGCGGCATTTATAAACCAGACGTACCCGAAAATAATGTAGTGGTGCAACCTCCCTCACATAGGCTTCCACGTGCACCATTTGTGGGCAGGCTACAGCGCCTACACTATAGCCTTTAATCTGGGACTGTTTGACCTTCGGCAACGGCAGAACCACCCTGCTTAATAACTCGTTATGTCTATCCGACGCTCACGCGCACCTAGAACTACTTATTCGGAGCACTGGACCAATACGAACTGGAAATCAGTCCCTATAAAGCACTAGAGCGCCCTTGGCCATTATTTCTGGCGGCACACACGATTCAAGACGGCCATGAAAGGCCTATGGTCCCACAATGAATTTTAGTCGTATCCGCTTTCTTTCCCTTCCTACTGACCTTCTCTTCACAGTGCTGCGGGCCCCTTTGCTAATAAAATCCATCCATTCCTTCATTCACAGGGACAACGCTCATGTAGGCGCGTTTTTCGCGAAACAACACTGCTGTCGCTGTAAAAGCAATGATGTTCCTAATGACAATTCTAGCGAAAACATCCGCGTTAGCGGGCACTCCAAAAATTAGGCGCCCAACAAATCTGTCGCTCTCGTGATAATTACAGCACAGTGCGGCGCAGTGCCCGCGGTTTACAATGATGCCTGTGTATTGCACTGGGGTCTGTTTAGAAGTCAAACGGACGAAGGCGATCAAACAGTGTGTAAGCGGCCCTGTCTCGAGCAGCGGAAGGAGCGGAACAGCTAAGCTGATCACGATTACGCTAGTCATACTGCACGCTCGCTGCGCGGGGGTTTTCCAAGTTCTGCTTGGGTTTTTGCCTCAGCTTGAATCCTTTGACCTGAAGCTCTCTCCTTCATTATAATATATATATGAGCTAAGTAGAGACAGAGATTCACGAGAAAAACATAAAAAACAAATAAAAGTTTACTAACGTTTCAGTACCTTACCTTATTTTCTGGCGCTCTCTGTGAGTATGATTCCAGTATTCCAGTAATTCTAGTATTATGATATATATATATATATATATATATTTGACCGATGGGTTGACCGACGGCGATGGTTGAGTGGTAAAACACTCGTATCATAAGCGGGAGGTACCAGGTTCGAATCCTGGGCCACCGGATACCCACCGGTTTCTTTAAAGGGTACAAGCGTCCCCGTACCGTAGCTTGTCTCGACGGTGGAACAAACGCTTGGAGCTTGACCACAAGCAGCCGTGGAAGGCTATGTGGGAGGTCCCTCGAACCCGGTCGGGCGGGGTCAGGAGCCGCTGGGCACCCACCCAGTCAAAAGGGTACAAGCCCCGCCTGTACTGCCTCGGCAGGGGATAAAGGACTTGGACACGCTCTGCCACTGCGGCATACGTGGGAGGCTGCTGCTCCCCGACTTCAGTCGCTGGCCACCCACCAGTTTGAAAAATGGGAACAGACGCTTACCTTGCGGGGTTCCTGGAAACCGTAATACCACGCCGGACCGTATCACTGGGTAACAAGAAAGTGGCAGGTACTTCGGTACCGCTGGGCACCAACCAGTATAAAAAATTGGTACAAGCACTCCATGAACAGGAGATCCAGTGCTTGGGAAGTTACCCGACTTCGTCGGGAAATGCCCCAGTGGAAGGGGTCGTAACTTTTGACCGACGGCGATGGTCAAGTGGTAAAACACTCGTATCGTAAGCGGGAGGTACCAGGTTCGAATCCTGGGCCACCGGATACCCACCGGTTTCTTTAAAGGGTACAAGCGTCCCCGTACCGTAGCTTGTCTCGACGGTGGAACAAACGCTTGGAGCTTGACCACAAGCAGCCGTGGAAGGCTATGTGGGAGGTCCCTCGAACCCGTTCGGGCGGGGTCAGGAGCCGCTGGGCACCCACCCAGTCAAAAGGGTACAAGTGCCCCATGTACTGCCTCGGCAGGGGATAAAGGGCTTGGACACGCTCTGCCACTGCGGCATACGTGGGAGGCTGCTGCTCCCCGACTTCAGTCGCTGGCCACCCACCAGTTTGAAAGTTGGAACAGACGCCTACCTTGCGGGGTTCCTGGAAACCGTAATACCATGCCGGACCGTATCACTGGGTTACAAGAAAGTGGTAGGTACTTCGGTACCGCTGGGAACCAACCCGTATAAAAACTGGTACAAGCACCCCCTGAACAGAGGATCCAGTGCTTGGGAACTTGCCCGACCTCGTCGGGAAATGCCCCAGTGGAAGGGGTCGTAACATTTTAACCGCAGCGGTGGCTCAGAACAGCACTCGCCTCGTATGCGGAAGGTACTGGGTTCGAATCCTGGTGCCGCCGGGCACCCACCGGTTTCTTTAATGGGTACAGGCGTCCCTGGTCGTGTGCGGACCCTTGAAAGGGGAATCCACGTCTGGAAAGCTGCCTTTACCCTATCGAGGGGCCCCTGACCCTTGTTCATCTGGCGGAGCCCCCGGCCATGATGCCGCGTTGCGCCACTGCCGGGGGTGAAAGAGTCTGGCGGCATGTCCTGCCACAGGCGGTTGCGAGTTGAGCGTCCATCGTGGCGGTGGAAGGCACCATGTGAATTCGTGTTCCTACCCGCCGCTGTGGCTCAGTGGCTAAGGCGTTGCGCTGCTGAGCACGAGGTCGCGGGTTCGATTCCCGGCCGCGGCGGCCGCTTTTCTGATGGAGGCGAAAAGCAAAAACGCCCGTGTGTTCGAAATTTCGGCGCACGTTAAAGATCCCCAGGTGGTCGAAATTAATCCGGAGCCCTCCACTACGGCGCGCCTCATCGCCTGCGTTGCGTCGGCGCGTTAAACACCACAATCTTATCGAATTCGTGTTCCTTGGTGGCGCCGGGCACCTACCGGTAAAATAGGTACAAGCGACTCCCCGGCCTGGCGCTCGGCCCTTGTGTGGGACTACAAAGCTTGGGAAGTTCACCCGGCTTGCACGGGAAATCGCCCCTATGGAAAGGGGCGGCTGCAAAAACGCAAGAACTTCGACCGAGGGCGATGGTCGAGTGGTGAAACACTCGTATCGTAAGCGGGAGGTACCAGGTTCGAATCCTGGGCCGCCGAATGCCCACCGGTTTCTTTAAAAGGTACAAGCGTCCCCGTACCGTAGCTTGTCTCGACGGTGGAGCAAATGCTTGGAGCTTGACCACAAGCAGCCATGGGAGGCCACGTGGTAGGTCCCTCGAACCCCTTCGGGCGGAGTCTGGGACCGCTGGGCATCCACCAGTTCAAAGGGTACAAGCGCCCCCTGTCTCGGTGGGGTATGAAGGGCTTGGACACGCACTACCACTGCGGCAGACGTGGTAGGTTCCTCTGGAGCAGCTTTTCACCGACCAGAATAAAAATGGGGACAGGCGCCCCCCGTACGGGGGATCCAGTGTACTGGTTCCACCACGTCGGTTTGTACCATGGGGTACGAGAATGTGGGAGGTACTTCGGTACCGCTGGGCACCAACAAGTAAAAATTGGTACAATCACCCCCTGCACAGGGGATCTCGTGCTTGGGAAGTTACCCGACTTTGTCGGGAAATGCCCCGGTGGAAGGGGTCGTAACTTTTGGCGGGAGTAACTATGACTGTCTTGTTAATCCGTGCAAAAGCAGGGATAACAGATTTACCCAATGGCCGGGAGCAGTAGCGCGCTCCTTTAATCCAGCGTGGGAGGAGGCCGGGGTGTCAAAGTTGCCTATAACTACGTCAATCGACGGTACACACCTGGTGTCCAATCGGTTTATTAAATATGATTGAGACACGGGCCGGAGGCAATTGCACACCTCTGTAACCCATGCGGGGGCCCAAAGGGGGCTAGTCCATATCGCTGGGGGAGCTGGCATACCCCTGTAACCCTGCTTCTGGGGAGCGCGAGTGTCGAGTTATGGAGGGTGGTAGGACTGGCCCTCCTGGGTGGCCCCAACCTCCACGAGGTTGCCGCTGGGAAACGGTGGAACTTCCGAAAGGGATACGGCCCGTTCGTCACATGGCGTTTCGTCATGGGCCGGCGCGTAATACGCCGTCTGGTTACATAGGATCTTTCTTCATAGGCCGGTTCGTAATGGGCCGTTTGGTCACACAGGATCATTTGTCGTAGGCCAATTTGTCACTTAGGAAAGTTCGTCACAGGTGCACAAAATGAATGTCCACGTGTTGTTTTTTTCGACTCGAAAGAGAGAAGCGAGGCCCAGGTTTAGTTAGTTTTTTTGTACTTTGGGCCGTACATCTAGCAAAGCTCAAAAAAGAATGCAAGACAGAATGGGAAAGTAGAGTGACGTGTTCGGACAAGATTATAGATACGAGTTCAACGGGATGCGGCCCGTTCGTCACATGGCGTTTCGTCATAGGCCGGTTGGTAGTAGGCCGTTTGGTTACATAGGATCATTCTTCATAGGCCGGTTCGTAATGGGCCGTTTGGTCACACAGGATCATTTGTCATAGGCCAGTTTGCCACTTAGGAAAGTTCGTCACAAGTGCACAAAATGAATGCTTACGCGTTGTTTTTTCGGCTTGAAAGAGAGAAGCGAGGCACAGAGGATGGGAGCCGTATGGACAGCAGGACCAGGATAATTCGTGCATGGTATCCCCGAAAGCCCAACATTTTTTGTGGCGTGCCTTACTGCCAGTTTAGGATCGCCGTGGTGGCCGCTAAGAATACCAGTACTGCGAAAACGTGTGCAAAGTAGTTATAGTCATGCCTCATCACCACTTACGTCCAAAAAAAGCCACGAATTTTGTTTTTGCGTTCCTGTGACGAACTGTCTTAAGTGACAAACTGACCTATGACGAATGATCCTATGTGACCAAACGGCCTATTACAAACCGGCCTATGACGAAACGCCATGTGACGAACGGGCCTACACCCCTTCCGAATGTGGGTGAAGCTAGGCAAATAGGGGTCACCCAATGGCTGAACCCAGCAGCACAAACCCGCGCCAAAAGATGAAAGTATAATACATATATATATATATATATATATATATATATATATATATATATATATATATATATATATATATATATATATATATATATATATAGCGAATCAGAATAGGAAAATGAGGGGCTCATTGAAAATAAGACAGAAATAAGAATTTGCAGTCAAGAAGACCTCAGAAAGCAAAGGGGAGGATGTAGTAGCTCAAGATAAAGAATTTGGAAAATAAGAAAGTGGAGAAAAAATTCCCGCCAGGTGGGATCCGAACCAACGACCTCCAGAATATCGGTCTGGTGCGAAAACCACTACGCCACCGGCGGGGCCACTTTAGCCTCCACTTTCTAGGCTATTTATGTTCAGGTTTTTTTTGTTTCCTGTGCTTGGGGGTGGTAGCCAGCGCCACTCGGACTACTCGGGGTGAAGGGGACCTTCTTTTTAAACCCCGGGCCGTGACTCGAGCGTCTACGGCATGTCGAGAGTGGTTGACCAGCGTTGAACCCTCTTAAGCTCCCTATGACACCAAGACTGCCAGAACAGAGGCCCTCGCTATGCATGTAGCGAATCAGAATAGGAAAATGAGGGGCTCGTTGAAAATAAGACAGAAATAAGAATTGGCAGTCAAGAAGACCTCGGAAAGCAAAGGGGAGGATGTAGTAGCTCAAGATAAAGAATTTGGAAAATAAGAAAGTGTAGAAAAAATGCCCGCCAGGTGGGATCCGAACCCACGGTTATCGCACCAGACCGGTATTCTGGAGGTCGTGGGTTCGGGTCCCACCTGGCGGGCATTTTTTCTCCACTTTCTTATTTTCCAAATTCTTTATCTTGAGCTACTAGATCCTCCCCTTTGCTTTCCGAGGTCTTCTTGACTGCCAATTCTTATTTCTGTCTTATATATATATATATATATATATATATAGGATATATATATATATATATATATATATATATATATATATATATATATATATATATATATATATATGTATATATATATATAGATATATATATATATATAGAAATAAAGTTTGGCAGTCAAGAAAACCTCGAAAAGCAAAGGGGGGGATATGGTAGTTCAAAACACGTAAAGAATTCGGAAAGAAAGAAAGTGGAGAAAAAAATGCCCGCCAGGTGGGATCCGATCCCACGACCTCCAGAATACCGGTCTGGTGCGATAACCACTACGCTACCGGCGGGGCTATTTTTCCCCTCCACTTTCTGGGTATTTATGTCAATGTAATTTTTGCTGTGCTTGGGGGTGGTAGCCAGCGCCACTCCGACTTCTCGGGGTGAAGGGGACCTTTTTTTTAACCCCCAGGCCGTGACTCGAGTGTCTACGACATGTCGAGAGTGGTCGACCAGCGTTGAACCCTCTTAAGCTTCCTATGGCACCAAGACTGCCAGAACAGAGGTCCTCGCTATGCATGTAGCGAATCAGTATAGGAAATGAGGGGCTCGTTGAAAATAAGACAGAAATAAAGTTTGGCAGTCAAGAAAACCTCGGAAAGCAAAGGGGAGGATATGGTAGGTCATTGAAACACGTAAAGAATTTGGAAAGAAAGAAAGAAAGTGGAGAAAAAATGCCCGCCAGGTGGGATCCGAACCCACGACCTCCAGAATACCGGTCTGGTGCGATAACCACTACGCTACCGGCGGGGCTATTTTTCCCCTCCACTTTCTGGGTATTTATGTCAATGTAATTTTTCCTGTGCTTGGGGGTGGTAGCCAGCGCCACTCCGTCTTCGTGGGTTCGGATCCCACCTGGCGGGCATTTTTAATAAAGGCCAAGTTTACTGTTGTCCATTTGTCTTGCTATTTTCCTAACGGAGGGAGCAAACAATAATCGAGAGGAAGCACATCCCGGCTCCTGGCCTCTGTGAATGCTCCGCGCAGTTTCAGCCATCTAAAATAACTTCTGCCTAATTATACTCTTATTTCCTGGACACTCTTGGGAATCAGCGCAATAGCCTATAGCGTACGTGTGGCCTCACAGGACCTGCTGTATATTCTCCCAATGGAGTAATTCTCTGATGGCGGAACGAAAGCCCTAATGGTCGGTCATAGTCAATTGAAATATCTATACACTACGTTTCGACAAAACATTATCCTCTAACGGCCAGGCTGACCTGACTTTATTATTGTTCTCGGAGTAATTTATTTTTCCTCACTCACCCTCAGTTGCGCTTTCAAAAGTGTCATTGAAAGCATACAGACAGCATTGGCGTTACTGTATACATGGGCGGCGAGAACGCGCTACAGAAGGGTGTCCTTTACCCACGTTAAATGCCTTCTGCTTTAGAGTTAAAGGGGCCCTGAAAGGCATTTTGAGCACACTAAATGAACTAGCGCAACCGTTAGATTGGGTCGTCAACGTACTCTGTGCCAAGTATTACTCTTTTACGCGCAGCGGAAAGCTCACACTTTTGTTGCAAAGTTTGTCGTTTTTTTCTCACCCTTTCCTTTGTGTTTTTGGACGCCGCCATCTTCACATGTCTACATCATCGATTCCCAGATGTTCGTCATGAGCTAGACATCCTGCTATTGGGCGGCTTTTTCACGCACTTCCGGCAAAGAGATGAGTCGTCTGCTCAGCGTCGGCTCGCCGGCTGATCTGCCAGCGGAGTGCCGGAGTGCTTGGGCATTTTACGACAAACGAAACAAATGTAAAACAAACGCTTAACCGTTTGTATTGAATGCAACACGGCCATAACACGACATGGATATTCTCTTACCTGAGTACGTTCCATAAAGAAAGCGCTGAAGCCCCGTGGCACTTCTTTCGTGCAATCGCAGAGAACGCCCTGAGCCGAATGCCCGGGTGTGACGCGGACATTTTATTCAACTTCAAAACAATCCACAGATGCGTTTCGAACGAACACAACGTCACAACATGCGTTGCAAGTCTGAACCGCGATTGACAGACGATGGGTTTCCTCCTCCTTCCCGTAGTAAATTCGGTACTCACCTCGCGCGCGGTTGCGGGAACGAACAGCAAGTCACTTAACTCTGGCGCACAAGCCGATGGCTTTTACCCACGCACACTGCACATACCCCATGCGAGGTTGAGTCGTACGTCGCTCGAGAAAGATAATCCAGACCATAGGAAGCACTATCCACCCGCAGAAGCACAACGTCGCATTTCATCGCGAAACAAAGGCGTCCACAACACACACCATCGCCTCTTGTAATGCCAAACGCATCTCGCACTTCCCAATGGGCGTGAGTGGTACGCCTGCAACAGCCACATGTCGCGAAGTGGGGCCCCAAGCTGAACCGGGATCACGCAACCGTAACTGATTTCTGGAGTGGTTTGTGCCTTGTTGCCAAGGCAACCGATGTTTGAGATTGTTAAAGAAATGGCGCTCGCTCCAGCGCTAGAAAGCTCAGAGCCGCGACGGAGCATGTTTTGCCAACGTTGCCGCTCTCCACCACGCGTCGCCCCAAGCTAAACTGGTCGCATGATTGAAGCATTTTGTGCACGGGTTCTGTATCGGTTTAACATACTATGACTTTTTCACATGCCGCCGCCAGGAATTACCACCGCCGCAAAATAAGACCCGGCACCAGCGGGGCCACATCTGATACGGCGCTTTTTGGATAAACAGTGCGCGGTGCATCAAGGGAACGAGCGCACGACCCTCCCCGTGCGGCTGCGAGTTCGCCGCCGATAAAAAGTCATGTGCCGCCAGCAACGTATACACCGCGAAAGGGCAAGGCCAGGCCGCCGCATACATGCGGCCAGATTTTTCGTTCGCTTTTCCAGCCTTGAGCGCAGTGCGGGATTCATGGTGTCAACAAAGCTTGCCCGTAGCAGACGACAGTTTGAGCAGCGCAATAGCGGAAGTACGTCACCGCTGCGGAGCGCAGCATCATGGGAGGCAAGGCTTGCGCGCCGTCAACAGCGGAGAGTAAGTCGAAAGGAGGAGGAAACGCGGAGCGACGATAATGCGCGGTTTTTGATTTACGATTTCTCAGCTAATACTCATCGCTTTAATAAAATTCTTGCGGGAGGAGATTGCAAATACATTGCTTTATTTGGGTACATGTACATTCATGCATCAGCGGAAGGTATTTCAGGACCCCTTTAAAACTTTCTTTGTGTTAATAACTCGTTCGACGGCGCTGTGTTTTGGCAGTTTCCCGCCATGTTGACCCAGATCTTTTATCAGCTGCATTGACACTTTGTTTGGTCCGGCTACCAATTTCGGGGGGATGTTCGGCGTTTCCAAGGTGAACATTCCTGTCCTATGGCAATTTTCTTTCCGTGGCCATGTTGCATTTGTTACGTTTGTCGAAGCTGGGACTTTTCCGAAAGTCTTACGTAATAATCTCTCATAACGGAGTGTTCATTCTAATGTATTACCGTTATCATCCTGCACGCAGGTTTGCCTGCATGCTTCAGAAAATGCGGGAACCTTTCCGGCGCGCCTTTATTTCTCTAGTGTACATGTTACATATATCCCGCGTTCAACCTCCACGCTTGTAGCACGATAATAGATGGCGCTGTAGTGGCAATCTTAATCAGCTTATAGTAATCGCCTGAATTTTTTGCTACTGAAACGGTTTCTGTGCGTTCTTTTGTGAGTACGGTAAGGAATTGGGCTAGTTGGTTGTGCATACTGATACAAAGATGAAGAGCCATTCACCAGGTTACGACGTTCAGCGCCTGTTTGTATAAAAAAGAATGTTTCTTTTTCTGTTTCCCTCCTTTCCAATTATATCTTGTAACCGTTAATTTCTACGTGTTTTTATGACCAAACAAATATTGCACTTCTAATAAATCAGTTGTTTGTTTGCGCTCGTGCTGTATACTTCGTCCGTGTGTCTTCTTCAAATTGTGTTCCTTGTAACCTAAGGCGCATTCTATCAACGTGCGTTGTTTTCCTCATCACTTTTTTCTTGCAACGTTCATTCTCTTATTATCATATATGGCGGGCCAACGCAGCACTCAGGGTCAAGCCACCACAAGAAAGGCACGAAAGCAGTTGCGGGCCTAAGAAGTGGCTCCGGCTCAAAACACGAGCTCTTCAGTGGTGAAAATATCTCTGCTCCCGCTCGCGCGCCCATATGTTGGGTCAGCGCCGTATACGGTCCGGGGGGTTTCAGTGGCACCGCATTGTTGCGCGGGGGGACTTCTCGCTCGCGCCGATTTTAGTGCGCAGCCTTTTGGTGGCCGCCTCTGGGCTCAGCCGCGTCGTCGTCGTAACCGATTGAACGATGGCAAGACCAAACAGTGAAAGAAAGCGAAGGAGGAGAGTGGAGGAGAGTGTCGCGAAGACCGAATCGTGAAAGAAAGCAAAGGGGGAGAGTGTCGCGAAATTGTGAGGGGAAAGCGGTTCGCCGGGGCGGCACGAGCGCTCTCCGAAAGGCGAGGGAGGGGGGAGGGGGCAGTATGCTGTGCCCGCACGAGACGCTCGTCTGCGCGACGCTGGCGAAAACCTGAGGGGGCGTGCGCATGACGATGGTGTCCGTTCCCTGCATAAGGCGCGGGTCGCGGTCCCTTCGTGAGACGCACTTCGCGCCGCCGACGCAGAGGCTCATCATCGCTGCCGTCGAGAGAACCCACGAATGAATGCTGAGCGCACTGCTGCTGCGCCCAAATATCGCATTAGGAAGTATCTAATCGCCAGCCAATTTTTTTTCCTTCGTGGTCAACACTGCCGACGACGCCGACTTTTCTGCGACAAGAGGCTGTTAACGCTACTCGTCCATAAGATTTCTATATTACTGAGACGAATGTTCCTTTAACGTGATTCAATGGCGACGCGTGCTTACTGATCATATGCAATTGTACATTGAGCAATGTGTGTGGAGGTATCTGAAGGGGGCTGTGACCTAAAGATAAAGCTCATTTTATTCCATTGTTTAAGGGAGGTATTGTATTCTATCGCGCCCCTTATCAAGGTTCATTGTTTCCTCTATAATGACAGCTAGACAGGCTGTCATTGATAAGGCTATGGGTAGTAAGGCAGTCCATGGCGAAGCGGTTAGAGAAAGCGTCTTGCTTTCTTTATGTTTTTCGGCGTCAAGAGTGCCCAATCTTGTTCTAATGTCCGTGCGACTGTTTTTATTTTAGCGCTAATTTTCTTCAAACACATAGAGAAGGCTCTTAGAGAAAGTACGAAGAGGCAGCTGGCATCTCACATTTCCACGCTGCTCTGGTATAGCTGTTTTAGTCACCGCCGTGATCAGTGCGTATGTTTGCCCTCCGTTCATGGCTGTGTCTTCTCGAAATGATGCCCCCTAAATTGTCAATTTGTTTGAGCTTTGGGAGCACTTTTGCGTATCCACGGAAAGTGTAATGCCGAGCCGAGGCTTTTTAAACATATTGCAATTGTTCTGAATTTCTGCAAAATATCTGGGTCGCTCCATATAAGTCCGTCTGACCCTCTATTCCCTTGAAACAGAACGGGAATTGAAAACCAGAACATAGAAAAAAAGGCCAGAGCCTGTGGTCGCGTGCGTGTGCCGATACCCCGCTAAGAGATCTATAGAAAAGAACCGAGTGGGTTACTCTGGAATTCGGGAGGTCGACACGAGGAAAGGAAAAACGCACCCCATGACATCGCTTTGTTATCAAGCGCACACTAAAGTTTCAATAATGTTTAGGCACTGAAAGCTGAATAGCTTTTTGCTTTAACCGAAAAATCACACCCTGCGTAGCTCTTTCGGCTTTTGTTCGGCGACAAACGATGCTTTGTTTGTTTGGAGCTCACCGCTCCTGCCTTCCGATTCAATCTTTCTTTGAGGCAAAAATGGGCACGTCACAGACCGAACCGACAGAGTCATCGTGGTGCTGTCACTTAAGAGATGTATAAAATTTCCGCAATAATGCATGGTGCTGATCAGTACAAAGTGCGCATGAGCGCAACCGGTTTCGGCCTTTCTCTGCACTCCCAGTAGTGGTTTGGAACACCGTATACCGACCGGGACAGTTTCCCTTTTCTGCTGTAACTCTCTATTAGTGTCGTGTGAGTATATTCCGAATTTCCGCGCTGTTTTGGGGTTTAAAGTAAGTATGGAGAGGTATTTAAGGAACTAGGAGAGGTTAATTAAAAATAGGGCTCAATGACAGCCGACAAAACTCAGGTGTTGGCCCATCGTGGTTACCGAAGCAAGAGCTCGAACTCTGATGGGGCCGTCGTTTTCTCAGCAGTCGCAGATGGCGCGACCAAGAATCAAGTGTTCCTGTGCTACTGGGGAAGCTGGTCGCACTACCGGGACGGCGCGGGCAAGTTCTCGGTGGATAACATCGACGCGTCTCTGTGCACGCACCTGGTCTACGCCTTCGCCAAGCTGGACAACGGGGTCATCGCGGCCTTCGACCCCTACCTGGATCTCAAGGACAACTACGGACTGGGTACGTGTGTGCTGGGCACACAAGCGCATGTCAGTGCGGCTAAGGTTTACGCCGCAACGCTTATCTTACGTTTACACGGCTGCCGTCGGGCGAAGGCCGGGATGTTTGTTTTCCGATACGATTATAGATATCACCATTCATAGACAGGTACTTGTAACGTCCCTTACAAAGCCGTGTCGACGTTCTTGCCCTGTGCATCAAATTTCTGTCTCCAGAACAAAATTCCTTGAAATAAAGCGAGAAAGAGATAGCGACATGATATTAATATTAATGAGATGAACACAGGAGAGGGGAGAGAACACGTGTTAAGCCGGGTTCGGACCGCTGCCGCAACTTTCAAATATCTTTAAAAAATGACGTCATTTCACGTCACAGCAAGCCGGACTGCGTGACACACCGTTTTTTTTTCTTTTACGTAAATAGATCACGATATGACTTTTGCGTCGGTAGTCTGAGCATAGCCTTACTCACAACACTTCAAGTAGTCACTAACAAATTAGTATTCGCCCTCAAGCACCCGTCAACTGGCCCAGCAACAAGTTCTTAAGATGTGAGTATGGCGATGATTTGCGGGGGAGGGCCGAGATTTGGCGAATATGAGGCATTAAATAAATTAGTATTTCATTTTCTTGGGAAGTCAGCATTGGGCTATGCTGCTGAACGGAACATTTGAAAACATTTTGTTGAGCTGAGATTGGGCAAGTACGGCCTGATCAGGTGTTAGTATTATGGCATGGTGCAGGACGAGGCGTACCAGTACGACCCGTTGCACTGAGGTGGTGTAGTTGGCAAGCGGCTTGCGGAAGAGTTGTCCCCGTTCCAGCGACGAAGATACAAATGCCAAACTTTAGTGCATGGTGAGCGGAGGAAAACGACGGCGCAGAAACACTGCTGTGTGAAAACATGGCAATCGAAACAGGCAAAGTACCGACGTCGAGCTCTGTCCCTAGCGCGCTGACTCAAGACAAAAGCTTTTAGTCTCCGCTGCAATGGTAAAAGCGACAACTTTCAAAGCAGAGTCCACGCCCAATCGAAAACGCTTTCGTTGACTCGAAGAGGCGATGAGTCAGACACAGCGAACAGCCGACTAGAGGGATGTAATTTTTCATGAAATTTTGAGGGGCGTGTAAAAAAAAAGTTTCTTTTATGTTTTTTTAAGAAAAATATGAAAAATTAAAAAAAAATACGATTCCGCACAGATCCATAAAAAATTCGACATATTTCTTACGGCGGAAGCCTTAGATGTCTCATCAAACGCGAAAAGTGACCGTATTTGCTGGCGATTACACGAATGAAAACAAATTACGCCAGCTCTAAAAAAGAACACAAGTGAACAAAATATGCATGGAAACTTATTTGGGTTCCAATGGGTTTTGAACCCGGGTCGCCAGGAGCCGCAGCCCAGTGTGGTAACTGCAGCAGTAACCCTGTACCATGACGGGATGGAAGAAAAATTATCTGGATGCGGGCCGCATCGCAGGTGAACGTGACGCCACCGCAAACACGATGCAGCAGTAATCTCTGGCTTTCGCCCTCTAATCACTTAAAATATTTCAGTGCCCGATGAATTTCTCCGTTTACACTGAATAGAATGTTTTTTTATGCTGCATCACAAAAGTCCCAGCAGAGGTTCCGCTCTCAAAATCTGCGCAGGATTTTACGTTAAATCATTGGTTTCAGAAAGCGTTTTCCCTCACTGCAGACTAGTCGCATCACAACAAATTTCCCAGGAGAAGCTCTCTGTTTTACTGCAAAATAGTATTAGCCTCACAGAGAAGCTGCTGGACCTCGGCGTGCACAACACGCTCGAGGAGATGGGAGAGGCACAAAGAGCCGCCCAGCTCGAGTGGCTCGCGGCAACCAAAACCGGAAGAGCCATCCTGAAGAGAGTGGGCGTAGATCCCGACTCGAGCAAGGACGGCTACGGCCGCACGGCAGAGATCCCGGACTGGGTACGAAGGAGAATGAGAGTCTATCCCATTCCAAAGAACATGAGCCCCGAACACAACCGGGAACGGAGAGCGGCGAGAGACAAGGCAATGGTGGAATTGCACGCGGAGCTGCCCGGGGACGAAATACGTCGACGCCGCGGAGTATCGAGAACGCGGGGCATTCACGGCGGTGGTCATCGACGCCAAGACCGGCGGTACGATCACCGCGGCGAGCGTACGCACGAAGGAGGCGCGGTGCGCGGAGGAGGTGGCGATTTCTTTAGCCATCTCGGATCCGGACTGCAAGACCGTGCTGTGTGACTCTAAGAGTGCAGTGCGAAACTATGCCAAGAACAGAGTATGTTGTAAGGCAGTGCGGGTGCTCGCCGCGCTGGACCTCAAGGATAGAGATGTGACAGTTAACTGGTTTCCGGCCCACGCCGGGAACGAAGTCTCGGAACATTACCAAAACCACAACGAGACGGCGAACTCGACCGCGCGAGAGTTAACAGGCCGCGCGGCCGTAGCGAACCCGTCTGCGAAATGGTGGGTGGAGACCAAGGATTGGCTGGCCACATATAACGAAATAACGAAGCACTACAGGCTAAGCAGGAGGAGAATGGCGCCGCCCGACCCGAGTCTGACTCGGGAACAGGCGGTGGTGTTCAGACAGATGCAGACGGGTTCGCTACTGACCCCAGTCATTATGAAACACGTGTGCCCCGAGGACGACACGTGCAAGGTGTGTCACAGTGCGAGAGCCACTGCGGCCCACCTGCTGTGGGACTGTACGGCAAGGCCCAGCGAAGCGGCAACAGCAACAACGATCCCGCCGTGGTTCGAGGCTGCGGCGCGGAGCAACGACAAGAACGACTAACTCCAGGCCGTCCAGCGGACCCTGGCTGCCCTTGAAAAGCAGAAGCCGGTCGAAAGCCGAGAGGGCTCGGCCCCCATTCAGGAGCGGCTGAAGGTCCTCGAGGGGAGTAGAGAGGCGGCTGCCGAATAGAGGGTCTTAGACGGGATGACGTAGGCCGCGTCATGGTGCTCCATTAGGGACACCACAGCAGGTGATTCAATAAAGTCTTTACTCACTCACTCATTAGCCTCACCCCCCACCCCTTGTTTTCATTCCGGTGAAGCGGATTTACTCGGCGCTGCTCCGGGGCTCCTCCTCACAACCGCGGACCCCTCTTTCACAATGGTTATCACAACGCTATTCCCCTCGCCACAAGCTATGGCTCTTTCACAAGTTTCGCAGTCGGCTGACAGCAGCCGTAGCGCCGTTATCAGATGATTGCGGTGAATCAACAGCAGCGCGAATGGACGTAAAAACGCCCAAAGTCACCGCCACCGCCGCCGCCGAGAATATAGCCGCGGCCGTTGCCGCCAATAATTTCACCTCGCCCTCTAGCTGCGGGTCCCTGCCGGTTGAAAGCAATCTGACAAGGCAGCAACTTGCCCCGTTGGAACGCCGGCGTGAGCACATAATTCTACTTTAGCTTGAAAGCCATTGCGAGCGACATTCTCGCGTCGGCGGCCCTCGGCGGTCATAGTTTTTCTGGCGGAAAAGTAACAATAGCTCTTAGTATGGCCGCATATAAAGTCTTTCTCTCTGTCTTCGCCAGGGTACTTCACGCCTAGTTATGCGCCCACCCTCTGTTGCCGGCTTAGGCGTGCACGGGTTGGCGGTGAAGGGAGGGGGCATGCGCGCATAGCAGGCCCTGGTCGACGCCGCTACCGATGACATACCCGTTGTGGTGGTGGCAGATTTAAACGTGGGAGTCTCATGGCTCAATCCACCCTGTCAGCTGTCCAGCGCAATCGAGCGGTTTGGGTCTGGGTTGGGGTGTTGCACACACAATGAGATGCCTACGACTTCGCAGCAAAAGGGACACTTACGTGTATCTGCCAGAATAAAGGTCGAGGCCTTCGAGGTGTTCACTTGCTATGGTACGGACGTATGTCGTTCGCTTGGAGGAAGAAGAGTGGAAAATGAAGATGCGCCAGCCCGAACACAAGCGTAAATGGGCGCGAAAACAACGAAGAGGAGCTGCGACCGCCGTTGCCGCCTCAAGTTTCAGGTGGTCTAGTAGCTTCGAATCCCTCCCTGATGAACAGCAACTGGCCCGCTTGAAACGCCAACGTGGGCCAATGTCACTTGTTCAGCTTTCAGAGCGACATGTTCGACAGTGCCTTTCACTTCCAAGCACCCGCTGACGACCAGTTGCCAGTTTATGCGTTTCCCTGTTTAGGGAGAGGGGGGGAGGGGATGGGCAGCTAAAGGTTTCATGCCGTTACCGATGGCGTGCCCGTTGTGTTGGCGTGAGGTTTAAACGCTGCCCCCAAACAGCCCAATAGACCCGTCCGGTGTCTTCAGTGGTAGAGCGGATTGCGTTGGCGTGTTACACAAACGGTAGGATGCCTACGACGCTGGAGGGAAATAGACAGGTCTACGTTTGTCCGCTAGGACAAAGTTGGTGTCTTTCCAAATTTCAATAAGATAATCGGCTAGGAAGTATGATCAGTCGTAAGTTACAAGCAAAGGTGCTGGGTTTCGTGCACTCCATGGAGGACGTGAAGCTTTGCAGGTCATCCTTCTTCACAGAGTGGAAGGGCACTAAATTTTTTTAGATGCAAAGCATCTCTTAGTCGACCCTCCGTCGTCCGGCGTCCGCACCTCTCCTCCTCTCCACAACAGCTGTGATAACGCCGATCTCTCTCTCCCCTCCTCCTCTCCACACTACCTGTGCGCTAGCGCGCGCTGCTCCTCCTCTTCCCTCTGCACACCAGCTTTCCAACCACGTGCATGCGCGCTGCCCCTCCTCTCCACTCCCTCTGCTCTGCAAATAAACCCGTCCGCGCTCCGCTCAGTTGCTTCTTCGGTACTGCGCCGTCTGATTACTGCAAATGGACGCCAACGATTCCGTCAGCGAACTGGCTGGCACACCTTCAACTAGCGCCAGCCAGCACACTGTCAGAACCGCGAGCACCTCCGAAGACAAGGCTGCACAGAGGAGAGCTCGTGACGCCGAACGTAAACGGCAGCGTCGAGCAGCGGATTCCTCGCTTCGAGAACGAGAAGCCGCTTTGAAACGCCAGCGGCGAGCAGCTGATCCAGATGGCGTTCGGCAACGTGACAACGCTTCGAAACGCCAGCGTCGAACAGCGGATTCCTCGCTTCGAGAACGAGAAGCCGCTTTGAAACGCCAGCGGCGAGTAGCTGATCCAGATGGCGTTCGGCAACGTGACAACGCTTCGAAACGCCAGCGTCGAACAGCGGATTCCTCGCTTCGAGAACGAGAAGCCGCAAAACGTTCCCCACTACTCGATAAATAAAGAAGACATTTAAATTAAGACGCTACTACACGTGTCTTTACTCTAACAACCAATTAACACGCTACTACTCCACGGCTTTGCATCCCCTCAGGGTTCCCACGTGGGAAGATGGTGTAATTTTTTCAGCCTTACCCTAGTTGAAAAAAACAAACAAAAGCAAAACAAAAAAACTGTTTTTTCCTAAAGCGTCTTTTTTTTTTTTTACTGTTCACATCTCTACAGCCGATGCGTCGAGCCCTCGCATGCACAGTGTAGTCTTGGGTAGCGCCGCAACCTTGACCCCGCCAGCAGCGGGGCACTTAGGGACCTTCAGGATTCTTTCGGTGTGGTGGCTTCGCCGTGGACCACTGAGCCTCTGCAGAAAAGTCCGACGGCGAGTCGCGTTGCGCGATGTGAAGCCTGAGCGCCGCGTCAAAACTCAGCACAGTTGATTTTTAACAGCCATCAGAAACACTTCAAAAGAAAAAAAATCTTGACAGAGTTACGCTGCCTTGTACCCCAACAGGCGGCAAGGACAAGGAGGCAATTGTGGGGACGTGGCTCTATACGTATCGACAAACCACCTGTTACAGATGCGTCTCCCGTAAACCCTATAAATGCCGACAATTTCGAGAACATTTGGTGTGCACCGAAAATAGCGCTAGCCGTATTAGAAGTAGGAGAAGGCAAACAATGCGATAAAGGTAAGATAAGAAAGTCTGGGTGCGAAGGATGGATTGTGGTAGCGCGGTATAGAAGCAGTTGGAAGTCCTTAGTCTCTAACTGGGCTACTGCTGTAGATGAGGGTGATGAGTAGGAGGAGGTGGTAGATTACTTAAATAATGAAAGGAGCAGCTCGCATTCATTTTGCTTTTACTCGTCTCAAGTAGCAAGCCCCGTGAAGGAGCGGGGCTCACCTGCTAAGCTGCATTAAATGTTAATGAGAAAATCATCAGGTGGCTTACTTAGTGAAAAAGACGGACGGATTGTGGCGTCTAAGACAGCCGAAGAGCTCCTTAACCACCTGCGACATTTAGGTGGCTCCGGCATAAAATTTGCATGCAGATGTACAAATTAGCCAACGCCCGGGGATTTTTTTTTTGTTTCGCGCGAGTCCCGATTCTCACACATAGTTACATATCCACAGAGTGCAACATACCCCCACAGGTCGATCGGCAAACACTTATAACCGGGCTTTCTGTGGCGGCTCGTAAACTCACATTGGCTGCGACACGTGCCGTAGGGCCTGCGGCAGAGAAAAACGCAAAAAATAGATGCCCGTCTGTTCGCTGCGAAAGCGGGGATGCTCCAGCCTGGTTACGCTGATGCTTTCGCATTCACAAGCAGTAAGAAGTACTTAAGCGCACAGAGTTATACCCCTGTCAAACGTGCCTATTTAAGTGCACTTCCGCCGAGTGCACTCGGGATTCCCAAGTGACATTTAGGCTGCGCGCTGCTAAACGACGAAATAAAGTGCCCTTGGCCGTGATGTCAGTGACGATAGCCGGCGTGCAAAATATACTTGAAATTCTCCTCTTTATCACGTGAGGAATGAAGCAAACATTTCGTTGTGTTTTCATTGTTTTTAAAATCGCAATCGGTGCCTCGCACAAGACCACAAAAAACAGAGTCGGGACGGCGACTGAACACCGGCGCTGATATCTTCACTTTTATTCACTGCGCAGTGAATGACATCAGCATTATTGGTGGGAGAAAACTATCTGAAAGTTTTGAAAACAACAGAAATAGGCTGAAGCAGGAACACAATCACAGGGCCACAAGAAACCACCTACGAAAAGTACGAGAACGCCGCAGAGAACGGCTGCCATGGAGCAAAACACCCACCAGGCGGCGCTGGCACGTTGTTGAGAGAGAGATTATTTTCTTATTTTTCGTCGCTGCTTCAATTTTTGTAAAAGTAAATAAGCAATATATCTATAAATAACTTTTAACGTTACTGATTATCATCTAAACGCTCACGGTTTTATGTTAATTTTTCCGATTTACGGACTTCTGTTGACGAGATTACTCACTTGGCGAGCTGGCCCCGGTAAAGTGTGTTTGGGGAGCACACTCAGCTTAAAATGCGTTCCTTGTAAAGTGTCATTCGCGTTTGCCGTTTAGCTGCTCCCGAATGACATTTTAGCCAAGTGCACTCCGTGTAAGTGCACTTAAATAGGCACGTTTGACAGGGGTATTATTTTTTAAACATGAAACCGTTTTATTCCCGGATACACGAAGATTTCTCATACGTCATATCCGTCACGGAAGTGACTCCAGTACAACGAAGCAAGCGGCCTGTAAAGCGTGCACCCCTGCACACAGGGTCTTCTTGCGGGGAAGCAACCTTCAGTAGTAAAGAGTACGTTATACTTAGGGTTGTACGTTTTCGGGTTTAACACGAAAGTGTTTTATGCCGAAATACACCAAGATTTCACTGACGTCATATCCATCACGGAAATGACACCAGTATTTTTTTGCCAAAGCGACCCGCCAGCAAGACGTCACTCGCCAAGCGCACCCACAAGGCGACCGCCATACCGCAAATCATGCTCAGCTGCAGATTTCGCTGCACATTGCACTTTAGTGTTTTACCGATTGCTATGACAGTGGAATCAACCACACTTTTTTTTTCATCTGTCGCTCTCATACGCGTCGCCGCGCAGGCATGTACGAGAAAGTGAACCGCCTGAAGGAGACTCATCTGCATCTGAAGACACTCCTGGCCATCGGCGGCTGGAACGAGGGCTCGGTCAAGTACTCACAAATGGCGTCCACTCCCGCCGGCCGCCAGCGCTTCGCCCAAAGCGTGGTAGCCTTCCTCGACAAGCACGGCTTCGACGGCCTCGATTTCGACTGGGAGTACCCGGCTGCAAGAGGAGGGGTGCCCCAGGACAAGGAAAACTTCGTTCTGCTGCTACAGGTACGCACGGACAACAATGAGACGAAAAGGGTTTCGTTTGTACGTGTTGTTCTTCTTGGAACGTGCTTGTCGCACGTATACTGGTATCTCGGAGCATGTGAATCGAAGTAACGCGAAATGTTTACTCTTGTGCCATTGTGCTGCTATTTTTTAAACATGAGTATCCCGCTAATCGCTAGAAGTATCGTAGGGAAAAGTTCGAGGTGTAAACCCACCGGTCACTCGTTCAGTCCCTACACTATACGTATCTGCAAGTTGCCAAAATGAGAGCAGGTCGTACTGAATTGTTTGGTTTAATGCCTCCACCAGATAACTAAACATAAAAAAAAACCAGTAACTGTTGCAAACTGGCAAAGTGGTGCAGATTGTGATATTTGTAACAGTGGCGAATCAATTGATTGGATGTTAGTAACTGCAGCAAAAATTAAAAAAAGAAGGTTCAAACATTCGAAGCAGTTTAAGGTCATTTATAAAAGCTTTAGCTGTTTTTCTGGCGCTGAAGACTCTGTATTATAACGTACGCTTCTTTCTTTCTTTTTTTCCCCCTATCTCACAGGAGCTTCGGAGTGTCCTGGAGCCAAAAGGACTGCTCCTTACAGCGGCTGTGTCAGCAGGGAGCTCGACCGCTGATGCAGCTTACGACGTGCCAGCAATTACCAAGTGCGTGGAAAGTCCGCGGTGCATATAAGAACATTACGCCATAGTTGGAGTAAAAATAGAGCACAGAGGGGAAGGGCACATGCAAGGTATGGGGCACATGCCTTCTTTATGGCACGAATTCGTGTAAAAAATGGGCGAATCCCGCCACACTGTGCGGCTGTTGTGCTGCGCGTGCAAGGCGCGCGTCTTGATGACACACTCAGCACCGGACTCACGGCTCGACATCTGTGACGCTAAAATGGCGTTTAGTTCCGGCACCTATCGCAATGGTGTCTACTCTCTGAGGAGAATCACCGGAGGGTACGCGTACTGCCAGGCACATCGGATTCGATGGGGCCTTATGTTCACGATATGGCCTTATGTGGCGTCCCTGAGTCATCGCGTGTCGCTCGAAAGTAAGAGAATAAAACAAAAAAAGACGGAGGATATCTACGCTTGTGGGACATAAGATGTCGCCGTGAAAGCGTGCGGCTACGAAGCGTTGCTGAATAGCGTGTGAGCGCGACAACTGTAGTGTTTTCAAGTGTAGATTCTGTAAGCTCTGCGACGGAACCAGCGCTTGGCCGCATTTCGCCATCCATCGTTTGGCAGAACGAGCTTGTGTCGGTGACAAGGCTGCGGGACATTCGGAAAGTAATCCGCAAACTCGTGTAATTTGACGGTATTTACTGAACCCAATTTGTAGTTAGGACAAATGTTAGTTCTTTTCGGTTCACAACCTCGTCCCTCTATCGGTTTTCGAAAGCCTCGCGTAAATTTCGGCCACTTTTTTTTTTTTTTTACTTGGGGGAACGAAGTGCTGGTACCGACGTCCATTCCAGCGGGGTAGGCGCTTTGGTGTAAAAGCGTCAGTTCCGGGCATGGACCGCGACTGTGCGAGCACTGACTGGGGGGAAGGAGAGAGAGAGAGAGAGAGAGAGGAGAGAGAGAGAGAGAGAGAGAGAGAGAGAGAGAGAGAGAGAGAGAGAGAGAGGAGAGAGAGAGAGAGAGAGAGAGAGAGAGAGAGAGAGAGAGAGGAGAGAGAGAGAGAGAGAGAGAGAGAGAGAGAGAGAGAGAGAGAGATTTACTTGGCAGTTGCAGCACTAAGATCGCGCATCCTTTCTTCTCTGCCCTAGTATCAGTGCCGGCGAGCCTGCTGGCACGCTTCCTCATTTTGTAAAAATGTAAATAAACCCGTTGAGTTTGCTCTAAGCTCTCCCCTAGTCCTGGCTCGACGAAGCGACGGCGACCGGCCCCGCTACCAGCAGACTGCGGTCGCTACAACTCGCAACAAGACGCTACAATTTCCACACTCCAGTTGTCGCTGTTCCCGTCAGGGCACCGCGCACTTGTGGCTGCCGCCGTTGTTTTCGGCCTGCGGGGGATGACGTGTTTCCGCGGGCGCTTGATTATAGCTACATCAGCTGTGGAAAATCGCTCAATGAGCCTGTCACACCCGTGTTTAAAAGCTACTTATTTTCGTCTACTTCTACTCATAGATAAAAAAAAAACAGCGTAGTTTAGAGGGGCCCATTAGGTTTGGCACGGGTGAGAGGGTAGTTCGTAGAACAATCGCTGCGTCGTCTCCACAGCCACGGCCCCTCGAGGGGCCGTGCCACAGCCTTGTTAAGCCGCGCTTAAGCACGCGCAATGTTGGCTTTGCAGGTACTTGGATTACATCTCAGTCATGGCTTACGACTTCTTCGGGTCCTGGAACAGCTACACAGGACATTGTTCTCCACTTGGGGCCCGTGAAAACTGCAGCGAGGAGGAGAAAGCATTCAACGTGGCAAGTCTGCTTTACAATCAGCGTTGTCATTTGTCTTTTTTTTTTTTTGAGGCCCAGCATTTAGATTTATGCGAATGGGCAGTAGACTTAAATTAGCTATTGTTGGCGTTTCACCTCGGGGAATGTTTTTTAACGAAAAACAACAAATATACCATATGTCACATCACTCTGGCGTAGTTACGTAAGTTGTGCTCTTATAATGGGCTTGCAAAAAATACCCACAAGCTTCTTTACTTCTTTCGCACTTCAGAGCATCCTGAAAGCGGTATGCTATTCGATAGGATCCAAGCAACAGATAAGCAAAGCGTACTCTGCTTCCCATTTATCCCGCTGTTGGATTGTCGAGCCCTTTCATTTGCGTGACTTTTATGTTGCTGTTTTGGTTATTGAGCACTTTCAATGCTGCACTACGAAGATTTCGCCATCTGTGGCGCAGTTTCAGGTAAAATGACATACCTGAAGGGATACAGGTGTGGGTGTAAACATTCTTCGAATCCTTTACCGGACCAGAGCCGTATTTGCACGACTTCAACGCGCCCCAGATTGTAACGCGCAAGTAAGACAAGGTACGAAAATTAAGGCCTATACGGCATTCTGTAGTGCATGAAGCCGCTTGGCTCCCGTGACTTTCCCTTTTTTGATCTTTTAATTCCTTTGATGCCCTGGGGCGCAATAAAAAAAAGTTTGACGTGGTTTTTGCCGCTCAGATCGAAGACAAGACACCTTGTACTTGGCAGAGGACAATTTATTTGACGCATGCAACTGTAGCAGAAAAGATCCCTTGGGCTTCATAAACTTGCTTATTCAGTTCCTGTTGGCATTAAAACTGGAGAAAACTTGAGAAAGCTTGCAATTTAAAGTGCCTTGATTTTTAATTAAGGAATGGGGGCACCAAAAATTACTCGTGATGTTGACGGACTGTATTGACTTGAGTTAAATTTCGCGCGGAGTTCGTAGCAATTCTGTTGGCCGCTTTGAAGCCGAATTTGGTTTTGAGTCCGATTATAACGCGCACATAAATTGGAAGGCTACTTTTAGTTAAAAAAAAAGGAGTGCGTTAAAATCGTGCAAATATGGTATATTGCGTCGGTCATTTTGTGATTTTTATGCGCAGATTTAGGCACATTTTAAACGAAAAAAGTGCGTTCGGAAGTGCCGCTCCCCTTGCACCATTCCCCCGGGCGATTTGTGACGTCGGTTATGAAGACAGAGTGACAGGCTCGCAAGGCGTAAATTTAGCGTATTCCTGGCACGTTTAACGTGAACGGCCCGTCCGCCCCTTAATAGAGTTATAGCAGACCGGAGATCCGGTCCCGGTACGGTATACGGTACCCGGTAGCCGACCGGCGCTACAGCGCGTGCGCAGAGGTGTTACCATACCGGGACCGGATCTCCGCTCTGCTAAACCTCTCTAATGTCGTCCTTACCAAAAGCAGTCGCAGGAGAGAAAGGTTGCGAAACTGTTGCAACGCAATGGTTGCAAGATTATTTTTTTCTTTCTTTCCTCCTTCGCACGCTGACATGATCGAAACCTGTGCCCATGCAGGAGAGCGCCACCAGGAGGTGGCTCGCCAACGGCGCGGACCCCGCCAAGCTGGTGCTGGGCATGCCCCTGTACGGTCGTACGTTCACGCTGGCCAACCCGAACAACTCGGGCTTCCTGGCGCCCACCACGGGACCCGGGCCTGCGGGGCCGGTGACCAGGGAGCCCGGATACCTCGGCTACAATGAGGTGGGTCTCAGCTGATATGTGGTGCGCTTAATCGACCAGATACAGGGTTCGCACTAAAAAACAGCGCAGGGACGAGAACGGAAGAGGTGACAAACTAGAGTGGCGACGAACAACTGAAGTACGATTTAAGCTTCCATTGCATACATGGAGGGATATCTTATCCTATCGTACTTCGTACGATAGGATAAGATCGTACTTCAGTTTTTCGTCAGCGCTCTAGTTTTTCACTTCTTCCGTCCTCGTCCCGGCGCTGTTTTTTAGTGTGAATAATGTGTACCCAACTAGCCCAACGTCAAGCCTTAGTCAGATACAGGGAAACCCCCAAGGTGGAGTAAGTTTCTGCGAAGGAAAGTTTGGCATTCACCTGAATGCAGCCATACGGCTACAAAGGAAAACTATACAGCTTTCTCAGCTGTACAGCTTTACAGCTGTACAGGTTTAAAGCTATACAGCTTTCTCAGAGAAAGATGTATAGCTTTCCTTCGTAGCCGTATGGCTGCATTCAGGTGGATGCCAAACATTCTTTCGCATATTGTGCGCTTGACAGTATGGATGAGAATATACCCAATTAACGAATATCTGACATTCAAAGTTTGTATTGATCTTCTCAGTGTAGCAAGGCAGAGCAAAGCAAACCCGAGATAAGCGAAGTAAACCAGAGCAGAGCAGAGCAGAGCAGAGCAGAGCAGAGCAGAGCAAAGGCGAGGCAAGGTAAGACAGGACAAGGAGAGCCAAGGGCGGGAGAGGAGAAAAGATTGAAGGGAGGAAAGGGAAGGAAGGTCAAGGGAAGGAAATGTTGCATGGCGGGGTTTTAGCCAGAACACGGCGCTGTTGGGTATAAATTAGGGACGCGTATATGACGAAACAGAGGGATACGACTCGATAGAGGGATGAACTACGGAAATTCGGGAGCGAATGGTGCACTCATCTAGCGCTTGATAGACGTGTCTGAAAGCCTTTGGGAGAGGCCTTCGTCCTGCAGTGGACACAATCAGGCTGATGATGATGATGGTGATGATGATGGGGCAACAAAGCGTGCCCATTACTATCTCATCGAGAAGACCAGGAGTTTAATGAACGTGAAGGGAGCTTAGTCGCGTTGCTTGAGTGCGATTTACATCCTCTGTATTTGAGACACTATGCCGCATTGAAATTGCACATCTGTGACCACAACCTCACAACTAAAATTGTATTCGTAAACTCCAGTCTAATTATCGACTTACAGGGCCTGCTGCGAAGCTCTGAAATGAACGATAGATGTGCGTAAGAACAGCGTTCAGGCAACCACCCCCACATTCAAAAGCAAATGCTGCACAGTGCATACAGTAAAAAAGCAAAACAAAACAAAAAAACAAAGCCGTACGTTCGCTCAGTTGTATACTTACTAGAAAACAACTACACAAGAAACTAGTGAAAAGGTGCGAATTTAACGTAGTAATAAAAAGTGAGAATGTTTCGTTTATTTTTACAGATTTGCAGCCAGCTGAAGTCTTGGACATGGAAGATAACGCGAGACCCTCGTGTGGTGGCACCGGTGGCAGTGAGTGGGAATGTATGGATCGGCTACGACGACGCTGAGAGTCTCACGGCAAAGGTAAGAAGGCAGATTACTTTTATTTACAGCGAAGCTCTGGATTTCTTTCGATTTTTGTGGGCCCGTCGGATACAAAAGCGCTTTCGCGCAAGGTCAACTTTACAGGGGAAGTTAATAATTTAAAACAAGACACACAAAGTCAGCACATGCGCATGATGGCTTAACCGACATATTTTATTCTTGTGTCCGCAACGAAAATTGTTGTCCGTCACGTAAAGCCATGGAGTTATGCAGGTAAAGGGCCACGTCAAGGCCTCCAGAAAGTCGCCGCCAGGTCCCTATCTCGATGTGTCTCATGGGCGAGATAAGATTTGCTAACGACAGACATGGTCACAACCGGAAGTTGCGTCATCAGCAAAATCGAAAACAATAGTTAGTAACTTCAGGTTACGGCATTAAGTCTGCTCCCGGTGGCGTCATTACCCCGGAATTTTGAGTTCAGCACAGTGAGGCAATAGTGGCCACTGGATCTTGGCCAAAGCCATACTGATATGAGCAAAGTCATCGCTAAAATAATTTTCATTACATATACAACTGCCTAATTAAACACCACACCATCGTCGCTCGCCAGTGATTTGTTGGGTACAAAGTGGCTAGGTTTTTTTCGCGCGCGAGAGGTTGTAGGAACCGAAGGCGTCGTTTAGGTAACGGCAAGCGCACTCCCCGCGAACAAATTCAGAGCTGTGCAAATGCAACAAATTCATTGGCACACCAGTTATGCACCCACGTATCGAGAAATTCACTACGAATGGTGTTTAGTGAAGCGAAAGCAAAAATAAAAAGAGTAAAGAGATAAAAGAGAGAGAGAATTCTTTAATGTGGGCTGGAGAGGTCAGCCCTGCCAGCGGCAGTGCTTGCTACGCCAGATGGGGGTGATTACAATGCAGTGAAGTGAATGTGAGATATCGGGATGGCAACAAATAGAGAGAAAACAAAAGTTAAATAAAAATCGCACACAATGAAATGCAAGGAAAAAACCTAAATAAAGTTAAGTAAAAAAATTTGTAGTGGCTTAGCTCTGCTATGCCAGGATATACGTAGCGTGAGCTAAGGTTCAGCAATCCAATCCAATCCAGTCCAGTCCAGTCCAGTCCAGTCCAGTCCAGTCCAATTCAGTCTAATCCAGTCCAGTCCAGTCCAGTCACTGCTCCTAGCGCATGCTCAGCACGGTTCTTCACGAGCCACGCGAAACGGCTATCAAGCGGCTCCGGTGCAGCGTCAGACTTGGCTACTACGCAATTGAGGCGCACACCTGGGTACGCGCCGGCGCCAGTGCGTCTGCCGCGGCTATGACGCTACACAATCCAACACAATCCAGTTTCATCAAATCCAATCCAAATCCAATCCAATCCAAGCCAATCCAAGCCAAGACAAGTCAATCCAATGTCCTCCGCGCTTGCGCAGAACGGCCCTTCACGGCATACGCGAAACTGCTCAACCTCGGCCAGTGTAGCTTACGCAACAAAATAGAGCGAATGGAGCCCAGGAAGCGTAGAGCCCCCAACAACAAAAAGGAGTCAAAGAGTACATGACGACGCAAACGCGTACAGATGCCGCCATGCGCACAATGCAAGAATTACAAAGTTTTTTCTAGCCGAGAAATCCCCCCCCAAAACGCAGAATTTTTTCCATAAAGATGAGTCATTGTTGTTGGCCCATGGTCCAAGAAAGTGACACAACTGAAGCCTTGCTCCACGTCGTATACGAGACAGGCAGCTAGCCGGTGTTACTCGCGGAGCGGCAAATCGCGGGCATATACCCAACAAGTGCTCGGTAGTCTCGTGCACAGCGCACGTGGGGCACAGTGGTGAATCCTCCCACCCTATTTTGAACTTGAAACTTCGGGTGCCCCGGGACAGTCAGCGATCTTTGCAAAACATGCGACCCAAGGGCAGACCTCAAACACATAATATGGGCATGCACAGAAAAACAAAAAGAGACACAAAGAATAAACATCATTAATGAGGAGCAATGGGAGACGGCGCTGCTCAGCTCGGAAGAACTACTACAGGAACTGCTGATCCAAGAAGCTGAAGAAGCCACCAGGGGTCAAGGACTCCTGGCCGACAACTGAAAAGAAGGGCAGAAAAATCCCACTCCTTCCCCTTCTGGCTTTCTGGGGGAAAAAATAAAGTTGTTTCTCTCTCTCTCTCTTCGGCTACAAACCACGCGGAGACGCAAACGATGCAGTACACCTTCAGACGCTTTGGTTAGGTCGGGTGGAATACGAAATTTACAGAAAGGGTCAGTTCCATGCAGAGGTGGATATCCGCTCCGAGGGGGCTGCCACTTCAATATTTGCTCTCTCCAACCAGTTCGATAGATTAGGGCACAACCATCTCCGCGAGAGAAAGGAAGCTGCGTCGTGTTATGTAGAGAGTGACCAGGGCTGGCGGCTGCATCAGCTGTAGTATTTCTTTCTATTCCCGAATGACCAGGCAGCCATTGAAGCATGATGTGATGGCCCACGCGCACTACCGCTGTGTGGATTTCGCTGATCTCGCACACAAGCTGACTGCAGTGGTTGGACAGCCTTCTTAGAGCTTGCAAAGCACCCCGTGTAAGAAGATCACCCATCGCCGGGCATGGTGTGCACCAATGAAATGAAGGGCAGCCCTTACAGCCGCTAGCTCAGTAGCGGTGAATGATGTTTTGTGGCTCAGTTTTTTTCCTTATTCTGCACTGGACCGACGGAATCCACACGCCAACGGCAGATGATTCTGCGGCCTCTGAGCCGTCCGCATAAACGTGCGTGTGGTCTGCGAACGCGGTAAATATATATTCAAGTGTGAAAAACGTAAGTGCAGGTGCGGGCAGTAGAGAGATGAGCTGCGTGCTGTAAAGGTGTCTTATTCTGTACGCGCACACACAGGGACACACACACACAACACCCACGTACACACGAACGCTCGCGCACACACACACACGTGCACACACACGCACACCCTCCTACACACGCACAAGGCACACAGACACCGTGTGTGCGTACGTGCGTGTGCGTCTGTATGTGCATGCGCGTGTATCTCTGTGTGCAAGAAGTTGTTGAAACGAACAGCTGCATTGGGCGTATAGTATTCGCATGCTAAAATACATAAATAAAGGTGGCAAGTATTATTGAAAGTGACACCCTGGGAAAGCTTAAAGGGACACTGCAGTGATTTGTAAACGTTGCAGGATTACTAGCCTAAATTGTAGTCTAGAGCCTCTAGGCCATGTTTCGATTACTCTCGCTACGTTTACGCCACTTTATTCAGTAAAAAAAAATCAATTCGAAAATGGTGTCCTCTTCTCTGCATCCTCGCCCATTTTCTGTGGTGTTTTGTATGATGTCAGAAAAAAAAAGCTTGGCTCGACTGCGCTACTGCACGGCTCGCCGACCCTCCGACAGAATCAGCCGGCCCAGGGTTTAGTCGGCCCGCCGGTCGTCTAAATTCGTTCGCTCAGTTGAAACTAAGCCAACGCTAATGTCGGATGCCAAGCCTGTTATTTCACAGAACCGAAACCGAAACTTGTTTCAATTCTAATCATGGACATCATCCAATCACGTAGCACCTTTTACTGATGTCACTGCTGTGAGTTGGTGCGGCCGCCGCAAGCCGCGCATGGTAGTTTTTATTCCTTCAGGCTTTATAAAATAAACACCGCCTTATCGCCCGGATGAAGGATGAAAAGTGTGTTTATTTGAGCCAGTCTACGCAGTGCAAGCAAAAAGAGGAGCTTAACTTATTCACTCCGGTGTCCCTTTAACTTGGCGTTAAGGAGCAAATATATGAATATTTGTTCACGGCGCTCGTGTTAACATGCGTATGCCGCTTGCCGTATACAACAGGTGCAGTTTGCCCGTTCCCTGGGTCTCGCCGGTGCCATGGTGTGGTCCATTGAGACGGACGACTTCCACGGAGCCTGCGGAGGAGGGAAGAACCCCCTGCAGAAAGCAATAAGAGACGCACTTGCGAGCACAGCCGTCGTGACAGCCACAAGACCAACTCTGCCTCCATCGGCGAGTACGACGACAGCAGCAGCAGGTGTTAAAACCAGTGGGACCACTGAGACACCCGGAGCACTTGCGAGCACAGCCGTCGTGACAATCACAAGACCAACTCTGCCTCCATCGGCGAGTACGACGACGACAGCAGCAGGTGTTAAAACTAGTGGGACCACTGAGACACCCGGAGCACTTGCGAGCACAGCCGTCGTGACAACGACAAGACCAACTCTGCCTCCATCGGCGAGTACGACGACAGCAGCAGCAGGTGTTAAAACCAGTGGGACCACTGAGACACCCGGAGCAGCGTCGTCTTCTTCGGCAGCAACTGGAGCCGCCACAACGACTTCGTCGCCTTCGGAAACAACAGGGGTGGTCTCGACACCCGCCCCGCAGTTAGACTGTCCCAAGGATGGGTTTTACTCGTATCCGAACAACCCAAACAAATTCTACCGATGCGTATCTCGGCCCGACGGCACGTACACCGTCTACGTCTTCAACTGCCCTCCCACAACAGTCTTCGACCCTGCGATTACCACCTGCACATTCCCTTAGTGAAAAATGCTGCAATCATTCATACGCAGCTTCTTGTCTTCTCGCGTACTATATAGTGCATTTCTCTGAATAAAAATCACACGACGTTTTGTCGAAGACAATTCTGTAATACGGACAAGTATCACGTCTTTTTAGCTGCATAAGGTCGCTCCTGCCACAGCGACCTTCCACGGCCACAACTGTTTCTTCCAGTATCTACCATAGAAGAACTGCTGGTGGAAAAGGAAAACCTCCGTCCCGCCACGCGTGCTTTACCTCCACCGCGTGGAACTGACCTCCCTAGTGGGCTCGCCCGTTGGGAGGAGGTCGTGCTGCGGAGGCTTCGGGTTGGGGTGGCGTTATCCCCAGCAGTTACCCGCGCCTGGCCTGCCCGTTATCACGCGCCGTTTGCGGACACCTGCCCCTTCTGTGTGGCTTCTTGCGTCAGAAGCTGATGTTGAACACTTGCTGTGGACTTGTCCTGGTCTTGGAGACGCCCGAACAAAACACCTACGAGGCACAGGGCTTCATCCTGGGAGACCCCCAGATCTCAAGCGCTGGATTAGGGGGCCCTAGAACCGGTCTCTTCTTAGATTTTCGCGCGTTACTGGTGCAGTGCTGTACATATGAAAACTTTTTCTTAGGTCACAGGGCAATCTCTCGCAAAAAAAAAATTATAGGGGAAGAAAATACAATTTGAGCACCTGGGCGTAGAGATAAGTTGTATGGCGTGGTGAAGAGTAGGTTTGCCAGGACCAAACAAATGCCCGCACCTACTATTGTTTTGTCGACAGTCTGTGCAGCCTGTATTCAACCTTGAGATTCTGCTTTTGCGGGTTAGAACCAAAATGCCGGTTCGTTATGGAGTTGGTCCTTCGGTAGCTCTCGCTTGAAGATACGTCGATTAGTGCTGTTCGGGTGAATGAATGATGTGGTCTGAACTGCCCTTTAACTTTCGTTGCGCATTAAGCCTCTTAACTCTTCCTGTATTCAGTGTGACACCAAAAATACGTTTCTGATCGTCTGCGTACTTAATCAAAACCAGAGTGTTGCGGTTAGACTTGGGCGCACACATTAGAAACTAATCTTATAGGTAAAAGAGTTTCAATGAGCCACTCTTGCGAAACTGCCGCCTTGTAAATAATTGTCGAAAAATGTTTCTGTGGCTAGAGCACTTACTTCTGCGCCAAAACAGCTGTTCGCAGAGTTAGAACAAAATAAATAAAAATAAAAAATTACGAGTATTGTGAATACGAAACAAAAAATTCTCCTAAACTACCAATGTAAGAAACAAATGAAGTACGAAAAATGGCCTCCGAATTCTTCAAACACTCAGAAAAAATATTGGGGCCAATCAACAATGTGAAGGTCAACCTGTATTCCTGTAGTAGTCCTGTAGAGGTCCTATTGCTGAAGCGACCCTGTGGCTGAGAGTTTTAAGAATAAATACCGCTGTTGTGTTTTTCCAGCAGTGGGGAGAGGGGGTTACCCGTATAGTTAATACCGGATAAAAAACTAATTCCTCTCATCTTTTCCTGGTACTATTAAACACGGCGACGTATGCTCTCCCATTCCTGATAACGTACTGGACGAACATGTCCGTAGTTACATTGGCGAAGGCATCGGGATGTTCCAGTTGATCTGTCGGACCCTGAAATCCTCGTAGCTCTGCGTCAGCAAACACCTGTCAAATCTGTGCGTCGTTTAGGCAAGTTATCCATGAGCGTGCGGACTGTATTTGCCACTGAAACAGCGCCTGAACACGTTTTCCTAGGCTACACGCGCTACCGCGTATATCCTTATGTGGAGACGCCCAAGCAATGCACTAAGCGCCAGAGTTTTGGCCACGTGGCAATCATGTGTAGACTCCCGAGCCGCTGTGCTCGGTGCGGTGGCAGTCACGAAAGTTCTGAGTGTGACGCTGATAATCTTCGTTGCCCCAACTGTGGGAACAGTCACGCGCCAGTCACGGTGGTGCATAGGCACGCGCCACCAAAAGGGCGGCATTTATACATTGAAGTGGCAACGGACAAACAGACTTTCCAGTGATTTGCGCGCAGCCAGAACAACGTGTACACGCGCAAGAACACCCTTTCCTGGTTTCGTGATATATCTCACGCACGTTGAGTCTGAGAAAGGGGGAAAGGAGATTTCGGCGAGCGGAGTATGTTCGTAGAGTCAAGTCTCAACACGACCACACTACAACCAGTTCGTTCCGAATTTTGCAACTGCCGCGGGCGTTTATCGTCGCCAAGTTTTCGCGCGGCAGACACGCCCGGCTTCTCCTAACTTGTTTGAGGATGGCGGGCTTTGCCGCAAGACATGAGAACTTCCCCGCACTACACCAAACTTGTAGCACACGCGCACAGGGTAGCGACGCGCAGAACCGTAACACAGCCTAAACGCAGCCCATGTGTGCTCCTTTTTCGCGACCCAGAAGAATTGCTGAACTGATTAAACGCGTTGATCGGTAAGACCGATCTAACAGATATGAAGCCACCCTTGTTTACTAAAGGAATTTGTAGAATTTACTTAAGACGACATATTCAGTAAAAAGGTCGCGGGTCTTGATGAAGAAATAGCGGAGTTGGGCTTGTTGTTGCGGAGTTGTTGGGCTTGAACCCAGACCGTTCGCGTGAAAACTCGCGGCTCTACCCCAGCGTCACTGAGGCGGAACAAGGGGGAGTTGCTCAAGAGTATAAAAGAATTTCAAGTGAGCCACTAGACGGGGGCCGTCTAGGCGGATGCAGGTTTATCACACACGCTTCCCGGTAAGGATTGTCGTGAAAATGCGTATGGGATGTGCCTGTAACGAAAAGAGAGAGTGAGGAACCCGACCTGGACGCACACACACACACAAAAATCGGGCAAGCTTGCACTCGCGCGCAAGAGGTGATCACTGACGGACACAAATTTGAGTTTTAGCACCGCTGTGGTGTCGTGGTTGGTGTCACCCGAATGGCATTTGAAGGACCTTATGTTGAACAAGGCCAGATTGAGCCCGTCGTTTCGGCCGACATTTTCGCGCGCCACTCTGCAAGAGCGACTTATCGGCTCCGGCGGATGCTTTGCACGCCGAGCCTCTCGAAGCGCGGCTTCTTCCTCGGCCGTGCGAATTATCCGCGCCTGGGCCATGTGGAGTAAATGATCACCTACAGCAGCTTCGACATTGAAGTCGCGGCTCTTCTACGGTACAGCGCGCATGCGCACGGCGACACGAAGACGAACGAACGAGGGGCGTACGCTGAGACGCGTCTTTCTCGTTCCGAGCAAGTGGTTCCACCATACGGCGAACGTTGGAGTTTTATGTTGGCCAATCTCCCTGAGGGGGTATGCGTAGTTTGACGAACGTGCGCTCGAGGCACGCGTGCACGAGCGCTCGGCCTCTTTTTGGTATTGCAAACTGCGGGCACCATACACCAACGATTTGCTCAACAGCTTCGCTGTTAAAATAAACTAGGACCGTTCAATCGCTGGGTCCGGTGTAGTACTGTAGATGGATGGGCAAGCGCTCTTCTATAGAACTGCTATACTGGAAGCGTCTTACTCGCGAGAATAGCAGACTGAATGCATGCTTTTCGAACTCTGTTGAAACACTCAACCTGCCCACCGGCTGTGGATGACAGAGAGACGACTGCACTCAGTTTCCCAGAGACGTATTGTCGAGACGTATTGTATACCGTGGACAGTGGCTATATCTTCTGGCAACCCCTCCCTTTTAAATCCTTTTAAAAATTCCGTGTGCCCCCTTCCCCATTAAAAAAATTAAAAAAAATAAAGTGTGGAATAATACTCGCCGTAGCAAAGCTATGGCAGGTTTAAAACGAATATAATATAAACAAGCGGTCGGGCTAAAAGCCAAAAGCATTTTTTGAAGAAAAGCCGATTTTCAGGGTAAAAAAAACTTTTATTTAGAAGCTGAACCGGCCGCAGGTAAACTTATGGAGGTGAAAATTGCTTCAGGAATGTGGGACAACAGTCATCCAAACATATTAAGTAGCGACAACGAAGTGTAGCGGAAGTGAATGTACCCATTATGTTCATACTACTCTGGCCCAAGGCTGCACCGGATTCTGCACTGGCTGCAAGGGGACGTAGCGAGTTTGACCAGAATTGTTTATGGCTGAAACAGAACAGTCCTTTACTGTGGCTTCTAGAAGAGGGCTAGAAAGTCATTTATTGAGCTTCATAGTGGGAGTAGAACCGCAGTACTGAAGTCCATGTGTTGCCCTGTGGTAGTCTCGGCCCGGATCTCCAGGACGATTGCGTTCTCCATTTGACGGCTGCTCAACAATGTCACCCGCAGCTCAGGGGACAAACGGGTGAAGAGGGGTGGTAGCTGTGTCCATGCTCCAGGAGAGAGAGAGAGAGAGAGAGAGAGAGAGAGAGAGAGAGAGAGAGAGAGAGAGAGAGAGAGAGAGAGAGAGAGAGAAAGAGAGAGAGAGAGAGAGAGAGAGAGAGAGAGAGAGAGAGAAAGAGGGAGAGAGGGAGAGAGGAGGGAGAGGGGGAGCGAGAAATTTTTTTTATTCAAAGAACCTAGCCTTGCACCGAGCGGCTAGCCGCTCTAAAGGAAAATATAGAGCGGCTCTTCATGCTCTATATACAGACAGGTGCCACCGTGCAAGGAGGGCTCCCTGGGACACCAGGAAGCCTCCATAGTGTGGTTGCAACTACCTAGTACGGCTTCACTAGTATCAGAAGGTCCGCCGCGGTGGCTCAGTGGCTAAGCATTGCGCTGCTGAGCCCAAGGTCACGGGTTCAATTCCCGGTCACGGCGGGCGCCTTCTGATGGAGGCGAAAAGTGAGAGCCCCCGTGTGATCGAGATTTAGCCGCGCGTTGAAGATCCCCTGGTGGTCAAAATTAATCCGGAGCCCTCCACTACGGCGTGCCTCATCGCCTGCGTAGCGTCGGCGCGTTACACCTCGTAATCAACCAAATGAAGTATCAGTGTTATCTTTCTAATAAGATACCGACGAGTAAAGTAGTATATATATATATATATATATATATATATATATATATATATATATATATATATATATATATATATATATATATATATATATATATATATATATATATATATATATATATAAGTGCAAGAATAAATGTTTCTTGAACACCGGCAAATATCAAGAAAAAGAAAGACACGTCGAAAGAGGAATGGTATAACGTTTCGGCCGAGGGACCGGCCTTCGTCAGAATAACAGTGGCGGTCGTTGTCACGAATCATAAAATAGAAATAAGTTTACTGACGTTTCAGGGAGAGGACTCCCTTTCTTCAGAGTACAAAATAAGTTCGTTTCAGAGTTATATATATACAGAAAATGTAGCAAGGGTGAGGGCAAGGTAAGAGGAGGGAGAGTTTGTACAAATCGATCATGGTTGGTGGGTAGCAAAAGAATGAAGAGAGAGCGGGAAAATAAATTATAAGAAGGACAATAAGAACACACAGTTACGCGGTACGAACATGAGAAAAAAAGAGAGGGAGAGAGAGAAGAACCAACACGGAGGAAAAAATAAATAATTAAAAAATATAACCAGGTAATTTTCCCCTCCCCCGTGGCAACTGGGGTGAAAGAGGGGTCTAAACAAGATATGCCCATGCACGTGTTTGACATGGGCAAAAAGATTAGTCACGATGAACGAAGAAGTTCCAAAGAAATATGCAAATGCACACAAAGGGCGAACATCTGCCCATACACACCCGTTCTAAGAATCCGGGTAAGGTCATTGAAACAAGAGACACGTGGTTTCTGTTGGTGGGAGGCAAGGGTCATGCCCAAAAGCAGTAGGAAAGGTATTCTGGAGGTCGTGGGTTCGGATCCCACCTGGCGGGCATTTTTTCTCCACTTTCTTATTTTCCAAATTCTTTATCTTGACGTACTACATCCTCCCCTTTGCTTTCCGAGGTTGTCTTGACTGCCAATTCTTATTTCTGTCTTATTTCAACGAGCCCCTCATTTCCTATTCTGATTCGCTACATGCATAGCGAGGGCCTCTGTTCTGGCAGTCTTGGTGCCAAGGTTAGCTTAAGAGGGTTCACCGCTGGTCGACCACTCTCGACATGTCGTAGTCACGCCCGGGGGTTAAAAAGAAGGTCCCCTTCACCCCGAGTAGTCCGAGTGGTGCTGGCTACCACCCCAAGCGCAGGAAACAAAAACACGTGAACATAAATACCCCAGAAAGTGGAGGCTAAAGTAGCCCCGCCGGTAGCGTAGTGCTTATCGCACCAGACCGGTATTCTGGAGGTCGTGGGTTCAGATCCCACCTGGCGGGCATTTTTTCTCCACTTTCTTATTTTCCAAATTCTTTATCTTGACGTAATACATCCTCCCCTTTGCTTTCCGAGGTTGTCTTGACTGCCAATTCTTATTTCTGTCTTATTTCAACGAGCCCCTCATTTCCTATTCTGATTCGCTACATGCATAGCGAGGGCCTCTGTTCTGGCAGTCTTGGTGCCAAGGTTAGCTTAAGAGGGTTCACCGCTGGTCGACCACTCTCGACATGTCGTAGTCACGCCCGGGGGTTAAAAAGAAGGTCCCCTTCACCCCGAGTAGTCCGAGTAGTGCTGGCTACCACCCCCAAGCGCAGTAAACAAAAACACGTGAACATAAATACCCCAGAAAGTGGAGGCTAAAGTAGCCCCGCCGGTAGCGTAGTGGTTATCGCACCAGACCGGTATTCTGGAGGTCGTGGGTTCAGATCCCACCTAGCTGGCGGGCATTTTTTCTCCACTTTCTTATTTTCCAAATTCTTTATCTTGACGTACTACATCCTCCTCTTTGCTTTCCGAGGTTGTCTTGACTGCAAATTCTTATGTCTGTCTTATTTCAACGACCCCTCATTTCCTATTCTGATTCGCTATATATATATATATATATATATATATATATATATATATATATATATATACAGAAACATAGGTCGGCAGTCTACAACGCCAAAGGAGGCATAGGGGTGTGGTTAGGCTCTATTTTTTACTATGATAATGAAGTTAAGATTTTTTTTTCATTATCATAGTAAAAAATAGAGCCTAACCACACCCTATGCCTCCTTTGGCGTTGTAGACTGCCGACCTATGTTTCTGTATTTCCTCAACGAGCCCCTCATTTACTTACTATATATATATATATATATATATATATATATATATATATATATATATATATATATATATATATATATATATATATATATTAGGTGTGAGCTTTGCGGCTACAGCTTGTCTGCCGCCGTACGTAGCAATTGCTCACTATCATCACCACCGACTTGAAGTCATCACTTCTTCATTCCTTGTACATACTCATCATCATCGACGATCCCGCTTCATCGGAGATCATCATCAGTGCTTGGGCTTGATCGCCATCTTGGGTTTTTCTTCCGACTCGTCTTCGAATAAAGGAGCTACGAAGCAACTGTCTTGTCGCCTCCTATCTAAAGCCTCACAATATATATATATATATATATATATATATATATATATATATATATATTGTCACGAAGACAAGGACGATGCAGTTGTCTTGAATGAGAAACACGTTTATTGGAGCGAACTTGTGCTCCCCTAACAACTCAAGAGAATACAGAGGCGGCGAAGCAGCGGTCAACAAAGTGACTTGCACAGGCGAGTGTCGTCGAATCGAATGCCCCGGCGTCCGCACTGCAGGCTTTTTATCTTTTGGCGCGCGTGGTTCTCGAAACGTCGATTCGTATCGAGAACATAGTAGATCCAAGAAGATTATTCTGGGCTGTTCACGTTAGATGGGAATGCTCTCCCTATCACAACAGATAACACATGCGGCATAGAAAGAAAGAATGGAACACGCGCTTCCCTTGGCGCAGAGATAACACAGACCGGCGCAGCCGGGCGGTAAAAGCAAAACACAAATACACAAACCCAATGTATGGTTCGCGGCAATATATATATATATATATATATATATATATATATATATATATAGTCAAAACCGGTTATAGCGTACTGCAATATGCGCCACGATTAGTTCGATATAGCCAAACCCGCCACCCGCCTGCAACGAGGTTATGGCTACGAGTTCGCAACGCGCGGGAATCCCCTTGCCATTACCGCATGCAGAAAGGAACAAAATAAAGTATGTCATTACCATACACAAAACAATCGATTTATTGGAAATAATAAAGCTACTTTCCAGTTTAATGCCTTAACTGCCTACTTCCAGAAAAAAGCGGTGATTTATGTTTTCCCTTTCGTTTTGGCAGCGTCAACTAGCACAGAATTCTTTACACGAGACATTGTTTCCACCAGTTCGAGTCCATGTCCTTCAATGTCGAAGAAATATTGGCGGAGGACGTCGACTGCCGAAAGCACTTCATTAAGCGTTGGACGGTTTTCACTCGCGACATCCTCTGCCTCCTCGGTGTTTTTCATTAGCATTGCGACGGTGCTGCTGATGTTGCCCGCGTCCGAGGTACAGTGACGGCAACGTCATCGTCGACACTCAGGAAATCTTCGAAGGACACTCCTTTCGGCACAGCACCGGGAAAGTTGGCGAGCTGCCGCCTTGGTCCGGACTCACTTCACTGACTGGGCGGGTTCCGTAGAGAGTTCGGCTCGTCGGAAACAGTTACGGAAAGTGTCGGGCGTCATGTTACTCCATACGAGGCGCAATGTCTCAGTCGCGGCCTTTGCTCCGTGGTCGCGGCCAATCAACATCTCAATCGCCGCTCCGAGACCATGCATTTTGGCGGCCATTGTAGCCACGCCGAGTTCGATATATCAGGTGTGAAGTTCGTTATAAGGAATATGCTTTGCGTGTAATTCCGTAACTGATTTATTTTTGTGCGATATATAGCATAATTTGCTCTATCCGGGTTCGTTATAGTCGGGTTTGACTGTATATGGTCATAACATCATAAGATGGGCATAACTTCCATAACTTTCAGTGATGACCACTCAAAAGATGGCCTCTTCCCTGGCGGCTGACTGTGAAGTACCTGGGGCTGCTCATTGACTGCCGGCTCACATGGCTGCCGGCTGTCAAGGCCCTCCGAGAACGCAGCGCACGGGTGGTGGTCCCAGGGGTGCGGCAGCGTCTGGCTCGAGACAATGGTTACTCACAGCAGGTGGTGCAATGCGTGTTCCATGGTATGGCCTCCTCAGCTATGGTGTGCGTGCTTCCCCTCGCCTCGACGCTGGAAGGAGCTGGAGATGGACCAGTGCCGCGCCATTCGCGGCCCTCACATTGGGGGCCTGTGTTAGGTGCTGCGTCCTCTCGTGGAAGCTGCGTGCATCGTCCTCGCTCCCATTTCATCACCGATAGCCGCGGCCGTTTCGACGCTCCTGGACTTCGTATCACCTTTCCTCGCACAATGGCGGTAACAGCCCCTTGAGAGCAGGGAATTCGGGACAACGCAAAACTCTCAACGTCAACTCACCCAGGCATCCTACGGTGGAATTGCCGGGGCCTAGCAAACAAAATTGGAGAACTGAAATTCCGAGTCCAATAGGGCAAGCTTCGGATATGGGAATCGCTCTTGCAGGAACATAATACACTGCACCCACTACCTGGCTTTTGGGGTAACATTTTCCTACACCAGATTGGCGCAAGAATACCACAGGTGGCCATCCTGGCAAGGCTGCCGTTTATGTATCTACTCAATACCCACATACGCAGACAGACCTTAATGAATGGTGTAACACTAACCAGGAAGTCATTGCTGTTCACGTGCGTCTTCAGCGCGGTGCGGGGATATCCGTCTCGATCTGCATACACCCTGCATCATCGGCCCGTTTACGTCTCGGCTGGTTTGCTCATTTAAGAAGAGCGTGCCTGGGTGTCCCAATCCTTGTCGGCGGTGACTTTAATGCACCACACATGAAATGGGGATACGCAATGACCTCCCGGCGTGGTACAAAAATTTACGAGGCTTTTTAGACGCGGCGTGTGAGCTTCTCATCGTTCCTTTCACGCCTACCCGCTCGACTACTACAATTTATTCCGATCTGGCGTGGTGGATGGCAAAATCGGACGCCCTACTGGCAGGTACAGCCAGACGCCTGGGGCAGTGATCACCTCCCCCTACTTATTGATCTACGCCCGCACACTTCCTCAAAGGTCGAGCGGGAGGCCGGTGTTGCCAACTGGGACATGTTCCGCTCATTTACTGCGGACGTGCCGCTATCGGGATGTACATTACGCAGTACACTGACTCTAAAGCTAAAGGAGGCTACGATCGAAACGTGCGTAGAGGCAGCGAAACCGAACACCGACATACACCTCGTTAATTTGTGGGCCGCACGGAAAAGAGTAGATACCACTGCTCGGAAAAATCAGGACTCCCTCCCGTACAGGATCAGGGTTGTACCCTTACAGCTTAAGCCCGACAATACCAAACGGTTCTTTCACTTAAAATGTGGCTACGGTGGGGCGACGGTATGAATGGCCGTACATCAAATAACACATTTTGTAGCACATTCCAAGCGATAGAAAACGGGCGTCGGCCGCCCGATCCAGTGGCAATCTCCCGCCTTGTGGCCCAGGAGACTGCAGAGGAATGTGCCAAAGGGGCAGCTCGACAATTCTTGCCTTTATACGATGCGTTGCACACGCTTCCCTAAGATCTGCCTCCTCCTGCAGCAGACACGGACGGCCTGGAGGCTCCGTTTACGCTTCCGGAACTAATCGCCGCTATTGAATGTTCCAAAAAACGTACCGCACCAGGCCTGGATAGCATACCGTATGAGGTTTACCAAGACCTGGATATTCTCGGTAATATTTTGGAAATGTTCATGTCAGCAAATGGTGTATCTTCAGATTTACCTCACCCTGTACCACGATATATGTGATTTCATTTATATTTTTTGTTGTTGCGCACTTACCCTGCCTGTAAACTGTATGTTATCTGTCATGTACTTTCCCGATTTCCCCCCTTACCCAATGCCCTGTTCTGGGGCCTGTAAGGTTTTTTTTTGAATAAAGAATAAAGAATAAAGAAATAATGAATGAGACATGGGCGACCTCAACAATCCCAGTGGAATGGAAACACTCAATAGTTATCCGGACCGCTCATACGTTTCCTGAGCGAAACGAATTTGCATGAACGACTGTAGTGCCCAAAACGGGACTTGAGTGCGCGCTTTCCCACTCCTATCTATTCCTCTTTTCCAGCCCTCTCTTTTATCCCCTGAACCCCACTCCCCCAGTTCAGGGTAGCAAACCGAATGCTGTCTGGTTATGCTATCTGCTTAACCTGCCGGCCTTTCCGGCCTTACTTCCTCCTCGTCCATTAAAGCCAATATTCTGCTTTTTCTAAATTATGTTCGACCAATTGTCTTCATTTACGCTATTATAACGATTACAGTTGTTACATCCCCCAAATCTGCATTTTTGCGTAAATGAAGGGCGTTACAAGTTTTCAATTTTAAGTGTTTTTTTAATATTTGTCCTATTTTTTGGTTTTCCAAAATTCTGTCCGAACAGTTACCTCCATTCGCGTTATTATAACAAATAAAGGTGGAACTTCCGCGAAATCTGCTTTATTGTGGAAATCCAGGGCGTTACACGGTCCGCCCCTTTTCGTTAGTTTTTGTTTTTCTTGTTTCTTTTTGTTTCCAAATGTCTCTCCGAAGAATTATCTCCATTTACGCTATTATAACGATTAAAAGTGGAACTCTCGCAAGATCGGAATTATTGTGCTAATGCGGTGTGGTAAAATGTTCGCCCCTTTCGCAATATTTTCTATTTCTCTTATTTTGGGTTTTTCAAAATGCTGTTCGACCAATTATCCACATTTAAGCTATTATAACGACTACAGGTGAAACTTCCGCCAAATCTGCATTTTTGTGGAAGTGCAGGACGTTACACCATCCTGGCTGCGGGTGGGGGTAATCGGCAAAGAATAAAAGTACAGTGACCATTTTATTGGATGCGTGGTAAGTTTCTGTGCGAACATGACGATAGAAAATGGAGTAAGTGTTGTTTAAGTAGCAGTGCGATGGATACGAATAAGATATTTTATTTAACTTCGGTCAAGCCTATTTTGCCGTAATCAATGTCGCCCCCTCCACGGTGGGATGGACAAACGCAGCAGAAACACTCATCTTAAAGAGTATTCTTCGGCAAATTGCATGCGCCGAAGAGATGCAGGAGCCAGAATTGCGTTATTACGGCCGCATTTTAGTGCAGGTGAAAACTAGTGACAATTTCAGCAGAAGAGCTCACGCGAGATTAAAAACAGAGGCGCAGGAGAATAAAGAGGTCGACCAATCCAGAGCAACACGAACAGCCCGACGATAAAGTTTCGCTTGTAAGGGAAGTGAAGCGAGGCTGTCATAAAAGGCTAAGCAGACAAAAGCTCACCCGTGTGCTTTAGGCAGGCTGCTGGCAATGTCAAAAATAAAGAGTAGAGGACTACGCGATCCAGCTGGCGCGTTAGAACTCGCACAGCACATGCCGTGGTACCGAACAACAATACGGCCTTGCAAACACCTGGCATATATCCTCTGGCACCTTTTTTTGCGAGAGTTTGCCGTACGGCATAACAGTTATATATACATCACATTTGTTTCACGCAGAAACGTCAGCAGAGACCGGTACTGAGGGCCCCATGTCCACCGCTGTAGATCATGGGTCTCCCAGGATGGAGCCCTGTGCCCCGGAGGTGCTGCAGGCGAGAGGTTTGAAGGGCAGGGAGGTCCATAGAAGGTGGCTCGTGTCGGCTTCGGACGCAGGGACCGTACAAAAGGGACAGGTGTCCGCAAACGGTGCGTGATAGCGGGCAGGCCAAGCGTGGGTTACCTGTGGGGATAAGGCCACCCCAACTCGAAGCCTCCGCAGCAGGACCTCCTCCCAGCGAGCGAGCCCACTGGGAGGTCAGTTCCACGCTGTGGAAGTAAAGCACGCGCGGCGCGGCGGAGGTTCCCCTTTTCCACCAGCAGTTCTTCTAGGGTGGACACCGGAAGAAGTGGTAGTGGCCGTGGAAGGTCTATACAGCGACAGGCGGGATCCGCCGCTATGTGGGCAGGAAGCATGTCCTGGCGAACCCACAAAACACGCACTGGGCATGGGTATGTGTCCAGGATCGCGTGAATACGTGCCGACATGCTGGTGCTACGCGCAACGCGACGTAAATCACGTATCGCTGTCGTTGAGTCCGTGTAAATTTCCAGTTTCACGCCGGTAGTTACAGTCGATGCAAGCGCTTGGAGACCATCCCGAATTACAGTAAGTTCTGCCAACAGGCTTGGTAGAGGGCGGAGGGTCTCGTAGGCGCAGCACTGGTTTAAGGTTGGGTGAGAGGTACAAGCCAAGGCTGTGGTTTCGAGGCAGTCGTGTGCCCCGGCGTCCATGAAAGCCTGCATTTCTCGTGGCCGCGTCGCAGGCGCCCAGTGACGGACATGAAGGAGGTCTTCATCCGGAGGTTGAAGGCCAGAGGTTCGGACATGTAGCCTTGCCAGAGGCTTGTTGTCCGTCACCTGATATAGCCAGGGCGGTCTAGCCGCAGAAAAGGCTGGCATCGTATCAGGAACCTGGCCCATTTATGCAGCGAGAGCTGCTGCCTCCGGTGAGCGGAGCGGACCGAGCAGGCGAGCGGAATGACGCTGATGAATGATCTCATCTAGCGTGTTTAGCTGGGCTTCGGCTTGTAGCGGTGGAATTGGTGTTATGCGAGGGAGGCTAGTAATGGTGCGCATGGCGGCCCTGTTGATGGCCTCAAGCCGAGCCCAGTCCGCTTGCGTCATGTGCTGGAACTGTGCCTGATACACAAGCCGTGGCTGTAGTACGGAGCGCACTAGGAGACGGGAAGTCGCCCAGCAGGCCCCTTCAGGCTTCTGAGCGATGCGGCGAACGAAGGGGAGCATCTGTCCGGTTTGCTGTCGAGCAGATCGGAGCCCCTGAGCTGCTGACCCTGATGCCGATATTTCTGGTCCAAGGATCCGAAGACGGTCAACAGTGGGTATGTCGTTCCCATTCAGTTGCAGTGAAATGGGAGACACTGCAAGCAGGCGGCGGCCCCAAGCGTTGGCCACGGGAAGTAAAGCAGTTTTCTCTTGCGAGAGAGGGAGGCCCGCATACTCGCACCATCTCTTGCAATCTGTTAGTGCTTGCTGGAGGCACTCGGCTTGTCGTGACAGGTCTGGATGCACTGACCACACCGTAATGTCATCCGCGCACATGAGTAAATATAGATCTCGGATTGAAGCAAGGTGCCAAGCTAGCGGCAACAAGACGATGTTGAAAAGAAGCGGAGACAGAACAGACCCTTGTGGTACGCCTCGGACTGGTGTAATGTGACCGAAATTTGCTCCGTTGATGCGGATGGAAAAATAACGGTGTTGAAGGAAGTATCGGACGAAATCGCAGACTTTGTCTGGAAGGTGGAGGCCATTTAGAACTTGTAGGATGGCAGCGTGATTAACGTTGTCATACGCCTTACCTATGTCCATGGCGAGCACAGTTCTCACATGGCGGGATCGGCCTCCAACTAAAACAATAGATGAGAGGTATTCCAACCCATCCTCAGTACCGAGATAGGGCCTGAATCCAATTTTCACCGGGTGATACCATTGGAAGGTATCAAGCCACCACTTAAGCCGTGTTGCAAGCATTCGCTCTAACAACTTGCACAGCGGCGATGTCAGGGTGATGGGGCGCAAGTTCTGAAGTACATGTGGTGGTTTCCCGGGCTTTGGAATGGGAACAATATCCGCCCGAAGCCAAGAGTCAGGTAGTTGACCGGAGAGCCACACCTGATTAACCGAGTCCAAAAGCGGCATGAGGGCTGGGTCGTCGATGTTCTTGTACACCTCATCAGTTATGCCGTCGGGACCTGGAGCAGTCCGCTGTTTAGAGGGATCGATCGCTGCCAGGAATTAAGCCGCTGTCAACGGTTCCCAAAACGGCTTCATGAGTAGGCCGTAATCCAACATCGTTCGGCAGGGGGAACGGAGGCGGCATGGCCACTGGCACTACATGAAATGCAGGAAACAAGGCCCGAGCAACGTCGGGGGAGAATTGTGCCGGATCCTTGTTTGGCGTATAATACAAGCGCTGGCAGCTGCATCCGGAGGGCGACTGCCCGATTCCATGGCGCCAAACGTGCGCCATACAGACGCCGTTGAGGAAGATGGGCCTAGAGAGGCTCACCAGTCAAGCCAGTGCTGCCTCGACAGTCTTTTTTCGTGCGGTCTGGCAGTAGCGGTAAGGCGCTGATACTGAAGCCTGGCCGGTATGGATGAAGGATCCCGTGCGGCAGTTACTTCAGCTTGCTTGCGCTGAGCCCAAAGCTCCAGGATCCGAAGATCGGGCTTTGGGCGAGACTCCTCCACTAACGTATGTTGATAGGCGTGCATAAGGACACGCCGAAAAAGAGCGGTGGGGTCCGGAATGGGCGCCGAGAAGGATGCATTCAGTGTGGAACGGAAGGTGTCCCAGTTCACCACTGTGCAACGGCGACGAAGGCGACCCGTCGACTCTAGAATGAGGACCAGGTCAATGGGGTGATGGTCGCTGCCCCAGCAGTCAGCTTCACGTTTCCAAGATGCCGTTTGTGCACCCAGCCACCACGACAAGTTAGGTGAGTACGGTGGCATCTGTGCGTGCGTACACAGGCGTGTCGGGCAAGAGATGCCATTCAGAAGCGTTAAGCGGTCATCACTGAAGTGCTCCAGTACCACACGACCACGCTCACTCGAGGACGGTAATCTCCAATCACAGTGCGGAGCATTAAAGTCTCCCGCCACAAGTATGGTGCACCCAGGGTTGGTTCACTGAAGTGCGGTAAGCCAGCCCAGCCGCCAGCGGGGCGCACGACCACTGTAAGGGCGCACATATCAAGAAACCAGGATTACCGCACAACGAGGAAGTTGCACCTTTACCGCTACCACCTCCTGCCAGGCGGTACACCATGTGGCCAGAGGGATGGGACTCTGAGGAAACCGAGATGGAACATAAATGGCCGCCTTGCCCGGAGGAGTAGAACTGGAGCTGCACCGGCGATCAGGGATTGACGGCTCCGCGTACGCCGTAAATTGCGGCAGGCGTGGGAGAGAGTTTGTCTCCTGAAGAAAGAAGGCCCAGGCATGGAGCTTGCCCAGACGGAGCCTTTCACGGAGCTCTCCCATTTTCGTGGAGAGGCTCCGACAGTTCCACTGTACAATATACTGTGTTCGGGCATATTGACGGACTGTTTAGCGAAGTTGTGCAGCAAGTACAGATACCAATGACTTGGTCTTGGTGGGTTAATGCAGAGGAGGCTGGCGGTGAGGGAATGGAATTCGTGGACGGCGTGCTTTGATGATGCTTGGAGAAAAGACGAGGCGGACTTGAAGAGTCTTGGGACGATTGAGGTAAGCGTTACTGGCGGCGAGTTAATTGAGACTTGCGCTTGGTCAGTTTGGTAATTTCACCATGCAGCAAGGCCAGCTTTTGGTCCAGGGCAACAAGCTCGTCTTCTGTAGGGGATGAAGGAACCTCAGAAAGAGGTTGCCGACGATGGTACGAACGGCGAACAACGTCTCGATATGTTGGCTGCGATGGAGGCTCTGTGGCTTCCTCCTCCATTGCATCCTCATCTTCCTACACCAAGCAACCGAATAGGTTGAATGCCGAGGTTGGGTCTGGCTGAGAACGAGCACGCTATGCACGACGCTTATCACGCGTTGCCTTACTCTTGGTGGGGCAGCCTTTATCGGTGATCTCATGATCATCAGGGCCGCACAGACCGCACTTGAATTTTGGCTATTGAGGCGATGCAGTTGCGTCCTCACGGGCATCCGGGTCTGGGAAAGGGCAAGGCTTGCTCATGTGACCTTGTCTTAAACAACGGTAGCAGTGCACTACCCCTGCTTTATATGGACGAGGTCGAAGAACACAGCCATTGTAGAATAGGCGGTTTGGGGGATCAAGCGGGCCCCGTAGCGTAATAAGGCAAGTGCGTCCTGATCCCATATACCGTACAAGAAGCACTTGATGTGTGTCACATTTGATGTTGTCACGAATGTAGTCCGGATTCTCGCCAGGGTCTACACCCGCGACAACATAGCGGCGGATGTCGGTGCCTGAAACCAGCTACGCTTGCACTTGTAGAATCGTGTCGGCACTGAGAGCTATGTGCTGCAGTGAGCATAACTTTGCCACGGCGTCCATTCACACGGATACCGTGTTTGTTGGCCGGTGATAAGCATATCCGGTGAATTCATTGGTGCCGAGACAGCTATCTAGCAACATCTGCAAGGTTTTTGTGGAAAGATTCAGAATGTTGAAATGCTGTCGTGGCTTGATGGCAACTTTGTATCTGGATGAGTGCTGGGCTTGGGGCAAGGAGTTCCGTGGGGTAGAAGTCGTCGCACATATTTTTGCGCGAAGTGGTGACGAACCTATCTCCACTAAGGATGCAGGCTGCTGAGTGTCGCCCGGTGCACAGGCCCACTTCGCAGCAGGCGGTAGGGTAGCTGCCTCTGGCACACCAGTAGTCTTGTCGGCCGGTCGCTTCGGTGACGTGTCGGCGGGTGGTAACGGGAGCGGAGACGTTACCTCCATCAGTGGCGGAAAGTCATCACTAGCACCAGCAGTAGCGTCAGCGGCAGCAGATGCACCTGGCACCGGCATGTTTTGTGTAAGTCGTTCCTGTTCCAGGGCGTCAGACATGGCAGGGCCTTGTCTTGCTCGCAGGCAGCTCAGTGGCAGCTGTGCTAGGCCTACCAGCCGAGGGTAGGGCTCCGAGCTTGGAGGCAACCCCGTGGGGTCCTTCTTGAGCTTGCCGCCGTGTCGTATCGGTGCCAGGAGGATGGTACAGTCGTTAGAACGAGCAGGGATGATGCAGCAAGAGTATTGAGCCCGATAAGACGAAAACAACGAGTAGCCGCACTCTAAGAACTAAAGGAGTCCCACCAATTCCCAAAGGGAATAGAAACCCTTGTCCCATATACGATTCCCTTTTCCAGCATCAGGCAACTCCCTTTTTAGCAGAATAGCCTTACCCTTCACAAGGGAGTCGCAGGCCTCTCGCGGAGAGGGGGTCGAGGTATTCTCACAGGAGTTGCGGGAACCGCGTCTGGCAATTCCCTCACCACGGATCGAATAATTCCTCCAGTCAGGGAGTTATGCAATTCTTTACCAGAATCTTGCTATACCTCTGCCACCCCTCAGAATTACCTTATTCCACCAAACAGCATTTTGCAATACTTCACCAGGAAGGGTTAGCGTACTCTTTTCAGAATCATTGTATTCTTTCAACCAGAGTCCCATAATGCCTCCTCAAGGAGGGCTAGCTTACTCTTTGTCAGAACTAATGTATTCCTTTGAAGCAGGATCTATGCACTACCTGCGAGTTGCCGAACTCTACTATTCAGAGGCAGCACGATGTTACCTTTAACAAGACTACACTTTAGCATCCACAACAGCATTAGTGTCAGCCCTCTTTACTTCATGCTTACAAACTGAAATACAGTAAAATTACTTCACAAGTAAACTTAGCAAGGCGTCTTTACAAAAAAAGCTGTCGTTTGTGCTTAGCCAAAAAAAAAAGACAAAAAAAAAAGACAAATCGTTTTCACACTGCATTTCATGCTTTATTTTGACATCCTCACACACGTCGCTCCACCTGTATTGCAGTTGCTGCTTTTATGACCGAAACCATCTGCTCTGTCGGTGGTAGGCCGAGCATCATCTCAAAAAGCAGACAGGTCAGCTTTGTCTTTGAGGCATACTGGATGTTGAAGGTCCAGTAGACCGCCAAAAGCAAAGCGAACCCGTCCACTAGGTCCATAGCCGTCAGCTGGAGCTCTTCGAAGTGCACGGTCACGGCTCCAGATTTCTCCGCAGTTTGGCCCGAGAACAAGATCCTGGGGTAAAGGGAAGTCTCTCCATGGCTCCTGCATAAAAAGCACACAAATGCAAGTACCAGAAGACACACGAGTAACAGTATTTTGCGCTTCCTTCCTCAGTGGACAAACCACTGTACAAAGCGATTCTCAGGAAAACGAATCGCTAGTTAGTAGTCTATACACTTAAAGCTAACAATTTAGTGACTACGCTAACGATTCATCAATGTGACATTCACAATTGTCTACTGATGAGGCAAAATGCTCCCTTTAGCAAATTTGAATTGCTGTGATGGTGATTGCTGAGCCTGATTCACAAGTACTACACTGGATTTCACTTACTCAACTTACAGAAGAAAAATATGCATACCAGCTTTGAGAGCAAGGCCTCTGGCTTTTCTTTCACCAGCAGTGCAACTGAAAAGCCATCTGAGAAGAACGAGAGCACGGATTAATTTAAAGCATCGGGGTCCTGATCCCCTATTCAAATTTTAAACCAACAAGGTCGTCCTCCTCTTTTTTTCCAACCAACCACTTTCAGAAAAAGCAGCCAGACCAGCAAGAGAACCTGCAACCTCAGGCCAACCTGCAAGTACTTGGTGTTATCAAAAAGGATGGCTTGAAGACAAGCAATATTACAGCAAATCTGTCAGCCTCTCATTATTGGAATTAATCATGGGATCAGTGAACAGTAACAAGGCCGAATCATGGAGAGTAACAAGAGGCAAGCAGAAAATAAATGCCGCACAACCGCATTCCTAATCCCCATCAATCTTGAAGCTGCACATCGAATCTTACTCGTGACCAAATAAGTTTGTTAAAAAATACTGCAGTGTTTGGCAGTTTGAAAAAGCTACATCATTAATGCACTGCAGTGGAAGAGACACATTTTTAATCAAGCAGAAAGTTGGTTACGCAGCTATGTTATGTCTCTAATGACATTTATAATAAAACACAACTAAGGTCAGTCGATGCTAGAAAGTAAAGTATGCAAATGACACCATGAAAGCTAAAAGACACATTTTTATTTGCCAGACGACTATGGAAAAGTGACCAAAGATGAAGTGTTTATTACTTACAGCTGTCGGCCGCATCAGGCATCTTTGCTCTCTTTCTGCTTCCGAACGCCAGGCGATCACAATATGTTGTTGAACAGCACTATTGTAGAATAGCCCTGGAAGCATCCACGGGAAACACCTTTACGTCGTAGCGCCTGTAATAAGTAAAAAAAAGTTCACTATAATGCTAAATGCACGCTGCTTACTAAATACAGCACCTAGCACCAGTTTTACCACATGTCCGCGTAAAAATATTCAGCCTAAAGGTCTAGCTTGTCAACACTCGCTATGAAACAAAACGTACTGCAGTATTCATTTTTCAATACTGCGTTTTACGGTAGCCGTTACTTGGCTCTTTTTTGAGAAAACAGTACGGAATTTCACCGAAAATGGGCTTCACTCTTATTGCAGTCGCGCAAGGTAATAAGAAAAAAGTCCAATACACAAAGCAACACGCCAGCGGTTCCGTGAAATTTTGTTGTGGCTACTGTAGCCACATAAACAATTAATCGCGATGAAATGTCCTGCCGTCAACGTTTTATTAGCGTTAAGTATTGTTTTCTAACAACACGGGACCAGAGGCTACAAGGCAACGCACTACACAATGGGTTCGGAACGCACAAACCTTCACGTTCTTTTTTTTTGCAAGACATCTATGCCAACTTGGCGGTTGAATTGAAACCTTGTGACCTTTGACTGCGTTATATTTTAAGGGGTAACCAAATAAAGCGACGCTACCAACCTAACTGATTGGGTAATAAACTGGTTACGGTGTTGCTGTCGCCGTCGCTCACTTCTGCCTCGTCAGACGCGCGAGATGGGAACGGAACCGACGGATAAGCCCGGCGGCAGTGTAATTACCTTGTCGCTCGACAATATATTTACGTTGCTCAAGAAGATAATGAAACGAAAGCCTAATTTATAGCTAGCACTGGACACATGTACGATTAGTACACGCGATTCGCATGCGACTGATCGTTACGATTGATCGTTAGGGCCTGTTTTGGGTCGTTCGCTGGTCCGAGGAGGCTCACGACGTGCGACTGGTAAGCCAGATGCAGTCGTGCCATCATTGCGATCGAGAGTCCGCTGAGCGCCAACCGCCCGCAACAGGCTTGCGTTGCTCGGGTCGGCTCGGGTGTTGGGAACCTTAGGCTTAGCATTCTGGCGGACATTTGATCGCCGCTATCTGTGCAACTGCGGATGACAACCCGTAACACAACTTTTCACCACACTATCATCCTTTTTCTCGCATGTGAAACTTTATTTGGGCTATAACGGCCGTTTGAGCGATCGGTGACCAAGACATCTGCGTAGCCTGTTTAGATGCTTCCGCGCAGGTATCGCCATCTCTCGACCGCTCGGCGCACCGTGCGCCGCGGCATCCACGGCCGGTCAGCGCAGGCTTGCATAGCGGCAGATATCTGATCGCCGCTTTTAAAATAAGCCCTGACAACAATCCCTAGCACAATTTTTCACCACATTAACACCTACTTTTTCGCATGCGGAACTTCTTCTTAGCGAACAGATTGATTCGGGAGAGCAGCGACAAGCGGTTGCTACCGTGGTCTGCGCCGGTTCGAGCCGCTGAGTGTCTCGGGCTGGCAGGCGCGGCCGGCGTGAGCGCGGACTGTTCCCGAAGGCAGAAAACGCTTCAAGATTGCTTGCTTTATCAATTTCTTGCGAAAAAACGCGCGGAATCTACAAATTCAGCTCAGCGATCGTCGTAGTTGACCATACAGCAAAAACAGTGGGCGGAGCGACGCCGACGACACATCGCATGCGCGCATCGGGCCATGTGTCTCAAATTCACGCGTACGGCTAGTCGTGTCGACAGTCGTAACGATCAGTGGCATGCGAATCGCGTGTACCAATCGTACATGTTTCCAGTGCCTAAAGAAGCCAGCTTAATAAATCCGCAACTCTTATACTGCACACGAGTCTTGTTTCAACGCATGCTGAACGTCGTGAACCTGCGATGGGAGCACGGCCGCTTGTTCGAAAAACACAAAGCCGGAAAAAGGATAGCTAGAACTGGTGTCACACAAATGAAAGCACATGTATGTGACCCCTTAATTCTTCGCAAGAACCAACAAGGCTAAGCAGCACTCACGAGCGCCAGTTGTTATAAATAAAGCTGAAGTTTTGGCGGGAACGAGCGCGAGCTCTCCCGTACTGCGCAAGAAAAACTGAAATGGTGACTTACGTTTTCAGCGGCGGCCGCAGCAGCCAAACGGTGTTATTTCACCAGTCAGGTATACTTCAAACACAGCCACCGACACCAAAACGCACCTCACAGACACGTACAGCCGGTAAAACGCTTGTCTATAACAGCGATTTCAACTTCAACCAGCTACATCCGAAAACTGCCGAAACATACTCGTTCCAAACATGTCGGAGGCAAAAGCGAAGGGCTAAGACTTCAGAATTCCGCAGTACTTTTATTCAAATCCCGCTCCGGCGGGGCAGGATAGGGCTGAGAGTACGAACGCTGTGTTATAGACAAGCCTTTTACCGGCTGTACAGGAGTACTACGGCGGTTTCAATGCCACAAAAGAGACGGAGACGTCGGAGAGACGCGCCCGTCCGAAATTTGGTATTCTTGAATGGCTTTTGAGAAAATTCAAATTGCAGGGACGCATCTAATTACGTGAGCAGAGAGCATGATTTTCAAAACGCGTTCAAAACAGTACCTGCGAGCGATGTTCCCGGTGCGTCACCTTAGCTACTTCAATGAAGTTCTGGAATTGATTCATTTTATGACATCGTGACGTATCAATAATTAGTTTTAGAATTCCTCTGTCACTGCTCATTATTACCTTTCCGCACGATGCGAACTCACGGACACACCACTAGAGATAAAGATTTGCAACTAGTGTTTCAACTTAGGGCTTAGCTTCCATATGAGTAATATTCTACATATATTTATTTATTTATTTATAACTATCTCTCAGTTTCCTCGATAAGGCATTGAGTAAGGTAAGCTAAAAAAGACACAAGTACAAGTTTTAGCATGTGTAACAAGTAATGCGTGAACGGGGTATATAAAAATGAACGCTAAACATAAGAAACGCATAAAACAAACCTACACATAAATGAGGATCTCACCTCATGGCAGAACAACAACTGCAATTCACTGCACGGATATCGCGTCTGATGAATATTAAATTTTACTGCATTTCCTGCAAGCGATGTCGATCGCATGAAGACTCCTAACCTTAGGTGGCTTCATTAATTTATGTTGTCGGTCGCCCTCCAAGCCCGTGGTAATCGCGAGAATTATTCGTTTTAAAAGTATTCACATATACTGTTTTCTTTTCCGTTTTTCTTGTTTTTCTAGAAATAAGAATTCCCGTTGCCAACACGCCATTTACCACAGCAGAACGCCTTTGAGGCGATATAAGAATAACAAGGACACTGCGCTAACATGAGTGCTCACTGTATATGAACTCCAAAACGTATTGTAGAAAAATTCTGAATTTATATCACCCCGAATATGTGTACTCCAGTTACAAGACCGAATACAATCCGTGAATTGGAGTGAATTGGTAAACATTCATGTTGGATACACATAAAGAAGTGCGGGGGTCACGAGCAATAGCGTTAGTTCAAAAGGGGGAAATCCCCGCTTCACGTTTTATGAGGCGCACCACAGTGGATTCCTCCGGATTAATTTTGAACACCTGGGGATCTTTAAAGTGCGCCGAAATTCCGGACACACGGTCGTTCTTGCTTTTAGCCTCCACCAGAAAAGCGGCCGCCGCAGCAGGGAATCGAACCCGCGTCCTTGTGCTTAGCAGCGCAACGCCTAAGCCCCGCTTTACCCACACCCTCTCTTTTCGAAACCGGCTTCCGAAACAACGACAGCGAGCCGCCTCATGACAAATACATTTTTTAGGCGAAGCTCATTTGAATATATAGTATTTCTTGTATTTTGCATGTATGCAAACAAAAAGTTACGTATCTGAAGAGTGAGGCGTTCTTTACCGTGGGGCGTTCGAAAAAAATGTCCCGGTGTAGGCATTGTCAGTACACGGTCACCACCAATGCCACTCGCCGTTCTTGACCTCAAGCTTATGCGTCTCAACACTCGATCCGCACCATCAGTAGACTAGTTAATATGATGCACCGTCTGCTCGTTCGCTAGAGTCAAAATAAAAGTGCGTGGATAAATGTATCTGTCTTCCTTGAGGATGCCCATCGTGAACTTTCAACAGAAATTAAATTAGTTTACACCTTTCCGGTAAATTTGGCGCCACCTGCGTGTCACGTACCAAGACAAGCTTCGCTGGTAATCCACATTCACCTGGAATGTCTCGTGATTTTTCTTTTCGATTATTCCTCACAAAATTGGGAGCTATCAATCTACATTTAATCTACTATAACACTTACATGTTCCAGCTTGACCAATTCGACACTTATTGCTGCTGCAGACATACATTCTTACGCAGTAATATTACCACTCCAGGCACATCGGATAATCTAAAAAAAAAAACTGCGCGCAAATTAACGGGGACAAAAACACACGAAGACAGCAGAGAACCCCGTTAATTTCCGCGCAGTTTTTTTTTAGATGCATTATTACCAACTCGCCCAAATCTCAACCCTTTTACATCGGATAACTTGGAAACCCGATCAAAACATTTTAAAAGTCTAGCTTTTCTGTGTGGACTCAACACGCAAACCCCTCTGTCCGTCTGGGGTGCAGGATGTGCCAGACTTTCCTGCATGCGAAAATTGTAAGATTAAAAGGCCCTGAACCTTCGTGTTTTAATACAAGAGCACTCATATCGGCCTTCCCAGGGAAATCGAGAAAACGGCCGCAACAGCACTCAATTGTCGTCGTCATGATTCCACAGCTCAGACGACAAGGACAGAAAGAATAAGGCAAGACAGGCGCTAAGTACGACCGGCGCATGCGATTCGCATGCGACTGATCCGCCAAAACCTGTCCTAACAATCACTCGTAATGATCAGTCGCATGCGAATCGCATCCGCCGGTCGTTCATGTGTCTACCGCTTTAAACAAGTCATCGCCAAAAACGAGCATCTGCAGTATCTGCGAGCTTCCAAAAAAAAGTGAAAGGTATGACATCATGAAAAGTATGTCATATATGTGGGCTTTTGTTTCCGTTCCATGGATATATTATATATGCATGGTGGTTTCGTCAATAAACTTTCAGCGCCTGTTTGGTGTCCTTTCTTTTATCTTTTCACTGGCCTAAAATAACGTAAAATTACGAGCAACAACAGTTGTAATAAACACGTTCGATTTGCGTGCTTGCAACTCCCATGTTAACAACGGGCGCGGATTTTGCTGCCTCAAACGCTCGGTCGAATTCGTTTTCGTACCGAAATGACCTGTACCGAACCGCCCTGTACCAAAATGTCCTGTACCGAAACGTCCGTGTACCGAAAAGACCGTACCGAAACGCCCTGTACCGAAAAGACCAGGACCCCCGAAATTTCCGTGCACCGAAATGTCCGTGTACCGAAAAGACCGTACCAAAACGCCCTGTACCGAAAAGACCTAGACCCCCGAAATGTCCGTGCACCGAAATGTCCGTCCACCGAAATGTCTGCGCCGGAATGTCCGGATCCCCATTTGACTAAAATGCCACCTTTGAGCTGACACACAACGTTTTTCAAAACCATTTGATTGAAATGCCGTTTGAGACAAAAGAGCACGACTATCGACCTTTAAAAATCTCCAAGGCCTTTGAAACGCGAAAGCTTGTACTCTCGAACCCAGTTTGTTCATGCCGATTTGCAATTATTTGCGAGTAAAACTTTGTTATTAAAGAGCTCGCTCATAATCACTTTTCTTTTGTTTTTGTTTACTATCACTTGGTCGACTACTAGAAAGTAGCTTAGACTCCCAACACCGGTGGTACGAAAAAAGAAAAAAAACTGCCTATGTTGTGCAAGTTTTGTGAGCCGCGGGATGACGTGCCTTCGAATATCTCTAAAAGTTCGTATGCACACGTGCTTGTGGGGTCGCAAATGATCGTCATTCAGCGGAATCAATGGGAAATTGGGTAGGCCCATTACTGTAGGACCCACACAACATGCAGTGAAGGTAAACTTTTGGCTGCGACCTGTCTGGTTGGGAGGCTACAAATGAAAAGCTATAATTACACTGCAAACAATGGTACAATAAATGGAGAAGCCGACGTTTCACAACCAGCTTTCTTTCTCAGGGGTGACTGGGGTCAGCCTGCTGCCGCGTCCTATAGCCTTTCAACGCGTTAGGTATCTCACAAAGCCCCTCTCTGTCTAGCGCAGGCCATGCGTGTACACAAAAGTGAGAGTCCCAAGGTAGCGATTGGTATTGTGACGTTGTGCCACCAAGTTTTCGTTCTCGACGATGGCCGTCCCGACGAAGTCGTTTCTGTGGCCGGGTGCATGGCAGTGCTATAGCTATACATGCACCATGAGCTGACATAATCTATTTACTGCACAACAAAGAGCCACCGAAGAAGCCCCCGAGGACACAATGATCAGTCTCATTCGCCCCAGTGTCGCCCATCTCAAGGAACAGGCTTGCTCCCTGCACCCTTCCGCGCGTCGCCGTCATATTAGGTATGACGGCGACGCGCGGAAGGCCTTAGTCATACCGATGGCGCCCCTTTCCAGGAATCGCTCCTTTTTCGCCCCGTTGGCCTCCACGGCTTCAAGCCGGGTATAATAACACTTCCAACATTCTTGGATGCAGACGTCTCCTCGCCTGCTCCCATTATAATAGGAAGGAACTTTTAATCGGCTGGTGTGGCGAGAGCTGCAACAGTTGTCTATAAGCTTTCGGCGCCCACTTTGCACAGTGGAAAAGCACAAATGGCACCCCCGACATAGGAGGCTGTTCCTCCAGCAACAACCCCCCCCCCCCTCCCTGGTCAATCCCCTTAGCAACGCCACTGTAAGTGCGATCGCTGATTATTTTTGAGTAGAACCAGAGTCCTTCAATACACCGAATGCAACGACGACGGGGTGATAGAGAATATCAGGAAAGGCGAATGCACACGTGCTTTAATTAAAAGGCACTTTGGTTTCTTTCCTTTTTATTTTTTTCGTGACGGTTGAGGGGCTCATTAAACGCGGAAAGTTTGGTCTCTCTCTTGGTCTGTTTGTCAGCCTGTCTTTCTGTTCTTCGATTCAGCCGCCCGGCCAAAGTTAATGCAGAGGAGAGTTCTAAACAATTAAGTCCGCTGGCAATGTCAATACTTGTGATTATTGTTGAGCCGAAACAAAACATTAAGCATATTTGAAATAAAACACCAATACATACCAGATATTTGCATTGTTCCTTAGAAAAATTCCAAATGAGTAGTCCTTGAGAAGTTGATTATCTGTACGTATGCTGCAGAAAACATTATTACAAAGCATTTCCAACTTCTGATAAAACAAACAATGCAAACCCGCCGCAGCCCCTGCTAACAACGAAGCCGGGACGGAAGCGTGCGGCGATAAAAAGAGAGAGAGAGAGAGTAATTTATTGCATGGAAAGAAAACACAGAGAGGTCGGCCTGATCGTATAGTCTCTGACCTGCTACTTTGTGTGGGGGTGGGCAAGGGGGAAAGAGCACAGATGGAGAGGGTGACAGGTATGACGAATATAATAGGTACCTTCCGTAATGCATTTCTAAAAACGCCTTATTAAGCACTTGCGTTATAAAAAAAAAAAACCAACGCATACAAATGCGGAATGCCGAGAAATTGCCCTACATCATTTAGCGGTCTAAAAAGGCACAGGTTCCTTTTTCCGCGCAGTGCCCTCATTTCCGCAGCCTTTGTCGTAGGGGATCCGCAAAGTGTGAAAATAGAATAGTTACTCTATCTGATTTTGAAAAAAAAAAAAAAAAAAAAGCGATAATAAGTCGTCAAAACACGACTGAGAAAATACGGTGATACTGTCACTGATTTGTTATATAAAATACTTAATAAGTCGCTACAAAAAGAATAATGAACAATTAGGTTTTATAAATGCTACAAATATCCCAGCTAATATTCAACAAATAAACGGAAGTTTTTTTTTTTTGGCAAGGCCGCACAACCAACTGCTGGCCTAAAATAACGCAGAACTGCGAACAAGAACATCTGTAATAATTAGGTACGAATTGCGTGCTCGCAACCACCACGTAAACAACGCGCGCAGCCTACAGCGCATGCCGGAATTCGCCTTTGTACCGAAACACCCGTGTCCCGAAACGCCCGTGTCCCGAAAGGTCTGTGCGCCGGAAAGAGCGTACCGAAACGCACTGTACCGAAACGTCCTGCACCGAAAAGACCGGAGCCGACCGCGGAGGCTATGGGGGCTGTAGAGGATGCCGGCCACTACGAGAGAGGGCACCACACGTTCCCACTCTCTAACCTGGCATCAGACTCCAGACAAAAAGTGCCCAGTAACATTTTTCTGTGGACCAATCACGTGGAATTTTATGGCGTCTTGAAGTTAACATACTGTAGTACTAAAATCCGGGAGAGCAATTGAATATCTGATCTTGCAGCGACACAGTGCTCGATTTAGGAGAGCCAAGTGGTCCATTTTTCAGAGACTGCCCATAGACGCCATTGACAAAAAGTTATATGCCCAGGTAACACGCATCGTTCGAGTTATATGATTGAAAATATACAGTAATGGAGAGTGAAAGCTGTTCTGTATACAACCGGGAGAGCAATTAGCTCACTGGTTTGGGTGAGGAGCTATTGATTTTTCATTTTTCGCTCCCTTCAGTTACGGAGCGTCGCGCCGCCACACGCCGACAGAAGGCGCTGCTCTCCGCGGAGGCGCTTGGGCAGTAATCCTGGGTTCGCACCTGTTGACGAGTCGTTTTCGTAAGCGCCAGCCGGTGTTCGAGGCTGCGTTTCTCACGTGACGAGAAACAACAGTGCCCGAACAAGGGTGCGGGCTGTGCCTACGTGTGTGCCAAATATAAACCCGCAGGGAATCTGCGCTATGCTAGTATCGTGCACGTGCCGCTGATATGCACAGTACGCCGCAATGAAGGCAGTCGAAATCACTCTCGTCCTGCTCTGCGCTGTTAGCGACTCACACCACAGAACGGCATCAGCCGCGCCTGAAGGTGAGTCATTCCGTTCCAGCTAAGCAGAGGTAGGTGAAAAAAAAAAAAAAAATTAGAGAGAGGAGCCAATGCTCAAGTTAGGCATACAGGTCTCGTCACAATACCCTGGGTTGCCGAAGTGTAGGGAGTCCAGCTGTTCACGTGTCACCCAGGGCTGTTCGCAGAACTTGCGTGCTTCAGCTAACGATGGAGCATAAAAAAGGCAAATTAAAATTGACCAATTGTCGCGAAGTTTGTTTTCCCTTCAGTTTTCCCTTTAGACCAGAAAGCAATGTCACAGTTTGTGCGATAAAAGCGAACCAAGCAGCGCTGTACTAGAGGGAATAACCCCGATCACTGCACGAGAACCTATTCCTGTGGGCACGCGACGGGGACGATACAAGCGCACGAATAAATGAGCAGTCCAAAGCATCGAGTAGAAACAAACAAATAACTGACGGGCGATTTCGAACGAATGCAGTGAGGTGTGTACCCGCAGTATAATTTGGCTGGCGGACAGATTGTGGTGACAGAGGGAACTCACTTCACTCTTCACGCCCTCTCTCCATCCTCCTTGGCCCTTTTTCCTCATGTCCACTTTGTCCGAGGCTTCCCACAGACAACGCCTATGTAGCCAGGCTTTTAACAAATGACACATATACAGGGTGTCCCAGCTATCATGCACCAAGTTTTAAAAAAAGAGTAATGGTGTAACTCGAAGAAAACCTATTGGATAATGTTTGCAGTACTGTGGAGAAGTGGTGACTAATTTTTTCGTTAATGAGTCTTAACTAATTATTTCTAATTAATTATCTAACTCGATAATTACTGTCCTAATCACTGAAGTGTCAATGAGGCATTTGTAGGTATCGATGAGGGGCATCTAACTGCGGTATTTTCAGCGACGAACTAATAGCGTACTCATTTATTCTGACTGATAAAGAAAACCCGCGAAATATGAAAAATACCACGTGACGGCGCATCCGCGCGCATTGTAAAGCAGCGTCCCCAAATAAGCTGATTGAAAGCAACTGCTTCCGGTGTTACCCACCCGAAGAGACAACGCATCACCTTCATAAGGCGCGTGTGCAGATAAGGCACAAACTCGGTGGCGATTTCGTCTTTCTTTCTTTTGTTTATTTCATTCTGGCTAACTCAGAGGCAGCCTGTTTGAGGGCGTTGGTTTACGATGCGCGCGGACGCGCCGTCACGTGGTATTTTTCATATTTCGCGGGTTTTCTTTATCTGTCAGAATAAATGTGTACGTAATTAGTTCGTCGCTGGAAATACCGCAGTTAGATGCCCCTCGTGGGTACCTACAAGTGCCAGATTGACACTTTTGTGATTAGGGCAGTACTTCGCGAGTTAGATAATTAATTACAATTAATTAATTAAGTCTCATTAACGAAAAAAATGTGGTCCGCTTCTCCACAGTACTGCAAACATTATCCATTAGGTTTTCTTCGAGTTACGCCATTACTCTTTTTTAAAATCTTGGTGCATGATAGCTGGGACACCCTGTATACTATGCTGCTGGTGTAGTCAAAGCACTGATGTTCCTAGACAGTTACAGCAAAAAAGTTTGAAATGGCGGGTAGTATGAAAGACCTGGGGCGCCCATAATATCGGTCGGCTATTAAAAACAGCTTGTGAAAAATACGAAGTTATAGAAATTAACATGGTGACTGTCGAATAAATGCATAAGCTGGTCCGCTATACCCCGAGCCTCTTTAAAGTCAGCTTCACTACTAAACTTATAAATATTGCTGGGAGGACATTTTTGCGGGACTTTCATTAAATACCTCTACCGAGAGGTCCTCCAATGCTAGATCATCACGACGGAAGACCGAAGTCAGCTACTGGAACATCATGGTTACCGAAGCAAAACTTCGAATTCTGAAGTGGCTGTCGTTGTCTCAGCAGTCGCAGATGGCGCGCCCAACCATCAAGTGTTCCTGTGCTACTGGGGAAGCTGGTCGTACCAGTGGAACGGCTCGGACAAGTTCTCGGTGGAGGACATCGACGCATCCCTGTGCACGCACCTGGTCTATGCTTTCGCCAAACTGGACAACGGGGTCATCGCGACCTTCGACCCCTACCTGGATCTCAAAGACGACAACGGACTGGGTAGGTACATATGCTGCGCAACACGAGCGCATGCCATGGCGGCTAAGGTTCACGCCGTCGTTCTTATCTTACGTTTACACAGCTGTCCTCACGCGAAGCTGCTGCTGGTGGTGTTTCACGTTTTAATTCACTTGCGTTGCCCTTGTGGGCTGCTGGGTAATTAAGAGAAAAGAAAGAAAAAAATTCGCGGAACCCACGCAACGTTGGGAATCGACGTAATGCGAAGCTTTCATTGGGGCATACTTGGATGGGAATGAACCGACGCGTGGCATTTTTTAGTTTTACTGCGCTTGGTGGAGTTGCTGTTTTTTTTTTTTGCTGTTGTTTTCAGAGCAGTGAGCCAAGAGAGAGAGAGAGAGAGAGAGAGAGAGAGAGAGAGAGAGAGAGAGAGAGAGAGAGAGAGAGAGAGAGAGCAAACTTTTTTTCAGCAGCTCAAGTCGGAGCCTCTGTATGAGTCCTCGGAGGAAGGGGGTGTTCCACGGTCCTCCGACGGTGGCGGGATTGGCGGAGATGCACCGAGAGTTTGAATTTGGGCAGCCAACAGGGACCGCAGTGCGGCCCTAGATTCTCGGAGGGGGCGGCCCAGCTTGACCATGAGTAGGCAATATCAGGGGGAAAGGGCTGGCGGAAAGAAATGTGGGAGACTAGTGAGAGGCGAGTGCATCGGGAAATACATGACGTCAGGAGAAACGTTCAAAGTTTCAATCTCCCTGGCGAAGACGCCATGACCTCCCAGCGCAGAGGACACGCAGAATCTGGGGTGTGCAACGTACTTCACCCTTCTCAAGTCGCTGTCCCAGCCGACGCTTCGAGGGAGCGAACGTTATCTCGTGTAACTTCGCCACGCGCCCTCCCACCACCTCCTCCCCTTTCCCGCCTCAACTAGTCTCTTACATGCGGAAGTTAATAACCGGGGGTGGGGGCTAGCTAGCGTTGTCGGGTGTAAGATAAAACCCAGCGGCGCACGATGCCAAAAAGCAGCAGCAGCCCCCTCCAAACTTGACTAAAGAGACACAAAAATCTTCGTTTCAAAAAAAAAATAATAATAAATAAGGGCAGGGAAGAGGGGAAAGCGAGATTCTGGGCTGTTGAGTATAGTAGGGCCCACAATGCCGATATCCCGGTGCTGAAGTCTTGCGTTGTTCCGCTGGGGCTTTATGGCCAAGGGCGGGAAGCCTGGTGCCGGTTGGCGCGCAACTGGATCCAGAAGAAACTCGCTACAGCGCAAGCCAATGTTCGACGGCGGTCGCTGTTGGTGTAGATAAGTCCGGGAGGGCCCAAGCTCCCAGGGAGGTCGGGAGTACGTCGCACTGCTGATTGGCGAGGGCTCGAGTCCGGGCACTGAGTAGAGCGGACAGCTCCCAAAGCCGCCGCTCCAGGTCCGCTTAAACTAGGCAGGTGTGATAGAAATGAACCCGTGTCTAGTGGTGTTCGGAAACGCTGCAGCAGGAAGAGGGTTAAGGCGGGAAAGTCGTTCGATGCCAGTCACAACCCCCAAATACGGTTGCCCACATTCCTTGAGAAGCCGGTGCAATCTTCTTGAACACATCTCCGCCCGAACAGACTCCGTCGAAACAAGGCGAGGAAGAGGTGTAAGTATGGTGGTAACTTGCGGATTAGGGGATAGATTGAGCAGATATTAGGTGATAAATAAATTAACACATCAGTTTGTTCGCCGGTGAATATATAACGGACTGGACTACTGAACTGAACATTCACAAACATTTTCTTGAGCAGAGGTGGGGCAAGTATGTGCTTACGAAATATTATCATTAGTCATCGCCTCCTGTATAAAAATACACGAGGCGATGCATTAGCTTATAAGCAAGACTTCCAATGAAAAAAGGCCGAGTCATTCCACTCTGTGAATGTGGATGACCAGCGAAACTGTTTAGCACCGGACACGGAGATGACACAGAAGTCTGAACTAAGGTACGAACACATTTTTTTGTGAAATAATTACAAGTAAAGGAAGGAAGGAAGTAAACTTTATTTTCCTGAGCACCCTTAGTCCAGGGCGCCGTCTTGGGAAGCCGTGGCCATGGCTTCCTCCGCTCTGGACGTCAGCAGGAGCTGTGTCGCAGCGCTGGGGTCAGCCAGACTTGCCTCCCAGGATGCTAGAGTTGGATTCGGGATGGGGGTCAACTTTGGATGTCGATCACAGCCCCATATTGTGTGGAATATGTTTGGGTAACCTCCGCAGAACGAGCAAGTAGGGGTGCAGGGTAAATTTCGAAAGCGATGTGTGAGATGTTCAGTGGGTAATGTGTTAGGAAACTCGGTTTGATGATAGTCTCCTTAGCGACGAATTTTCACATAACTTTTACTGGGAAAGTTTTTTTAGATGGCATTCACACAAAAGTTTAGCGGGCGATTTCTTCTCTTGGCAACACTGAAAACCGCCATGACAGTGCCCGCCGTGTCTGCGCATGCGTCCGCATCTCGCAGAAAAAAACGGCCCGGGGTCAGTCGTCTGCGCCGTTATTACCCGATTATCGGACGTGGCCTCAACAGATATGAATAATCGCAGTGACATTGTGTGATGACGCTTTACTTGCCTTTGAAAACTCCGCATCAGCACAGGAGAATGGAGCCGCGCTTGCGAACGAAAGCGGGACGCACGATATGCCTACGCTTCTGGGCAGTTGCCTGCGAACACTGGTATGGACATGTGCGCCCGCACCTTGCCCACTTCAGAGTCGTTCAGTACAAAAGCCAAATATTAATGCTTCCGAAGATAATTATGACCTTTCACGCACACGGCGATTGAGATACAACGGTACCGTACCAGTAAGTGCGTCGTTAGCTGGGAGACTGGCGACATCAATCGGCAAGTGGCCGAGGAGGGTTTCACTCACGGAGCACTATGTAGATGCCGCGGCCGCGGCGAATTTTCACAGCGTTCCTCGTGCAGAGGTGCCTGCTCACCGGCGGGCGCGTCGGCGGCACGGCTTTGTCGTCTGCTTTAGCGACGGTTGTTTTGGGCCTGTTTTGGCGCAGCTTCGCGTCCACTGCGCGCTTCCTTCGCACGGCTTGATTAACTTGTTCGACAGCAACTCCTGGGTAACCCGCACTTGACGAAATTAAGTGGTCGTACGGCAAAGATACCTTAAGAGCTGATTTGTAAGGCGGGAAAACAAAATGCACAAACCCACATACATCTGGCCGCTAGAGAAACGCTACTTTTGCCCACTCTTGCCACGAGTGGGACTTCGTTTTCTAAATTGCTGAATACCAATTCGTTTGTGTTTTAAGAGGTATTACTCAAGGCGAAAGGAGCAACTGGTTCTGATAAATAGCGATTTATAAGATGCTCCAGCTTTATCGCAATTCTCAAACTTACTAAACTAACTAGTTTTAATCTGCATAAAAGGGAATCACTAAGCAAACACGCCGAATTGTTTCGGTGTCTGCGCTTGTGTCGCGCGGTGGTGTAAGTCCCGAGCTAGCACATCAGGATGGCTAGGTCGCTAGGTTCCGCTGTCCCCCCCTTCAAAAGATGCTCCTCTCCATTTTCTTTCTGCCGATACACGGCCGCGATACGGCGGCGGCGGCGGCGGCGGCGTCCGCCGCTCTAGCCCGGCCATGGCCCACGCTGCTGCTGCGTTCGGAACGCCGCCCCCGCGAATTCCAGGTAACGGTTGGCAGAATCTCTGGTTTCACTCTTAGTAGAGCCAAGTGTGTGAATTCAAGTGACATCGCTTGGGCAATTGTCGTGGGTGTCGCTTAAAGCTTTGCTTTCCAACCACCTTCACAGCGTGAATTGGAGCCTTTTTTTTTTTTTTTTCATGCACCTTAGGCTTCAACTCTTACTCTTTCCTGCACAGAGACTGCACGAAAATTACGGGGGATGCCTAGAACTTTGTAAGAATGTGAAGGTGAAAGCCTAGTTGTGCCTTCCATTGAACTGCCTCATCTTCTTCCATAGCCGCTTCCTTTTTGCGGAAAGTTACTACGAGCGACATATCGATGTGCTCTAGCCCTTTCCGCCGTGGCACACTTACTCGGGCCTCATCGCCCGCGACTAGGACCTGGTGCGTCGTTACCCATAGCGTTGTGGAATGAACCTATGGGCCCACGCGGCGGCGTATGAAAGGCACGTCCAGGAGGTTCTACGGGCTGACATTTTCTTACGTCCTCTGACATTTCTTACGTCCTCGCCAGGGCCGCTGTTTTCCTTTCCCTCCACACCCCTACATCCCCTCCATTGCCCCTTCTTTCGGCTCTCCAACTGCGCTCCATCGCCCTTTATCAGAACTCTCCTTCCGCGATGCTTTTTTTTTTCCCTTTCCCGGCGCGCGCTCCGATTTTCTGTGCCTAAATATAGAAATCTACAGCTTTCAACTTGAGAATTCTGATCAACTAGAGGCTGACAGCTTTGCTGAAACATGTACAGAGCATGCTTGCAGACGACCCGCCCATAGGGACTGCAAACATCTGAGCAGGGACAATAAGGCAAGCGTTGGTGCGTAACTTGCGCAGTTTACCGTATAGCTGCATCTCGTGCAAACCGCATACCAATGAGGCAGCTCGAGGGACTAATAGTATATGAGGAGACACATAACGTCATGAAGAGAGGAGATATGGAAATACGGGGGCAAAAAATGCATACGGATAGCACGGGACAGGGGCTATTGAAAGTGTTAAGTTTTTAAATTGACATGAATATTCATTCCTGCTAATGTTGTTGATGATGATGAGTAGGAGAGTAAGATAGATGACAGCGACATTGAAATTTACACTAAGTTCGTTTATATATTCAATTTATATGTAGTTTTTTTTTACGCCTCATTTGTTCAGTTTCCCTTTATTCATATTAGGTGTCACACCCCATGAAGGGGCAGAGCTGTCCTCTTTGCAACGAGGTGAGCTGTGTACATTCACGAGGCTTATCCTACGGGACCCATGGTGACACAAAATGTTTCTTTCTCCCTCTCCCGCCCTATGTCTCTCTTACGCGTGGTCCCGCAGGCATGTACGGGAAAGTGAACCGCCTGAAAGAGACTCATCCGGAGTTGAAAACGCTCCTCTCCATCGGCGGCTGGGAAGAAGGCTCGGTCAAGTTCTCGCAAATGGCGTCCACGGCCGGCGGCCGTGAGCGCTTTTCCCAAAGCGTGGCAGCCTTCCTCGATGAACACGGCTTCAACGGGCTTGATCTCGACTGGAAGTACCCGGCGGCTAGGGGAGGGGTACCCCGGGACAAGGAAAACTTCGTTCTGCTGCTCCAGGTATGCTCGGGCATTAATAACGCCAGCCCGAAACGCACGCTCGCACAGCTATCATTCGAACATTAGTGCGCAGTTCGCCACTGCAAACATTTTTACTGGAAAAATTCTAGTATAAACTTTCCGGTCAATAGGTCAACTATATATGTAAATTGCCAAAACGAGAGCAGTCTGCTCTGAAGAATTACGAGTAGGGCTAACCGGTTTCACTTAACTGGACTGCGAGTGACAGACTAAATTAAATGAAAAGATGGCTCCACCCGATGACTATGACACAAAAAAGTTGTAAACGGGACTTTTCTAACTGTGAGAAACAATTAAAAAACAATTAACAGATCTTGTACTTGAACCAAGTACATCCCTTTGCGTTTCTCGCAGGAGCTCCGCAGTGTCCTGGAGCCACAAGGACGGCTCCTCACGGCGGCTGTGGCGGCAGAAGCGGAAATCGCCAGTGCGGCCTATGACGTGCCAGCGATTACCAAGTGCGTGGAAAGATTGCAGAAAAATGTACATTGCGTCATAGTTTACACGACTGAAGATAAAACACTGAGGGGGTTCTATCTTTCTGCTTCAGTGAGCATCAACCACAAAATGCTGTGCGAAAGCAGCATAGATTCCTGCCCATAGAACTGCGTTAGACTAGGTGCAGAGATGCACAGTATATAGCGTTTCAAGTTATTTAGTTATGCACTGTTCGCACTAAGTTCTAATCACACTATTTGCTATCCGCTTGTCACCGAGCCCACCCAACACAGTCTTGTGGTCAAAGAGAGAGACAGAGTAGACGTTTATTGAAAAGAGAAGAGGTCGGCATGAGAAACTGATCTTGGCCTGCTACGTCCCACTGGGGAAAAGGTACAGGGGACAAAAAGAGAGAGTAATGAATATAAAAAGTACGAGAAATGACAGTTAAATAGACTTGTGAAATAGATACATGCAATGAGACCAACAACGTCTCACATGCAACTATGCGCCAAATCAGATGATCACAGCCCAATTTTCATCACATGATGATCGTCAATATAAAATTATGAGTAATTATTCCGCATTCCATGATATTTTTTTGCAAAATAGAGCCGAGAACCCAGAGAGGAGTCGCTTAGGTATATAAGATGCGCTTTAACGGCAAGATTTTGCTTCCTGGTGTAAGCCCATGCGCCTGAAATATTTCGCTCGGACAGAGGGCGAGTGTCCCAGCACATAGTAATGCTGCCTAAAGGTCCTTCGCTCAGTAGTAAACATTGGGAAACACTTAGAAAATGTTCAATAGTCTCTGTACAACTACACACAGAGCAGTCTGGGCTGTTCTTGTGGCCGTTTGTAATGCAGATACTTTCGGGTCAATGCTACTCCAAGCCGCAGCCTGTGTAGCAAGGTCGCTTGGCTTCTGCGAAGTCGAGGAGCGTGGGCGAGCCAGAACATTTGCTCGGGATCGAGTCTGAAGCCGTTCGTGTCGATTCTGTGGGGCAGACACATGCAAGACGACAGCTTGTTTACGTGCTCGGTAGAGTATTGCGTTGGTATCTTGTCTTTTGAAGGGTATAGCCAGGAGAGTTCTGTAGCAGTGTGCCTGCTGTGCTTCTGCATCCGCCAGCTCGATTCTAGCGATGCCACAGTGACTTTGTATCCAGTGAAGCCCCACCGTGTGGCCCTTTTCACACAACTCTAAATAGGATAGCAACATCAGTGGTCGACCTGCAGCGCTGATTTGCAGTCACAGAAGATAGTCCACTGCTGCGGCCTCTCACGACAAAGTGTGCCGAACGCTTCTCGTAAACCGACCAGTTTTGCTGCGGTAGACGTCGTTCTGTGAGCAATCTTGAGATGTTTGATTAATTCCTTCCCAGGCATAACAACGGCCACTGCATACGAAGACGCCGTGAGCGAGCCGTCAAGAAAACATGCGATGCCTCCTCGCAGATCTCATTGATGTAAAATAGTGCAAGTTGTTTTAAGGCCAAAAAAGACTTATGGGATTTTTTACAGATTTCAGGAATCGATAATCGCACCTGTAGATAAGGTACAACCGATAAAGGCACGTCTGAGATTTTGGCGACCGTAAATATGGAAGGCATCAAATGTTATGGCGCCGAGATACTTCGGGAGTAGCTGGAGTTCGGCCAGTCCTTGAAGACACTCGACAGTGGATGACACTGATGTCTTATCATTTGTCGGAGGTGCGCAGAAAGAGGTTCTTGCCCGAGGTCCACCTGAACTGGGCAGGCTCGCGCTTCGGAGATCGTTCCACATGCTCATGTGCATCGAGGCAGCCCCAGACAGATTTGAAGGGCTTGTGCCTGTGCACTTTGAAGCACTTTTAGGGACGATCACCGAAGGTGACAAAGTATAAAGGACTGTACTGTAAATAGCCAGTAAATAACACCCGGTAAAGGCGCAACAGCGATGAAACCGATCGGCCCCATGATTTCCCAGCCATATGCTGAAGGACGTGGGTGAAACTAACTTCCTCCGGAGTGCAGAGACATGTTTTGACCACAATAGATCTCTATCAATCGTTCCGCCGATGAATTTTTGGTGAGTGACACACGGGACAACAGCCCCTTCATCATGGGTTTTGGGGTAAATACCAATGTTGCATTCTTGGACGTGAAATTTTATATCACTGGAGTCATAGGTAAGTCAAAGTGGCAGTTATTGCTTTCAGAAGTCGTGCTTGCACGTGAAATCGCGTTACGCCTGATGTGCAAATGCGTATATCATCCGCATAGGCTGATATTACCACTATTCTGGAAATACCTTTAGTGTTAGCCATGAGAGCCAGTGTGAAAGCGTAGGACTGAGTACTCCTCCTTGTGGGACGCCGCGAGTGACGGGCTGGTCGGGTGTCTTGCCATACAGTGTGTTCATGGAAACCATCCGTCCTCGGAGGAAGGTTGCTATCCACTGCTGCTACCACCCTCCAATTACAATAGACCCACGGGCGCCCAAATTGCTATTGCGAGATACATTATCACACAGAGCATGGCAGCTGTCAGACGATGGTGGTGTTTCTCATTCTCGAATGTAGTGAGAATGTCAGTAACGCTGTCTATAAATGAGAGTCCTTTGCGAAAGCCTCCCATGGCATCTGGGCACAAGCAGTGCTTTTCCAGAAACAATTCTAGACAAGCGAGGACCATACGCTCCACCACCTTGATTACACAGCTAGCCAGTGCCACTGGCCTGTAGCACGAAATACCATGTTGAGATTATTAGCCAGGCTTGAAGACACCCACTACTCCACCTCTTTTTAACAACAGAGCTGTTTAAGCTCTTCGTAGCGCCGTCCATAAACAGAAAAAAATACCAAGGAAATGTACGGGCGCAAGTGAGCGTGCGTATCGTGAGGAGCTGCCGGCGTCGTCCAGACTTGGGCGTGGGCTTGTGCTACGTGAGAGGCTCGCAAAAAGAAAATAAAAAATACCGGGCGCACGTGCCAGTCAGCGTTTAATAAGCAAAGAGCGTCGCCAACAAAACGACTGTCGTCTGCTCCTGACGTCACTCACTCCGCGTTGCTAGGGGCAGCCACCTGCGCTCGATTGATTACGGGGTTTTACGCGCCGTAGTGGAGGGCTCCGGTTTATTTTGACCAGCTTTAACGTGCGCCTAAATCTCGAGCACACGGGCGTTTTGGCTTTTCGCCTCCATCAGAAAAGCGGCCGCCGCGGCCGGGAATCGAACCCGCGTTCTTCGGCTCAGCAGCACAACGCCTTGGACACTGAGCCACTCGGTAGGTCCCCTCCGCTCATAAAACTCGGAACCGTCACGGCGGCGGCGGCAAAACTCCCTTCGACTCTGTGCCGCGCACATGGGGGATGGGGCGACCAAAGAAGATTCAGGCGCCCGAAGAAGAGGCGGCTCATGAAGAAGCGCGCCACGCCACGTGGCAAGAATACAATAACCCAGAAGAACAAGAAGAAGAAGAAGAAGTAGTGCATGTCTTCAACGGCAAGGGAGCGCTCAACGAAGACTTTGCGGTGGCGGACGATGAAGGGTATACGAAGACTAAACAGGACCCTACAAATAAAGCACTTATATACCTTACTTTGCGTTTGATTTGGTCTTCCGCTGACGAACGCCATATTACATAGAGGAGAAATGGTTCTGAGTGACTTAGGGCACTCGTAGAGTTTAGCTTAGTGAGTCGAAAACAGCTCTGCTGCGACATCAGGTTTGCACCACTGTGCAAGCTGGCTTTCATTTTTTTCAAGTAGCTTAGGACAGGCCCAGAACACCAATTGAAGTTGTAGAGGTCCAGAGAGGTTTTTCTTCTTGTGTGCCGAGATGACAGAGTGCACAGTAGGTGATGCCATCGGGCCCAGGTTCTGTAGAATGAGCTGAAGCCGCGAGTGCTACAATGAGCTCGTGCAGCGCAAACGGAACGTTTAAGAAGCTACCCACAGTTGGAGACGCACACCGATTTAATAATGCCATGCCTTCAGCATTGTCCCTTGCAACGCGCATGCATAAGTCTTCGGTAACATCTGTGTCAATGCGGTTCTGGTGTACGGCCAAAGTTCGAAATGGATGCTGTTGTGTGGGTGTATACGGTAATGTACGCACGATATGCCATATCCTATAGAAAGTGGCTTCCGAAGGTCTAATCTGTAACAGAACGATATCCAGCGCTGTCAGCCAAGCTTCTCTAAATACGTCCGCACAAGTTTCTGGGTTCTACAAGACGCTCTCAGGTCAGAGGTAGCTTTTGTCCGTCGTTACCTCCTTCTAGCTCGACGTCTAACAGTGCGAAGCACTTGGTACAAAGCCTACCCTGGATTACATTTAGTGAAGCATGCTGCACTGTGTGATGCATCCCGAGTTGCCTGGACAATGCTCGGTTCAAAATCAGTCACTGAGGCCAAGCTATTGCAGGATAATATAAATCAGAAAATAGAAACACTTGCCAGTCAGTGTAAGGTTGTTCCCGCGTATGTGGTGAACCTTGGTATCACGTTAGCCGTGCATATGTGGGCACGTGATCACTTCCGTAGGAGTCAACATCAGCGCACCACGCAGCTGCAGACGAAAGGCAGGTAGATGTGACTGCGAGGTCTAGGTATAGCTGCTGTAAGCTGAATCCTGAAAAAGCGCCAGCGAATCATTGCACAAAAAGCCAGGTCATGACTGGGGGTGAAATTGGCGAGGTGTCGCCCTCATGTGGTGCTCGCGATGCTTCCCCAGAGCTCATGACTGAAGCCACCTACAATGATGTGTAGTAGTAGTAGTAGTATGAAACTTTAATGAGACTTATAAAGTAGGAGTGGTTCCCTAGTCCGGGAATCCAAGTGATGACCGGGCGACCGAAGCCCTAGATGCCAGTAGTTGCTGGACATCCAGGTGGTCGCTAGTGATCAGGTTCTCCCACGGCTCATGGAGGGGGAGGGGGGAAGGAAAGGGTGGGAGGTCAGGGTTATGCGCACACTCTTCCAGGGCATGCGTCAATAATCAGGTCCAACTGATTATTATCGAATCGTGCACGGGGTGACACATATCTGGCTGTCACTGAAAAGGTGCTGGTTTTATATTGCACTGTAACAGCAACATATTCATTGCAGTTATGGGCCGGAACTTTGTGCTTAATGTAGGTTAAGCCACTGCGAATGCATAGTAACACTTTGCTGGCACTTCCGTCAACATCCGACAAAAAATGTTCAAATCCAGGTAGTCAAAATGATGACGTCATATTTGGCTCATAGAACACAATTAGAGAAAATTGATATTTCAACGTCCTTTGCTTCAAACATGCCAGGCGACCTTTCGGACCTCCAGCGTTCGATTGGAGAATGAACGACCGGCGAATTCTTTCCGCTATTGACCAGGTGGTTGTGACACGAGGGCCATTTTACTGGTTATTGGTTGAACGAGGTCAAAAAGAGCTCCACAGCATCCAGGACTTGCAGAGCCGTCTGCGCAAGTGGTGTTCTGATGCCGACCAATAACACGCGCTGGGCAGCCATGCACTGCTTCAGCATCGCCTTGATTTGCTCATCTGTTGTCATGACTTCTCCCCTATCCTTGTACGTGTTCGCTTGCTCAAGTAGTTCGAATCTTAGCACTCGCCTTTGATGTAACATCCACGTAGCGCACGTACCGAAACGGATTCTAAATGGAATTCCTCTCAAAGGGTTTTTGCGGCGCTTCCAGTCTAGCACTCCCATTTCTGTCTTTCATGTCCGAACTCTCGGGTAGTTGAGAATGCGCGCCCTGGCGCGGCGCTGGGTTGGCGATCAAGAAGAAAATAATCGGCAGCTGGGACATGGAAAAAAGAAAACTTAAGTTCTTGTTTTGTCCGTGTCCCAGCTGCGCTGTCTTTGCTTCTTGATCATGTGTAACCAATACTGCCCACGACTTGAGGTTGGTGGACTAGCCCTGTTTCTTCTCTTCTGGCTTCCCTCACGGATATGAAACCGCGTAGTCCAAGGTGGCAAGGTGGACTTGTGGCAGGTGAAATGCACATGGTCTGTAGTGCAGTCGGTACGTCGTCTCTACAGCCTTGTTAAGCCGCGTTTAATCACGCACATTGTTGCCTTTACAGGTGCTTAGATTATATCACTGTCATGGCGTACGACTTCTTCGGGCCCTGGTACAACTACACCGGACATTGCTCGCCACTCGGAGCTCGCGCGAATGGCAGCGAAGAAGAGAAATCATCAAACGTGGCAAGTGTGCTTTACAAGCAAGGTTTAACATCCCCCTTCCCCTGTTTTAAGACACTGTATGTAAAATTATTTGAATGAGCTGCCGACATAAATGATCTTTTTTGTTTCATTTGGGAAAATGTTTTATTGCGTAGCATTCTTTGCCGAGTATTAACACAGCGAGGTCCGTGTAACGCCCTGCATTTCCACAGTAATGTACATTTCGCGGAAGTTTTACCTTTAATAGTTAAAATAGCGTTAATGGAGATAATTGGCCGAACACCATTTTGTAAAACCAAAAATAAAATAAAAAAAATGCGACAATGGCGAACCGCGTAACGCTTTTCACTTACACAAAAATGCAGATTTCGCAAGAGTAACACCTGTAATCGTTACAATAGCGGAAATCGAGATAATTGGTCGGACGAAAGTTAGAAAAAACAAAAAAGTTGCTGTGAATAACTCGCACTCAAGACAAGCGGCATAAGAATGCTACGCATTAGTAGACAATTCTCGGAATTTCTGCAGATTTGTTTTAAAGAAATAACGCGAAAAATTGCGACCGATCCTGCTTAATATCACTGTGGTGTCACCACGCAAATTTGGTTCGTGGTCTTTATAACTAGGCATACATTTTTATTTGTAAAGAGGCCCTAATATAGGAGGCCCCTAAATGAGGTCACAAAGCTGTCCTACCCGCCGCGGTGGCTCAGTCGCTAAGGCGTTGCGCTGCTGAGCACGAGTACGCGGGTTCGTTTCCCGGCCGCGGCGGGCGCTTTTCTGATGGAGGCGGAAAGCAAAAGCGCCCGTGTGTACGAGATTTCGGCGCACGTTAAAGATCCCCAGGTGGTCAAAATTAATCCGGAGCCCTCCACTACGGCGCGCCTTTATCTCGCTGTTTGTTTATATCGAGCATTTTCGTTGCTGCACAATGAACGTTGTGTCATGTATGACGCAGTCACTCAGAAAAAGGCATTTTTAAAGACGTATGAGTGAGTTCTAAACATTGTTTAGTTACCTTGTCGCATTACAGCCGAGTCTGCGGAGGCGAGTTTTCTTGTTGGATGTATGTGAATTTTTAAATGCTTTATCCTCGCATCATCATCGCCACCGATCTGCAGACGTAAGATATGACGACACAGACGCAAGCCTTAAGCTACGCTCCGTTTACTTAACGACACATCACTGACATTCCCTCCATGTAGCTAGCAACAGCTGCTGGTTTACTTTGGACAATATGGACATTCTGAGAATTTTTTTTTTTTTTTACCAGGTGCTAATCATGACTCGCCGTTCGACCTCTGTGGCTTTAGGTAAAGCCTCTTGGTCCAATTGTGTAGGACTGGGTTTGAGCCCAGAAATTAGGTCGGGATGATAGCGGTGCTTTTTTATGTAAAAGTGTACAAAATAATTGTACACACAACTTATTTTGTAAATAACAGTCGTACAGAATGTTTTATGTTCCTTTAAAGGCAGCGGTCCTCTTACCACCTCGTTTAATCGATACTTTGCACCTTGTCCGAAGTACCGGTTGTGTACTGTTGGGATATGGAACGTGGAAATCCCGCAGGGGTTAATTTAGCGGATTTAAGGCATTGTGACGAAACGGCTTTTGTGTGTGTGCGTTGACGCTCACTCTTAGCCAAAATGGACTAACGGGGTACCGGAAATTCGTAATTAGTACTTCGGAGTCTGAATGTGTTGCCACTACCATTAGTGCTTTTTTGAACTAACGGGAAGGATACAAACTGTTAGTCCCTCTACGCTTCGTCCTTTCACGGTTCAACTGTTGGTGTACCATGAAGACTAACTGTTGTTCCCTTGCAGATCAACTGTTAGTCTCCCCTTCTAGTCCATTGGAGACCAACTGTTGTTCCTCTCAGGATCAATCGTTTATGTTTCCCATTACTCCCTGTAGACCAATTGATGCTTTCTAAAGTAAACGTTCATCCTTGCAAACGCTCCCCTCTGGATTAACCGTTCATACTAAGAGACGATGTGTTGGTCCAGGCAAATGAGCAATGGGGAGTAACTCCTGTTCCCTTAGACCGCGGCTATTCAGAAAACAAAAGTAAACATAACAAACTAGGAACAATATTTCTTGGCCACCTAAAATAATCACGACAAGTAAGATGTTACTTTCAATCTTTTATTGCAGCACTGTGTAAGCAACATACACAACACAAGTAAACCGTACTCCACTCTGAATGTCGGAGAGTCTTTAATTCGAAGGCCTGTTGGGCACACCTTGCAAAGGCAATGCGCCCAGTATTGGGCTATTTCGGGTTCCCAGAGCGGCCACATTGCTGCTGTCCTCAGCGAAAGCGTGCTGCACTTGCACAAGGTACTTGTCCATTGAGAGGACACAACTGACCTGTATGTCGCTGTCGGCAAGGGACGCATATTCTCAGCCTCCTGTAAAAAAGAAATAGGGTATCAAAACAAGCGTTGTAAAGGCTTTCAAATACATTTTAGGCAACAAGAGACTTCATGGCACAAAGAGGACAAAAAAAAAAACAGGTGTAATGCGAAGATAGCACTTCAACACAGGTTTTAAAATGTAGGGAGATGATAGACGTAAAAGAGAAGCTGCCCTATGTGATCTACCTCGCTTAGTACTGTTCTCAGCTTAGAAAAGGAAGCATTACAATATTGCGCGCTTTTAAACTCAGGCTCCCTTGCTGTTTAACAAGTCTGGAAACGAAGTAATTCGTGTTAGGACGCAAAAATAGGAAAAACACAGTTTCCAGCAGCCGTAACAAGCATCCGTAAAGAATACCCCAAAAATTAAAAACGATCGAAGCAAAATTAACGCTTTAAGTAGTGCAGCCAAACGTGGCCTGTGAAGTGCACTGACTACAAGATTACTGATTGATTATGACCCTGGCCAAGGTCGTAAACATGCGAACGAATCTTCTACAGTCAGGCATTTTTGTTTTTTCGACCTCAGCAGGAAAGCTACCACTCAAACCAGCAATATAACGTGCTCATGCTCTCGAAACAACGCATTGAACCAGTGTAGAAGGTGTACACAAAACAGTGGCGCTATAAAGATTGCGCATGCAAGTTCGCTATCATGCTAAGTGGCACAAAAAATGCCTCTTTCCTCTCTTTTACGATATATGTAAGGAAACAGACGCTTTCTGTCAGCAGCGGCTATAAAAGGAATTGGTATGACTGCAATCAAAGATAAAAAAACAAGAATTATTATTTAAATAATTCAATCAAAGCTGCTTTCAGGCGAGCTGGGCGCGGGTGTGTTGAAAAAGCTCACAACTGATTATTTGCGGTGATGTCGCGGAATGCGTTTTTATTTCCAAAATATAACAAGCGCCAAATTTTCTCGATGTTTAACCAATTTTAGATATCCGCATTTTTTATTGGGTACATGTTCTCTGTTATGATGATAAAGCAAGTTTTCCAATATTCGGCCTCAAAGTAGCGTTAGCGCAGCGCGCGCTACACAGCGTCTAACGTCCAGGCAAATGATCAATTGGGAGAAACTGCTGTTCCCTTAGACCGACTATTCAGAAAGGAAAAGTAAACATCAGAAACTAGGAACAATATTTCTTGGCCAATCACGACAAATAAGATGTTACTTTCAATCTTTTATTGCAGCACTGTGTAAGCAACATGCCCAAAAATTCAAAATGATAGAAGCAAAATTAACGCTTTAAGTAGTGCAGCCAAACGTGGCCTGTGAAGTGCACTGACGACAAGATTACTGATCAATTATGACCCTGGCCGAGGTCGTAAACATGCGAACGAATCTTCTACAGTCAGGCATTTTTGTTTTTTCGACCTCAGCAGGAAAGCTACCACTCAAACCAGCAATATAACGTCATAAGTAATCGCGTCTAACACTGTGAGAGAATGCTTTTGCATCTGTGCTTGACTCTGCTTCGAACCTGTGGGCGTTTGTTTTGGAAGTTGCACTGGGGACTCTCAACAGGTTCTGTTTTCGATCAGCCGAGGCAGTGCGCCTTCGGGCACCGCGGAGAACGTTTGTCTGCCCCTTCGAGGTATCACGCCGGTGTGCTACTCCCCGTCTCATCGCTTCTGCGTACTTGCCATGCATTAAACAAGTGAAGTTTGGGTTTGGATCTTCATCGTCAGAACGGCGGCAACTCTCGTGCAGGCCGCTCGTCAACCACGCTACCTCGACATGACGGACGGCCTACTCTAACGCCTTCGTCCATGTAACGGCATGTTTAATTTCTTCAACCTGCGCATGGAGAAACAAAGCCGACACTAACCACGCCATTTCGTGAAAACAATAAATTTCATGGCGGGGAAAGCGGGAAACCATGTTGCAAACCCGTGTGACGCCATGACGGTTGTCACGGCGGTCGCGAACGGTGCATGGCTTGTCATACCTTTTACACGGCCTTCTGACTCTCATTACAGATAAGCTATGGCTCTCCGCTAAATAGTCAAATATTCGAGTGCACGGGGTTAAACGGGGTTGTGCAGCTGCAAATGGGAGCTCAACAAATTCCACTCAGTGCCTCCTAAAAGGCACTAAGATGGCGAGGATTTGGAGATAATAACATTTTTAGGGATTGTTTCTCCGCATTGTTTGGCGTTGTCACGTACAAAAAGCGTTTTGGAATGGATAGGACAGGAAACCGTGCAAAACAATGGCTGCAATATTTATTTTCCTTTCTTAGCTAGCGATCATACGATCTTTTGTCATGCAGGAGAGCGCCATTAAGAGGTGGCTCGGATACGGAGCGGACCCCGCCAAGGTCGTGCTGGGCATGCCCCTGTACGGCCGCTCATTCACGCTGGCCAACCCGGACAACTCCGGCTTTTTGGCGCCCACCACGGGGCCCGGTCCTGCAGGGCCGGCGACCAAGGAGCCTGGCTACATCGGTTATAACGAGGTGGGTATAGCGACGGCTGATAAATATAGCCCTGTCAGTGGGGAGAGAGAATATTCCAGATGGACGAGCATTTGAAATTCAGAAGTTTGTATCGGTCATTGCAGCAAGGAAAGCAAAATAACGGTTGCATGGCAGTTGTAACCAGCACACAACCCGGTTGGATAAAATTTTAAACCGCCCGCATATACCACCAAATGCGCCGATCAGCAGCCGATCGCGCAGGCCAGATGCTTTGGAAACGCGGAGGGCGCTTAGTCGCGCTTTTTGTGGGATGAACTTAAGCCGACCATATTAGAAGTAATCTACCTCTCTGCAAATGCGCATAGATGACCACAATTTCATAACTAAAAAAATTCTATTCGAAAACTTTTCGCTACCATAGCACTGTGGAAGTGCAAATCGAAAGATACGCGTCCACACAACCAACACCACCTCCCAAGGAATTTATTTGCAATAACGAAACAGAGCTGAATATTCGATAAAACTGCGATAACCGAGAAGCCTGAACGTAAAGGAGGGAATGTGACAAAGTATAATAAAAATGAGAATGTGCCGAATGGTGCCTCAGAAAACTTGCTCCCGCATTTTGCAGATTTGTAGTTTGCTGAATACATCTTCAATGTGGAAGATAACGCGAGACCCTCGCGTGGTTGCACCGGTGGCTGTGAGAGGGAGTGTATGGATCGGCTACGACGACGCTGAAAGCTTGACAGCAAAGGTAAGAAAAACGGGTGACTTCATTTACTGCGAAATTTTCGACCTCTGCGGATTTCGGGGGTCCCTCCACGCACATATGTGAACTGGGAGAGCCCAACTTCAAGAGGTAAGCTCGCGTTGAAGCAAAGCCAACCCCGTGATCTGATATTTAACATAGGTATCCTGTGCGTGCGCTTGTAACGGAAATCGCTCTGTTTGATACTTGACCTCCTGGAGTTACTCAGATGAAGGACCACGTGGAGGCCACCACAAAGCCGCTACAAGGTCGTGTTACGACGTTGCCATCCCACCTCTAGGAACCAGTTGTTACATACGGGAAGGCGTACCCGAACCGGGCTCCGTCCCCTCCGTCATGCGTGTGGTAGCGTGGTGGTGAGCGGTAGGCAAAGATTGCTGCCTTGGAGATGCTGACAAGAAGCCGCAGGCAAACTTAACTGGTTTACTACTAGGGGAGAGATGAGCCGAAGCATTACAGGAACAATACCCTTCCGGGAGAGTTTACAGTGCAAGACTCGAGCTAAGCGACGGCATGGATTCGCTGCTCCAAAAACGAAAACATTTTAAGCTCGGAAGCAACCCGTACGTATTATGCCCGATGCGGTAACGATTCAAACAGTTCTCCCAACGTTACTAGAATTCTCCTAGTGTTTTTTGCACACGGCCCGAACATAGACACACACAACGCTCTTTCCGAATTCGTGAGCGGCCAGCAGCAGCGGCGGTCGTTGAGCCTGAGAGACGGGGGAGAGGAGAGAGAGAGAGAATAAACTTTATTTAATGAGAGGAGTCAAGCGGGCGGTTTCCTCAGTTCAGGACCCCGTTGGAGCGTCCAGCCGCCTCAGCCCGGTGGATCAGCCGAAGCTGCTCTTCGAGGCTAGAGCTGGCCAGCACTTCCTCCCACTGCTCAATCGAGGGATTAGATATCGGGGAAAGTGAGGGGTTACGCTGGCACTCCCACACCATGTGATACAGGGTGCAGGGCGCGTTGCAGAATTGGCACTGTGAGTAGTATATTGTTGGCCAGAATAAGTGGAGTTTGGTCGGGTGGGGGAACGTGCTGGTTTGGAGGAGACACCAGGAGCGCTCCTCTGCCTTGCTGAGGGAGGGGTGGCCAGCGGGTAGCATAAGCCTGGTGAGCCTGTAGAATTGGGTCACCTCCTGGTATGAAGTTACGGGGATCGCTGTCTTTAGCCAACTTTCTCGCGGCGCTCGGCTGGTTAGACCTCGAGCAGTCTCATGAGCAAAGACATTATAGCAGAGGGAAGCGTGAGCTGGTGTCCAGACAATCGACACCCTTTTCTTCGGAGGGTTCTGGCCGAGGATCTTCATGGCGACGCACGAGATGCGGCCTTGGAGGTAGCTCCTACACGCTGACTGTGAATCCGTGATTATCACTTCCGCTGGGGTCTGCGTTATTGCCAGCGCAATAGCTATCTCTTCGGCCTGTAGCGTGGAGACTTTGTTGAGAGTGAGACTCGTGGTGTGGCTATCCTTCTTCGTCACAGTCGCTACCATGGCTCCTCGTTTTGCATAATCTGCGGCGTCCGTATAATAAACCATATCGTTTGAGCCGTAGTTTTTCTCCAGGGCTCTAACTCGCGCCTCTATCCGACCCTCGTGGAACTGCGGGTGCATGTTTCTGGGCAACGGGGCCACTCTGATGTTTCGGCGTAGTTCGCGAGGCATGTCTACTGTGGTTTCAAGAGGGCGATCAGGGATGTTTATGCCCAGTCTTAGCAGAAGGGCCCTGCCTGCATCCGTCCCTGCTAGCCGGTAGCGCTGACTAAGCAGGTGGCCCTCAATCAGCTCGTCCACAGTATTGTGCACCCCAAGCTTGAGGAGACGATCCGTGGAGGTGTAGGGAGGCAGACCCAGGGCTTGTTTATACGCCTTTCGCAAGAGCGTATCTAACTTGTTCTTCTCTGCCTTGTTTAGTAGTGCATAGGGCGTCACATAGATTCTCGACACGACGAACGCTTGGACGAGGCGAAACGTATCCGCCTCCTTCATGCCTCTTCGCTTGGTCGTGATCCGACGGAGCATGTGGGCAATCTGACAAGTCGTGTGTTCCAATTTCCTTATCATCGTGGTGTTTGCGCAATCTGCTTGAATTATCATACCTAGAATCATCACTTGCGGAGACGGGGTGAGGGTATCACCGTCCAGCGTGATCTCCATCGAAGGGACATCTGTTTGCCTACCGCCCTTTCTGCGCACTAGAAGCAGCTCAGATTTTTCTGGGGCGCACAAGAGTCCACAGTTCTTAGCATACTCGTTCACGGTATCAGCCGCCATTTGGAGACGGTCATGCATCTCCCCGACCGAGCCCATACCGGTCCACACCGTGATATCGTTGGCGTAAAGACCGTGGTGTAAGCCCGGAATCGACGCCAGTTGTTTAGGCAGGCCGATGTGGGCAATGTTGAATAGGAGGAAGGACAGGACCGCTCCTTGTGGCGTGCCGCGTCCGCCGGTGCGAGTCGGTTGTGTCTGAATGTCTCCAATCTTGAGGGTGGCTTACCGCCCGGAGAGAAAGTCTCTGACGTAGCTGTATGTGCGACTGCCACACCCGAGCTCGTTCAGATTAGTGAGTATGGCTTCATGGTTGACGTTGTCAAAGGCCCCTTTTAGATGCGACTGCATCTCATTCACTCGCCTTGTCCCTCCATACGGCGTCGTTGTCCGTCCACACCCCTCCCCCATTCTCCTCGCCGTGCGAGCTGCGCTCTCCGCCGCTCACCCCCTCTCCTCTCTGATAGCGAACACTCTCTCGCGAGGGGCATTGGAGTGGATTCGATTGGCTTGGCTTGGCTTGGGTTGGATTGGATTGGATTAAAGTGGATTGTGTTGCGTCATAGCCGCGCCACGTTGCGTCATAGCCGCGGCAGGGGGTTCACGGCACGTTTCACGCGATGGGAGAATCAACCTAATAGAAACAACAACGGAACCCCCTATGCGTCGCATCTACACAGGGGTTCCCGCGAGGGGAGGTGGGAGTAATTTTAAACCTAGAGCCAGGATGGCCTTAGGCGTGTGGGTGTTGGCCCGTTCTATGATGTCCTCCTTCAGTTGCAGCAACACATCTTGCGTCGACAGGTGCTGTCGGAACCCGTACATGGTCGGTGGGAGCTGCTTTCTGCCTTCGAGGAAGTTCTGCAGGTGGTTGTGCACGACGTGTTCGAGCAGCTTCCCGATACACGACGTGAGGGATATTGGCCGTAGGTGTTCGATGCCGAGATGTTTGTTTGGTTTAGGTATTAGGCGCACCTCAGCGGATTTCCATTCAAGTGGGATGGCTCCTCTCTCCCAGCACTGATTGTAGTAGCCTCTGAGGGATGCTATAGAGGGTTCGTCGAGGTTGGCCAATGCTTTGTTTGTGATTTGGTCCTGACCTGGCGCGGTATTTCGGCGGATCTTCTGAAGCGCAGCTTTCACCTCAGCCGTGGTAATGGGTGCATCCAATTGCGGGTTTGGATCTCCCTTGTAGTCAGGGGCCACATAAGGTGGGTGCATGGGCAGGTATTTCTGCTGCAGTTTTCTGAGAAGATTCTCTTGGGATCCCTCAAACTTGTGAATAATGGTGTTAATTTTCTTGCAGGCTGCGCTTTTGTAATTTGTCGGATCAATGAGGTATCTGAGCAGTATCCATGTTTTGGATGCGCTTAGGGTACCGCGGAGCCCGTCGCAGAGCTGGAGCCAGTTCTGACTGCAGAGCTCCGCTGCGTATTTTGCGGCCTGTTCTGAGGGTTTGGCTATTCTCTTCTTGAGTTTTCTGTTGTGGCGCTGACGCTTCCACCTCCTGATGAGGCTGCGGCGAGCCTCCCACAGGTGTAACAGCTTGGGATCGACACTTGGAGTCTGAACAGTGGCCTTGACTTCTTGTGTTGCCGACTTAATATCTGTTAGTATCGAGGAAGCCTAGTCACAAATGTTGTTGATTTCTGAGGCGGATTGGATCTCTCGCTGCTCTCGGAACTTAGCCCAGTCCATGATGCGGGCTACGCCAGTATGTGCTCTGTACTCCTCCCCAACGATAGTGGTAGCTATAATTGCGTGGTCGCTACCTAGGTATTCCCCGGTGTTTTCCCACGTGGCTTGAGAGACGTTTCGCCCAAACGTGAGATCCGGGCACGTGTCTCCGGAAACACTATTTCTCATTCTGGTAGGTGCAGTCCAGTCGGTGAGGAGCTTGAGCTCGTGCTCTTCAGAGGAAGCCATTATAGTTCGTTTCCTCGCTAATTTGAGTAGTGGTATCCCCATACGGGGTGGGCCGCATTGAAATCATCCATCACTAGCATCAGCATCACCCATCACAGGCATCAGCCACCTGTACTGCTTGCTGTATCAGACTCCTTAATTCCGACTGCTTCCTCTTAGGCCTGCAGTACACGTTAAGGATGAAAACGCTCTTTCCTTTCCCAGGTTTCCGAGGTATCAGCTCTGTGAGGGTCCCTTCTGTTCTGGGTAGCTGTAGCGTGTGTTGCACTGCCGTTACTCTCTTGCTGATGAGCGTGGTAGTGCCCCCGCATTCCGGGTCACCGTGTGTGATGTAGCCAGGTAGTCGTGCACAGGAGTTTACTTCCTGTAGCGCGAGTACATCCGGTTTGTTCGTGCACGAATCAATATATTGTGAGAGTGACCCAAGTTTCCATTTGATGCTTCTTGCGTTCCATTGCCACACTATTAGATTTTTCTCTTGCTTCCCTCCGCGGCTAGCCATGGTTAGCTCGGTTGGGGTCTGCCTGGTCGCGTATTTCCTAACGCTTCGCTGCACAGAGCACCCACGTGACATGTCTGTTCGTGCGATGGAGAACGGTAATTCAACGTGGTTATTGGCTGCGCCCCAAGCCTAAAGCGACCTAAAACATACCAAATCACCAATATTAACAAAAATGACGCGTAGATTTCAGTTTAGAAAAAAATGAAATGTAGAAACAAAATAGGCAATGAAAAAAAAAAAAAAAACAAGAGATAGACGTGCTGGGGCTCGAACCCAAGCCGTCAGCGCCAATACTCAGCGCTTTACGTCAAGACTACAGAGCCAGAACGGCGGGATCGTTTTAGCAGGGGCTCAAAACATTAGCGCGCGCAGTGACATCACACATGTCACGTGGGTGCTGTGCACCGCGAAGCGTTTGGAAACACGCTGCCTGGTCGTGGTTATCTAGCGAGGACGGCCGAAGGTATGGCTTGTCCCTACGTGGTGTTGTGCCAGCTGCCGCATTTTGGCTTTCGAGTGCATCTAGTCTACCTAACATAAGGGTGACAGACTGTTGGAGTTGAGCTATGCCAGCCGTCATGTTTTGCGCCATTGCATTTAGCTGTTCCGTCGGGTGTAGCCCGAAACAACCCATTCCCGTTTGAACCCGTCCCGCTTGAACCCATTCCCGAAACGCCCTTCCCGTTTGGGCCGTCCCGTTTGCGCCCGTTCCCAAAACGCCCTTCCCGTTAGACCGCTTTCTGTTTCAACCCGTTCCCAAAACACCCTTCCCGTTTCAACCCGTTCCCAAAACGCCCGCCTCAAATAGTTAAGACAAGTTTCTGAGCTCGCAGTGCGCTTTTAGACCTCTAAAATTGTGCAGGACTAGGTAGTGTAGGTTACTGAGTAATGATTACAACATAGTTTACTCGTTTATTGCCCAAATATTTAGCGCTGGGCAAATTCTATTGTATTTTGACTCTAACTCTACTCGGTAGATGGCGCCACCGATACGTTTTCTTTTTAAAGCTCTACAGAATATGGCTACAGTATTTTCAAAACTACAATTATTGTGAACGCTTCACCCGAAAAGTGAAATATTCAAGCTACTTTAAACGAAAGCAAATACATATGAGCAACAAAATTATGCGTGATTTGCTTTGAGACTATGAGACTAATTCATCAGATGTCGCTACTTGCGCCACCCCGACCGGAATACGCACCGCAAACGGTGTGCTAAAACGTGTCCTACCGTTTTCAGCGGCCTGCGGAAACTCCGGCTCCCGGTAACACGGTAAACGGTAACGCAAACACGGTAACGATATGCTAAAACTCTCTATGCTTTTGCTTTTTCCACGTACTGTGTGGCCGCCTGAGTATTATCCGTAAAAAGTACACACAAGAGAATACAGCTTGGGGTGTTCTTAACGCCTGGATTGAAAATGTGTGCGAACTATTTTCTCCAAGCAAAAATTTAAGCCTTAGACTTCAATGGCCATTCTTTTACAGACATTTGCATATAAAGTGACCGTTAGCCACACATTAAAATGGATCGTACCACTGGCTTAGCCCATAACAGTTACCACTTTCATGAAATACGTTTTTTTCTGTAGTTAGCTAGATCTGGTAATTATAGTATTTCGCGAGATCTTTTTCCTGCGTAGAAATAAAACAGTAGCCCTGTACTACCCCTTATAAATTAATAGTTGCATTTCTTAAAACACCCATTTTCGGCAAGAGCTACGGACGCTACAAACTGGCACTGCGACCACGGAAAGGTTCTATTTTGTTAATTCTCGTCCTTTCTTTTTTTGTGTGTGTTGCATTTAAGTGCACGTGCATTCGTATATGCAACCGTAGGGACTGGAACCATCACGGCTGCCGCGACTACGCATGAGAGCAACACGTTCCAGACCGCTCGACTAACGCAGAAGCAGACGGAAGGGTATGGTTTCAGCTGATACGCTGTACCGGGTCGGAAGTAACGCAGCCACCTACGTGTTCTTTAATTGGCACCGCGTATCGTAAAACGGACCATTGCAAAAAGGTTACAGGTTAATAGGGCATCTGCATACTTTGTTCTTTTTTTACAGTGAAATACGGTTGAAGTAACTTCAATTTAATTTTCAGGTTACGGTTGACGCAAGTAATTTTTGACTTTCGGGGGCGTCGGGCATAACTCAAAACATCAGGAGTTAATCAGTCGGATTGATTTCAAAAACCGCACGCCTCGGCCCGAGTCACCCGAGTAGAAACTAGGTGCGTTATTACGGAAGGGGCTAAATGGGAAAATACGAAACGGGAAGGGCGTTTTGTACCGGGTTGAAGCGGCACGGAACAAACGAGAAGGTGCAAATGGGAACGGGTTCAAATGGGAACAGGCGAAATGGGAAAGGGCGAAAAGGGAAGGGCGTTTTGCGCCGGGTTGAAACGGGAGGGAACAAGCGGGAAGGATGAAATGGGAATGGGTTCAAACTGGAACCTCCCGTTCCGTTAGCTTGTCCTCTGCCTCCTTTGTCCGCATCTCTAGGGTCTCAGTACGCCTTGGGGAGTCAGTCTGCTCATTTTTATCGTTTATTTTACGCCGTTTCTCCGTTCCCCCGTTCGTTTGCGGAGGGTTTAGCTTAGCCTGCGAGGCAACCTGCGCGATTGTAGATCTCAGGATGGCCATTTCTTTCTTTAGGTCTTCGATCTGCGATTGTAGCTTGTTGCATTCCTCGCATAGGGGTTTAGGGGGTTGAGCAGTGGGAAGGAGAACTTGAGACCAGCTCACCTGTGGCGCCCCGGAAGATGGGGTCCTCACTTTGCCTCCGCCGCTGTTGGCATCCGCACCTAGTCCGGACCGGTAGCTGGGTTTGGAGCGGGACCTGGAACGAGCTCGGGTTCCGCATTTGGCTTCCGATTCGGAGCCATTAGGTCTCAGGTCGGTTCGCGATCTGGAGCGGGACCTGGATCGCCTCTCAGCTGCCCCCGTACATCTGTGTAGAGACGGCCAGCGGCTGCAGGAATTGGAGCGGGATGATCGTTTTCGTCTTGACCCGTCGTCCCACGAGATCAAGTGTTCAGCCGAGCGGTTCAATCTGTCCTTGGATGGTTCTCTTCTACCTGCAAGGACTGAGGCTTGGGCATGTTGGTTCATGACTTGAAGGAGGGGAACAGCGCAAATTTGACAGACACGAGAAGAAGGAGACGGTACGCACAGCGCTGACTTACAACAGTTTATTCTTTACTGCTCGGGCACATATATGCCACCACGGTCAAAAATACAAGGGAAAGCAAGACTAACACGATAGTGTCTCTTATCACCATTGCTCGTCACACATCACCACTCGCTCTGCGCCACAAAAACACGTGCTGCACTAACCTGGGGTCAAAAAATCTAATTCTTTTTGGGAGAGGGTCAGAGAGGGCATGCTTACACATTTATCTTTTAGGCGGGCGATTTCGGCAGCTTCAATTATTTCTCTGGTGGTTTTATGCTTATTTTTTGCTATGACCTTTGTTTCAGAAAAAATTGGGCTGCATCTGCTAACACTATAGAGTCCCTACAGTGTTTCGTCTCCTTCTTCTCGTGTCTGTCAAATTTGCGCTGTTCCCCTCCTTCAAATCTCTTCTGCCACTTGAGTGTTCTTTACTTTTCTCCCAAGCCTTGCGGCGGATTATGTACGGTTCCCGAAAACGTTTTGGGCATTCTCTACATGCCGTGATGTGCTTGTCATTGCAGAGATCGCATTTCGGGTCGCATGGGTGGTCCGGCGCTGGGTCTCTCACGCCGCACCTCTCACAGGCGCGGATTCCGACGTTCACGCAGACGTCCGCCCTGTGTCCCGTACAGTGGCAGTTGGTGCAGTATGGGATGGTCTTCTTATAGATGAAACATTTCGTCTCAACGCCCTTATAATAAATGTAGAAGGGTACCTTGTGACCTTGTATCGTAACGAGAACAGAGCCTGACATTTCCAGGCGGCGGCAGCTTAGGAATCCTGGGAGCCAAATGTCCTCCAGCACTTGCTCCATCGTGTAATGCGTCGGGATGCCATGCATAACTCCTTTGCACGAGTCGTAAGGTGAGAGTCCGTAGAGACTCACCGGGTGGACCCTTCCTTGGACGTTAAGCTGAGTAATTTGGCTTAGGGCTCTCGCTGCTTGTACGTGTGGCATGCTGACGGTGAGGATGTTCTGCGTCGCGTCAATGCGGACACGGATTTCAGCGTCCCTTCATGACAGGCGGGCCGCTTTGAGGATGCTCTCGGCCAGAAGTGCCGGACTGACCGAGCTGAGTCCGAGCCCGTTCTTTGATGGCATCACCAGCTTGTAGTCTTCCTCCTGCAGTGGCGGCGGCTTAGGTCTAGACTCTCCCCACCGCGGTTTCAAGGTTGACTTCTTTGGGATTGAGTCCAGCGGTTGCTCAGCAGCCGAAGTGTTCGCCTTGTTTCGTCGTCTCGCCGACTTGCTCATTACTTGCATCCACTTCTCCCACCTTTCATCGTAATTGGAATTCTCTCCTCCGCCGCAGCGGCCTTGCGTCTCCATCTCGTCGTCTAGGGTCCTGTCCTCGCCGGGGATGGAGCTTACAGCTTCTGCTGCCGCGCCCGTCGCCGCTCCGCGCTCCATACCTGTGGTAGGCGCCGACCACGGGGGTTAGCGTTAGCGCGGTGGCGTCCGCTTCGGATTTCCAAATCGTTGTTAAACGGCAAATACTGCACTCACGAACTTAAGAATTGGTTCTGCGTGATCCTTGCCGCTTCGCAAAAACCTTCTTCTTGTCTTCGCTGCCGAAAACTTGGAATTTCCGTCCACTTGGGAAGAAATCCGAGGAGCTCATATGAGACACGCCTGTGCTCTTGAAGCTTCTTCTTTCTCGGATGCGGCGTCCACGTCCTTCGGGACAAGTTGCTACACGATCTGTTTGCAGCCACCGAAGTTTGAGTCACCAACAGCGAGGCGCACACGCGCCGGCCGTTCTCCGGCAAGCTGCAACTCGTCCGAGGCAGCTTTCTTAAACCTCGGTGCACTCCGCAACTTGCACTACGCGCGGGCATGGTAGCGGCGCGCAGAATCGTAACAGTCGCTACCTGGATGTAGGCCTCTCAGCCCGAGAGCACATTAAGTAGCTGTCCGGGGGTGTTAAAAGGAAGACAGCCTTCACCCGGGTTGCCAGAACGGCGCCGGCTACCAGCTCTAAGCGTAGTATACAATTACAGTAACATATATATACCCGAGAAAGAGGAAGGGAGCACCGCTTTCTCGGTTGCCTAGTTGGTGTACGGCATCAGACACATCTCCTGAATGTCGTGGGATTGTGACCCACCAGGTGAGCATGTTTTCCTCCACTTCTTAGATTCAAACAATTTTAAAAATGAGTAACGAAAAATGCCTTCCGTTATATCCTGGAGTGTTGGCTTTCCTTTTCTCTCTCTCTCTCTGTGCGTGTGTGTGTGCGTGTGCGTGGGTGTGTGCGTGAGTGGATGTGTGGGCGTGTGCGCGTGCGTGTGCGTGTGTGCGTGCGCGCATGTGTGTGTGTGCGCGTGTATGCGTGGGTGTGTGCGTGAGTGGGTGTGTGCATGTGTGTGTGTGCGCGCGCATGCGCGTGCGCATGTGTGTGTGTGTGCGCGTGCGCGCATGTGTGTGTGCGTGTGTGTGTGTGGGTGTGTGCGTGAGTGGATGTGTGCGCGTGTGTGTGCGCGCGTGCGCGTGCGCGCATGTGTGTGTGTGAGCGTGTGTGCATGGGTGTGTGCGTGGGTGGGTGCGTGCGTGGGCGCGTGCGCATGTGTGTGCGTGGGTGTGTGCGTGAGTGGATGTGTGCGTGTGTGTGTGCGCGCGTGAGCGTGCGCGCATGTGTGTGTGTGTGAGCGTGTGTGCATGGGTTTTGCGAGAGTGGATGTGTGCGCGTGTGCGCGTGCGTGCGTGTGTGCGCATGCGCATGCGCGCATGTGTGTGTACGTGTGAGTGGGTGGGTGCGTGAGTGGGTGTGTGCGTGTGTGTGTGCGCGCGTGCACGTGCGCGTGTGTGTGCGCGTGTGCGTGCCCGCATGTGTGTGTGTGCGCGCGTGTGGGTGGGTGTGTGCCTGAGTGGATGTGTACGCGTGTGTGTATGCGCGTGCGCGAGCGTGTTTGTGTGCGAGTGCGCGCATGTGTGTGTGTACGTGTGTGCGTGGGTGTGCGTGAGAGGGTGTGTGCGTGTGTGTGCGCGTGCGTGCATGTGTGTGTGTGTGTGCGTGTGCGTGGGTGTGTGCGTGAGTGGATGTGTGCGCGTGCGCGCATGTGTGTGTTGCGTGTGCGCGGGTGTGCGTGTGTGTGTGCGTGAGTGGGTGTGTGCGCGTGTGTGTGCACGTGCGCGTGCGTGTGTGTGCGCGCGTCCGCGTGTGCGCATGTGTGTGTGTGTGCGTGCGCGTGCGCGCATGTGTGTGTGTACGTGTGCGCGTGCGTGAGTGCGTGTGTGCGCGTTCGCGTGCGCGCGCGCGTGTGTGTGTGTGTGTGTGTGTGTGTGTGTGTGTGTGTGTGTGCGTGCGTGCGTGCGCGTGCGTGCCTAAGTTCATCTGTGTAAGGGGCGGAATAAAAATACTTTTATTCGATGTAAGGATGGTCTCTGCCCGAACGTCGATTGAAAGTAATGGTTTTATCGTGCACCTGTCACCCCTTAACTTATTCGTTGTCATTAAGTCCAGCTTCGTGTGCGTGCGTGCGTGCGTGCGTATGTCGGTGTGTCCGTGTGTCAGGTTGGGATGCAAGGCTACTGACGAGCACAATTTTCCAGGGCAAATCAAGGTGGCCTGTTCCTGTTGCACACTGTTTGTGCGAAAAGAATAAAGCGGAAACCTTAATATAGACACAGAAAAGCCTTTATTGGTATTGCGGGTTCTAGGCCTGTTGGGGGAAGTGGGTTCAAGGATGGGGTAATATGAAGTGGGCTCTAGAAGATGATGCGGCCTCTATGATGAGATGGGCTCCAAGGTTAAGATGGGCGGTAGTCTTTTGGGTGTCGTTATAGGAAGAGTTAGCAGACCCGTCTTTCTATACTAGTCGAGCAAGACTGCTTGATAGTCCGAATATTGTAGTTAGGTGAAGGGCAGGAGTGTCCACAGAAGGAAAATTGATGCGTATCTTGGGATTGTTGGGGGGAGAGAGAAACTTCTATAGCGAGCTAATTTCTTACAAAGCCAAATGCGATGTTTGGCTTTGGCAGCAGAATGACACTGCGGGCATTGCGGTGTGGTGTTAGGCACGTACAATTTGACGGTGTCGGGTTCATGGCTGGGATTGGGAGGATACTTGTTTAGGGGTACTATCTTGATCACAATTACGGTGAACACGGGAGCGCTAGCCATTCCGTGCGCGGGAGCCGCCTGTCAGCGTTCCGGGTTACTTCGCACGCGCGTAGCTTCGTTGCAAACGAACTACGAGTTAGATTTCGCCTCTCCATCTTCTTGGTGATAGATGAAGACGAAATAATGGAATCTTTTGATGCGCGAGCCGAGAGGACGATCTGGACTCGCTCCGATGACCGACGTCCGATGCTTGAAGCAGGTGAGGGATGAAGACTGCCTTTCTTGCTGGATATTAGGTTTATTTTCACTATTTACATTACTCCAAGTATTTACATCAGGACAGAATGACGGTTACATGGCCACTCTGCCCGGAGCATCCTGTTCGGCCGTGGTCTATACTGAACTAGATCCCCTCGACCGACCGACCGACCGACCCCGGACAAAACCCAACACTCTGGTTTTGATCCCAAAAACCACACCTCCAAAGGGGGGCGTTCAAGAAAGAGCGAAAACCCTTTTCAACATGATTCAAATGGAGCAAAGATTGGCCACAAGAACCAGCCAATCCTATACATGTTCCCACCTGCAGTCACATGACCCAACACTGTCTCTCATGCAACTCCTAGTACGTTTCCCGCGTACGTTATTGCAACCGACAAGCAAAGACAAGACATCTGCTACCCAAAGTCACTGACCGCGCGGAGTGGTCACACCATTACGTTAAGCGGGCGGCACCTGCTCACGGCCAACGCCGAACGCTTATAGCGGTCTTCGCGCGGCTATCATCTTAGTGTCCGCGCCTTGCCACCTCGCATTTGTCCGCGCTCGCTCGCCGGCACAATGAGGGAGTCGTGGCTAATCCCCTCCCCAGACTGAGGGACGCCGCTGCCCGCAGCCTGACTCGCGGGAAGAGCTGCTCTAAACCAAGGCGAGCATTCTCGAAGCGAATGACCCATAAACGAACAGCACCTACGCCGGCCTCGCAGATCGTCAGACTACGCCGCGCGCCTTTTCGACCCTGAGACGGCATCAGCCCCGGATACATGGACCCGACGAAGGAGGGTCGAGTCGACTGGCGGGTTCAGCTACCTCGACCCCTCCCGCTCCATTCAAAGTGCTCCATTCAAAGTGTCGAGGCGAGGGGACCGGGGGGGATTCCCGGTAAAGGACCTACCGTATTTGTACGATTCTAGGGCGCACCTTCATTTGCTAAAAAGTTGCCTTAAAATTTGTGTGCGCGTTACTATCGGGCTCAAAACCAAAACGTTCTTTAAATCGGCCAGCAGCATTGCCTTAGACACGAGGTCCTCCCAAAATCCAACTCAATCTAATAAAAAAATCCGTCAGACTCCAGCGCACTAATTCCTGAATGACATACCTTGTTCAGCTGTTACAGATTATTCTACTACTGCAATTAGCCCGTCACACGTAGAATAATGAAGTTGAAGATACTTGAAATCGCAAACAGTTTCAATGTTCCCCGCTATTGTTTTATTTACTGCAGGAGCTGGATAGGCAAGTTGACGAAGCACAATTTATTTTTGGCTTCCACAGTTGCATGCGTAAAATAAAATCTCCTTCTTCCAGATACCTGGTGTCAAGTCTTTTACATCTACGTGGTAGAGCCGGCGTCAAATAATGTTTATTTCGAATTTTACTGCGCGAACCTACCCGCGCGTTAACATCGGTGGCAGTTATAATCGCGCAAATACGGTATTCAGCTACCCACGGCCCGCCGACTCAGCCCGACTAGCGCGTCAACCCACCCCCTGCCTGCGAGTCGAACGGACTCGCCCCGACGGCTTTTGAACTCACCCCGTCCGCTTATACATGGGTGCGTTGAGTCGAAAAAAACAGTTTTTCTCAACTCAACCCTCCCTCGTCGGGTCAATGTAAACGTGGCTATCCTTTCGCTTCCCGTCAGCTCGTCAAACTTGACAAACGACCGCATACCAATGCAACAGAGGAACTCGGGCTAAGCACCCAGGTCTTTTGCCACACAAAAGGAAGGAACACAAAGCATGCACTCGGCGGCCCCCAACTTCGCATCCCTGCGGCTGCATGAAAGGAATACAGCGTGGCAGCTACAAGCGGAGGCAAAGCCGATACATGAGCCACCGGCGGCTTTCATTAATTAAATGAAGAGCCCGAACTTAACACCTCCGCACCAAGAATGTTGTTCGTACACCAACTGTGCGTACAATATTAATTCTCACTGCAGGTTATGTCTTCCTACAGAGTAAGAGCTAAAGAAAACACACTCACGCAGTGACGCGAGTAACTCGCACAATATCCCAAGTAATAGGCACGGTAATAACATTCCCCATCGCCTAAGACATTACCACAATACTACGGCGCACACCCACGCTACCAACACTAACAGTCGGCCAACTGCACCAACAATGGATACCACACGGCACACTTGTTGTCTTGGCCTTGCCGTGCCCCGCCAACAGTGTAATACGCACATACGAACACTGGGCATTACATATGGCATCTCCCATTTACCAAGAAAAACATGACCCTACATGCCCTCAGACCCACAAAAAGAATAGAACCTTCTGTTTTTTTATTGATTGTGGGGTTTAACGCACCGACGCAACGCAGGCGATGAGGCACGCCGTAGTGGAGGGCTCCGGATTAATTTTGACCACCTGGGGATCTTTATCGTGCGCCGAAATCTCGTACACACGGGCGTTTTTGCTTTTCGCCTCCATCAGAAAAGCGGCCGCCGCGGCCGGGAATCGAACCCGCGACCCCGTGCTCAGCAACGCAACGCCTTAGCCACTGAGCCACCGCGGCGGGTTTTCTATCTCTTTTTTTTAGGAAATTGCAAACATGGCCAACCCTGCAGTGTATTCCACGTAACAATCTCAGGCAGAACCCCACATTGTACGTTCCTTGTTTTGCCATGAGATGCCACCACCCAGTCAGGCCCAAATACACTTTACAATGAAGAGGGCCGCGGGTGGTTCCCCCACCCAGCGCTACACATTTTCAGTATCAAGTCTCGATAGGGCATCCGCACACTTATTGAGCGACCCCTTTATGTGTGAGAACTTAAGTCGTACTTTTGCATTACCAGGGCCCTGCGATTATCATCACGACAGAAGGTGTGCCTTCCGCAACACCAAACAATAAAGGGAAATGCTCAACCACACAGGGCCCGTGAGAACAAATACGTGCCACCCTCTACCATTTAAGGTAACCAACCCATAATTGGTGCAAATATTCAAACGTGACAACTGAATCAATAGCACCATCCACTGCTTAAGCTTTAAGCGCATGCAGGAACATTCTTTCCCTCTAAGGAAAGAAAAAGACATGACGAACGACCCAAAGGTACAAAATGAGGCTGCTCATGTAGCAATAACAAAATGTTTAAGGAAGCTCAACGTATTTTCACGCCCTCACAGGTGCATATTCTTTCAGAATGCGCAACAAAGATTGTTCATCCCGTTACGGTTCACTTGCTGTCCACTTGGGATGTACTGAAAGTTCCTTTTTCCAGTACTTCAGACCTTGTACTTCAGAACCTGGCTCGCACACAAGCGCCACACTAGGGTCCCGCTTGTACATTCCATGGCCCACCATGACCACATGCCAACGAGTGCAAATAACGGATGACACTCGTTTTCTTACCCAAAGGTAAGCTCTCTAACGTGCTGTACCAGCTGTCCTACCGCTCAACAGCACAGCGTTAAACCCGCCAAGCAGCGTTAAACCCGCCAAGCTACGCTACTGACATATCACACGCCTGACGACAGTTGAATACAATCAACACGTACACAAAAACAACGACGGGGAGAACGACTGTACACGTAAACTAACATTAATCCCCACCCAAGCGCTCCTAACACACGGACGCAAAACATGCTCACAACTAAGTATGATCCAAGCAACACTGACCATTCCTATCAAACGATGCACTATAATAAGCGCAAAAGCCCCTTCCACGGCGGTAAGCACCGACCGTAGTCCGGAAACCGATCCCATTAGCATAGTGGCCATGGTGAACCCGGAGAAAACCAATGAGGGCCCACCTGTGCTCACTCCGGGTTTGGCGGGTCGCAGTGTTGCTGATGCAGCAGCTCATAGACACGTTGCGCCGCTCTTGCCGCTGGGCTGGGGCCGTGCTCCCGGAGCCTCGCACTTGCCGCCGCCCCGAGCCGGAGCTCACGGGGCCTTCCGCTGGGGTGTCTCCTTTTCGAATCACGGCTCCCGCCGCCATAAGCCGGAGCTTGCGAAATTTCCCGCTGAGGTTTTGCCTCGTTGAATCACGGCTGCTGCCTCCCTAAGCTGGAGCTCACAAAACCTCCCCCTGAGGTGTCGCCTCGTCAAATCGCGACTGCCGCCGTTTTGAGTCGGAGCTCACGAGGCCTCCCGCTGAGTTGTCGCCTCGTTAAATCGCGGCTTCCGTCGCCTTCAGCTGGAGCTCATGAGGCCTCCCACTGAGGTGTCGCCCCGTCAAATCGCAGCTGCCGCCACCCTGAGCCGGAGCTCACGAGGCCTCCCGCTGAGTTGTCGCATCGTTAAATCGCGGCTTCCGTCGCCTTCAGATGGAGCTCATGAGGCCTCCCACTGAGGTGTCGCCCCGTCGAATCGCAGCTGCCGCCACCCTAAGCCGGAGCTCACGAGGCCCCCCGCTGAGTTGTCGCCTCGTTTAATCGCGGCTTCCATCGCCTTCAGTTGGAGCTCATGAGGCCTGCCACTGAGGTGTCGCCCCGTCGAATCGCAGCTGCCGCCACCCTAAGCCGGAGCTCACGAGGCCTCCCGCTGAGTTGTCGCCTCGTTAAAGCGCGGCTTCCATCGCCTTCAGCTGGAGCTCATGAGTCCTGCCACTGAGGTGTCGCCCCGTCGAATCGCAGCTGCCGCCACCCTAAGCCGGAGCTCACGAGGCCTCCCGCTGAGTTGTCGCCTCGTTTAATCGCGGCTTCCATCGCCTTCAGCTGGAGCTCATGAGGCCTGCCACTGAGGTGTCGCCCCGTCGAATCGCAGCTGCCGCCACCCTAAGGCGGAGCTCACGAGGCCTCCCGCTGAGTTGTCGCATCGTTAAATCGCGGCTTCCGTCGCCTTCAGATGGAGCTCATGAGGCCTGCCACTGAGGTGTCGCCCCGTCGAATCGCAGCTGCCGCCACCCTAAGCCGGAGCTCACGAGGCCTCCCGCTGAGTTGTCGCATCGTTAAATCGCGGCTTCCGTCGCCTTCAGATGGAGCTCATGAGGCCTCCCACTGAGGTGTCGCCCCGTCGAATCGCAGCTGCCGCCACCCTAAGCCGGAGCTCACGAGGCCCCCCGCTGAGTTGTCGCCTCGTTTAATCGCGGCTTCCATCGCCTTCAGCTGGAGCTCATGAGGCCTGCCACTGAGGTGTCGCCCCGTCGAATCGCAGCTGCCGCCACCCTGAGCCGGAGCTCACGAGGCCTCCCGCTGAGTTGTCGCATCGTTAAATCGCGGCTTCCGTCGCCTTCAGATGGAGCTCATGAGGCCTGCCACTGAGGTGTCGCCCCGTCGAATCGCAGCTGCCGCCACCCTAAGCCGGAGCTCACGAGGCCTCCCGCTGAGTTGTCGCATCGTTAAATCGCGGCTTCCGTCGCCTTCAGATGGAGCTCATGAGGCCTCCCACTGAGGTGTCGCCCCGTCGAATCGCAGCTGCCGCCACCCTAAGCCGGAGCTCACGAGGCCCCCCGCTGAGTTGTCGCCTCGTTTAATCGCGGCTTCCATCGCCTTCAGCTGGAGCTCATGAGGCCTGCCACTGAGGTGTCGCCCCGTCGAATCGCAGCTGCCGCCACCTAAGCCGGAGCTCACGAGGCCTCCCGCTGAGTTGTCGCATCGTTAAATCGCGGCTTCCGTCGCCTTCAGATGGAGCTCATGAGGCCTCCCACTGAGGTGTCGCCCCGTCGAATCGCAGCTGCCGCCACCCTAAGCCGGAGCTCACGAGGCCCCCCGCTGAGTTGTCGCCTCGTTTAATCGCGGCTTCCATCGCCTTCAGCTGGAGCTCATGAGGCCTGCCACTGAGGTGTCGCCCCGTCGAATCGCAGCTGCCGCCACCCTGAGCCGGAGCTCACGAGGCCTCCCGCTGAGTTGTCGCATCGTTAAATCGCGGCTTCCATCGCCTTCAGCTGGAGCTCATGAGGCCTGCCACTGAGGTGTCGCCCCGTCGAATCGCAGCTGCCGCCACCCTAAGCCGGAGCTCACGAGGCCCCCCGCTGAGTTGTCGCCTCGTTTAATCGCGGCTTCCATCGCCTTCAGTTGGAGCTCGTGAGGCCTGCCACTGAGGTGTCGCCCCGTCGAATCGCAGCTGCCGCCACCCTGAGCCGGAGCTCACGAGGCCCCCCGCTGAGTTGTCGCCTCGTTTAATCGCGGCTTCCATCGCCTTCAGTTGGAGCTCATGAGGCCTGCCACTGAGGTGTCGCCCCGTCGAATCGCAGCTGCCGCCACCCTAAGCCGGAGCTCACGAGGCCCCCCGCTGAGTTGTCGCCTCGTTTAATCGCGGCTTCCATCGCCTTCAGTTGGAGCTCATGAGGCCTGCCACTGAGGTGTCGCCCCGTCGAATCGCAGCTGCCGCCACCCTAAGCCGGAGCTCACGAGGCCCCCCGCTGAGTTGTCGCCTCGTTTAATCGCGGCTTCCATCGCCTTCAGCTGGAGCTCATGAGGCCTGCCACTGAGGCGTCGCCCCGTCGAATCGCAGCTGCCGCCACCCTGAGCCGGAGCTCACGAGGCCTCCCGCTGAGTTGTCGCATCGTTAAATCTCGGCTTCCATCGCCTTCAGCTGGAGCTCATGAGGCCTGCCACTGAGGTGTCGCCCCGTCGAATCGCAGCTGCCGCCACCCTAAGCCGGAGCTCACGAGGCCTCCCGCTGAGTTGTCGCATCGTTAAATCGCGGCTTCCATCGCCTTCAGCTGGAGCTCATGAGGCCTGCCACTGAGGTGTCGCCCCGTCGAATCGCAGCTGCCGCCACCCTAAGCCGGAGCTCACGAGGCCCCCCGCTGAGTTGTCGCCTCGTTTAATCGCGGCTTCCATCGCCTTCAGTTGGAGCTCATGAGGCCTGCCACTGAGGTGTCGCCCCGTCGAATCGCAGCTGCCGCCACCCTGAGCCGGAGCTCACGAGGCCCCCCGCTGAGTTGTCGCCTCGTTTAATCGCGGCTTCCATCGCCTTCAGCTGGAGCTCATGAGGCCTGCCACTGAGGTGTCGCCCCGTCGAATCGCAGCTGCCGCCACCCTGAGCCGGAGCTCACGAGGCCCCCCGCTGAGTTGTCGCATCGTTAAATCGCGGCTTCCATCGCCTTCAGCTGGAGCTCATGAGGCCTGCCACTGAGGTGTCGCCCCGTCGAATCGCAGCTGCCGCCACCCTGAGCCGGAGCTCACGAGGCCTCCCGCTGAGTTGTCGCATCGTTAAATCGCGGCTTCCGTCGCCTTCAGATGGAGCTCATGAGGCCTCCCACTGAGGTGTCGCCCCGTCGAATCGCAGCTGCCGCCACCCTAAGCCGGAGCTCACGAGGCCCCCCGCTGAGTTGTCGCCTCGTTTAATCGCGGCTTCCATCGCCTTCAGTTGGAGCTCATGAGGCCTGCCACTGAGGTGTCGCCCCGTCGAATCGCAGCTGCCGCCACCCTCAGCCGGAGCTCACGAGGCCTCCCGCTGAGTTGTCGCCTCGTTAAAGCGCGGCTTCCATCGCCTTCAGCTGGAGCTCATGAGGCCTGCCACTGAGGTGTCGCCCCGTCGAATCGCAGCTGCCGCCACCCTAAGCCAGAGATCACGAGGCCTCCCGCTGAGTTGTCGCCTCGTTAAAGCGCGGCTTCCATCGCCTTCAGCTGGAGCTCATGAGGCCTGCCACTGAGGTGTCGCCCCGTCGAATCGCAGCTGCCGCCACCCTAAGCCAGAGATCACGAGGCCTCCCGCTGAGTTGTCGCCTCGTTAAATCGCGGCTTCCATCGCCTTCAGCTGGAGCTCATGAGGCCTGCCACTGAGGTGTCGCCCCGTCGAATTGCAGCTGCCGCCACCCTAAGCCGGAGTTCACGAAGCCTCCCGCTGAGATGTCGCCTCGTTGAATCGCGGCTGCGCTACCCTAAGCCGGAGCTCACAAGGGCTCCCGCTGAGGTGTCGCCTCGTCCAATCTCGGTTGCCGCCGCTCTGAACCGGAGTTCACGAGGCCTCCCGCTGAGGTGCCGCCTCGCCGATGCTTGGAGTCAGGCTCGCCGTTGGTCTGAGCCGAACCTTGCGTTGAAGGAGTCTCTACGGAATTCCCCACCAGCTCCAGCACACGGTCGTGGTCATCCTGCCGACTGCGCCAGTTAGATTTCGCCTCTCCATCTTGGTGACTGATGAAGACGGAATAATGAGGTTCTTTTAATGCTCGAGCCGAGAGGACGATCTCGACTCGCTCCGATGACCGACGTCCGATGCTTGAAGCAGGTGAGGGATGAAGACTGTCTTTCTTGCTGGATATTAATTAGGTTTATTCACATTATTTACATTACTCCAAGTATTTACATCAGGACAGAATGACGGTTACATTGTCACTCTGCCAGCAGCATCCTGTTCGGCAGTGATCTATACTGAACTAGATCCCCTCGACCGACCGACCAACCGACCCCGGACAAAACCCAGCACTCTGGTTTTGATCCCAAAAACCACGCCTCCAAAGGGGGGCATTCAAGAAAGAGTGAAAACCCTTTTCAACATTATTCATATGGAGCACAAATTGGCCACAAGAACCAACCAATCCTAAACATGTCCCCACCTGCGGTCACATGACCCAACACTCTCTCTCATGCAAGTCCTAGTACGTTTCCCGCGTACGTTATTGCAATTGACAAGCAAAGACAAGACATCTGCTACCCAAAATCACTGACAGCGTGGAGTGGTCACACCATTACGTTAAGCGGGTGGCACCTGCTCAAAGCCAAAGCCGAACGCTTAGAGCGGCCTTCGCGCGGCTAACATCTTAGTGTCCTCGCCTTGCCGCCTCGCATTTGTCCGCGTGCGCTCGACGGCACAATGAGGGAGTCGTGGCTAATCCCCTCCCCAGACTGAAGGACTCCGCTGCCCGCCGCCTGACTCGCGGGTAGAGCTGCTCTAAACCAAGGCGAGCATTCTCGAGGCGAATGACCCATAAGCGAACAGCACCTACGCCGGCTTCGCAAATCCTCAAAGACTATAGCCCCGAATACATGGACCCGACGAGGGATGGTCGAGTCGACTGGCGGGTTCCGCTACCTCGACCCCTCACGCGTATACATGAGCTCCATTCAAAGAGTCGAGGCGAGGGGGCCGGGGGATTGCCGGAGGAGGAGCTACCGTATTTTTACGATTCTAGTGCGCTCCTTCTTTTGCTAAAAGCTAGCATTAAAATTTGTGTGCGCGTTACAATCGGGTTCAAAACCGAAACAGTTTTTAAATCGGCCAGCAACATTGCCATAGGCCCGAGGTCCTCCCAAACTCCAACTCAATCCAATAAAAAAATTCGTCAATATTACGTGAGTGGATTTCGGGGCACTCATTCCTGAAGGACACATCTTGGTCAGCTGTTAAACGTTTTTCTACTACTGCAATTAGCCCGTCACGCGTAGAATTACGAAGGTCAAGACACTTGAAATCGCAAACAGCTTCAATGTTTCCCACTATATAGTTTTATTCCCTGCAGGAGCTGGATAAGCAAGTTTACGAAGCACAATTTATTTTTGGCTGCCACAGTTGCACGCGCAAAATAAAATCTCCTCTTCTAGGTAAGTAGTGTCATGTATTTTAAATCTGCGCGGTAAAGCTGACGTCCAATTATTTTTTCGGATTTTCCTGCGCGAACCTACCCCCGCGGTACAATCGGTGGTGCGTTGTAATCGTGAAAATACGGTATTCAGCTCCCCACGGCCCGCCGACTCAGCCCGACGAGCGCGTCAACCCACCCCCTGCCTGCGAGTCGAACGGACTCTAATAAACAGGTTTTTTGGACTCAACGCACTCATGCACAACTGGATACATGGACCCTCCCTCGTCGGGCCCATGTATCCGGGGCTATACATGAGTGCGTAGAGTCCAAAAAACCTGTTTATTCCAACTCAACGCGCCCTCGTCGGGTCAATGTAAACGGGGCTAAGGTTATTTCCAAAGGGAATATAAACCGAACTGGATGCTTTACTGTTTCCCCCCTCCACCCTCCCCCTGTCCTCACAAAGGCGGATTTTTCCGTCTCGACCGGGAAACACTGCTCTCACTATCCGAGCCTTCCACAGCAATCACGTCGCCGATACCAGGAACCCCTCCCTTCGTTTGCTTTGAGGCCTAGGCTGAGCGAAGCTTGCCCAAGTATTCCTCGCTCCCAACATTCAGAAACAGATGTAGCTACTGTTTTCGTTTCAGCCACAGCCCTCGAAACGAAGTCATGAAGCTTACCAAGAACATTTCCTCGTGCAGTGGCAATGTGGTCAGACGCCTGCCGGCCAAGATGCTGGCTGGTGTGAGGGCACTCGGGGACCACCATCGTTGGGGTCGTCGTATGTGTGGAGGGGCGTGGAATATATTACTCCCTCGACCTCGTTCGAGCACTGTTGACACCTCGACGAAGCCTCTAGACCAGGGGTCCCAAACGCGTGGTCCCAAATACGTCCAGGGGTCTCAAAAGCGCACAATGGTCGATTTGTGAATCGAAAACTCTACAGTGCGCACAGGTCTGGACGAGCGCGAGGCCGCCGAGAGACTCCCCGCGGCGTTTTATGACCCTGCAAACGGGGCTGCACGTCGCTAATGAGAAAGCGACGCCCTGACCGGGGTTTTCCAGGCTTCCGCTGGAGTGCAAATGTTTCAGTGCGTTGTGCGGCGTTTGTGGGTGTTTGTTTTCCTGTTCGCCTTTGTGTCAAACACTTTTACTGCTCTCCAGATGTGGCGAAAATGGTGCAGCCGTGCATCCAACTATAGGTTCTGGCGCGTCAACATGCATCCACCTGCGCTTAGGCGCGTGTCGCAGCGTTATTTATGGCCTGGATGAGAGCGATATCGCGCTGCTGAGGAAAATACTGCAGCTTAGACTTAGATATTTAGAGCCCTTAGCTGACCGCGTGGGACACCACGCACACGTGCTCGCCTAAACATTTCTAGTCCAGATGTTTTTCACCCATGCGAAGGGAGTGAGCTGGCATAAATGAAGTAGACGAAGGTTCTGCGGAAGAAAGGCCGAAAAAGTGAAACGCGCCAACTGTACATCGGGGTTAATGAGTGTTGCTGTTGGATAATTTTTTTATAGAAACAAAGTAACTGTAACGATATTTCTCGTTACAGTTACTCCACAAAAAGTAACAGTGTTACAGTTACAAGTTCATTTAACCTGAAAGTAACTATAGTTACAGTTACAAGTTACTGAAAAAGGAACTAGTTACCGGTAACGCGTTACTGGTAACTAGTTTCTGCCCAAGACTGATATAAGTCTCGGATGGCATGTCCATGAATATTTCTGCACAATCAAGTACCACTCGAGTAGAACCATCCCTAGTTCTGAAGCTTTCTCGCATAAACATGTCAGCGGTTCTTCCTGCTGGCCAAATGGATATTTGTACGAGCATTTCATGCAAAAAATTCATCCAGATTACACAGATCGCGCTTACTGTCGAGACGGTAGCACCGAATCGATTCGCAGGGTCCTGCTCTAAGAGGCCCACTTTTAACAGGCAAAAAACGACAGTTAGTTGTTCGGGCACTGAAAGTGCCGGTGGTCTGCCTCCGCTTGATTTCGCTGTTCTGTGTTTTCTTTGCACAAACTTGACAAAGCTGACAAAACGTTCACGCGAGCAAAATCCCGCGTAGAAGAGCAGCCTCTTTTCGTCTCCAGTAAGAGAACCTACCACTGATACTTGGTTGTCGTCGCTGGTAACTTTGTTCTTCAACATCGCAATCTTTAGCTTGCATAGTTCTGCATTGAGTGCACTGTTCTCCGCCTTCAGACCAACATTTTCTTCTTGAAGTTTGGTGCACAGTTTAAGGAGGAGGTCCATTTTTGCACGCATGGTAGCAGCTGCGCCTTCTTGTGGTCCCGCCGAGTACATGTAGCCTGCAGCTGTAAAATAACGCCAGAAACAGTGCCCCTAAGAAATATTTATATTAAAGGGTAACGAAATTTTAAACATATTGCCTATATCTGCAGGCAAACCTGTTTTCTGAAGCACCCACGTCTGAAGATTCGAGCTGTTGCAAAAGTGGGATGGCGCTACTTTTCATGTGATGGGTATAATACTTTGTTTCAGGCGGATGCCATTCAATATACAGTGAGATCTGAGCAAATAAACATGTAGACTACCTTAGGCAAATATTGAAAGCAATCAAATGTTGCCTTATAGTATTACAGTTATACCTCGGAGCTAAACTTTGCTAATTAAGAGAAATCCGCAGCGTATAATAAGCACCGTAGGAATGGTCTCGGTGCGAAAGGGAGGCTGACATGGCTTTCAGAGGATGCAATATACTCCTGGGAAAGCGTGTGCGTTCCACATGTCAAAATAACAGGACAGGGCGCGTCATAGTGGGAACCTGAGCTTTCACACAGGAAGTACACCACACCTTAAAAGATGGAAAAAATAATTCCGCAATGAGCGACTGCAAAGAAAGCGTCGAAATGCTGAACTCACATCAGAAACCCGGTTCTTCCACGCCGCAGGAAGCGGGCTGCAGGCAGTCGCTGTTGGGGAAACCGCATCGTTGCCTGCGGGAGCGAACGTATTGCTTTATCGCCCTATTACGCCCTTGGTGCTAGAATTCATAACAAAACGGGCGTTGCTTACTCTGAACTGGCAGGGGTATCTCGACAGTGCTGCATATCACTAGTTCGTCTTGGATGCCTGGAAGCAGGACGGGCGCTTCGGGAGGGTGATGTTTCGTTCGCTTCGCGGCAGCTAGGAAACAAAACAAATAGGATCGAGCTATAAAAAGTATAATTCACGTTTTAGTTCTGGGCTTACCTGTCTTTACCGGAGGACACCTCTCGGAGAACACCCGGTGTGGAAAAATGGTCGGCATACGGTCCATGTAATATTTGCGTCCACTCGCGTTAAAATGGGCTCGACATATCCTGAGATGCTCGGACGGCTCCCACAAAGGGAATCGGCCATCACGACCCTGGCGATTTATCCGGCGAACCCATTCCTTTTTAAGTTTCTTGTCCTTCGGAAACTTGTGGAATGAAATATGCCGGTCTCGTAGCGCATAGCTGTCACAACCGGGCATGCAGCAAGTTTGTCTGTTGTCTTCCTTGGCGCCATGTCGTCACTAGTGCGTAAACAACAAACGCAAAGGCAGGTCGTAAACGAGTGTAGCTTTACACACGCGGAAATGCATCACGAATAACGTGCGCAAACGACATGGGCTTCTTCGTTTTCCCACCAGGCTCCCCTCGGGCTGCCGGAAGCAACAGCTGGTTATTTGTGTTTTTCTCGGGGAGCTCAAGCGTCACATCTGTTTTCTATTTCCTCGGGTTAAGGAATCTCCCTTTTCCTGCGGGCAGCCATAAGCACGAAGACGGTCTGGAAGCTAGCAGACGACGTTGCTAGCCGACTACAAAAGGATTCTCATGCGGTGCAGGCAGTTTCAGAAGGACGCAGATATTTTTTTTCTTTCTTATTTTGGGGTCTCTGGTTTAAAGATGCTTCAACTGATGCGCAACATAACTTTGCAAGCACCGCATTTAACTTTATTAAAACTTTGTCTTTTGACGGGCGCGCCGCGCGCGGCGCGACCAAGCCGTCGCTGCTCGCACCCCGCGCACGCAGTTCCCATGACGCCTTGCGCGGGCCCGCCGGGGAAGGAGCGGCGCTACAGTTTCTGGAAAGGTAGAGTTCCCGTCTATCGCGTAGCGGAAGAGTTGCGCGTCTGATTGCCACATGCCGCGGGTTCCAGTTCGACAGGAAAGCCGGCTTTCAGTGCTGCGCGCAAGACCCCGTATTCAGTCAGTTCTGCTCAACTGAGCATCGGCGGTTGCGGCAGCGGCGGCCGCTGAGTTGCTGTATATAGCTCCCCTAGGGGAGCTATATACAGGAACTCAATAGGGACCGGGCGGCCGTTGTATGGCACCACCGTCGTTTCAGCGAACAGCGCCGCCCGTGGCGAACCGCTCGTCAGTGGAATGCCGGTGGCGGTCAGCACAGCGTAGTTGTGCATGGCTTTCTGTCGTTTTTCTGCGGCGGTTTGCAAAGCGTACGTAACCCCACGGGCATTTTTCAAATCGGTAAATCTTGAGCGTGGATGTGACGTTTACGAGGGATGCCATGTGTGTTATTTACGCCCATACTCGGTATTTACAAATAGCAGACGACGCTCAATGCGCCAAGCTGGAAGTCAAGCTGGAAGTGAAAGTTCGTTGCTTCATGCAATTTTTTTCATGCCTGCATGCAGTTTCGCGAATCGAGGAGTATATTGCCGCTAAATGCTCCCACAAAGCCGGGGTGCGCAACCGATCTAGTAATCCTGCGGCGCTGGCCTTCGGCAGTTGATGACGAAACGGCGTCGACGTCGTGCACAAGCGAAAGACAAAGTTTGGGGGTGTCTTCGAAGATTTACCTCAAAACAGAAATTGTGATGGACGACGCTTCCGTAACTTCATTACCGACGGCTGAAACGTGTTTGATTTCACAGAAATGCTCTTACTACAGTCATCGGAAATCGTTGATAGAATAAATATGAATGCCGCATGATAGTAGAACGTTATTGCTTGTCGTGGAGAAGCACTGCTTTACAAGAATTGCAATGGTTGCTGGCTAGTTGGTAAATTGTTTTTCAGAAACTAATTCCTGCGTGGCTGAAGGACGCAAGACAGGAGGGTGCCCGAAACCTGTACTCAGCTTCACAACTGAATGCTGCGGTCGGTTTACAAGCTGCCACCTACGATTGAAAAATCATGCACACCTCCGTCTAACGACAATGATCGTTTATCGCAAAGATCTATCGTATGGGTTTCCTTGGTTGCCTTCTGGATTTAAACTTTGACTAATTAAGCGTCGAATTTGACAAGCACGCAGTTTGGTATTTTAATGGCATCGTCTTTGACTTTGACCATTTCCCATTCGATTTCGCACGAAGAAAGCTTTGTGTTAAACCATCATAATCATTAGATGGAGGGCGAAATGATTTTTCTGTTTTTTTTTTTAATTTTGAACTTCAATGCCCCCTCTCCAAATCTAAACTTTTTCAGCGTGTCGGAAATATGTCTGTGGTGGAGGACTCGGGCTCATGCACCCATATTTGAGGCAACTAATCGCGCGTTTTTGGTGTCTTCACCAGGCATTACACGATTTTTTAGGTACTCTGTAAAGAATACTTTAGCATTAAAAAACACCGGCTGACGTTAACACTGCCACATTTTTTTAACTATCGGTGCCAGCATTTATTCTACGCAGGTGGTAAAACGGGAAGGGGAGGAGGGATGGTTTGTAGCTTGGGCTTTTGAGTTGGTGAATAACTTTGGCTCTTGATAAAATGACCACCACAAACGTGGGATTTCCACTTCGGCTTTCAGGCTCCCATGCTGTCACAGTGTCGCTCGCCAAAACCGAAGGTACAAAGCTTACGGTTACAGAAAGTGCAAACTACCGCAACATTTCTACGTACACGGTAGTCCATCTCGTATGCAGGTGCCTTTCTATTTAAAGCACACGTATCGAGGTATCCCAGCGCTAAGGTTGGCGTGGAAACTGTAGACATTGAAACCAGCGCAGATAATTTAAAGTGGTAGAAGGAAATTTTAATATTGCTAATAGTTTTATTCCTAGTCAGATCGCGCGGAGCCAGGCGCACAGCGCTGCAAAAAGCGCTCGTGTCAATGTAGCCCTTCCCCAACTTTACAAGCATCCAATAAGTTTGCGTAGCCGTTAGTGTATTTAAGAAAAAAATAATACTAATAATAGTAGTTTTATTCTAGCTCAGAACGGGTGGAGCCAAGCGCAGGTCGCTGCAAAAAGCGCTCATGCCATTGCAGCCGATACCCAACTTTAGACGCGTCTGACAAGTTTCCGTAGTCACTACTTCATCTAAGAACCCAACACACCTGTCTAGACTTCGTTTCATCTCACATGTCTGCTCACAACGCCACCAAAACATACAAAGCACCGAAGTAAACACGACAAAAACAACGGGAGGCTGTGTAGTCCAATGCACCGGCTCATTCCACTGACGAGCGGAGCGCCGAGTGGTGGCGTCACCCGTCCAGCTGCCCGGTCCCTATGGAAAGGTCTTTCTTCGCGCGAACGACACGCTTCTGTCCCAAAGCGAGTTAAAAGTGCAGCTGCTGATAACTTCCGGCGCCGTTATCAGCCGACTGCGCAACTTGTGAAAGGGGAATCGGTGGTGCCGAGGCGTACAACCCTTGTCCCTTGTAAGAGAGGCGTCGGCGGTGGCGAAGAGGAGGTAAAGGGCAGTGACAAGTGAAGCAAAAGTAAAACAAAAGATCAAATACTTTTTTGTTCACGGCGCTCGTGTTAATATTCGCATGCCGCTTTCCGTACACACCAGGTGCAGTTCACCCGCTCCCTGGGCCTCGCCGGTGCCATGGTTTGGTCCATTGAGACGGACGACTTCTCCGGAGCCTGCGGAGGAGGGAAGAACCCCCTGCAGAGAGCGATAAGAGACGCACTGGCCAGCACAGCCGTCGTGACAACCGCGCGAGAAACGGTACCTGCAGCGGAGGGAAAGACATCGGCAGCAGGCGTTGAAACCGATACAAACGGCAGAGCTGCAGCGTCTCCTCCTTCAGCCCAGGAGTTAGACTGTCCCGAGAGTGGCTATTACCCTCACCCGGACGATCCACACACGTTTTACCGGTGCTTACCCATGCCCGATGGCACGTACGACATCTACTTCTTCAACTGCCCCGACGGCGCTATCTTCGACCCTTCGATTATCGCCTGCACTTACTAGCAGGAGCATCTGCGAGTACGAACGCTTACCCCACCTCGTACTGCGCAATAAACGACCCAGTACGTTTGTATGCATCAATGTATTGTACCTGAACTAAACATATTTGAGAAATGCCGCGTTCATCCCTACGCAGGGGACCACTTTTCTGCGTCGCCAGTTTAGCGTCTTCTCGTGCCATAGAGCCCTTTCTAATGCGGAAGCTTTACAATCAATTGTCTTGTTCGAAACTTTGCGTCCGTCGCACACAAAATGGCCGGCGCACGGCCCACAAAATTTCTTTTTAGCGCTACGGATAAAAAATAGGTCAATGAATGGCCGGAAAGTCGTCACGTTTCTCAGGGAAGCTCGTGTAACAAGGTAACTGTCTGTGTTGAAAAGAAAATTGGGTAAATTTTGCGCTAAGTGCGATTCGAACTAGGGTCCTCCTGAACTGGAGACGAACCCACAATCCCTGGGCGACCATAGCACGATGATACTAGCTCACTAAAGGTAAACCCAGTGAAAGTGTTGCAGCTCTCGATTTAGGAACGCGCGCTAGAGACCTGTACTCAGCACTCCAGGAGATATTTGAGCATTGTAATAACACAAGCATGCAATTAGGTGAGTAGCAAAGTCCCGCTAATATAGTGTGTGTAGGGCTAACAATAGTGCGTGGCTGGCCAGTGCCCTTACGTGCCAGCAATGATGATCGCCGTGACGTCTCGTGTGGAGAGGGTTGGGATGGCGGTTCCGTTACCTGTGCCATGGTGGCTGCGTCAAAATTTTGGGTGGATGCTGTGGCTCTACCAGAAGATGTTCCGGGTGGCAACGGTGGGCCAGTGAAGAGGACAACTCCTGTCGAAGGTGAGGAAAAGTCATCCAGCGCTGGCAAAAACCAAGCGTCCACTGCTCTAGATTCTCCTGGCATGGCTACGGCGGCTAGTGGTCTCATGCCGCTGGTCGGTTTCAAGAAGCCATGAAAGACACTGCAATCCAAGACCGCCAGCAAGGGTGGTTTATCTGAAGGTGAAAAGGTAACGTAAGATGCTCCGACGGAGTGGCAAGTGTCACAGCATTGCACGCTGCCACACTTAATGTGACAGTCGTGAGGAACACAAGAAGTCTATAGCACCTTTTGCTCCTCCTTGTACGGATGGGCGTGGATATTCCGGCCATCCAGGAGACAAGGCTCTCGAGTGATGAGGACGCAGCGGCTGCGTTAGAGCCTTTTTCAGACCATTAAAAAGTATGTGTCAGTTACTCGCAGGCATGTCTCTGGTGGGTGTTTTCTGCTTATAAGCAAGAAAACTTACTTTTTCTGTTGCGATTGCAGTATAGATGGTTCCGGGCATTTTGTCTACTGTGACCTCCTGATTGTAGGGGTTGAATGGCGTATCATATGTTTATATGCGCCAGTGAATTGTCAGGTGCGTAACCCTTTTTATGACACTAGGAAATTTTCTTCGACCATAACGGAAAATCCTCCTCATGGGAGCTTTAATTGTGTCTGTAGTGAACACGATCGACCTAGACCACGTGCACACTATGGCCAAAGTGCGGCCACCCTGTCTGATTTAGCACATGTATAGTCTGGTGAATAGTTTCATTTAGTACTCGTAGATGTCGGTCAGGAAAAAGGGACGACTATGCTGCACTTCAAATGCACGCCTTGACCGCACATATTTCCGCAGAAGAGATTTTTTCTGTCTATTTCACCGAGCCCCTCATTTTCCCATTTCTCATTCACTATATATATATATATATATATATATATATATATATATATATATAAGAATTGGCAGTCAAGACAACCTCGGAAAGCAAAGGGGAGGATGTATTACGTCAAGATAAAGAATTTGGAAAATAAGAAAGTGGAGAAAAAATGCCCGCCAGGTGGGATCCGAACCCACGACCTCCAGAATACCGGTCTGGTGCGATAACCCCTACGCTACCGGCGGGGCTACTTTAGCCTCCACTTTCTGGGGTATTTATGTTCACGTGTTTCTGTTTCCTGCGCTTGGGGGTGGTAGCCAGCGCCACTCGGACTACTCGGGGTGAAGGGGACCTTCTTTTTAACCCCCGGGCCGTGACTTGAGCGTCTACGACATGTCGAGAGTGGTCGACCAGCGTTGAACCCTCTTAAGCTAACCTTGGCACCAAGACTGCCAGAACAGAGGCCCTCGCTATGCATGTAGCGAATCAGAATAGGAAATGAGGGGCTCGTTGAAATAAGACAGAAATAAGAATTGGCAGTCAAGACAACCTCGGAAAGCAAAGGGGAGGATGTATTACGTCAAGATAAAGAATTTGGAAAATAAGAAAGTGGAGAAAAAATGCCCGCCAGGTGGGATCCGAACCCACGACCTCCAGAATACCGGTCTGGTGCGATAACCACTACGCTACCGGCGGGGCTACTTTAGCCTCCACTTTCTGGGGTATTTATGTTCACGTGTTTCTGTTTCCTGCGCTTGGGGGTGGTAGCCAGCGCCACTCGGACTACTCGGGGTGAAGGGGACCTTCTTTTTAACCCCCGGGCCGTGACTTGAGCGTCTACGACATGTCGAGAGTGGTCGACCAGCGTTGAACCCTCTTAAGCTAACCTTGGCACCAAGACTGCCAGAACAGAGGCCCTCCCCTTTGCTTTCCGAGGTTGTCTTGACTGCCAATTCTTATTTCTGTCTTATTTCAACGAGCCCCTCATTTCCTATTCTGATTCGCTACATGCATAGCGAGGGCCTCTGTTCTGGCAGTCTTGGTGCCAAGGTTAGCTTAAGAGGGTTCAACGCTGGTCGACCACTCTCGACATGTCGTAGACGCTCAAGTCACGGCCCGGGGGTTAAAAAGAAGGTCCCCTTCACCCCGAGTAGTCCGAGTGGCGCTGGCTACCACCCCCAAGCGCAGGAAACAGAAACACGTGAACATAAATACCACAGAAAGTGGAGGCTAAAGTAGCCCCGCCGGTAGCGTAGTGGTTATCGCACCAGACCGGTATTCTGGAGGTCGTGGGTTCGGATCCCACCGGGCGGGCATTTTTTCTCCACTTTCTTATTGTCCAAATTCTTTATCTTGACGTAATACATCCTCCCCTTTGCTTTCCGAGGTTGTCTTGACTGCCAATTCTTATTTCTGTCTTATTTCAACGAGCCCCTCATTTCCTATATATATATATATATATATATATATATATATATATATATATAGGGTTTGGAAATGAGGGGCTCGTTAGGAAATACAGAAAGAAATGCCGGCAGTCTACAACGCCAAAGAAGGCATACGGGAGTGGTTAGATTTTTTTACCGTTATTGACGTTACATTATTTTTTTTATTAATTACGTAAGAAAGAAAGAAAGAAAAACACGCGCCCAGAGTGGGGACCGAACCCACGCCTTTCGATTAGATCTCGAATGCCTTACCAATTCGGCTATCTGGGCGACTGTGTTCTGCTTCACTTTCTGGAGTATTTATATTTACTGCAACTGTATCTGACGCTTGAGGGTGGTAGCCAGCGCCACTCAGACTACACGGGGAGAAGGGGACCTTCTTTTTCAACCCCCGGGGCGTGACGCGAACGTCTACAGCCTGTCATGAGCGGTTAACTGGCGGGAAACCCTCTTATGCTACCTTGGCATCAAGGCTGCCAGAACCGAGGCCCTCGCTAAGCTTTCGCACGATAATAGGGTTTGGAAATGAGGGGCTCGTTAGGAAATACAGAAAGAAATGCCGGCAGTCTACAACGCCAAAGAAGGCATACGGGAGTGGTTAGATTTTTTTACCGTTATTGACGTTACATTATTTTTTTTATTAATTACGTAAGAAAGAAAGAAAGAAAAACACGCGCCCAGAGTGGGGACCGAACCCACGCCTTTCGATTAGATCTCGAATGCCTTACCAATTCGGCTATCTGGGCGACTGTGTTCTGCTTCACTTTCTGGGGTATTTATATTTACTGCAACTGTATCTGACGCTTGAGGGTGGTAGCCAGCGCCACTCAGACTACACGGGGAGAAGGGGACCTTCTTTTTCAACCCCCGGGGCGTGACGCGAACGTCTACAGCCTGTCATGAGCGGTTAACTGGCGGGAAACCCTCTTATGCTACCTTGGCATCAAGGCTGCCAGAACCGAGGCCCTCGCTAAGCTTTCGCACGATAATAGGGTTTGGAAATGAGGGGCTCGTTAGGAAATACAGAAAGAAATGCCGGCAGTCTACAACGCCAAAGAAGGCATACGGGAGTGGTTAGATTTTTTTACCGTTATTGACGTTACATTATTTTTTTTATTAATTACGTAAGAAAGAAAGAAAGAAAAACACGCGCCCAGAGTGGGGACCGAACCCACGCCTTTCGATTAGATCTCGAATGCCTTACCAATTCGGCTATCTGGGCGACTGTGTTCTGCTTCACTTTCTGGGGTATTTATATTTACTGCAACTGTATCTGACGCTTGAGGGTGGTAGCCAGCGCCACTCAGACTACACGGGGAGAAGGGGACCTTCTTTTTCAACCCCCGGGGCGTGACGCGAACGTCTACAGCCTGTCATGAGCGGTTAACTGGCGGGAAACCCTCTTATGCTACCTTGGCATCAAGGCTGCCAGAACCGAGGCCCTCGCTAAGCTTTCGCACGATAATAGGGTTTGGAAATGAGGGGCTCGTTAGGAAATACAGAAAGAAATGCCGGCAGTCTACAACGCCAAAGAAGGCATACGGGAGTGGTTAGATTTTTTTACCGTTATTGACGTTACATTATTTTTTTTATTAATTACGTAAGAAAGAAAGAAAGAAAAACACGCGCCCAGAGTGGGGACCGAACCCACGCCTTTCGATTAGATCTCGAATGCCTTACCAATTCGGCTATCTGGGCGACTGTGTTCTGCTTCACTTTCTGGGGTATTTATATTTACTGCAACTGTATCTGACGCTTGAGGGTGGTAGCCAGCGCCACTCAGACTACACGGGGAGAAGGGGACCTTCTTTTTCAACCCCCGGGGCGTGACGCGAACGTCTACAGCCTGTCATGAGCGGTTAACTGGCGGGAAACCCTCTTATGCTACCTTGGCATCAAGGCTGCCAGAACCGAGGCCCTCGCTAAGCTTTCGCACGATAATAGGGTTTGGAAATGAGGGGCTCGTTAGGAAATACAGAAAGAAATGCCGGCAGTCTACAACGCCAAAGAAGGCATACGGGAGTGGTTAGATTTTTTTACCGTTATTGACGTTACATTATTTTTTTTATTAATTACGTAAGAAAGAAAGAAAGAAAAACACGCGCCCAGAGTGGGGACCGAACCCACGGGGACCGAATACCCCAGAAAGTGAAGCAGAACACAGTCGCCCAGATAGCCGAATTGGTAAGGCATTCGAGATCTAATCGAAAGGCGTGGGTTCGGTCCCCACTCTGGGCGCGTGTTTTTCTTTCTTTCTTTCTTACGTAATTAATAAAAAAAATAATGTAACGTCAATAACGGTAAAAAAATCTAACCACTCCCGTATGCCTTCTTTGGCGTTGTAGACTGCCGGCATTTCTTTCTGTATTTCCTAACGAGCCCCTCATTTCCAAACCCTATTATCGTGCGAAAGCTTAGCGAGGGCCTCGGTTCTGGCAGCCTTGATGCCAAGGTAGCATAAGAGGGTTTCCCGCCAGTTAACCGCTCATGACAGGCTGTAGACGTTCGCGTCACGCCCCGGGGGTTGAAAAAGAAGGTCCCCTTCTCCCCGTGTAGTCTGAGTGGCGCTGGCTACCACCCTCAAGCGTCAGATACAGTTGCAGTAAATATAAATACCCCAGAAAGTGAAGCAGAACACAGTCGCCCAGATAGCCGAATTGGTAAGGCATTCGAGATCTAATCGAAAGGCGTGGGTTCGGTCCCCACTCTGGGCGCGTGTTTTTCTTTCTTTCTTTCTTACGTAATTAATAAAAAAAATAATGTAACGTCAATAACGGTAAAAAAATCTAACCACTCCCGTATGCCTTCTTTGGCGTTGTAGACTGCCGGCATTTCTTTCTGTATTTCCTAACGAGCCCCTCATTTCCAAACCCTATTATCGTGCGAAAGCTTAGCGAGGGCCTCGGTTCTGGCAGCCTTGATGCCAAGGTAGCATAAGAGGGTTTCCCGCCAGTTAACCGCTCATGACAGGCTGTAGACGTTCGCGTCACGCCCCGGGGGTTGAAAAAGAAGGTCCCCTTCTCCCCGTGTAGTCTGAGTGGCGCTGGCTACCACCCTCAAGCGTCAGATACAGTTGCAGTAAATATAAATACCCCAGAAAGTGAAGCAGAACACAGTCGCCCAGATAGCCGAATTGGTAAGGCATTCGAGATCTAATCGAAAGGCGTGGGTTCGGTCCCCACTCTGGGCGCGTGTTTTTCTTTCTTTCTTTCTTACGTAATTAATAAAAAAAATAATGTAACGTCAATAACGGTAAAAAAATCTAACCACTCCCGTATGCCTTCTTTGGCGTTGTAGACTGCCGGCATTTCTTTCTGTATTTCCTAACGAGCCCCTCATTTCCAAACCCTATTATCGTGCGAAAGCTTAGCGAGGGCCTCGGTTCTGGCAGCCTTGATGCCAAGGTAGCATAAGAGGGTTTCCCGCCAGTTAACCGCTCATGACAGGCTGTAGACGTTCGCGTCACGCCCCGGGGGTTGAAAAAGAAGGTCCCCTTCTCCCCGTGTAGTCTGAGTGGCGCTGGCTACCACCCTCAAGCGTCAGATACAGTTGCAGTAAATATAAATACCCCAGAAAGTGAAGCAGAACACAGTCGCCCAGATAGCCGAATTGGTAAGGCATTCGAGATCTAATCGAAAGGCGTGGGTTCGGTCCCCACTCTGGGCGCGTGTTTTTCTTTCTTTCTTTCTTACGTAATTAATAAAAAAAATAATGTAACGTCAATAACGGTAAAAAAATCTAACCACTCCCGTATGCCTTCTTTGGCGTTGTAGACTGCCGGCATTTCTTTCTGTATTTCCTAACGAGCCCCTCATTTCCAAACCCTATTATCGTGCGAAAGCTTAGCGAGGGCCTCGGTTCTGGCAGCCTTGATGCCAAGGTAGCATAAGAGGGTTTCCCGCCAGTTAACCGCTCATGACAGGCTGTAGACGTTCGCGTCACGCCCCGGGGGTTGAAAAAGAAGGTCCCCTTCTCCCCGTGTAGTCTGAGTGGCGCTGGCTACCACCCTCAAGCGTCAGATACAGTTGCAGTAAATATAAATACCCCAGAAAGTGAAGCAGAACACAGTCGCCCAGATAGCCGAATTGGTAAGGCATTCGAGATCTAATCGAAAGGCGTGGGTTCGGTCCCCACTCTGGGCGCGTGTTTTTCTTTCTTTCTTTCTTACGTAATTAATAAAAAAAATAATGTAACGTCAATAACGGTAAAAAAATCTAACCACTCCCGTATGCCTTCTTTGGCGTTGTAGACTGCCGGCATTTCTTTCTGTATTTCCTAACGAGCCCCTCATTTCCAAACCCTATTATCGTGCGAAAGCTTAGCGAGGGCCTCGGTTCTGGCAGCCTTGATGCCAAGGTAGCATAAGAGGGTTTCCCGCCAGTTAACCGCTCATGACAGGCTGTAGACGTTCGCGTCACGCCCCGGGGGTTGAAAAAGAAGGTCCCCTTCTCCCCGTGTAGTCTGAGTGGCGCTGGCTACCACCCTCAAGCGTCAGATACAGTTGCAGTAAATATAAATACCCCAGAAAGTGAAGCAGAACACAGTCGCCCAGATAGCCGAATTGGTAAGGCATTCGAGATCTAATCGAAAGGCGTGGGTTCGGTCCCCACTCTGGGCGCGTGTTTTTCTTTCTTTCTTTCTTACGTAATTAATAAAAAAAATAATGTAACGTCAATAACGGTAAAAAAATCTAACCACTCCCGTATGCCTTTTTTGGCGTTGTAGACTGCCGGCATTTCTTTCTGTATTTCCTAACGAGCCCCTCATTTCCAAACCCTATTATCGTGCGAAAGCTTAGCGAGGGCCTCGGTTCTGGCAGCCTTGATGCCAAGGTAGCATAAGAGGGTTTCCCGCCAGTTAACCGCTCATGACAGGCTGTAGACGTTCGCGTCACGCCCCGGGGGTTGAAAAAGAAGGTCCCCTTCTCCCCGTGTAGTCTGAGTGGCGCTGGCTACCACCCTCAAGCGTCAGATACAGTTGCAGTAAATATAAATACCCCAGAAAGTGAAGCAGAACACAGTCGCCCAGATAGCCGAATTGGTAAGGCATTCGAGATCTAATCGAAAGGCGTGGGTTCGGTCCCCACTCTGGGCGCGTGTTTTTCTTTCTTTCTTTCTTACGTAATTAATAAAAAAAATAATGTAACGTCAATAACGGTAAAAAAATCTAACCACTCCCGTATGCCTTCTTTGGCGTTGTAGACTGCCGGCATTTCTTTCTGTATTTCCTAACGAGCCCCTCATTTCCAAACCCTATTATCGTGCGAAAGCTTAGCGAGGGCCTCGGTTCTGGCAGCCTTGATGCCAAGGTAGCATAAGAGGGTTTCCCGCCAGTTAACCGCTCATGACAGGCTGTAGACGTTCGCGTCACGCCCCGGGGGTTGAAAAAGAAGGTCCCCTTCTCCCCGTGTAGTCTGAGTGGCGCTGGCTACCACCCTCAAGCGTCAGATACAGTTGCAGTAAATATAAATACCCCAGAAAGTGAAGCAGAACACAGTCGCCCAGATAGCCGAATTGGTAAGGCATTCGAGATCTAATCGAAAGGCGTGGGTTCGGTCCCCACTCTGGGCGCGTGTTTTTCTTTCTTTCTTTCTTACGTAATTAATAAAAAAAATAATGTAACGTCAATAACGGTAAAAAAATCTAACCACTCCCGTATGCCTTCTTTGGCGTTGTAGACTGCCGGCATTTCTTTCTGTATTTCCTAACGAGCCCCTCATTTCCAAACCCTATTATCGTGCGAAAGCTTAGCGAGGGCCTCGGTTCTGGCAGCCTTGATGCCAAGGTAGCATAAGAGGGTTTCCCGCCAGTTAACCGCTCATGACAGGCTGTAGACGTTCGCGTCACGCCCCGGGGGTTGAAAAAGAAGGTCCCCTTCTCCCCGTGTAGTCTGAGTGGCGCTGGCTACCACCCTCAAGCGTCAGATACAGTTGCAGTAAATATAAATACCCCAGAAAGTGAAGCGGAACACAGTCTCCCAGATAGCCGAATTGGTAAGGCATTCGAGATCTAATCGAAAGGCGTGGGTTCGGTCCCCACTCTGGGCGCGTGTTTTTCTTTCTTTCTTTCTTACGTAATTAATAAAAAAAATAATGTAACGTCAATAACGGTAAAAAAATCTAACCACTCCCGTATGCCTTCTTTGGCGTTGTAGACTGCCGGCATTTCTTTCTATATATATATATATATATATATATATATATATCAGGGTGTCGAACCGGAACCGAACCGAACCGAAAACCGGAACTGAACCGGTATTTTTGCCGGAACTGAACCCGAACCCGAACCGTTATTTTTTGAGCACGCTGAACCCGAACCGGAACTGAACCGAAAAAAGAAATAACGGTTACCGGTTCAAGCCGAAACGGTTCGACCCTCTGTTGTTGACATTGCACAGTCAATGCAATTCAGGCTTTTTTTTCTTTCACGTACCATCAACTTCGTACCTGCTCGCTCACTTCCCCCTCCAGACAATTGAACACTATCACACTCTATGTAACAACAAGGGAAATGAATGAGCACCAATGTAGCAATGGTCTGTTGCTGCTGGAAGCGCGAGCGTAGTGGAAGCTGACCAAAGGAAATGTCATTCTCCGCAGCTTGCAGGGGATATAAAACGACTTTGCCCTTCCCTAGCTGCAACTTTAGTGGAGCAATCAGGCTGCAGGAGTGCTCCAGTGTGCAACAGCGAAAGCCCGATGTGTGCAAACTTTTTCCATTTCATAATTTGTTTAAAAGGTCCGACACCTGCAAATTGTAATATTTGACAAATTTGACCGCAGGAGTGGCTCAGTGGCTAAACCACTTGATGCTGACTACAAATGGCTTCGATGTCCCTTACCCACGACCATTTTTGAGGACAGTACAGTGGACAAGCTCCGTTTTTTACAAGTACAAATAACAACAGATATGTCAGGGAAAACTGTTAAGGTGCGCACTTTAATCTCTTGGCAAGAAACTGCAGTCCTCGACCTTGTCTTGGAAGCAGAAACAGTAATAAAGCAGATGACACGTGCAAAAAGGACGGCCGGTACCTCACACTGTCCCATTCGCCGAGCGATCATCTTTTCTGCTTGTTCTGCAGTTTTTTCTCTTTCAGATCTGCTTTTTTTTTCGAAGGTGCACTTGTACTGACTGCCCAACTCGCTACATTACTTCTACTGCTACTCGATCCGGAGATGAGTACTGATTTGATTTGATTGTGGGGTTTAACGCGCCGACCCAGCACAGGCGATGAGGCGCGCCGTAGTGGAGGGCTTCGAATTAATTTTGACCACCTGGGGATCTTTAACGTGCGCCGAAATTTCGTACACACGGGCGTTTTTGCTTTTCGCCTCCATCAGAAAAGCGGCCGCTTCGGCCGGGAATCGAACCCGCGACCTCGCGCTCAGCAGTGCCTTAGCCACTGAGCCACCGAGGCAGGTCAGAGGGGAGTACTGCTGTGGACGAATTAAAGAGCGCCTACCCAAAAAAGTTCTTCTTATGCTCCGCGCGTAAAATTTCCCTTTCATTTTGTAACAGCATAATCTGTTATAAGATTACGCAATGTAGCACACGGAACGATGGCCGGGGGTCAGGCGGTACGATGACATACTGATTGTAATGCACACATCCAGTATAGCTTTCGCAAAAGGAATTGCAGTGGTCAGAGAAATAATGCAGTGACTGAGCGTTAACTGAAGCTTACTTTTAACAAAAGTGTGGCTAACACATTCGATAGGGTGACAGCTAACAAATTATTCAGGGTGACCAAATGATCTAATTCATTGGTAGTATTTATGTGCCTGTAGTAGGGTTGTTCTGTTTTGTTACAAATATTAAAAAAATGTACGCCATTGGTAATTAGCGCTGATATTTCAACACGCCAGTACGCAGACCTAAATTTAAGGCTTCAAGGTAAGCGTGATAGGCGATTCCATAGTGACGATTGCGATTTTAACAAAAAATGAAAGGGCAGAATATACAGGGTGTCCCAGCTATCATGCACCAAGATTTAAAAAAAAAGAAATTGCGTAACTCGAAGAAAACCTAGTGCATAATGTTTGCAGTACTGTGAAGTTGCGGAGAATATTTTTTTCGTTAATGAGACTTAATTAATTGATTGTAATTAATTATCTAACTAGAGAAATACTTCCCTAATCACTAAAGTGTCAATGAGGCACTTGTAGGTAACCACGAGGGGCATCTAACTGCGCTATTTTCAGCGACGAACTAATTGCGTACACATTTATTTTGACTGATTAAGGAAACCCGCGAAATATGAAAAATACCACGTGACGACGCTTACGCGCGCATTGTAAAGCAGCGTCCCCAAACAAAGCTGATTGAAAGCAACTGCTTCGCGTGTTATCCGCCCGAAAAGACAGCGCATCACCTTGATAATAGCATGCATGGAAGGAGCAGCAACAGCAAGATTCCCGGGACGCGTGTGCAGATAAGGAACAAACTCGGTCGCGATTTCTTCTTTCTTTCTTTTGTTTATTTCATTCTGGCTAACTCAGAGGCAGCCTGTTTGAGGGCGTTGCTTTACGGTGCGCGCGGAGGCGCCGTCACGTGGTATTTTTCATATTTCGCGGGTTTCCTTTATCAGTCATAATAAATGTGTACGCAATTAGTTCATCGCTGAAAATACCGCAGTTAGATGCCCCTCGTGGTTACCTTCAAGTGCCTCATTGACACTTTAGTGATTAGGAGAGTATTACTCGAGTTAGATAATTAATTACAATTAGTTAATTAAGTGTCATTAAAGAAAAAAATACTGTCCGCTTCTTCACAGTACTGCAAACATTATGCACCTGGTTTCTTTCGAGTTACGCCTTTACTCGTTTTTTAAATCTTGGTGCATGATAGCTGGGACACCCTGTATATCCCACCGTCATATCTCTCGGCGGTGGCTTTATGAATAGTCGCTAGGACAACATAAAGTCTGGACGAGAAAGTAGGTAGTAAATCGTCACCACTTCATCTGTTTTTCTAATATCTCGTGATTATTTAAAGTTTGCTTTGCAATTGCGCCACTGCCCTTGGGGAACAGCAGCATTTTGAATTTTTGTTTGTGTTTTGACTTTACTGTCGCTTTAAACTACTAAATGTTTTTTTTCTAATTTCAGTGACAATTCAATTCATCGAACCGGTTCGCGAACCGGTTCGGCACATAATTTTGTCGAACCGGAACTGAACCGGAACGAAATTATTTCACCCGAACCCGAACCGTAACCGAACCGGTATTTTTTTCGGTTCGACACCCTGATATATATATATATATATATATATATATATATATATATATATATATATTGTAACAGAGATAGTGGCCGTTAGAAGGCGCGCCAGTGGGGCCAAACGGGTGTGTGCTCAACTGAGACCGACGTTGACTGTCAGGCGGCGTCAATCCCCCCACTGGGTCTATGTGCAAGGCTCAGTCATCGGAGCAGCCCCATCGAGAACGATCTTGCTGGGACCTGCGCGTGGACTCCCGAGCTAGCTTGGCCTCTGGTACAACCAGCCCCCGTTACCACGCTCTTGCCGTTTGCTAATAAGCCTCATTATAATATATATATATATATATATATATATATATATATATATATCAAGGTTGCAGTCGTCATTGCCAGTGCTATTCGGCTTTTTTCGAAATATTTAATAGGGCCGAATGACGTGTGCTTGTCACGTTTCTTTGATTCATTGATAAATAAGCGAAAATATAAGTCGAGAAAAAATCCGCCGTTTTCCGGGAGCGGGACTCGAACCCACATCTCCGCATAACCGGTGCGGTGCGTTCGCCATTACACTATCCCCACAGCGGCTTCTCTCTCGACTTTAAAGCGGGGGTTTATATTTACAAGAGCTCTGAGGCCGGTCAACTAGCGCCGCCCCTCGACTACCGCGGGAGACGTAGAACGTCTTCTTTCCCAGCGGCAGCCACGTAGAACGTGGTCGGAGGTCGGGGTTAGCAATTGGCATATCCGAACTGCTGGAGCCAGTGCCTCGTAATGCATGTAGCAGAACAGAGAGATACGGGACGAGGGACTCGGTAAAGATACATATCAAGGTTGCAGTCGTCATTGCCAGTGCTATTCGGCTTTTTTCGAAATATTTAATAGGGCCGAATGACGAGTGCTTGTCACGTTTCTTTGATTCATTGATAAATAAGCGAAAATATAAGTCGAGAAAAAATCCGCCGTTTTCCGGGAGCGGGACTCGAACCCACATCTCCGCATAACCGGTGCGGTGCGTTCGCCATTATATATATATAAAGTTAAGAGAAAAGGTTCCTGGCTATAAGGTTAACTGTACAATAGAGAAGTCACATTGACAAACATAACAATATTTATTCTAACGTTTCGACCGGGGGGCCGGTCTTTTTCAAAGAAGGCCGGCCCAAAGAAGATCTTTGAAAAAGAGCGGCCCCCGGTCGAAACGTTAGAATAAATATTGTTATGTTTTTCAATGTGACTTCTCTATTGTACAGTTAACCTTATAGCCAGGAACCTTTTCTCTTAACTTTATATATATATATATATATATATATATATATATATATATATATATATATATATATATATATATATATATATATATATATATATATATATATCTTTCCTTCGAATTACATGCCCTGCGCACGTCCATTTCTTCTTAATTTCTACTTATATGTCCTTAACACACGTTTGTTCCCTGACCCCTTCCGCTCTCTTCTTGTCCCTTTAGTTTGGCGTTTTTACGCTCCGCTTAGCCGCTAAGCGGAGCGGGAATGCGACTGCGCATGCGCACTCCGCTTAGCGGCTAAGCGGGCTAGCGGAGCGAGCAACACGGTCCGCTAAAACGCAGCCTGAGCGGAGCGTCGCTGCCCTCCGCTAGCGCAGCGGGGCGATGCGGGCGCCCTCTCGCGCGCGTGCGACGACTTTGCTTATTCTAAGATGGCTGCCTCCAACGACACCACGCCTGCGACGAGCCCCGCGGCTTTGCGCAAACCGCGAAAGCGGTTCTGCATGGATGGGGATCTGTGTTTATTACGTGAAGTGGCCACCATGAACCCGTTTGAAAACCCGGACGCGTGGGGCGTCGTGTTGAAAAACGTGACGCGCGCAGTGCAGCGCGAGCTGACCATTCGTGGCGTAAAAGAGCGGGTCGACTTGCTCGTCGGCTACTTCAGGCAGGAGGACAGGGCCAACTTGAGGAGGTGAGTCCCCTGTACCGTTTGCGATTTTTGTTTAATACAGTACGTCTTATAAATGACAGCGAATAGTTAAGGCGCAATCTGTTGCTTTCCTCCGTAGGTCTGGTACTGAGGAGCAGTATGGTGAGCGCGAGCAGCTGCTACAGGAGATTTCAGATCTCATGAAAAGCGCCGGCTACGTGCCGAGGACCCTGCCGAGGACAGCAAATGGCACTGGGTTGCGCCGGCCTCCTCTGTCATCGGCAGCAGCTCGACAGCGAGCGGCGCGGCAGTTCCGAGACGGCGTCACGGCAGCAATCGCCCCACTGCAGGCCCCGAATGACGAACACATGCTCGGCAAGTGATGTGAAGTGGGCGCACACATTAATGAAGAATGGAAGCGCCAACTGTGTTTTATATTTGTGGATGCCGCGAAAGGTTCCCACCTGCCGCATATGTACTGGTGCCGTTAGGAGTAATTGAAACAAGTATTTGTAAATATCAAAAAATGCTTGCCTTGCTGGCTTTATGACCGTGTTTACTCACGCGGTAAGATAAAAGCTATCACATTACATCCCTGCAATTCTACGTGTTCGTTACATGGTGAACCCTGTTGTTTTGTTTCATACAAGCTGAGGTGTCTGACAAGTGATACTGCTTGCACGATGTGATTTAAAAGTTGTCGAATTTTAAGTGTGCTGCATATTGTACGCAGCGGATAAATTCCTTCACATAGGCACTAGCTCAAAAAAAGAGCCTGTAGAACAATTCTGGCAGAGGAAAGGATTTTGCACTGCTGAATTTCTTCTACCGAGATCCTTTTATAGTACTTGTAACAATTTTATCCATGTACCGTGTTTTTGTGTGTGCAGATGAACCATCTCCATCACAGTTGCTGTTGTCGATGTACGACAGCGAGGTGACGCAGTCATCAGCAGCTGAAGTGCATGAACGTGCGAGACTGAGCCCAACTGGAGATGGCAGCTTCACAAGCAGGCCGGTCCAAGACGTGCCAGCCACTGCATCACGTATGTACAAAGTAAACTAAAAGCGAAATATGGGTACAGAGCAAATTCACCTAAGAAGCAGGCAAAATCTTACTACTGCGCTTATTTATGTTTATGAATAAAATAGTATACATGTTGATTATGCTTGCCCACAAAAATTTGCTAGGCTGCAACACTGCAGAACATATCTAATAGAAAACCAAAGTAAAAACAGTAATGAAAGAAACCGTTGTGGGCGATCATTAACTGCGATGAATGATTTCTGCCCTTGTAGCACTCGGCCCACCACAAGCAGAGCCTGCTGAAGATAGTGATGCAGATGAGCAGGCACTAGGACCACCAGTTCAGGTGCGGAGAAGACAGAGACCTGGTGAAGTTGCTGCTCCAACAGGTATTATGAATCAGTCCTGCACGATTTCTCACTGTAATTAGGGGCTTGGCGTTTGTCTTTTTTTTTCTTTTCATTTTTTGTCCCTAACCGTTACTCCTATCGTCCTTCTTTCCATTGCCCCTTGAACAGACACGCTTGCTGTGTACCATTCTTTTCAGTGATAAATGTAGTGTTCTTTTTATTTTCGTTATTCGCTTGCCTTGTGCGCCCCACCCCAAGTAATAGTGTCAATTTTTTTTTATTGGCTGGAATCAGCACTGACAACCTGTCCAAGGTAGTTATATCCGGGTACTTGTTCTAGAATTCGGTTATCTGCGCCAAAGAGGGTGCTTCCAGCATGTTAATTTCGCATCCCTTTAGATTTACTCGCATGTATCTTTAACATATGGCTATGCGGTCCTTAAAGGAGCCATGAAGACAAAATACAAGTTGGGTTTATTAGAAAGACTGCTTAGTCCCGATAACAACGATACCAATATCATCGCAATCTTCGAACCAATAACGGAGATATGAAAGGAAACGTGTGAAGCAGTCGCGACCCCCTAGCCAATTTCCCGCAACTTTTCTATGACGTCACGGAACCTTGTTTGTGCGATTGGCGGCCGCCTAACTGACCTGTCGCGACGACACATGACTGGACGTCTGTAATGGGGCCTCTAGTTCCATTTGACCGCATCACTTGAATGTTAACGGGCAGTTAACGCACTGAAAATTGGGTTTTATTGTCGGCCCGTATGACGTCATTCTTGCTCATAACACGTCACTGTGGCGCAAAATTTGAAAGTTTTTAAATACTTCTTGCTTTTTTTTCGTTAAAAAAACACCTGTTGTGGCTGTAATGGAGCTGAGTGAGATACTGAATCCTAGTTCTTTCAAATTAAACTAAGTTGTATTTTCTCTTCATGGCTCCTTTAAGCGCAGGCTTTTTCCAGTCTCAGTAAACAAAACTATGCCATCCGCAACAAGACTGTGCGTCGACAGCATTCATTACAGAAGAAATGGATAAGGCATTTGTGTCCGGTGTTACAAAATGCTGATGTTGGAGTGAATTAATTGCAAGTATTCCCAAAGTTAATTCAAAATAAACATGATTTATTTGTCTTTCTCCCAGGAATCAGAGCCCTCCAGGCAATGGGCCTGCAGTTGCTCACGGCGAGGGACGAGAATGAGTTCATTCTTCGGCAAAATGAGCTGGAGCTGCAAAAAAGGAGGCTGGAGCACGACGAAAAGCGCCTAGCTTTAGAGGAGAGAAAGCTGGCACTGGAGGAAGCGAGGCTGAAGCTTCATGAACAACAGGTCAAAGAAAATGCTCAAATGATGAGCATCATAAAATCTATGCTGGAAGAGCAAGGCAAACAGATTTCCAGCCTTCAGAAATAAAGTGCTTCTACTGACTTGCGAAACAAAACGAGTGCTAAAAAGATGCCAACGAAGTGTACAAGATTTAGCGTGTTTAGCACGGCACTTTTTTTCAGTGATGAACCAACCGTCATGGGACGTGTTTTGACTTCACTGAGCTGAGGGCATTCATTGCCTCAGTTTTGTGGTCGCAAATAATCCTCCAGCTGTGGGGGCTCAACTCCAAAATATTGCGACACCTGCGATCCATACATGCTGGTGTGGCAGTTGGCTAATATAGCCGCAACTTTGTACATGCGGGCAACCTTCTGTCGACGCAGCTTCTGATTTTTGCGGAAGTCGAGGAAGGCAAACAAGCCCGCAATCTTGCCGAAACCCCATTCGACCGCCTGCCTAACAGTACTCATCCTCTTATTAAATGCATACTGTGAGGGAGTAATGTTAGTTGTGCCGTATGGTTTCAGGAGCAGGGGTCGTAACGGGTAGGCAGGATCGCCGTACAGGCAGAAGTTGTGCCCCTGAACCAGCTTTTCAAGCTTCTCGTACGTCCTGCTCTTCCGGAGGATGCCTGAAAATAAAGGAACACATAACAATTATCACTCCTTTATCACTCCATGTTATCACTCCTTTTGGCTTTCACAAAATTCTTTTACCTTGTTGCTAGCTTGTCCATAATTTTACATGTACAATATGCATAATATAATAACTATAAATGTGCAATATAATATACTTAATTCAAGCTTTCTTTGTACTACAAATCCCCATTCATCATAGTAAATGTTTTTTTCCTGTAAAAGTTTCATCACATTAGGTGTTCAGTTTAACATTATTAAACACTAATTGCTTTCTCAAGAAGCACAGAAATCTTGTGCCTTTTCTCGATTTCCCGTGACGGAATTAACCATTTGTTGTGTGTTGTACTGCTGAGGAAGTGGTTCTGTATAATTAAACACAACATGAACTCACTTGAATCATGTCGACTGCCAATGTACGGGCCGTTCAGTTGGCAGATCATTCCATTAGGGCACATGATTGACTGATATTTTAAGGCATGGAACCGTTTGTGACCAGAAAAAAAAAGTTTCTGGTCTTTGGAGGGACGGCACATAGCCCTAGCTGTTCCGTCAATGAAACCCCAGCAGTTGTGGAGCGGGGCCCCTTTGGAATGCACCGCCTGCGAGTAAAATTTATACAGATGGGCATTAGCACACACTGAAAGTAAATTTATCTATTTACAATACTGTTAGCCTCTACTGACACCTTATCAGATGGGCGAAATGTATAGATACAAAGAACGAATAATGAACGAGTGACAGCAACTTTGCTCTTTACACGGAATCGATTTAAAGTACATAAATTACAAAAAACTGAATTTAATTGAATTTATTTAATTATTAAAAACGATTCAATTGATCTAACAACGATAATTTAAATAATTGAACTACATTAAATTACACAACTTAAACTACATAGCCCTCACACCAGTACATGCTAATTTTCGTGATAAATAGAATGATTTCTTGAGTGACATGAATGATAAATGATTGCATACCTCTGACAGAACTCTGAGTTGGGCGATGTCCAGCCAGGAGTGCTTGTTCACATCTCGCAGCAGGTGGCCAAAAGTGCTGTCGATGTGCTCCAGCACCGCATTCGTGGCTGAAGAAATGACGGAATAATGCCGCCCGAAGAGGGGCTCCAGGTCCCGCAGCCGGTTGGGGTACGCCAGACGCCGCAGTGTTAAGCACAAACACTCAACGCCGGGAATCTTGACGCACTGCGGCGTTTTGACAACTTCGGGCAGTCGAAGCGCACGCGCCAGCCTTTCCACATCATCCTTCTCGAAGCGGAAGAATGTGCGGAATTGTCCACTGTCCATAGAGTAAATCTTCAAAAGGCCTTGCTGAGAAAGTGGCTCTCGGCGCGTGTACTGAAACACTTCCAGGGTCAAGAGATCCTCTATTTCTGACCACTTCAAAGAAGTCAAGAGGAAAGGGTCTTCGAGAACACTTGTGAGCGGCATCACAATGCGGGAAAGCGCGAAAAACTTTCAGATGTTTCAGATACGAAGTAGGCAAAACGCCTCGTTGGATCGCAGTCGAGGAGGATCCGAATGGATCTGGAACGCAACTTTGTTGGCTATTGCGTGGCTATCGTCAAGTCGAAAATTTATTTTCATTCATTGTAATTGACCAGTAACGCAATACGATTGCATGTGTCAATACTTAATAAACAAATAAGCTATACGTACTGGTTTTACTTTATTAAAGTGGTGAAATGGTTTTCGGTTCAGTTTCATTACGCCAAACTTGGCCAGAGGGCGCTGCTAGTCCGAAAGGTCCGGTCCGCTGCGCGTTACGTGTAACTAAAACGAGAAAATCGCTCGCCGCTCCGCTACAGGGCTACCCGGAGCGGAGCGGAGCGGAGCGGAGCGGAGCGTAAATACGCTGTTACACCTATCATCTTCCGTTCCATTGCGCGCTGAGTCGTCCTCAATTTAAGTTGAACCCTCTTAGTGAGCCTCCAAGTTTCTGCCCCATAGGTGAGTACCGGTAAGATGCAGCTGTCGTAGACTTTCTTCTTCAGGGACAATGGTAGGCTGCCATTCATTATCTGAGAATGCCTGCAGATTGCACTCCACCCCATTCTGATCCTTCTAATTGTCTCTGCTTCGTGGTTCTAATTATCTCTGCTCTGCTTCAGAGTACCACTTACTCTCAGTGTGGGATTGGCCAACCAAAGAATCCACTACGAGAAATCTTCGCGTTAAACCATCGTCACCGTTAGATTTTCTTCTATTCGCACTATTGGCAGCGGTAAATTTAGGTGATATGTTGTATAAAGGCATTCAGCTTTGTCACTAACAGTGGACCACAGGACTTGTCGTCAACCGAGTTTTGTGTAAGCCGGTTGCGATCAAGGCATATGTTAGACAGGGCTGCCTCCTTTTACCTTTGTTGTTTGATTTGTGCCTCGAACCTGTGTGCCTTAGTATTCAGCAGAGTCAAAAGGCGCGGGGCTTTTCCTCGTTATCGTACGACGTTAAGGTCCTTGCTTACGCGGATGACATTCAGTATTTTTGTGCTGATAAAAGAAGCGTTCAATAAGGCCTTAAATTGACCAGCCAATTTTGTGATGCGTCTGGAGCGGCCGTGAACATGGAAAAACCGAAGGGATTTCGGTTTCCCGAACGGGGAACAAAACCATCCGGATTTGCTGGCATTACTTGGGATAACACCCCAATTCAATACCTATAGTTGTGCCTTTGCACCAAATACAAAACACTTGGCCACATTGTTCAGTGACGCTCCAAAAAGTCAAGCGTGCCAGGTATGCATGAGGCTAGAACTTTGTGTGATTGCGAGTGCGCAGGTCTGTAATGTCTTGCTAGTCGCAAAGCTTGTTTATCTGCTGCCGGTGCTTCATTGTGCGCATACTAAAGTTCAAGCTCTACATTGAGTTTTTGCGACTTTGTGTGGGAGGTGGAAGAAAGGAAGGAAAGGCCGGGAGGTTAACCAGATGGGAGGTTCTCGTTTGAACCCATTCCCATTTCGCCCTTCTCGCTTGTTCTGTCCCGTTTCAACCCGGCGCAAAACGACCTTCCCGTTTCGCCCTTTCCCACTTGGCCCGTTCCCGTTTGAACCCGTTCCCATTTCAACCTTCTCGTTTGTTCCTTCCCATTTCAACCCGGGGTGAAAGAACCTTCCCGTTTCGTATTTTCCTATTTAGCCTGTTCCCGGAATAACGTACCCAGTTTATGAAACGTTATAAACAAAATTTTCATATTGTTTTTCATTTATTTCCGTTTGTTCACAGCCGCTGCGATAGCATGCTCAGTACATCCAGAGCCCTTGACTGCTTTTCAAACCTGGGCTTCACTTTTTGAATCTAGAGAAGACGACATTTGGTTACAATTAGTCATACCAATTAACAAATCTTTTAAATTAACAAAGCCTGACAAACAAATTAACAATTAACAAATCTATAAACAAATATTTTAAATTAACAAACAAGTCTTTTAAATTAAGAAACCAAAAAATGATAAAATTAAAAAGCCCAGAAAAGCACCGTGGAAGCACAAATAAAAAATCGCAAAAACACCCTCACTTTGAAAGAAATCGTATTTGGAGGACTAACACATTTAATCGCTATAATAGCGCAAGTCCACATCAATGTCGAAAAGAAACAGATAAAAACTACAAAAGATAATAGTATGTATAAAAATAAAGTAACCCTATGTATCTGGATACATAGCCACATCTGGCTATAAAAAGTCGCAGTAATGACAAGCGGCGAAAATTATAAACTTAGCTTTGCGTTTTATTGATTCTGTTTATTCCCGTCACTCTAGCGTACTCAATTTGCATTATAGGGCAAACCTTCAAAAACTCAAGCAGCGCAGGGTCGTCTCTAGCCTAAATTTTCTTTACTACAGAAACTTAAAATTGTCGCGGGAATACTACCTCCAAGGGCCTTTCAGACGTTCAGCGAGAAGACATCATAGTAAGACTATTAGGCAGCCAATCAGCTGAATTACTATTCTAAAGTTCTCTTTGTTTCCTCGTGCAATTTCTTACTGGAATAAGTTAACTGAACGAACAGTGAACTCGGTATCTTTAGAAGAATTTCCCTTATGTATTGTAAATATGTGTTCTGGTTGAATCGTCGTATTTTAAAATTGGAATACATTACGAATGCATATCCTTGTTCGGACCCCTTTGCATGTATTACATATTTATGTATTTTACTTATTGTGTGTGGCGTTTTTAAACTACGCCAACCAATACTGATGTGTTTTTATGTTCAAGGGGCCCTGAACGGCATTTTGAGCACACTAAATGAACTAGCGCAATCGCTAGATTGGGTCGCCAACGTCACCTGTGCCAAGTATTACTCTTTTACGCGCAGCGGAAAGCTCACACTTTTGTTGCAAAGTTTGTCGCTTTTTTCTCACCCTTTCCTTCGTGTTTTTGGACGCCGCCATCTTCACATGTCTACATCATCGATTCCCAGATGTTCGTCATGAGCTAGACATCCTGCTATTGGGCGGCTTTTTCACGCACTTCCGGCAAAGAGATGAGTCGTCTGCTCAGCGTCGGCTCGCCGGCTGATCTGCCAGCGGAGTGCCGGAGTGCTTTGACATTTTACGACAAACGAAACAAGTGTAAACAAACGCTTAACCGTTTGTATTGAATGCAACACGGCCATAACACGACGTGGATTTTATCTTACGTGAGTACGTACCATAAAGAAAGTCCCGTGGCACTTCTTTGGTGCAATCGCAGAGAACGCCCTGAGCCGAATGCCCGGGTTTGACGCGTACATTTTATTCAACTTCAAAACAATCCAGAGATGCGTTTCGAACGAACGCAACGTCACAACATGCGTTGCAAGTCTGAACCGCGATTGACAGACGATGAGTTGCCTCCTCCTGCCCGTCGTAAATACGGCACTCACCTCACACCCGGTTTGCGGGGACGAGCAGCAAGTCACAACTCTGGCGCGCAAGCGAGAAGGCTTTTAGCCAGGCACACTGCACATAGCCCATGCGAGGTTGAGTGGTACGTCGTTCGAGAAAGATAATCCAGACCATGGGAAGCACTATCCACCCGCAGAAGTACAACGTCGCATTTCATCGCGAAACGAACGCGTCCACAACACACAGGAGGCGATGCACACACACACACACACACAGCTTCGGTCGCTGCATTGGCTTAGCTGCAAGCTTCGTTCGGACAATCAGCGATGCTACGACGATACAGAGCTGCGTGAGGACGACGTGCTAACCACTTCACGTATTTAAAAACACAGGGGCAAAGAACTAGGTTCATCGGAAGCAAAAAATCTTTCCTCCATTATAGTGCCTGAAATATACTGGCTAGTGTGCCGAGGGCGGGCTCCAGGCGGGCGCCGGGAGCGATGTACGCGGCGGTCTGCCGCTTCGGGCGCTGCCGTGCGGGAGTGTGCGCGTTCATCCGGCCCGAGCAGATCGCGCGGTTACCTCCGAGCTGCGTAGCAGACGGCAGCGGCAGAACTTTCCATTCCCGCTTGCGACGAAAGTGAGCGAAAGCGACGGGAATTCTGTCGCGCAACCAAAATTTGTCCCGACCATTCGACAAAAACGATCGTCGCGCGACAAAGCGACGGAATTCCTGCCGCTCTCACTCGCTTTCGTCGCAAGTGCGAACGGGCCTTTATGCGCAATCTCCGCCCCACATAAAACAAGCTCTTGCTTGTCGCCTGAGCATACGGTTGATTTCTGACTACGTTACACTGTGCTTGCCAGTGTATTTAAACGATGTCACTAGGTTTGAAACGTACGCGCTCGGCGTGCAGCTTTGTAAACGCAAGCGGTTTCACATACGCACGCTATTTTGCTGCTAATAGAGATTTAGTACAGCGTTTGTGGCCTTTGCATACGCTAAACGCTAAATTTTTGCGTCCCGCTACGTGACACCGCGATGGGAGTTTTAGTAGAGCGTCTCATCAGTTTTGCGTAGCGACACACTAATGCATACGGCGCCATCTGTCAAATGTTTTCCGAAATGTCTCGCCGGATGATCTGCTAGCGGAGTGCCGGAGTGTTTGGACATTTTACGACTATCCAAACAAGTGCAAACAAACGCTTTCCCGTCAGTGTTGAATGCAACACATGGGTGCAGCTTGTCAGAACACGGGTTCTCGCTGATCGAGTGCAGCGTTGGTTTGCTCTTCGCCTTCACGTTCATCGCCGCTGATAAAGCGATCCGATCCGGCGCGTTTTGTGCACGGGTTCTGTGTCGGTTGAAAATGTCTTTTTTCACATGCCGCCGGTAGTAGGAATTACAACCACCGCAAAATAACACCCGGCACCAGCGGGGCCACATCTGAGACCGCGCTTTTTGGATAAACAGTGCGCGGTGCACCAAAGGGAACGAGCGCACGATCCTCCCCACGCGGCTGCGAGTTCGCCGCCGATACCAACTGCAGCCCTGCAGCTACGTACACCGCGAAAGGGCAAGGCCAGGCCGCACACATGCGGCCAGGTCATTCGTTCGCTTTTCCATCCTGTCTCCATGGTGTCTACAGAGATGAAAAAGCCGAAGGAGTTGGCCCGTAGCAGACGGCAGTCTGTGGGAGCGCAATAGCGGAAGTACGTCACCGCTGAGGAGCGGAGCATCATGGGAGGGGAGGCCAACAGCGAAGAAACAGTTGAAAGGAGGAGGAAATACGGCGCGACGATAATTCGCGGTTTTTGATTTACGATTTCTCAGCTAATACTCATCGCTTTAACAAAATTCTTGCAGGAGGAGATTGCTAATACATTGCTTTATTTGGTTACATGTACATCCATGCATCTGCGGAAGGCATTTCAGGACCCCTTTCACTCCTGCAGGAGCCCGACCAGGCCGTGAAGTATCAGTAAATAAATAAAAATATCTGCCCATTACTCACGTAGGAATGGCATTTGTAGCCAATTCTCAGATTTCTGCACATGTTTTTGCTTTTTTTTTTAAGTCTCTCCTACGGACATCTTTGATCTATAGATCTCTCGAACCCGAAGACAAAGCTACGCTCCAAACAACGAGCATAAGAGCGGCTGATAAATAAATTTCAGCCGCACGTACGAACACCAACTGCAGAAAAATCCAATGCGTGCATTCCTCAAGATATTGGGTATCTTTGTAGTACACTTTCGCCACTACAAATTTTGAGTCAAGAGGGCAGTATCGGCCTAAGGCATTCGGCAACTTTTATCGGCCGGAAATATCGGTCGATTCCAGAAAATTTGTTGCATACAAGTTTCTGGTGCATGACCCGTTGCTTGTAAGCACATTTTGGGGAACAGTTTCGAAGACGGTAACGCATATTTTCAGAAATTCAAATGGGTTGCAACGATGCGGGTTCAAATGAGAAGGGCGCTTTGGGAACGGGCTGAAACAGGAAGCACCCAAACGGGAAGGTCGTTTCGGGAACGGGCGCACACGGGACGGGTCAAGAGGGAAGGGGGTTTCGGGAATGGGTTCAAACGGGAAGGGGTCAAACGGGAATGGGTTCTTTCGGGCTACACCCAACCAGATCAATCCGGTTTACTACCCTGCACTGGGGGAGTGGGGTTCAGGGGGATAAAAGAGAGGGCGGGAGAAGAGGAAGAGATAGGATTGGGAAGGCGCGCACTCAAGTCCCGCTTCAGGCACTATACAGTCATTCAGGCAAATTCGATTTGCTCAGGAAACGTATGAGGGCTTTCGTCGCCTTCTGCGGAGTCGATGGTAGAGACGGATGACCTAGGATAGTCTCCACTGTAAGTGGTTGATTGTCCAATAGGCTGAGCGTGGTTTCAAGCACGCTTCTCTCCGACGAGTATTCGGAGCAGCGACAGAGAACATGTTCTATACACAGTATACCTTTTTACACCCTTTGTGGCCGAAAGGGGTGTAAAAATCTTGTCCCATGGCGCGCACACCAAGGTGCTTTAACTAAAAAGTGGTGTAAGAATGAAAAAAATCACGCCATATCCACGGAATGAATGATGATAAGTGGGGCGAAGCTCGAGAGGGGGAGATCATCGGTAACCGCAACTCTCCTGTGAAAGTTCGCCCATTACATCATTAAGAAAGACGTAAGACTGTGTGCGTACATTGTACAAATCAGCTTTTATTTTCGGAGTCAATGCTCCCAGGCCCAGACCTGGTGAAAGACCCCGCGCCATCGAGGACTACCCCGCACCTCCACCACAATTTGTCACGTAGGATGGGACACAAGGGTAAAGAAAGAACTTTTATTTAGGGCGAACTTGTGCCCGAACAAGACGAGAGGAAACGAGCAAAGGTCCTTGCGTCTCGTTCGATCTCCGAGAACGACTGCCTGCGTTCGTGTCGTGATCTCTTTCGTGATCTCCCCCTGGCAGTGCACGTGCGCTCGCGCCTCCGTTGGCGAACACAGACAAGCTCGCGCTCCCGGTGCCGAGTTTGCGCTGCCGGTTGCAGCCGGTTCTTGCGCGTGCAACGCGGCCCACTTTGCGACATCTCCGAAAGCATGCGGCGGTCACGTACCACGAGACACAAGGGATGGACAGACCCATGACTTAAGGAGCTTCGCCCCTAAAAAGGGTGTTCGTGTGGACACCCTAAAATAAGAGTGTAGGGTTGCTTATCACTCCGAAAAAGGGTGTGTGGGCAGCGCAGCTACGTGTGACAATGTGGATCGGCTGAGCGCGCAACATGAGACACATTCAACACACACGTCACACTTGCACCACAAATGAATTTGGCAAGAAAACCAACGGGATGCATGGGGGAGAGCGAGTACATGCTTACTTAGAAATACATCTGCACTTCTTGCTTTTATATCCAGCAGAGCAAAGTCCTCTGATACGGTCGGTGGTCTTGCCGCGAAAATCAGTTATTTTAGCGCTAATTTTGGAATTATGCATTTTAATGCGAACATATACAACTCAGCATGCTGATTTCCAAAAACTTCTTCCAATTTACAAATAATTCATAGAAATTTATTAAATACCAGACAAATATTCCACACCATTTCAACACCCACCAAAAAGGGTGTACATTATTTCATCACCCTTTTTCTTACAGGGGTGTAAGGCTACAAATTATGGTGTTGGAAACTAAGAAAATGGGTCGGGAAGACCTCGAATTTTGGACGTATTTTATACCCGTCTACACGGGCGGACTGAACATTTTCTACAAGCTGGGTGTTGTTTTGTACCTCACGATGTTCAAAACAATATATTACCAGCGAAGCTGTTTATATATATGCTTGAGCTAGGTTGGGTGGCGATAGCAAAAAATACCAAGAAAAAGAACTGCGCCACCTGCAAAGTGTGCACCACCGCTGATAAAGTATTACAGCAGTGAAACCGGCTTTCGAGCCTGTTCGAGTGTGAGCACAAGGGGCGCATGCGTATGCGCACCTCTTACTATACCATTTTAAAGGTACTAGCCTTTCTGGGATACTAAAACTGAAAAACTAAAATTGGCGCAGCTTGCACTGGTGGTGCCAGGCTGGCGAAACAGCGGAGCTGGGGGTCCACCTAGCTTGTTTCCCGCTTGGATCCGCTGTCAGTGTGGGGGACACACTGCAACAGCCCTGTGTAAAATACAGCTAAACTTGACCTCACCCCTCAGCACTTAGCCTAGCCTAGCAAGAACATCGCAGAACCTAAAAAAAACTTAGCAAAGCGTAGGAAATCCTAGCAAAGCTTAGCAACACCGGAAGAAGCTAGGTCGACCCCCAGCTTCGCTGTTCTTTTTTTTTTTGCAAATACACACCTATTTCCCACCCTTTCAGCACCCTGCAAAAAACGAAGGGTGTTGTAGTCAGTAAACACGTTTTTCGCCACACAAAAAGGGTGTAAAGCTACAATTTATGGTGTTGGAACCTAAGAAAAGGGGCCCAATGACTTCCCAATACACTTATTACACTTATACTACACTTTTTTAGGCAATCAGGGTGTAAAAATGTTTAGTGTGTATATATCGTCTTTCTCATTTTAAAAGTTCAAATTGACGTTTCACGTGCCAAAGCTGAACGTGGGCCATGAGGCGCACCATATATGGAAACGAGCGCTCATTGCAGACGAACACTTTTTTTTTTTTTTGGCTTTTGAACATTTCTTACGAGGTTGGGAGGATTATATGAGAGGATTTCTTGTACTTCGCAGTGCAATTATACATGCATGCATGGCCTTAACAGCAACAGCTGAACACCTTTTCTACGCCATTCCAACACCGTACAAAAAACCAAGGGTGTTGAACTTGGTCAAAACCCTTTTTTCCACACAAAAAGGGTGTAGAGCTACGAATAAGGTTGTTGAGATTCAAGAAAAAGGGTGTAATGTCCCCCCAACACCCTTTTTCATTTCTATTACACCATTTTTTTGGCCACACAATTGTGTCAGAAAATTTAGTGTAGTCTCTTCTGCCCCGCAGGCGTCACAGTGGGCGCTGCTGGCCATCCCAGTGAGGAAGGAGTAGGCTTTTCTGAAGACCATTCCCAACCACAGCCTACAAAGTAAAGTCGACTGGGATCGAGACAGTCCATGAAGAAGACGGCGCTGAAGAAGGGGATCTTGACTATATGCAGATGGGGATTCGAGAAGTCCGGTGTGTTCCATTGCTTCATGGTAATCCTAAGTGCAAAGGAGCGAAACGTCCTCGCGGCATCGGTCCTTGAAAGCGGAAACAGGATGGTGCGTCCGCTCTCGTGGCCTGTGCGGGCAGCTTCATCAGCCAATACTTTACCGATGACTCCGCCATGAACTGGAAGCCACTGGAATATTATTTTATGGCCTTCTGTGGTGGCTTGATGAAATTTTTCTCTAATCCCAATAACCAGTTGGTGGAATAGGGGGTGTCAATGGGAGCCTATGCGCGGGGATAATTTGTTTCTTCCATTAGTGTCTGGGGTGTTGGGACATCGCATACCTTTGTACACAACTTGTTTCGCGTTTTCCTCTGTAAATTGACGCATCATCCACTTTTACAAAATGTTATTCAACAGTTAATTAGTTCTAACTTACCTTTCCTACTTGTATCCGCGGGTGAAGTTCTCCCTGCTGCGAGGTTCTCCCTGAAATATCTGTTTACCCTTTCACGGAATGCTTTGACGAACACTTTAATAGAGAGTGTGCTGCTCCCGGTGCCCATTTGCTGCCAGCCCTACATAGGTCACCATAAGGACAGTGTTTTAGAGAGTGTCGTGCGTGTGTGTCTTCCGCCAAAAGTCAAAACGTTTTTTCTTTAAAGGAACCCTGCAGCCCTTCCCTTCGACTACTTGGAATGTATTTTGGGGTCCAGCAATCGCCTCCCGCAAGAATTTAAAAAATTCTTTCACTATCACCGAAACTACGCGCGATGAGAAATCGCGCGTAATCGTTCCCTCTCAACTCGGCCGCGGACAACGCGACAAAAGCTGCGCGCTCTCTCCTGGAGAGGGGTGCGGCTCGTGGCGTTCTCTTCGCGGCCTTCGAGACATCACAGGCCGGGGAGTTTTCTCCTTTTCTTCGCAACGTGGCGGGCAACAAGCGAGTGCTCGGGCTGGTAGGGCGTTTTCGAAGCAATAAACGTTTGTTGTCTAGTGGTCTGGTTGCAAGGGAAGTATTGGGTTCATCAGTAAAACTCCGCGCGCACTCAAAACACAAAAGTCCGAAATTGTTCGTAGAGGTTCAGGCATAGATGAGGTTAGTGCACGGCGCCGACGAAGGCGGATCGTCACAGGAAATGCGCGAAATAAGCCGTGAAGTTGACCACCGACAGCTAGTATAGACAGCCACCGCACAAATGACTTCATTTTGGCGATGCCAGTGGTGCATCATGAGGGAAATTGAAGAGGGTGCAGTTGGTTTTTCCGCGCCTTTCACAGCCATTTGTGTGCTCCCCGCTTCACGTGCATGTGCAATATACGGCTCAGGTATTCATGGCAGTGTAATCTAAACGTCGCCCAGGTTTATTTGCACTACTCAAAGAGTGTTTCAGGGTCCCTTTAAAGGGGCCATGCAGACAAAAAAAGTTTGGTTCATTCGAAAGATTGCCTCGTTAGAATCTTACTGACACTACTTTTAACGTAAACTTCGCTGAAATAGGCTACATAATTAGGAAAAAAAGTAAAGGCCATACGACTCACTAGCTTCTTTCCCGCAATATAACATATGATATCATATGCACAGCCATGCAATTGGCTGATGAGGGCAAAAGCAAACGCAAGTTAGGCACGGCTTATAAGGTTGCAGAACGAGCTATTTTCGCTTAAAGGGGCCATGCAGACAAAAAACAAGTTTATTTTGTTCAACAGATTTCTTGTTTTATAGTGCCCCCAGCGCTTGTCCGGCAGCAAATGATTCCGTATTCAATGATAAATTAATCAATTTAGATTAAAATTTTGATTCTCCCGCCAAATCGTGTGTTTTTGGGACGTCAGCAATTAAATCATAAGTGCGCGTATTCAAACGAACTTCCATTGCGTCATTCGGCTCTGCAGCCTTGCTTGCCGTCAGTCCTCCCAGATGGCGCTATCATACTCATCCACCGACCATTGTCCGCCATTGATTTGTTTTTGACCGTATTTGCACCTGACTTGCTTTTGTTACTGTAGAAAATATTCGTTTCGTGAAACATGGGGTATCCTCGACAGACAGGGTCCCGTAAGACAACGTCGCTTGCACCAATCAGCCAGTGTCGTTTAAGACAACTCCAAAGCGGCGGACTGCTGTGCAGCTAAAACAAGCACAGTGCGCCCAGTACCAACAGCAGTGAGAATCGGTACTTCTATGCTTACCGTAATTACCCGATTCTAACGCGCACCCGATTTTTCAGGCAAAAAACCGAAAAAACTTGCAACTCCGTTTGTAACGCGCAAGGAACTTTGTGAGCAAGAAAAACGAATGCCAGAGAAACGGGCGATTTATTCCCCAAAGTAATCTCACACATCTCACTCCTCGTCGCTTTCCGAGAGCTTCTTGTCGCCTTCCGCTGACCGCAACATCTCGTCCTCGGTGCCGTCAAGCGCGTTCGCGATGCCACACTTCTGAACGAACGTTCAACTATTTCCGATGGGATCGTGGCCCACGCCTCGCAATAAAAGTTTTTTCCAAAATAAAAGTTTTTTTTTCCAAAATAAAAGTTTCTTCCAATCCAATCCACGCCTCGCATGCCCACCCCGCGAGCTCATCCAGAGGCATACGCTTCAGCCAGCCGCTCGTTGTGAACGCGTGGGAGCCGCTCGCAAGCCGCGGAAGCGGCGAACCTTCGTTGCCGCTGCTGCCATTGCTGTTATTAAGCACGCAAGTGGAATAATTCGACGATTTGTGTGAACGCCGAAAGAAAAGTTTGGGCGCCTAGATCCGAAAAATTGTTGCTAAAAGCTTTGGCGCCATCTCGAGATGGCGATGGCAATGTTTGGAGCTAAATTTCAGCTGTTGCGGCAGTTTCGGTTTCGTGTCCGATTCTAACGCGCATGCGATTTTTCAGCCTATTTTTGCGGAAAAAAGGTGCGCGTTAGAATCGGGTAAGTACGGTACGTGTATTTTCGTAACTTTCATTGTTTACCGCACCATTCTTACTGCGGTAAAATGAATATGCATTACATTTAAGCACAAATAGCTCGTTCGGCAAGCTTATAAGCCGTGCCTAATTTGCGTTTGCTTTTGCCGGCATCAGCCAATCGCACAGCTGGGCACATATGGCATCATAGGTTCTGTTGCGGAGAATGAGCTAGTGGGTCAAAAGGCCATTCCTTTTTTTCCTAATTATATAGCTTATTTGAGCGAAGTGTGCGTTGAAAGTGGTGTCAGTATGATTCTAACGAGGCAATCCTTCGAATCAACCAAACAGGAGCAATGAACTTGGTCCATCGGAAGCGTCCACAGAAGAGCGGAACCGCGGATGGTTGTCGCGCTACTTGCCGCTATGTTGGAAACGCAAGCGGCCTCGCGTACGCACGCTATTTTGCTGAAATAGCATCCGCTTCTCCTCCATCCGCTAAACGCAGAACCGGATTAACGTGCGGCGCATGCGCAGTGCGAACGACGCAAAGAAACAGCGTTCGCTAGCCATTTGCGTACGGTTGCGTACGTTATTCTAAAACTCTATTAGCGCGACTGGCTGTATTTTTTTGAAGTGGAGAGCACTTTAGGGGCTCACCATGGCGTCGTAGCTCGCTGTAGCATTCGATGTCAAACGACTGCCGGAATCAGGCGGTGCCGCGAGATAACGGACCCAAGTAGAGCCCGGCGTTCCGTCGTAGTGCGTCCCGTAGAGGCTTCGAAAACCAGCGGTTTAAGTAGTCATAACCGTTCTAAACTCGTGAAACGCTGGCGCTTGTCATACATCTCCCCGTTGTTTAGCGCGAAAAAAAAAAAAAACTGCAGGTACATTTGCCGTAAAATACATGTAATTAACCGGCAGCACCCGCGTTCATTTAGTTCGGAACGCTCGTTGGGTTGGTTTTTGCGATAGTAAGCGAGAAAAAGTGGCAGTGCAACGCCGGCGCGTGCGGGAGGAAAAGCAAGCACAAAAAGAACAGAACTCCCGCTGGCGCTGTTTCAGGCAGGGGGCGCGCGAGCACTACGGAGGCGGGAAATTTGAATTGCTTTGGGTGGTAGCATGCAGTGAGCGGATAACGGCGCTGCATCCCACTATGGCGAATCGCTTTCTCTGCACTCCCGTCAACTTTCACATTAAGTGGAACTGCTTTGATTTTTTTTTCAGGTTGCGAGACACGTAGTGAATGTAAGGCAGCAAGTTTCATTGGTTTTGAAACAGGATCACAACCCTCGACTCTTGGTTTTTTGAGCTCCATATTAATTAAGAACACAGTCGGCAAAAGAGGTTAGTAATGTCCGAGGGTAACCTGCGGCTAGCAACTTGTTTCCTAAAACTGGTCTGAAGTTTGTGACAACATGACATCTTACGGCAGTTTAAAAAAACACATTTTGATGATGGCCTGCTTTACCAGCTTAGAATGAGCTGAATGAAACGACAGTAATGGCTTGTCGCCTCTTGGCTTTAGGCTCAACAGACATGTTGGGCGCGGAGGGAAGGCTGTATCTAGAAAAAGAATATTTCCACGAATGGGCACTTCGTGAGTATAATAAAAGTGGGTCATGTGCGAGGCCATTGCTGTCTTTGCGTCATAGTTGCGGCTGCCGGTATGCCTCTAAAACATAACTCCGTTATGCATTCCAGGACATTCCTTTAAAAACGCAGTCGCACCGAAGCTGGACGCGTTTCTTTTTTTTTTTTTTTTTTTTTGCGAGATGATGTATGCAGCGATTTTCCGACGAGCGCGACCACAGCGTTCAGCGTGCCTTTAGCCGCTGCTTTACGTCCTGCGGTGGCATAACAATGGTGAAGTGGGTGAAGTACTCCCGCAACCACAAGACAGAATGGGAAAAAGGCTCGCCTTCACAGATTTGGTGGTTTTGATTTCAGTTTTTTGTGGTCCAGTATTGTGTAAAACGCGCAAGGCACTTCTTCTGTTGTGCACACGAGGAGCAAGTGTCAGAATTGCGTGTACTTCTTTCTGCTGTATTTTGAAACTGTTTTTATGCGTAGCATTCTTTGCCGAGTACCCCCCCCCCCCCCCCCCCCAAAGCCAGGAGCGTGTAACGCCCCGCATTTCCACAAAAATGCAGGTTTCGCGAAATTTCCAAATGCAATCGTTACAATAACGTAAATGGAGATGATTGGTCGAACAAAATTTAAAAAAAACTAAATAATAACACGAATATAAAAAAAATACGGAAAATGTCACAACGTATACCTCATGGCATTTCCACAATTATGCATATTTCGCGAAAGTTCCACCTGTAGTCGTTATAATAGCGTAAATGGACATTATTGGTCGAACGAAATTTTGAAAAACTAAAAAATAAGAAAAATATTAAAAAATACGGAAATGGCAAAGCTAATGCATGGCATTTCCACAATATTGAAGATTTCGCAAAAGTTTCACCTGTAATCGTTATAGTAGCGTAATTGGGGCTAATTGGTCGGACAGGATTAAGAAAATACCAAAAATTTGGCTGGAAAAAACTCACACTCAAGACAGGCGACATAAGAATGCTACGCATTAGTAGATAATTCTCTGAATTTCTGGAGATTTTTTCTGTTTTGCTTGTGGGGACATGACATTTAGCCGTGCTTGTAAAAGATAAATGCGTCCCCATTACAAAGACCTAAAAATGCGATGGGCCACAAAAACACAAAAAAAAACATGACGTTGCTCTCTGAGCTTCCAACGGCGGCTATGGACGGCTCAACGCAGTCAGCTGATGAGCTGCGCCTCACTACCCACGTAACCGTCCATGCCAGCTTTTCATGCATACATTCTTTGACGAGTGCCCCACAGCCAGGACCGTGTAACGCCCTGCATTTACACAAAAATGCAAATTTGGCTAAGTTCACGCCTGTAATCGTTGTATAGGGTAAACGAAGATAATTGGTCAAACAGAATTTTGAAAAAGCAAAAGATAAGTAAAAACGAAACATTTTCACAAAAATGGTCTGACATATTAAAAAAAAGCATCTTACACGTCTCCCCCCAAAACCGAAGAATAAACGCAAAAAAGCCCGCAAAAAAAAAAAAAAGAAAACGTTCCAAACACGAATGCAAAATGGCGAAAAGGCGAACCGTGTAGCGCCCTGCATTTACAGAAGGGTGCCTGTTTGGCGGAATTAACACCTGTAATGGTTATAGCAGCGAAAATTGACATAATTGGTCGAACAGAATTTTTAAAAAATAAAAATAAAAAATAGAAAAAACAAAACTTCCACAGAAATGATCTGACAAAATCAACAATATTGCCGCGAACCATGTATAAGTTTATTGTTTGCTTTTGCTGCTCGGCCGTGCCCGGCTGTGTTATTGCGTCCCAAGCGAAGCGCGTCTTCCATTCTTTATTTTATGCCGCACGGGCTATCACATTCAGATAAGCAGACTGTCTCGCCCTAACATCACTAGCCCAGAATGATATTCTCTGATCTACAATGTTCTGGATGTAAATCGACGGTTCCAGAAACACTCGCGCCAAGAGATAAAAGCCTGCAGAGCAGACGCCATGGCATTCGAATCGCCGACACCAGTTTACGCACGTCACTTTGTTGATTGCTGTATCGCCGCCTTGTATTCTTTGAGTTGTTAGGGGAGCACAAGTTCGCTTCAATAAACTTGTTTTTCTTGAAGACAACTGCGTCGTCTTTGGCAACGTGACAATATGCATCGTGTACATCTCCCCCCAAACCAAAGAATAAATGAAAAAAGTCCACAAAAGAGCGTTGGAAAAAATGGATGAAAATACCATAAATGAACCGATTCTCCAGTGCCCTTTGTTTCATCGGGAAAAAATACATAATTAGTGAAGTAATGGCACTTCGTCGCTGTAATGGTACATATTTACATTATTGGCGAAACGAAACAAAAGAAAACGTAAACATAATAAAATAATCCGACGTATTTCGTTACTCATAGCAATATGGGCCGTAAAGAACTCACACTCTAGACAAGAGGCATAAGAATGCTACGCATTAGTAGATAATTCTCTGAATTTCTGCAGATTTTTTGACAGTAGATCACTTGACGCCTGTTCTGGGACAGTATTGCCAAGAATCGACAGTGGCGTCATGAATCGCACTCCGAAGGAAAAGTGCGCAGCACTGGTAACGAAGGCATTGGGTCCAACATCTAAGGATATTTTGTCGAGGGGAATGAGCGGCTACCGTATTCTCTCATTGTTGATGAGAACAAGGACGTATCGTGTACTAAAAAACTAGCAGTCGTCACGCAATCTTGTTCTCGCAACACTAGGTGAATTTACAACTAAAACGCCCGTATGTACGAGATTTCGGCACGCGTTAACCATCCCCAAGTGATCAAAATAAATCCGGAGCCCTCCACTACGGCGCGCCTCATCGCCTGCGCTGCGTCGGTGCATTAAACCCTACAATCAATCAATCAGTTTACAACTGCTTTCTTGGGCATTGCGCCAATTTGTGATGCTTCCGCAGATGGGTTTTTTTCTGACTTAGAGACTCTCTTGTGAGACTATGATTTTATCAAACTGTTCGCAGCTGTGATGGCCTTGGAACAGACGGAGCCAGCGTTGTGTACGGTTAAAACCGTCTGTACACGAGAATGAAAGCGGCCAGTCCACGCCCCATCCTTGTGAAATGCGCGTGTCATTCCCTGCAGTTGACATGTGACGAGTTGGCATGTGTGTTCTGCTCGCACACAGACTGCATCGTGCGGGAGAAATTTAATTAGCTTGCACTCTCCCCCCAAGGCAACATGCTTACAAAAGCATGTACGCAGCGATCGACCCTGGCCAGTTGCCGAGAAAGCTAATTGCTGTTTGTGCTACGAGATACCCACTAAGTCGCGCCTCATAGCCCAGCTGATAAGTTTTCTGGATCGTTGCCTGTTAAGTATACCTGATTTTCTCCTTCGTCTATAAAATTTTTAAACTTGAACGAACTTTTTAAACTTCAACAAACTTAAATGAGCTTTAAACTTAATCGAACTTAAACGAACCAAATTTCGTTCCAAAAATTTGGACGGCTTTTTGGACTAATCTTGTGGGATTTGTTCTCCGTTGGGCTTTATTTGGGCGAGTTTGGCTTGACAACTGGTCTGTTTTGGATAGGCGCACTTGGTAACCTTGTCCGCGGCGTCTGCGGGATGAGCGCTGCGTGGATAATAGAGGTTCATCCCGTGTTTTAGCTCTCTCTCGCTTCTGTTTACCACACTGAACACAATGCCTGAAAATCACTTGTGCCTTTCATGTGAATATGAGACACGCGAAAAAAAATAAGTGCAGTGCAAGGCTCTGCGTCGTTAAATATATGCACACTGATGCCTTATAGCAGGAAGCCAGTACACTCAATGAAACCACGCAATAATGAAACAGCGGCCTTAAAAAAATTTATGGTCACATCTGTATGCAGATAGATAGACGTTGAAGGCACTTTAAACAACAGCTGCGGCTTTGTAGAGTGCTCGAACGCCAACAAAAGCTAGCCGGGGACGCATTTTGCACGCTTCATGACGGCCTTTACGAGCGTCAGCGACGATAGCATATCACCACTGTAACGCCCGAACACGTCGGGAACAAGTTAATTACATTGTCGCCTCGTTTGTAGCTGATTCCAATTCAGTGATAAGTTCTTTTCGTCTTGCAGCGCGTACAACGAATGCTAGTTTTGAATATATATACGTCGTAGAACAATACGTTTTGGCGATGGGAGTATACACAAGATCCCATGTCTTTTCGGTGGAGGACGTTCCGGCATAGGATCGACGTTTCGGAACAGGGCGTTTCGGTACGGTCTATTCGCTGCACGGACCTTTTGAGGCACGGGCCTTTCGGTATGTGGGCGTTTCGCTACACGGACTTTTCGCTACACGGGCGTTTCGGGTTGCAGGCAGCAACATCTGCGCGTCGTTGACTGGACACTTGCAAGCACGAAAGCGTACCTATTGGTTACACATGTTCTTGCTCATAATTTTGCGTCGTTTTAGGTCCGTGAGAGGTTATGCGGTGTTATCAAATAAAGCGTTGCGAAATAATACCCGGAATAAGCGGAACTCTTTGATAATGTTGTTGTTCATTATTTTACTTATTTCTAGCGGCTTATTATCGCCATTTCTTTAGTTTAAAATCCGGCACAGTAAAACTTTCTTTTTTCATTTTAACAGCGAAGCTGTTATAGGTTCAGCCTTTTCGCCCGTCTGCTGTAGGGCATGCGTCACGCAGGGATAGGAGCAGGTTCCTAGACCCACTGATAGAGGGTGCAGTAATCTCGCAGGGACGGGTTCCTCTCTCTCCCCTAGCGGGAGGGAGAGGAACACAAACGAAAATCCCAAATGAGCACTGTGTCAACAAAATATCTCAATGTATGTCGCAGAAAGATTAAACAAGCTTTGAGCATCATTTGATATACTTTCCTGCTTTCAGATTGCAAATGCAGTAAACACACCGACTTCCATGGAAACAGCTATGAGGCCGGGACGGAATCATCCGGCAGCGTAAAGCAGGTGCTTCCGTTAACGCATTGCTAATAATGCATTGTGTGCAATGCGTTACAACGTCAAAGCAATTGATACACAGAAATGGAGAATTCAAAGCAATACACACACAAACACTCACGCACACACTTCCGTCTAACGGAGGCGATTGTTGAAACGTGAAGCTTTCTTGCGTGCGAAAATCAAATGGCGGAATGCCAAGGTCAAAGCCGCTGCAATCAAAGTCGAAGGGTCAGCTATCCAAGTGCAAGCCACCTGAGACTGAAAATCCAAGCGTCAGTGATCAAAGTGCGTACTGCGTGTGGGCCAAAGTTCAAACTCAGACGACAGCAAACGAATCCCTCGTCAGAAAACTCAGTGCCTTCCACCCATCGTCGTCGTTAGACGGAGAGGATTTCCAATTTTCTCATTTTCCCCCCATTGTTTCCCGTTGTTATTTAGCGACGTAACAATTAAAGCGAAGTTTGAAGGCTTCGCCTAAATTTTCTTTAAAATACAAACTGCGCAATTGTATAGACGTAAAGCCACAGGCCATGAAAAACAAAAAAAATATTGTTAGTTCGCTGTTTTTCAAATAAAGAACTGGTATCAATAAGAGACCAGAAAAAACAAGATAATCAACAATAACATTGTCAAAAGCTGCGCTTATTCAGGTTAATATTCCGCATATAAATAGCGGTTTGTTTGGTAAGACCACATAACCTCTCACTGACGTAACATGCGTATGCGTGCTCGCAACAATCACGTCAACGACGCACATATGTTCCTGCCTACAATGGGCGCCTGAACTCGTGTTTGTACCGAAGCGCCCGTGTAGCGATAGTACGCGTACCGAAACGCCCGTGCACCGAAACGCCCGTGTCTCTAGCCGGCGTACCAAAACGTCAGTGTCCCGGAACTTCCGTGTACGGAATATACCGTACCGAAACATCTGTGTACCGGAACTTCCGCGTCCCAAAAGCTCTGTGTACCGAATAAACCGTTCCGAAATGCCTGTGTACCAAAAAGTCTGTGCTTCGACAGGTTCATGTATTAAATAATCCGTACCTAAACGCATGAGTACCAAAACTTCCATCACTTGAAAAATTCGTGTACCGAAACGCCTGCTGTACGAAAACGTCCGTGTCCCGAAAGATCGGTGTACTGACTAGACCATATGGAAACGTCCTGTACCGTAAAGACAGGAGCCGGATTACACAATACCTGAAAACCACTTGTGCCTTTTATGTGAATATCAGTGACGCGAAGAAAATAGGCGTAGTGCGAGGCTCTGCGTCCTTAAATATGTGCACATGGTTGCCTTATAGCAGGAAGCAAGGAAGGTAATAAAATCACGCAATAAAGAATGGTCTGCAAGCTGGAAAGAAACAGAACAGCTCGTACGAGAATGAAAAAAACCTACTGTGGCCTCGAAAATGCTACTGAAGTTCGCCAGGTAAGGCCGGGTTCAGACTGTTGCCGCATCTGCCGTAATAACTTTGAAGAGTGACGTCATTTCACGTCTCAGCCAACGTGAGATGCCGTTTTTTTACGTCTAAAGATCACGATATGACTTTGCGTCGGTAGTCTGAACATAGCCGAAGTCTCACCAGACCCAACAAGATGCGAAATGTACGGATATTTTGCAGGACGTAGTGGGAACGCTTAACTTTCGTTGCGTCTGAATGGAGCGATATAAAGAAATCAACACTTTTAAGTAACGACAGAAGCAAGCTGCGCGTTTACCGTCATTAATTTTATTACCGAAGCTTTAGTGTCTCCACTGATGCCGTTGTACGCCAATACGTCCTGCAGGAAAGCCAACGTTCTCTGAAGATGACGACGCATGATCGTGGGTGAAGGGAAAGAAAAGTAACGCTTCTCGCGACCCGAATCGGACCTGGGTCTCTCGCGTTAGGAGGCCGGCGCCTATCAGATTGCTCCATTTCGACATGGTCGAAGCGAACGTCAAAGTAGCAGGTACCGATTCGCACCGTACACCCCCGATTGTTAGGCCTATTCGAAGTGCACACCCGTGAGTTGCGGTGGGTATTCTAGCGAAGTGGTGCATACCTCCAAGTGGCACATATTGGCAGTGAGGGATTGGCCACCCAAAGGACCCATCAAGAGAAAGCTTCGCGTTCAACCATCGTCGTCGTCGTTAGACGGAGGGGTGCATGCATTTTTTCCAACGAAAAGCTGGTCACCCAGGGCACGTATTTTTGAAGTACAGGGTAGGCAGCACACAAACCGAAAAAGGTGGTGTTGAGAGTGTGCGGTATTTGATAACGCCCTCTGATTTTAGCGTGTGCTCTTTTGTGTAGGCTCCATGCGTCATCTTGTAATGTTTCCAAGAAGCGCCTAGTCTCGGACGCGGCTTTCTCCATCAGCGCTGCTCGCGCCGGCCGGCTGATCGAGAACTGCCGCTTGGTCGCTTGTGGTCGCTTGTGAAGGCTGCGCAACGGCACGTACCAGCTACTGTGGGGACGAAACACAAGGAAGTGCTGGGGCAGGGGCGTGCTGGTGGTGGTAAAGCATCGCAGAAATTGCATATGGCCCGCGTACTCCCCTTCGGGGGCATGTTAACATGATACGGGCGGCGAGCGCCACATTCTGCTTGCCACGTCGACAAAAAAAATGTGCTTGATCCTCCTTTCATAGTAATCGGTAAAACACGAAAGAGAACTGTGCCTTCACAGGGGCATTTGAATGTTTATTGCGCATCGATATGAATTTGCACGTCGCTATTTCTATTTCGTCGGTATGGCACCGTTAGACGCATCAACATTAGACACTGGATTACACGCGCTGGAGCATTGCGTAAATCCGATTGAAACCCCAGGCGCTCGCAAACCGTGCGAACGAAACCGAAAGCGTTGTAAGAGAATCGTTCGGTGAAGTCACAGTACGCTACAGTGAAAGGCGCATGATTTGCGGGTCGGCAGCAGCCTTGTGGGTGTGCTTGGCAAGCGACGTCCTGCTGGCGGGTCGCTTAGGCAAAGGTGCGACCGCATTGGTCCTGCTCCGTGGCGTGTACGCCAGACGCTTGCGGTGCGACCAGCTCAGCTTGTGGAACGCGGCGGCGCTGTTCCACAAGCTCAGCGGCGTTATACATAGGCGGCGGACGGGTAAAAAGCAACTCCGCTGCTACACGCTGTTTTATCGAGGCGCCAAGTATCGGCGCTCATTAGCGTCATGACGCACTACTTCGCTTCACCTCTCCAAGACGGCAGCACCATCTGGGTGGACAAGGCGCGTTTATACTCCGACGTAGCGTAGGCGCGCGCGCGCGCGCGGCACGGTTACGCTACGTCGGCGAATGCCGGTCCCTCTACACTCCGGCGTCAGATAACCGCCGGCGTGTCGGACGGAGTCCGGCGGCTCCATATCCCGTCATGCACCTCGCCAACCCGTCCGGACCACCCGTACAGCGCCCGCGCGCGTCCGTTTGCTCGACGGTTCTCTCGGCGCGCTCTTTTTGGTTGTGCCCGACCGCTCGACAAGTGCGCAATGGACGTCTCTAATGCCGTGGTGGAGTCCCTTATCGCAGCCATATGGCGGCACCCCTGTGTTTATTACAAAACGGATTGGCTACCGCGACTATAGCTCCATTCGATTCAGACGGGATTCCCTGCAACGCCTTCACCGTTGCACGGTGCGCTGCACCAAAGCGCTCGATTCGCCGCTGCAGGAATGGTGCCTTGCACCGCGTCGTTCGTGCTGCAGCGGTGCCGCCGCGGTGCAGAGAACCGCTGCACCTGCTACGGAGGAGGTGCAGCGATTCGGTGCCGTGAGCGTTGGGGCGTTGCGGGTTGGCAGGCGGCTACCGGCAGTTGCGGCGACCGCGTGAAAATGTCCGTCGAGCTCGAAGATTCGTGGGACAAACTTAGCGTCGCCGCTGATGCGTACGACACAACCTAGATGGCCGTAAACATCCAGTTTTAGAGGACAACAGGCGAGGATGATTAGCAGACGACTATGCCTGCACCTCGCTCGATTGTAAACACGCAGGGGCGCTACTGACGGTGCAACCGTGACGCACGGCACCGCGGAACCACGCTGCTGCACTGCACCGGCACCACAGAACTTCCTCTGCAACGGTGCCGTGCACCCCTTCTGAATCGAATGGAGCTTATATGTGGCGTTGGTCAAATATTTCGCGGATATACAGGGTGTTGCGGCGATAACTGGAACACTTTAAAAATTTTTCCTGAGCGATCCGCCGCTCTGTTCGCGCTCAAACTTCACACAAAGGTCGCATTTTGTGGTCTATTTTGTTTGACACCGGGAACAACAACGGTAGTTACCTGTTTATTCTGAAAATAAATAAAAACGATTTTCGCCTATGGGAAAATGGCCGCTGAGCCAGCGCAAGTTGATGTTGGAACGACGGAACCACCTGCAGAGTGAAACGCATGTTTGGGATTCACGTACGGAGCCAAATGGTGCAGCAGACGATCAGAAAATGCACCTAGAAATGAGCTAACAGACGATCAGAAAACCCGGTTTTCGGGCTCGCACGTCCAAATCGCCGCCATTTTCCCATAGGCGAAAATCGTTTTTGTTTATTTTCAGAATAAACAGGTAACTACCGTTGTTGTTCCCGGTGTCAAACAAAATAGACCACAAAATGCGACCTTTGTGTGAAGTTTGAGCGCGAACAGAGCGGCCGATCGCTCAGGAAAAATTTTTAAAGTGTTCCAGTTATCGTCGCAACACACTGTACATCGACCGCTTCCGCTTACGCCGCAGCCGACGAACCAGTAATGCCAGGACCAATTTATGGCACGCAGGGTACGCCCAAGCCATGGTCAGGACACAAGTGCGCGAAAATACACGGACAGACAGAAAAAAGACACGGAGAAAGGTTCAAACAATGGAACTCATTGCGCACTGTTGCAAAAGCGCGGCACACGGCCGGGTTAACGGAGGCACAAAAAAAAAAAAAAAATGCGCGCCTCTGTTCTAGGCCGAGCGTTTCGCGCATTCCACGACAGCTGGCGCACTAATCGCAAAACCATCTGCGCATGCGCTAGCCGGAAGCTACGCCGGCTGCGCTACGCCGGCAAAGCTGGAGTGTACACTGGTAGAAATTTCTGCTGGCGTAGTCTAGCAGACGTGACGTCGCCGACCGCACGGCCGCGCGCCCGTGCGCCGGGAAAGTCGGAGTATACGCCTCGAGCGCGGCCTGTAGGGGCGCCACTGAAATCCCCCTAGCGGCCCGTTTCGAAAGCAAGAGCGGGAGTCCCCGGCCCGCTCCCCCCTGTCGCCGTTGCTTTTGGGGCTCGTTCAAGACAGCGATTTACCGTTTGTCCCCGTTCGAAATACCGAATAACGTGGAGCAGGCACTCTGTTTGCAAGCCTGGTGGGTTCACGAGAGTATAAACGTTTATGACGCGATCTTAGAAAGATCTATATGAGCGCCGGGCGTGTGCCACAGGCCAGCGTCCCGAAGCGAGCATTTGCATGCAGCTTCCGCTGCCCTGAAATTTAGTGGCAGTGTCTCTGTAAGCAGTGTTTCCTCCGATGGTCATGTTGCGGCCATACACACTATGATGTAAATCGACTTTGTGCACTACAAAATCTAGCGGAGCACTCATACCTGACAGCACGCAAGTTACGCCTGCCAATATCACATATCAGATATTGCTCAGTACCCTGAACAAGCCAATGCGGCATAAATTTCGCAAACATTGTACCAAAGAAGTACGATGGATAATGCAAAATTACACTCCGGAGTCAGCACACGACGACAAATTTAATGCTGGGTCGTCTTGTCCCGAGGTGAGCGCTCGCAAAGATTCATCTGTTACATTTATCCTCCACGAGAAGCGCGAAGATGGGCTTATAGAGTAATCCGCGACCGCGACCAAACGCTTCTTCGAAACATCGTCGTATGACACAGGGAGACTGCAGAATCTAGCATAAACCGAAATCAGAGACCCTTATCATATACGACACTCTTCAAACGAGCCCGTGTGTACGAGATTTCGGCGCACGTTAAGGATCTCCAGGTGGTCAAAATTAATCCGGAGCCCTCCACTACGGCGTGCCTCATCGTCTCCGTTGCGTCGGCGTGTTAAACCCTGCAATCAATCAATCAACTCTTTCAAAGACACCTCGTATTTCTTGTGAACTGCCTACCCTGTATTCTTCGAAAAATGCGTCCGCCGAGTGATCAACCGATCGTTGAAGGCGAAAAACAAACGAAAAGTCAACACGCAGCTTGTGAGTGTGATTACTAAAACGTTCATTCGTTGATTTCGCTCCGCATTTGTAAACAAACGATAGTTGAGCGCCCTCCTCCTCACCCCCCCCCCCCCCATGTCTAGCGAAATATCAGTGCATTTCGCATCTAGTTGGTCTGGTAAATACTACCTTGCTCAAACAAACGTCTTTAGCATTTCAGAAGCTGCTCTCGGTTTTTTTTTCATTCCCGTACGACTATTCTATTTATTCCTGACTTGCAGACCATTCATTTTCCCGTGGTTTCATTAACATATACCTTGGTTCTTACTATACGGCATGAGTGGGCACATATCTGACAATGCACAGCCTTTGAGTGTACTTAACATTTTCGCGTGGCTTATATTCCCATAAAAGGCACAAGTTTTTGTCAGCTATTGGGTTATCACATCCCCGAAATATATTTTTCTACGACGTACATATTCGAAGCAAAGCCGCATTTGTTGTTTGCGCTCCAAAACGAACCAACCTCTTACAGTGCCAATGTCAGGTCTAAACGAGGTGACAATAAATAGAATTCACTTGTGCTGACGTGTTCGAAGGCGACAGCGGTGATATGCTGCTGCCGTCGCCGACGACCGCAAGAGCGGCCAAGAAGCGCGCAGAACCGCCTCCCCGGGTAGCTCTTGTTGGCGTTCGAGCGCTCTACCAAGACGCAGCTGTTTTTTTAAGCGCCCTAAACGTTCAGTTAGCTTACAGACGTCACCATAACAAGTTATTTAGTGCGCGGAAAGGCAAAGAGAAGCGAAAGAGAACCAAAACACTGCATGACCACCTATCAGCCACGCAGCGCTAATCCCGCAAACGCCGCGGAGAAGCGGCGGCAGGCGGCGCAGCGATCGCGAATCTCGAGGCGTATATTCGCGGCTTTAGAGGGAGGGACATCAGGCGCGTTCGTACAGCTACCCGGCCATGACTTCATGGCTCAGTCGGTAGAGCGTTTCACACATCCCGTTGTGGCCAGAGTGATCGTGGGCTCGAAACGTAGCGCCGCCGTGCCAATGGAACTTTTTCTGGTGATGTCATTTCCGTGACAGATATGACGTCGGTGACGTTTGTGTACACCGGCATAAAACACTTTCGTGTTAAAAGGTACTCCCTATAAACCATTGACAGCTGTCACTGCAAAATAAGCTCCAATATGTAACACGCTACTTATATGCGGAGGACTGTAGCCCCAACTATACAAGCTGTAGTGTGCGTTCTGTTAAACAAATTATAGTACGTTTTGCCGCTAAAACTACCTCATAATCGTGTCACGTTACTCATTAATAGTTCACAGTTCAGATGCAAAACGTTCGATATTTCTCATAAGCCTCAAGCTTTCGGTACATGGACGTGACTGAGAGGGCGTGAACAAAGATCAACACAAATATTTCCCTCAACCGGGAAGGCAATGAAAGGCCAGACCCCACCGCGGCCGTGAATTTTTTTAAACAATAGGGAATGCTCATGGGTCACGGGGAGGGACCACGTACATTTAGAAACTAGTGCGCATTAAGCTCAAATTAAATTGATGCACAGCGAAGCCCTGGGCACTGGAGCCAATGTGATAGTAAGCTGTAGCTGACAAAAAAATGAAGCCCACACTAACGCGTAAGACGTGAAGGTAGCGAAGCTGTACGCTACCTTCACGACCACCACGACGGTTTAAGTCCACGATTGCAGCCAATTTGCTTCCACTTCGCTGCCGCAACGAGCCTTACTCTATCGTTTGCTATAAGTGTCAGCTTGCTTCATTTTTTTGGAAGTGACAATCCCTGGACATCACCTTGGAGGGGCGTACGCTGTGTCTTTGTCGTTCCGAGCAAGTGTTGCCACGATCACGGCTAATGCTGGACTTTTTTGGGGGGGGGGGCAATCTTGGCCAATCTCGCTAAGTGGGTATGCTTTGCTTGACAAACGTGCGCCCGGAACTCTAGGCGGTCGCCGCGAGGCACGCACGCACGAGCGCTTGACATTTTCTTGTTTTTTTTTACCTGCCGGGCGGTCGCCGCAATCTATGCTTTGCTTGACAAACGGGCGCCGGGGACGCGCCGGGAACGACTCCGGAAGGGGTGTGCCACTCCTTCCCGAGACGACTTGCAGATCCCGCCACCACTGCCTCGAGTCGATGACGAAGGGATGGTGGATGTCTACAACGCTGAGGATGATTTTTCCTTCACATCTCGCCGCAAAGACTACGACGACCTCTTCGATGCATGTGACAACGATTACTAGCACCGCAGCTATGCAAATAAACAACGACAGTGAAACTTAACTATGTGTCCGGCAATGCTCACCTACGATAGCTTCGCCATTCAAGTCTTGCGCATGAGTGCAAGCTTTCCTGAATTTTCCTCACTCCTCGGGGTTATCGCCAGGTTTGTTTGTTTGTTTGTTTCTTTGCTAAAGCTACTGCGCGTGCCGGGGACGCTCGGGGGTCGCCGCGAGGCGCGCGCTCACGAGCGCTCGGCATTTTATTGGTATTTTTAACGCATTACGTGCCACACGTCACGGCCAGCTACAAGAACTCCGCTGTTAAAGGCCAACTGCAACGAAAATTTACCTGCCCGAAATTCTGCTTCAACGTGCGGTATGCACCACTAAATTCTCTTGTGACCTAATTGTAAACTCCATAAACGCGCAGTTTTTTTTTTATTAAAACCGTTCGAAAACACGCCACTTCCGCCAACGCAGCACCTAGCCACAACTTGTCGCCACTGCCGTGAACTTCCGGATGCGACGTGTCAGTCAGGACCCTCGTTCGGTCGTCGCCCCTCCTGAGTAGCCATGGCGGAAAGAATACTTAGCCCTTTTACGCGAGACCTCACGCGAGTTAGCAGTGAAATTCCTGCCTCTTGCATGAATAATTACTTCCACGCGTTTCCGTAATGCCAGAAGCTGAAGCAGCTCTGGGTTACCGAGACATAAAAAAAAATTAAGCCATTACAGCGATGTAGGGGCTATTGGCCGGCTTTCATTCAGTTGCAGCAATGAAGGCATTCCATAGCCACTACAAACATCCCCCTCGCGAGGGGCACGATCAAATGCAGAGCATTTCCGGGGGCGCACGACGTTAAGTAGTTTGCGTTACGTTAATGTTGTTGCACTTGTGGCAACTGCTGACGAGAGAGCGCGGCGATGAGTGCGTTCCAGCCTCGCCGACACGATCGCGCCACGCGCGCGCGATGCTGACGTCACGATCACGCCACAGATGTTGTTGATCCCGCGACGCGCGCGCCCCCACCTGTTGGGCGCGAACCGACCGCGGAGAGAGCGCGCGATGCGAGCGGAGAGTAGGCGAGGAGGAGCGGGGCTGACGAGAGAGCGCGGCGATGAGTGCGTTCCAGCCTCGCCGACACCCGCCTTTATCACGCCACGATCGCGCCGAGAGGGCGCACCTGCGAGCGATGCGGACTACTACGGACGCCTAGAACGGGTGACATCGTGAGTTAAAGAAATGCTCTGCATTTAAAAGCAAATTCGAAAAGTGCCGGAGCCGGTATACGCGAGGCAAAACACCGTCGGCGAGCGAGTACGGCCGTTGCACAGCGGCCGATTTCGTGGTCGCGACGGCGGCAAGAGGCTCTCGGTCGACTCGACGAGCACGCGAGACGCGTGAACAGCCTACGCGAGGCGATACGCTGTTGACGCGGCTGGTCGGTACGTCGCCGCGCCAACGGCTACGGCAGCCGTGCGGCGCACTGCAAGCTCGCGGCCGGGCGTCTCTGCGAGTGCGCAAAACGCTGAACGGCCGACGCGAGACGATGCGCTGTGGCAGCCGGTCGGGGCTTGAACGAGTACGGCAGATTGCTGTCCGGTTAGATTGCTGTCCGGCCCACTGCACGATAGCGGCCGGTGGACTCTTCGAGAGCGCGAGTACGGCCGACGCGAGGCGTACTATCGCGCCCAATTTGACTCGCAACAGGCGAGCGGCCGCCGCAGCTGCTCCCCGGGAAGCGGTGGCGCCTTGCAACGAAGCACTCGAGAAGTAAAGGGAGAGGGGTCCGCTCTTCCGATAATCATCAGCATCCCCCGTGTGCACCGTTGCTAGCTTCTTTCCTTTGCGGCTGGTATAAATTGTTACCGCGGAAGTTCTCGGGGTGGATTACCGCATCGCCAGCGATAAGTTTTATCACTGGCTGCAATGGTCTTATGCGCATGTGCGCAAGCCTTCCAGTTTGGCAATAATAGTGCTTAGCGAAATATAGATAACGTTCAATCTTCCACACAAATAAAAATATCTGAAACACTGGCTGGCCGCATTTTTTTATTTACTGCTTCTGCCTCTAATTCTGACATTGCCTCACGGTACGAAATGCACTATTATGCTATCAGCTACGTCACTGATGGCCACTGCGCCGCTATGCTTGCCTTACAACAATGAAAACCTATAAGTGCCGTAAAAAACGATATGCTAAGAATAAAAGAAAATATGCATGACGCTATCTTCCAAGGAACCGTTATCGGCTACTGCTTTCTATTGGTCACAGCGTCACTTTCACGCTGAAAAACGATAGGAGAGCACAAAGCATTGATGCCAGTTTTTATACGCCCCTTTCAATGCCCTTTTCGGGTGCATTGTTCTTTTCACAGCAGCCCGCACCATGTCAAGAGTGCCTCACAGTGAACGTGTGCGCATTGTGGAATCATGGCTGAAGTCTTATACGCAGCGAGAAATCGCTGAATTAACTGGCCGATCAACGAACACAGTGAACCGCATTATTCAGGCCTATAAAAATGAAGGTCGAATTTGTTACGCCCCTCATGATCGTCGCCCTCACGTTACCAGTGCCATTGAAGACGAAGTTTTGATCGCCGCGGCTTATGCTAATCCGTTTGGCACTGCGCAGCAGCATGCTCAACTTGCAGGTGTTTCAGCTTCACTGAGTACTGTGAAAAGAAGGTTGGCAGAAGCCGGACTGAGGAGCCGTGTCGCCGTGCAAAAGCCTCTTTTATCCGACGACAACAAAGCAGCACGTCTCAGGTTTGCGTCTGAGCACAGCACCTGGATCGTTGACGACTGCAAACAGATGCTGTTCTCGGACGAATCGACGTTTAGCACAAGATGGGACCAGAAACGTCGCGTCTGGCGTCCTGTGAACATTCGCTACGAGCTGGAATACGTACAAGAAGGGGCCTCAAGCGGAAAGACCACCGTAAACGTCTGGGCCGTCATGTGCAAAGACGGACTTGGCCCACTACACCGAATTGAAGGCTCCCTAACTGCAGAGAAATATTCCAAAATCCTGGAATATGTCATGATCCCATATGCCCTAGACGGCCCATTCCCTGACGGTGATTACCTTTTCCAGCAAGACCTGGCCCCTGTGCACACCGCAATAAGTGTCAAGAAATTGTTAACTGACCGCGGTGTGCGCCAACTTGAATGGATTCCTAAAGGTGCCGACGTGAGCATTATCGAGCCTGTATGGGGAAGGATAAAGGTAGCGCTGTCGAAGGAAGGACTGCATAAAGCATCGGCGGACGATCTGTGGCACATGGTTGAAGCCGCATGGAACGTCATTAAGGAGGACTGAGGCTACGTGGAGGCTCTTTGTGCATCGCTTCCATCTAGAATCCAACGTGTGATCGCTGCTAAAGGAGGCATGACTCGATGCTGAGGCACCATCAACTTCATCTCCATAAGGTTTTTTTAAAACAAAGGTTATTGTTATTGCATGTTTTTGCTTTGTTGCTGCCTCATAACGAACAGACATGTAACGGCATTACAGTGGCGCAGGTCAATAAACTCTTTCAGTTTCAATGTGTTAACTCTGAATTAATTTTGGTGAGTTTAAATTTGTAATGAGCATCTATAGGTAAATATGGCTTGTGTATTTCCAAAAGTGTCGATATCATTAAGGCAAAAGCCTTATATCGTCGTTCCGTCAAGTCCTTAAGCGAAAACCGGTCGCCAATACCCATTGCATAAAATATTCTGGACACCTCCAGCGAGTTCAAGGCAGTTAAAGAGGACCAGAGCATGACGGCGCATAAGTGGATGACAAAGCGAATTGAGAGTTGTTAAAAGCAATCAAAACGAATTAAGGGAATCAAAGTGAACGAAAGGGGATGGCTAAGTGAATGAAGGTTATAAAAAAGAGTAGGAGGAATCGAAGTGAAACAAAGTGAATTAGGTGCCTGACTAGGCAAACAAAGGGAATTAAAGTGAGGTAAATTTATTGGAGACGGATGACCATGCGATAGAAGTGAATGAGTCAGCAAATTAAGATGGATCACTAAAAGCGAATAATGTAGATGACTCAATCGTTTAAAGGAAATGGCAAACCGTAATATGGTGGATGAATAATCAAATTACGGCTACTAATAATGGCTAATACTTATTTCGCTAATTTACGAGCCTAATTAGGCATACTAATTAAGGTAGAAAATGTGGATGAAAAAGCGAAATTTTGCGGACTTCAATATCAGGGTTGTCGGTAAAATATTCGCGCGAGAAGAGCAAGAAAGATATGTCTACGGTGGACATGAATGCGAAAAAAAAAACGTGCGACCAAGTACATCATGCATATGTCTTTAATGCAGCGGCACTCGGGCTTTCACCTTCAAGTCGTCTTAAGGATAACATAAAGGATAGTGTCAATTTTTAAGATGATCAACAACAAAGCTTTTTCAAAAATACGTTCCATAGCAATGGCCGAGCCACCGTCATTTCGCGGTAATAGCGACGAAACCATCGCGCATCACAATTCTTGAGTCGCAAGGCTGCGCCAAGCTGAACTAAATCGGGCAGCTTCATGCGCACCGCATTCGGAGCCCGAAAGGCAACAGAGCACTCGGGGGTTGCTGATGATTATCGGAAGAGCGAACCCCCTCTCCCTTTACTTCTCGAGTGCTTCGCCGCAAGGCGCCACCGCTTCCCGTGGAGCAGCGGCGGCGGCCGCTCGCCTGTTGCGAGTCAAATTGGGCGCGATAGTACGCTGTTGTCACTGTTTTAACGCCGGTCGGGGCGCGAACTACAGCACGCGGCAAACTGCACGGGATCCATTCAGTTCAAACAACCTGGTCAAAAAACTAGCCACTGTTTGTTTCGTTGTGGGTTCTGATATAGAATACCGGACTTGGGTTATATTGGGTTAACTGGGTTAATTATAAAGTAGGAAAAGAAGGCGTATAAGAGCGATTGGCCTCGTGTTGGGGGATGTTCCCGCGGCGGCTTTCATACACCGTGGGTTAAATCCCGCTGTCTACGCTGTTGGCTTAGGGGCCTTAGTTGGCTTGACTGCGTGGCGCCATCTGTTAGTTCCTCGCGTAACACTGTTGGCAACATTTCTGTCACCAAAAAACAAAAAAAAGGGGCACATTTGTCAGCATTGACCCTCGAAAAAGGTGGTTGTTTCACGACGCCAGCGAAGACAATGCAGTGTTTTCGTCGCTATGCGCTAAAACCGAATTCTTATTTGCATGTTTCGACGCTTTCCTGCCATGGTAGATTTTTTTTTCTCACACAAACACAGGATAGTTCAGTCCGCACAGGGCATTTTGGCTGTGCCGGTGTTCATCTAGCGATCAAACTGCCTTTTGTGTACCCATTTCCGAGCTCCCAGCTTTGCCATGACGCCTCGAGGTGCCTGTGTTTACATTTTACCGGACGACTACAGGCGCGTCTTTGCAGCTCACAAAGCAATAATGGTTGCACGAACTTCCCAACCCTTTTCGCGCATGTTTTAAATTTTTGAAGAAACGGACGACCCGAAACGAATCGAATACGCGCCGTCTTCTCACAGGCAGACCTTGGTTCTACAAACGTTGGGCTGCGCCAACTCAATTCCTGAGTGTAACGCAACTTCCGGCGGTCCGTAATGGCCGCCCTTTTTTTGCAGTTTCGGTTTGAAAAGAGCGGTTTTGATCTTTGTTTACGATGCAACGAGCATATTTGGGCCTCCAAATTTTGCAGGCAGCAATTTTTTCAGGTAACACTACCAGAATATAGCGCATTTAAGGGGCCGAAAATTTCGCTGCAGTTGGACTTTAAAATACCGAATTCTTATCGCCAAATGCATTAATCAATCAGCATATTATAAGAACCCCAATGTAAAACCAATCTCGTCAGCAACAGGTAGCAATGCAAGGCAATTTGCCTTACGAAAAGGAGAGCGAGAGTCAGAGAAAACAACGGTAATGTTGGCAAGCCCGAAGACAAAGGCACACATGGAGCTCAGACAGGTATCAGCAAAAAAATGCGATTGCGTCACTACAGTTGCCCAGCAGTACTTATGGCAAGGCTACCAATTGATATTTCTGCCACTCAAGACACCTGGTCAAGGGAAATGCCCAAAATGTAATAGAAAATGATTGTAAAAGGGAGAAACTTTTGGTTCCTCTGTCACAGTAATCGGTAAAAAACGAAAGTGTACTGTGCAGCGAAATCTGCAGCTGAGCATGATTTGCGAGTCGGCGGCTGTTTTGTGAGTGTGCTGGGCGAGCGACGCCCTGCTGGCGGGTCGCTTCGGCAATGGTGTACGGCGTCATTTCCGTGACGGATATGACGTCAGTGAAATCTTCGTGCATCCCGGCATAAAACACTTTCGTGTTAAAATATAAAACCAGAAAACGAACAACCCCAAGTATAACGTAGTCTCTGGTTCTAAAGGTAGCTTCCTCGCAAGAAGACCCTGTGTGCAGGGGCGCAGCCTTTACAGGCCGCTTGCTTCGTTGTACTGGCGTCACTTCCGTGACGGATATGACGTCACTGAAATGTTTGTGTATCCGGGAATAAAACACTTTCGTGTTAAAAAATAACGCATTAAGGAACGACAGGCGTCCAGCAATGCCACCTAGAACGGAGTTGTCCAGAGGCTCTTTCCTTAGCAGCCGCATCTCCATATACAGCCTCCTTTGAGAAAGAGTGTGCGGGTTCGTGTCTTGTACGGGCGGTGCAAAAACTGACTTCTTACCTGCTCGCTCAAGATTTCTTACGATGAATGACCCGCCCCTCCCGTGTTCGCACACGATGCGCTCAAATAACGGCGCCTTTAATGCTGGAGTCCGACTCTGCAGGAATATACTTTTGATGTGAGGCACAAAGAGGGGAAACTCATCGGCGACCAACTTCGGAGGAGGCGGAAATGCCCGGAATATCTCAGCGAGGACGGCAACACCCGGTGCCTATAAATATTTGCTACCCCACTGGGACACTGTATATATTCTTGGAAGTTGGACCACCGGCTGGTCTTTTCCGGCCAATTTTTCATGCCTGTGGGTTGACATACTACTAACCCTAACAGGGAACAGGGCACCTAGCGGCGGGAGCCCTATAGACCTAACCTGGCCGATACAGCAAGGTGGTTAATTTCGGTTATGACACCGCAACGACGTTACCGGAAGCCTCGTGTACAAAAATAACCTTATACCATCCTTCAAGGAAAAGGACTGGGGACCCAATAAGTGAAAAGATGTGCCCCAATTAGTATATTACCGCGGCGCGGAGCACCCGCGCTTCTTACATAAAAAAGGAACGAAGGGTGCTCCGCCTGCAGAAAAGTGGGCACCTCACTGATGTGTGCCTCCCGGTGCACGAAGACAGTATATGCCGCACCAGAGGTACAAGGAACCCACAGGAAGGCCACGTATTCCCTGTGTGGGAGAGGTCATCCCACAGGAGACAAAAAGTGCAACGACCGGTTCCAAACACCTTACTTCCTACGGAAGACACAGGAGGAACGAGAGAGAGAGAGAGAGAGAGAGAGAGAGAGAGAGAGAGAGAACTTTAATTTGAGCCACGGTTACTGAGGGTTGGTGGAGAACGACTATAGATGGCGCCGGCCGAAATGGCGAGCCGCGCGGCACTAGTGATTTCTTTCCTCCATGGAGACACCTCGTCCACTGCCGCTGTCGGTCACAGCGGAGAGAAAGGAAGAGGGACGACAGATCGTTCGAGCTCCTTGCCGCCTATTCCTCCACGAGTCGAGGAACGACAGTGAGACGGCACTGCAGTGGCAGCAGCTCCGATTGAAATCCGAGTCAAGGAGTCGGAGCTTCAGCAACCAGGGCTGGCATCAGTCAATATAGACATTCACACCCCAGAAAGAAGCAAACACCTAAATGAGCTGAGCTGGTGCAGCAGGGGACGCACTTCTCAGCTTCGCAGAACACAAACAAAAAGGTCAGCAGCAAAGCTAGCGCGAAACATTCAAGTAATCAGCAACAGGCGGAAATCGCCAAAATCAAGCAAATGCTTAGCTTTGTTTACAGAACTTCGAAGGAGAGCAGCTCCGCATGCCTCTTTGGACGCTGTCGTTTTCGCTAAAAGCCATCGGATCACAAGGAGAGGCATTTTGCGCCTGATCCTCCGGTTTTTTAGGGACACAAGCCTCAGTGCACGATTTCCCGCGCATAACGGTAAAAAAAAAAGGTGCTCATACGGGAGCAATTGCCCCCATACCACGCAAGGCTAGGGCCGCCCGTTAATAAACATCGCCGCCACCACCATCGCTAGAAATGGTACTCGCTGAGAATACAAAGGCTGAAGTGTCAAAACTAAAATAAAAAGAAAATGCCGAGAAAGCTGACCCCGCAACAAAGGGTCCCTCGAAATCGCATGTCCTATGCCGTCAAACTGGGCAAGGCAAACACAGAAGAACCAAGCAAGTACCGCTAACTGAGGACTCGATCGTCTCGCGACGAGTTGAAAACCTCGCAGCCCGAGTGCCCTCCCTCGAAGTGTAAGGCGGAGGGCACAACGATCGCCCTACGGCCTTCAAAAAGGGCAAGGAAAATGAACGCAAATTACAGCGATTCGGGAGGACCTGAGCGAAATGCTCAGCACACAAATAGAGGCCATGCTGGGGAAATTCGCTGAGAGCGTCGACCCGCGAATCGAGGCCATTTCACCGCGCCTTACCGGAGATCGACGAGGCAGTGGTCCGATGAATACCGATGAAACAATCCCGTATCAACGGAAAGTTCTTTAGTCCCAGTCTAGAAAATGCCCAATCCAAGAAATATGGCACTGAATAATCAAAGGTACATAATTCGGCAGTGGAATTGCCGTGTACTCCGCCACAAACGAGGATCTATATCAGACAACGGCGGTGGCGCCAGAGGTCATATAACTGCAGGCATGGCCTGCAGTTAACGGGAAAGGGGTGGGGATACGGCGTACCAAACATACTAGGGAAAGGATGGACCAGATCGGGCGAAAAATGTATAAAAATAGCGACCCTCATTAGACGTAATATTTACCGTTCAGCGACATCGGCGTAACGACCATGGTCCAGGTCCCCGTGGTCATTCCTTCGAGCAAACACATGTGAAAGGGAAGCCTATTTGCACTAAGCGGTTACAGCAACCCACGCAAGAGATTTCGGCGCACGTTAAAGATCTTCTAATGGCCAAAATTAATCCGGTGCCCTCCACCACGGCGCACCTCATAACCTGCGTAGTTTCGGCGCGTTAAAACCCCGTAATCATAAAAAAACACGCAAGAAACATATACGAGAACTAGCTGTTTCGCAAAAGAATACAAACATCGAACACTAGTGGTAGTGCGTGACTTGAGGCCTAAAAAGAAATCCGAATGCCTAAACACGCATGCATGCACTGTGTAGTAGCCACACGTTGCTTGGACGACAATAAAACAGAGGCGCGCGATATCGAAGAGATCGAATCATGAACCGAACACCTTCACATATATGCGGGAAGAAAGCAACAAAGACCAATCCGCAGAAAGCCTTACAGGCCGACGCTAAACTTCGACATATCTGGAAAGTTAGAGAGACCGCGCGCGCGAGAGAGAGAGAGAGAGAGAGAGAGAGAGAGAGAGAGAGAGAGAGAGAGAGTAAGAGGGGGGAGGGAGGGAGGGAGGGAGGGAGGGAGGGAGAACACATTTTAATGAGGTCTAAAGTGGGGGTGGAACCCTAATCCGAGAATCCAGGGCTTGCCCTAGCAAAGCCAGGTTAGCAGAAAAGGCCAAGCAAACAAAAGCTAAACCCCGCATTTCGTAGGCAAGTGGCAATTGTGAAAAGAAACAAAAGAGGACTACGCGAACCAGCTGTAGCGCCAGAACTGGCACAGCACATGCGACTGTAAACGGAACAACAGTTGGGCCTTGCAGACACTTACCTGGCCTATATCCTTGGGTACACCTAACTGACCCAGTACCAGCAAAACCGCGCAAAAGCACAGTCTAGGCCAACTCTGTACCCATGACAGGGCAAGGAGGATTACCTATATAGCAAGGATGCCCGTATCAATCGAGACCACTCCTAAAGGAAAACTCAAAACGCACGGGGGAGCCTCGAACGAGACTCGGGACCATCCATTCACGATATTAGGACCGCCGAGGAATATGTGCATGCAAGTGCGACGGAGTGACGCCAATTTCCGCAGCGCAAGCAACCGCCATGTCGGTATGGGGGTGTTTTACCGCGCGTGGGTGGCTTGCCCTTTCCCGGCTTTGTGTCCCTTCCAGCTTTTTGCTTGCCCCCTGCCAGATCGGCTTTTCCGGAACTGCCGGACTTCTCCTGCCGCTTCCTCAAACGTTTGAAGCTAGCTCACTGGCCTTACACCAATTTTCGCCTTCATGCAGTTTAACAACTTGGCTGCCTCCTCCGTTAGGCCAGCTTTTATCTGGTCCGCTACGAGTAGATTAAGAAGCTGCTCAAAGGATGAGATTTTTCGCGCCTCCATGTACAAGTTGAGGTAGCTTTGCAGTCGCGTTGCGAATGACCTCCATGTCTCGGTCCTTCGCCTAGTGGCCGCAAGGAATCGCTTTTGATACTCTGCCGCTGACAATTTCAAATCGTCAAGTACGACCTTCTTTAGCACGTCTTAATCTCGGTGTTGGGCCGGAGTGAGACGCGTTGACAAATACGCTACCCGCTCAGCAATCAGAATGAAAGCAATCTGCCCCCACCACTCCTTCGGAACCTCATAAGCCTCCAGTACGCTACCCGCTGATTCGAACCAGATAGGCACTTCACCGTCGGTTGGAAACTTTGGAAAGGTCCCAGCTAGCAGTTTAGCGCAATGCCTCAAACTCATGGGACTGCTCTGAGATTCCGCCTCGCTCGCATCGTCTCGCACTCCTGACGCGGCATCACTCTTTGTTTGGGCGAGCAATACTTGCGCCTCTACGGCTTTCAGCTTCACCTCGGCCATTTTGAGTTGAAAATCCATCTGCTTATCGGTAAGAGAAATGACCGCTTGGGTGAGAGAAGGGGACGCTTCGTTGTTCTGGTCGTCACCATTTTCCCCGTTCTCGTTCCGCATTTTTCTGAGACGTTTTTCAGGATTTAGGTGTGCGAAGCGTGTCTCCAACCAATTGGGTCAGCTCAGGCAACAAATAATGCGGCAGAAGTGCCAATCAGGGCACTCACACGGAGCCGGTGGTGCCTAGTTGCATCGGTGGTGGATGATCGCTCCGGGTCTCCGCTGGGTGGGCGTCGTTCCGCAGACAATTCTGCCGCTCCGCCGCCGAGGGTGTGACGCTCGTGCCGTCTCGCTTCGTCGTTGTCCCTTCGGTGGAGCCCGGGAATTCTTTTGGTGGGCTCAAACTGCTGTGGGCGCCGATTCGCCGACGATCTTGCCGCTCCCCCCCCCCGGAGGCGTGATGCTCGTGCCGCCTCCCTTCGCTGTCTACTGGTGAGGCTTGGGGACTGCAGACTCGAGCTGTAGGTGTGCTCCCCGGGAAGGAACGGTCAGGACTCGCTCCTTGAACGGTGCTCCTCTCGTTCTCGTTGTCTTCGTAAGTGGACTCGAGCGTGTGGTGATTCCTGTTCTGTCGACTGCGCCAGTAAATTGCAGGACCTCTCCGTATTCAGGAATGCACCGCAGTGTCTCGTGTCGCCGCGAGGGACGAGGCAGACTCTGATATCCAAACTATGTACAGTTTACGTTCAAGAATATTTACACGACATATACAAGGGAGCAAAACGTAGCCCGCAGTGGGGCTTAGAAGCTTGCCGGGCTCTAGCCGGCGCAGGCGGGACTCCACCCACGACCTGCAGCAAGTTCAGCTCAGTGACGTATACGCACGGGAAGTATGCCACCCAAGGTGGTGAAAGCACGCCGCATCCTTTTGTCCCCGTCGGGGCACCGTCTAGAGCGCTTCCGCGGCCCCGTGCATCCGGCAGCCAAATCGCCAGTGGTCCCCTTCGGAGGATAATGGTTTCCTTAATCGGCGTCGCGGGGGGTGCGGCGACGTCTGCGCTCGGACCCCACGACGTCCACACCAAAGAAGTTTGTCCCTACGCCGCTCTGCTTGTTCCCGCGCGCACCTAGCGTACAGGTGGCTTAATTGGCGGCGGCCCGTCGCCGGATGTGCGTCGGGGGAAGGGTACGATGAGCTACGCTGCGGCACGATGACGTCCGCGCTCGGACCTTACAGGGCTGTTCTCATGTGTGTGCCAAATATAATCCTGTAGCGCACCTGCACTCTGCTAATGTATACCGGTGTTTTGCAGAGCGCGCCGTAATGAAGGAAGTCGTACTCACTCTCGTCCTGCTCTGCGCTGTTAGTGATTCACACCACGGAACAGCATCTGCAGCGCCTGAAGGTGAGTCATTCCGTTCCAGGTAAGCAGATGACGGTAAGAACAACAAAACTAAAGAGAGGAGCAAATGCTGATGTTATGCACACAGGTCTCGTTACAATGCTCTGGGTTGCCCAAGCGCAGAGGTGCAGCAGTTCAGCTGTTCACTCGTCATCCGAGGCTGTTCGCAGCACTTGCACTGGTCAGCTGAAAATGGGGCATAAAAAAACAGGCGAGGTGAAATTGACCCGTTGTAGCGAGATTTGTAACTGTTCTCAGTTTTCTCTTCAGACCAGAAAGTTATGTCATCGTTTATGCGACAAAAGCGAAGCAAGCAACTCTGTTAGAGAGAAAAATACCGACCACTGCACGCCATTTTCTCCCTAACCGCACGCGACGGGGTGAGTTCGAACGTACGAGTAACCAAGCAGTCCAAAGGATCGAGTACAAACGAAAAGCTGGCGGGCGATTTGTGACCGATGCGATGAGGTCTGCGCTAGCAGTACGGTTTGGTTGTGGGACGGATTGCGTTGACAAAGGGAACTCACCTCCCCCTCCATCTTCTCCCTCAAACCTTCCTGATGTCCACTTTGGCCGAGGCTTCTCACAGAAGACGCCAACGTCGCCGGGGTTTTGTGAAATGACACACTACTACTGCTGCTGGCGCAGCCAGAGCGCTGATGTTTCTAGACAGTTCCAGCCAAAAAGATCCGCGGGGCCCGAAAGAAATCGATTGGCCATTAAACAAATAGCTTGTGATAAATACAATGGGGATTGTCGAATAAATGTTTATGCTGCTCTGCTATACGCTGAGCCCCTTTAAAGTCGGCGTCACAACTAAACTTATATTGCTGGGAGGACATATTTTGTCCAGCGCCATAGGAAGGCTTTAGGGCTTTTTATTAAATACCTTCACCTGGAGGTCCACCAATGATAGATAACCATGGCATTCAAGAGCTAATCAGCTACTGGAATATCGTAGTTACCGAAGCAAAACTTCGAACGCTGAAGTGGCCATCGTTGTTTCAGCAGTCGCAGATGGTGCGTCCAAGCGTCAAGTGTTCCTGTGCTACTGGGGAAGCTGGTCGTACCACTGGAATGGCGCGGGGAAGTTCTCGGTGGACGACATCGATGCGTCTCTCTGCACGCACCTGGTCTACGCCTTCGCCAAGCTGGACAACGGCGTCATCGCGCCCTTCAATGCCAACCTGGATCTCAAGGACAACTACGGAGTGGGTAGGTACACATGATGCGGCACACGAGCGCACTCCACGGCGGCCAAGGTTTCCGCCGTCGCGTTCATCTCACGTTCACACAGACGCCGTTGCGTGAATGTGGAATGTTCCTCGATACAATATTATCATTGTCACAGAGTGAAGAACGAAGCAAGGTCCTTACACAAATGAACGTTTATTAGACAAAACTTGTACTCCGCAATAAACCAGAATCAAGAAAATGCAAACGTTCAAGAAGCGAAGCGACGTACACAGTCGAACGTCGGCGAATCCAATGCCGCGGTGTTTGCTCTGCGTGCATTTATCTCGTAACACTGTTGTTTTCAGAACCATCGAGTTAAGTCGAGAACACTGTCTATAAAACAAGTACAGTGCACGTTAGTGACGACAAGGTGCGCCTTTTCCCTATCAAGATTGTCCGGCGCGGCTACGACACAAGCAGCGAAGGGCGCTCCCATTGGAACACAGGATAAGATAACCGGGCGCATTCACGCGCGTCTAAAAAACATAAACAAAACTAATTTCAAGCTGTAGTTAGTGGCAATATTAACACTCACGTTCCTTACGAGGTTGTTCCGAAGTTTTTTGGAGATATATGCACCTAATCATCGCTTCGTGAGCAAACTTTGTCTGAATAAAGCGAGGAAGACGTGTAAGTAAGGGGATGATTTACGGTGTAGGGAGAATATTTAATGGAGATTAAGTATTAAATAAATGAAAATTTCATTTTGTTTAGAAGTTTACATTGAATTGGTGAACTGCTGAACTGGACATTTGAGAGCATGTTGTTGAGCTAAGGTCGAAATGTAAGCGCGTGCCAGATTTTATCATCAGTTTATCAGCTAAACTTTAAACGCAAAAAAAAAAATATAACGACCTCCTCAAGAAACATGATCTTTACCTCCTGAAATCTCACTCCTTTTCAGGAAACCCCTTTAAACTCTGTTTGTGGGCGTCCGGGGTAGCTTTGATAAACTGGGGTGTCTAAAAAATACGACTTTCAGTCTTGCAGCTGAGGTTTTGATTTTCAGCACTCCCGATCACCAAGCGATTGCTTTACTGATCGGGGCCACCACGCCACATCAACGCACGGCGACACACGCAGACAACATTCTATAAAAATCCCACATTTGATGCGCTGCATGAATTCTCGCGATGTCAGTGCCCAGCAAGGCAGTGCAGCATCCTGCTAGCCTGCTATGAGTGGGTTTTGATGGAATCTCGGCGATGTTTATGCATTTAAAAGGACTCTGCAACACTTTTTTCGGCTTTCTCGAAATCTTAAATTCTTGCAGGATGTAGTCAACCAACACCTCCAGTACTTAGATTAGGGGGTGGCAAAATACCCCTGCCAAGAATTACTGCTCTATGCCCATCAGATAACTTGGAAATTTGCTCAAAAGATATTTCTCTCCTGAACAGATGGTACCTATAACGGCAAAAGATCATAGAATAAAGCTTTCATTCATTTCTTCTTTTTCCCTACGTTGGCGTTCTTCGACAGCTAGAATTACGCCATTACAGCGCTGTAGCAACTATTGGACGGCTTACTTTCAGATGCGGCAATGAACGCGCTCGATAGCCACTCAAAAAAAAAAAAAAACCGGGACATCTCCACTAAGCTCAAACCTGGGGAGGGGCGAAGGATGCAGTGTATAAGTGTATTCTTGGCGCCTTGGCGTTTTTGCAAACGGAGATGAAACCATTGGGAGGTAGAGGTATACAGCTTAGCTGTAAAGTCTCTTCGAAGCACGAAGCAGACTTCCTGAGAAGCCATGGCCTGCAGCTGTCCGAGGCCAAGGCAAAGGACATTATGTACCACCCACGTGGCCACCAGGCACAAAAGACAACACCCCCCCCCCTCCCCCACCCTGAGCGGCTAGCCGCTTCCGTGGTGCTTCAGGGTCAAATACCTGGGGCTCCTCATTGACTGCCGGATGACCTGGATACCAGTGGTGAGGGCACTCCAGCAGTGCACGGTGGGAGTCCAGCGGGGCGTGCGAAGGCTGCTGGTACGAGGCCAGGGCTGCTCGCACTCCGTGGCCCTGCGAGTGTTTCATGGAATGGCGTCCTCGGTCGTCCTGTATGCTCTGCCACTGGTACACCTGCAGCCACTGCGGTGGAAGGAGCTGGAGATGGACCAGCGCCGGGTCATACGCCTCGGCCCGGGCCTCCCAAGCACGTCCCCGGCTGCGGCTACCTACTCAGAGGCCGGCACCTGGGCCATCCAGATGCGGGCCCTGCAGACGGGGCTGCACCACATCCACCGGCTCCATAGCACACCAGACGGGCCAGCCTTTCTGCAGCGCTACCGCAGCCGCCCCTGTTCGCAGATGGGCATGCTGACGTCCATCTACGATGGTCACATTAAGCTGCCGCAGCGTCCCCCCTCGAGACACCACCACCTGGCACCGGGCGAGCTCTTCGCATCAGCACTACGCTCCCGGGAATTCGCAGCAAGCGGTCACCACCAACCCAGGCTATCCATCAGGAGGTTGCTGCCCTGCTGCAGGACGATACGGCCCGCCTCCTGCAGCTCTACACAGACGGCTCCGCACAACCGTCCATGGGCAGAGCTGGAGCCGCCTGCATGGCAATGGAGCTTGGCAACAGTCGTGTGTGCTGCCTGCCCTTCCCCCCCTTCTCCCCCCATGCAGAGCTGGCCGCACTGCACCTTGCTGCAGACCTTCTCCTGGAGAAGGGCAACCGGAATCAAGGGGCCGTCATCTTCACCGACTCCCGGACCGCTCTCTTGCGACTGCGAGCGGTGGACCAGCCATCGAGCTCCAGCGGCTACGTGGAGCGGGCGCTGGCGGCGAAGCTTCACCTGGTGGAGTCCCGCGGTTGTGACCTGCGGGCCCACTGGTTGCAATCTCATGTCGGAATCACCAGCAATGAGGTGGCTGACGCCCTGGCCAGAGGTGCAGCTCGCCAGGATGGGGTCCCTGCCTCCCGCGACCTGAGGTCCTTCGACGCCGCACAACTATAGTGCCTAGAATATACTATATTCTAGGCACTATAGCACAACCCATCCTGGCGCGGGAGGTGGAGACGATGCACCCGGACCCCAGAGTCATCAGCGGCCAAGCTCCACAGTTCCTGCCTGGCCGCATCAGCAGGGACGCCCGCTCCATACTCCTCTGCATGAGGCTAGATTGCTGCAACATGACAGCCCGCTTGCACCGAAAAGGCCGCCGGTCGTCGCCCACATGTGCTGACATGCCCAGAGCCCAAGACCCTGGAGCACCTGCTCTGCTCCTGCCGCCAGCACGATGCCCGCGAGCAGAGCTTCGGGCCCCACTCCAGCGTCTAGGGCTGCCCAGCCATACCCTGATAGACCTGCTTTTCCCGACGGGCCCCAACTCCATCCGGCGGGAAGCATTTCGAGTTGTCCTGGCCTTCCTCGAGGAGACCAACCTCATCCAACAGCTGTAGCCCAATGCCTGCCGGCCAGCGTTAAGTACTCCTTAGCTCTTTCGTTCTCTCCGTCTTTCTCAGTCCCCATTTTCTATCCCCTATCCCCTTTCATTCCCCCTCTCCCCTTCCCCCGTACTGGGTTGTATGCTGGTGAACTCCCAAATGAGTTCAAAATATCCCCAGTCCATTTCTTTTCTACTTTCTATATCAATAAAGCACTCACTCACACTCACGAAGCGCTCTAGCGCGAGGCGGAAACGAGTGTCGCGGTGTTTTTTTAGTACGCGTTAGGTTCTAGCGCGAGGCGTAGACGAGTTTCCCTGTGTTTTAGTACCATGACTACATGAGACGACGATTATGACGACGACAGGAGACGCCAAGCCCCACCCCCTAGGGGCTTCCCCCTAAAAGAAAGCCACAAGAGCAAAGCGAAATGGAAGGCTTATCTGCTGCGACGAACAAATCACGCAGTGCCGCTCCGTGCTGGCTATAACAATAGCTTTCGCAGTGCTTCCAAACGCGAAAGAAGGAGTGAAAGCGTTCATCGGAAGTGTTGCAGAGTCCCTTTAAAACCCGCGGATTCCACGTGCTCTCGGAGTATAATGGCCAATGAGATGAACTTGCCCCTCCGCTGTGAAAACCACGGCAATCAACGGGAAAAGCGTGATAGAACGCACTCCGGCCACAGCCACTGGGTAGAAATACGAGCAGAGACAACTGCAGGCATTCGTGGGGTCGTGGTTGAATGTGTATCGGCGAAATGCGTCTAAGGTAAACCCCATAAGTCCCCAGAAATGAGGAAACATTTGGCGTATACCAAAGAGGAAGCCTGAGGGACTAGGCGTAGAAGACAGATAACCCGATGGAGAGAGACAGAGAGACTTTAGTGGGCATATTTGTGGCCGGGATCTTGAGTCCAAGACTCCGCTGGTACGGCCGGCTGTCTTCGTCCTTTCCGCTAGCAAATGCTGCGTTTCAGAACAAGAGCTGGCCAATGTACTCTCCCACTGCTCGTGTGAGGGGTTGGGGATGGAGGAAGATGTGGGTTTAGTTGACATTCCCAGACAATATTGTACAGTGTGCTTGGGGCTTGGCAGTGAATACATAGAGGATCATAGAGAGTAGTGAGGGTGGCGTGTAGTCGTGTTTAGTGTGGGGAGGTATTGGTCTGTAGTTGTCTCAGGATGACTTCCTGTTGTTTCGTGGCCTTATCGGTGAGTGATGGGTACAGTTGTCTCGCTAGTCAATAATGTGGAGTAATGTCGGCGCTCCGGCTCTTGTTGCGGTGCCCGGTGGGCGAGTCCTCGGGCCAGGCCGTATGCCGTCTGGTTGCCGCGAAGAGCTGAGTGGCCCGGGGTCCATATGATTTTGACTTGCTTATATGATACCTTATGGTTTTGACTCGGCAGGCGGGTTGACAAACACGATGGAGGAAGAAAAGAAAATTCAGGGCAAAGAATGCATTCAGATAGCGCCGGGTAAAGCCGTTGTAATTCTTGAGGTGGACATAAACAGGCTACTGATGATTGTGATGATGATGAGAAGAACTAAGAGGAAGATGACGGTGATGAAGAAATGGATAGTTCGTTTTCTTGTTTCTAATTTTAACAATAATTTTAACGTGTAACTAACTAGCTTTAATTTTAACTAGCCATTTGTCCCCTCCTGTTTTCGCGGTCATTCTGCTTTCACTTATCGGAAGTAGTAAGCACCGTGAATGGGCCGAGATGACCTCTTTTGTTCCATTAAATATTTTTATCTCTCTCTCTTTCTGGTGCGCGTCGCCACGAAGGCATGTACGAGAAAGTGAACCGCCTGAAGGAGACTCATCCGCATCTGAAGACGCTCCTGGCCGTCGGCGGCTGGAACGAGGGCTCGGCCAAGTACTCGCAAATGGCGTCCACCCCCGCCGGCCGCCAGCGCTTCGCCCAAAGCGCGGCAGCCTTCCTCGACAAGCACGGCTTCGACGGTCTCGATCTCGACTGGGAGTACCCAGCTGCAAGGGGAGGGGTGCCCCAGGACAAGCAAAACTATGTTCTCCTGCTACAGGTGGGCATTGACACGACAAAACAAATGCTAGGACACCTAAGCACTTCTTAGCGGAAGCACTGTAGTGTACAATTATCGAACGGATGCTATGCATCGTGCTCGCTACCATAAGGATTGCTGGTGGCGTATGGAGTGTTTCATTCCCCTCCGTACGACCTCAGTAGTTTCAAAAGCTGCTTTGGAGGTAGATGCCTCCCATTGCAGTAGCTTTTAGCCTCGTCACTGTCGCAGCTCTAGGTTATCCCATCCCGGAGGTTCCGCTGACAATGGTTTTCATAGCCCTGCTCTCCTATGAGCTCTTTCAATCCCCTACAGGTGGCGCTGCGGAAAACGGCAATGGCGGACGAGATGGTGATCGGGCCCCCGTAGCAGCATGCGCGCCAGTATCAGTATACGCGGCCTAAAATCCTGTAGTCCGGATGGAAACAATTACGTCCTTCAGAAATAAACAGAGTCATACGTTGCTGAATGCGAGACAATATTCGGTTCGTCTCAGGGTGTCTGGTGCGGTGTAAAACGCGGTGCGCGCGTGGCAATCCGCTGCGCACAGCTCAGGCCGCACGGAAGTGGTTTGAGAACAATTCCGCCTCATTGGACAAACTGCTATAGAATGTGCAACGCTGCGTTTTGGAAGATTATTGCAGTGTACGTTATACTTCAGGTGTTTTCATCTTTTTCCTGTGGGCATGCTAAGCAGAAGCTCATGCGCACCATATATGCGGCGGGGATATGTGCGCATTGTGGTGTTTTGCTTGGGTTTAGTAAAACCGATAGTTGTGACTTCGGGCAGTAAAAAACCGCGAGGACGAGGCTCCCATTACATCCGTTCAAGTGGCAGACGAACTAACAGGTTAGCATTATATGAAAAAATATATGTACAAGCCCACGTATTTACGGGTGCGTACCATACATTGGCGTGCGATATTGAACCGTACATGAAGATGCAGACATCAGATTACAGGTGCGCTTTCGGCTTGTGATAATTAATTTAAGATAAATCACCCGCCGCGGTGGATCAGTGGCTAAGACGTTGCGCTGCTGAGCACGAGGTCGCGGGCTCGATTCCCGGCCGCGGCGGCCGCTTTTCTGATGGAGGTGAAAAGCAAAAACGCCCGTGTGTACGAGATTTCGGCGCACGATAAAGATCCCCAGGTGGTCAAAATTAATCCGGAGCCCTCCACTACGGCGCGCCTCATCGCCTGCGTTGCTTCGGCGCGTTAAACCCCACATTCAATCAATAAATCAATTTAAGATAAATCTCCTGGCCTAAATTACGCTATGCTGATTTGACTACCGGTAAGATTTTTAAAAGTCCGTCGATGCTTATCACGAAAACAAAAACGTTAGTTAACCATGAAAATGCATTCGAGAGCTCGCATTTGAATTACCAGACCCAAAGTTATTGTTATTGCTAAAACATCTTACTTCAACATATTTATACTATCCAGTCATTAATTGCTAAGCACATCACCACATTTGCTCCTCGCCTTCGCGTGCAAAATGTTTTCATTTGCTTCTTTACTGAAATAAAACCAAGCAGATTGGAAAGCCTTTGCTGCTTATATGTTTGAAAGCACTGGAATTGAGCCAATTTAACAATACATAAGCGAAGGTCAGTTGACATATTACGCGGCAATGAATGCAAATAATACCGAAATAGACGATCACAAGCTATATGAAGAGCCTACAAAAGCGGCGCCAAGCAAAGCACTATTAATTGCGGCAGCCCAAAAGACGCGTTTTTTTTTTTTTTTTTCCCGCCGCAGACACCGATGAGGTTCAAAACTTTTTCATTTACCCGCAGATTTTACACCTTCAATAAAGTTGAGAGAATACGAACGCTTGTTATTTTCCGATTATTTATGCGCATTTTCGGCTATTTTCCTTTCGTTTGTATACGTGGCCGCACGGATGCCGCGCAGCCGCCTCCGCCGAAGCGATCGGTCCGCCGATCACCGTCTCCCGGCTTCGGAGAAATTCCGCGTGGCGTCACTAGCGTCGCTGGAAAGAGCGAATACCAGGAGCCAAATTTACCCAATCTTCTTTTCGACTCAATTAGTTACTTTGTGTATACGTGCTTCTTGGGAAATGTGGCGTCACTCCTAGCATTCATTGACTGGTTCTTTACGCTTTAACCAGGTGCCCGTTTTGTGAGCCGTGGATTTTTTCACCGGTTACTTGTAGCGCTAATATATATATATATATATATATATATATATATATATATATATATATATATATATATATATATATATATGTGTGTGTGTGTGTGTGTGTGTGTGTGTGTGTGTGCGTGCGTTCGTGCGTGGGTATGTGCGCGTGCGTGCGTCTGTGTAAATTGACAAAACGGAATCAGGCAGCAGTAAGAATTACAGGTCATTGGTTCGAACCTAACGGGGTAACAGGTTATGGACTAGAATGAATGGAACCGCTGCCTCCACCCGATAATTACAAGAAAAAAATTGCAATTGTGCCAAACTGCGGCAAATATTTAAAAAAAATAAGGGTTTAGACGTCCGCGGCAGCACACGGCTTTTTACAGCAGTGTTAATTTCTTTTCAAAACCGGTGACTTGAACGTGCATTCTTTTGCGTTTTTCGCAGGAGCTCAGGAGTGTCCTGGAGCCAAGAGGGCGGCTCCTTACCGCGGCTGTGGCGGCAGTCGGTGCAACCCCCGATGCAGCTTACGACGTGCCAGCAATTACTAGGTGTGTGAAAAGTTCGAAGAATATGAAGCTTATGTCATTGTTTAGAAGTACAGATAAAACACCAAAGCGAAGAGGACAGTTAAAGTGTAGGGGATATACATATCTCTTCTTTATCGGGCGAATATGGAGAAAAGGTAGACAATCCCCGGGGCTCCAGAAGCTGAAGGCGCGGGGAAGGCACGGACCAACCATATATTCTTGCTCCGTGGGGGGAGGGTACCTCAAGACAATAGACGATGGTGATGATTGTGATGATGATTTAAGCTTAAAGACACGTTATGCTCGATTCCCATTTTTTGCTACCATACTCATGCGCGCCAACCTTCCACCATTTCTTTTTGTATTTTATTGTTCTACAGAAACCAGGGGCGTTTTCTTTCGGTGTCTGCTTTTCACAGACATCGGCCTCACTTTTCGAACTTAATCTTTCATCAATCACCGTATATTTTAAGTAACACCTTTTTATCAGCTTACATCCAACATAACTCAATATTAATGCCATTATTTTTTGGTCATGGTAGAGTGATTGTACCCTCTGCGTATAGCACTCCCCGCTTTACTATATGATCATGTTCTTGCTGTGTCGTTTTATTTTCTCTATTATAATGACTGAAACCCCAAGAGGCTGGGCCAATCGTCCTTGTTATCCCAATATAGCGTTATTATCTGAATTGTGCCTAGCTATTTTTGCAACTAGCATGGTCAAATTGCTTCTGTAGGCCTCCAGCTGTGCTATTGTGCCGTCTTATCGCCAACGCCTTCGTCGTTTTCCCTTTGCGTCATTTTCTTCGTTTCCATTATTTCCTTCGTCCAACACTTTTAGCGTCGCTTCGCTAGTTCGATAATTAGCGTGGTCAAATTACTTTGGCACGACTTAATACATACGTATATATGTCTCTACCCAACTTTTTAAGTTGAAGGCCACAACTCATCCACCAGGTCCACCCTTGGTTACCTGAATCCAAGGACTGACCGTGGTGTATATGGGATAGGCTGTTGAACTCGCATTTCGTAAGCCAGGGTTCGATTCCCATCCCGACCCAAATGAACCTACCTTTGTTTTCAACCTGATTACTTTACTTGTATTCTCTTTGCGCCGTGGTGGGCCAATTTTGGAATCATCGCTGAGTGACGCCGATTTTTGCATTAAAAAATAGCGAACCCCTCCTTCCCGAAAAAAGGGGCGCGCGCGAACCTTGACCCCAGTGAAAACGTTAACCCGCCCCTTCGGTCAAATCAAAATGCAAAACCCTTGACCAACCCCTTCAGTGTCGGTGTAGAACCCTTTCGTCGGCCCGCCGTCGTCGTTTCGCCTGGCTTTATACTTGCCAAAACCCGGGATTAGGTCGACGAGCACGTTTACGTTCACGGTCACGCTCACGTTTGCATTCTTGCATGGCTGCCCGCTCTTCGGGAGAGCGGAGCAAGTGCGGCCTACCCATGCCGCACGGGTGGTGAACTGACTGCCGAGAGAAGCACGCAGTGAGCGCGTCCGATTGGCTCGGAGATCCGCCGCGCCACTTGTGCGAGGTACGGCCCCTCTCCAGCAAAAGAGAGCGCCTGCGATTGGCGCGCCGACAGCTGCCTGCCACTTGTGAAAGAGGAGCGGCAGCTGCGAGCGAGGAGGAAGAGAGAGTGGGCCGAAGGACGAGGGTTATTCGCGAAGACGACACTGACAGTACCAGTAGCGCAATGCAAGTTGCAAAAATTCGCGCAGTTTGCCCTAGTGGTGCAAGGCTGGAGACACAGCAGAGCTGGCGGCCCCTCTCCCTTCGTTGGAGATCCGGCTGTTGCCCCTCACATGGATTTCTGAACTTGCCGCTGAAAGTTCTCCATGACTAGCAGGCCCGGATACTTTTGCCCCCAGCCTTTCACGTCTATCCCAAAGTGGACCGCGTTAGCACGCGCAACAACCCGCGGCCACCGGCTTCGCGAACTCGGCGTTTGTAGCGCGAGCTGTTCTTTACCCCCCATCAAGCGCGAACGCACGTGAACTGGCGAGGAGAACAGCACGAGAGAGAGAGAGAGAGAGAGAGAGAGAGAGAGAGAGAGAGAGAGAGAGAGAGAGAGAGAGAGAGAGAGAGAGAGAGAGAGAGAGAGAGAGAGATCACTTTATTTTCCAAGCAAGTTGGCAACTTGGCTATGAACGCGTGGTGGCTGCCGGCCGAAGGCTGGCGGCGACGGTGGAGAGATCACGCCACGAACGCTGGGCAGAGTGTTCTCGAAGGTCGAGCTGGCCGACGCCGGGCGCTCCTCTCGAGCCGCAATGTTCACGCGCGCTCAGTAGTTTTTCTTTGTACGTTTAGCGAGCCCCTCACGTGGCGCAAGCCCACGCGCAAGCCTGGACGACGCCGGGGGCTCTTCACGAGGCGCACGTGCGCTCGGCTGACCTGCGTTTTGTGGTAACGCTGGACGGGGGCACTAAAAGCTTAAACAGCTTGGCTGCTAAAACAGCTCGTTTCTTTTGCTCTGCTTCGACTCATGCATGTATTGAGAAGCGTGTAGTTTAGGGTTGCGAATTCGTCTGTGAAGAGTGAAAAATTTTTCGTAGCGCTGCCGGTGTCCACACGTCTTGTTAAACTGTGTTTGAGCACGTACAATGTCGCCTTTGCAGGCACTTGGATTACGCATCAGTCATGGCGTACGATTTCTACGAGCCCTGGAACAACTCCACGGGACATTGCTCTCCACTAGGGTCTCGCGAGAATGGCAGCGAAGAAGAGAAATCTTTAAACGTGGCAAGTGCGCTTTACAAACATGGTTATCACGTCGCAATTTTTATCCCCTCCATTTAAATCTTTCATATTAGAAAATTAGCCTTTCTGGGTGTTTCACTTTAGAAAATATGTTTAACAAAACCAAAAGGTGATATATCGTCACTGTAACGCAAGATGATGTGTGCATGTGTTCATGTAAATTGTGTTCATACCTTTTTAACCATGCATATAATATTCTTTGTAAGACTAAACAGCAGGGCTTCAAAGAAGTCGTAACAAAGATTTTTCCTCTTTTTTTTTTATTTCGCCCTTTTGCCGCAGCGCACCAAAAGAATTCGCATTTACATGAATAAAAATAACGCCATCGGGATGAAAGCAGCAGATACCCAAAGCGTATTCCTGTAACTGCAACGAAATTTTCTATGCTGCACTACTAAAGATGCATAATCTGTGGAGCAGTTGCAGATAAAAAAGTATATCTTTAAACGAGTACAGGCCTTCAGAGATTGTCTAATTACCCTACCGCATTAATACGCCATGTATGACATCAGCTTTCTCGGCATATTTGGCTTATTTTTAAACGCGAAAAGCGTGTTCGAAAGCACCGTTTCCTTGCACCCTGTGTTCTCCCTGCCGAAATTTGTTCGTGATCGGCTATGCTGCAGGGAAAATTTAGTTGATCGGTGGCATGTTTAACCCGAACAATCAACCACAAAATTACTGAGAAAATTTGGCTGACGATTACGGTACTCCCTAATGCGAAATTTGTGCCCAGGACGACACTGCAGGCTTCTGGGTGTCGGCGCATACCTGCTGCGTCTCACGATGTGATCGCCGCAGCAGCGAACGCACGAAGCGACGCGATATACTATAGCGTTGTCTCGAGCGCGTCGCCAACTCTGGCCATACTCTCATCCTCCGCTTTGTTGCTATCTTTGGTGGCCTCTTCATTCTCTCGGTTATTAAAGACGATAGTCTTTTAAAGACGATAGTCTTTCTTGGGCTACTTAAACCCAGAAATTTCGGTCTGTCTGTCTGTCTGTGACTCGTTTCAGTCATCCGGCCAAAGTAAAACAAGGCCTGTGCAATAGTCTATATAGTCACACCTAAATCTACCCGTCTAAGTCCGGTGTAATGTTCATACTTGTCAACATTGTTGAAGAAGAACAAGACATTACGCAAATATAAGCCAACAAATTAATACAGAAGTGATATTTGCAGCGTTTCTTTGTAAAAAATCATACATGCTTGACTTTTGCGAAATTAAATACTTCATCAACTGCAGAAAAAAAATTCACTCCGCCGTCGCCTGCTGTCGCCCGCGCCACTTTATCTTCTGGCGCCATTGTAAGAAATAAACCGGCGACAGTTACGAAAGGTTCCACTAGATAGGTTACACGTTCTGCTTGGAACTATAAACGCTGAAGTAGGGCGTCTCGACTCACGCGCGTATCCGCCGTACTGCAGCGTTGGCATCGAGACACCCGGCCTGGAGCAGTGGAACGCGGTAAATTTTAAATGATTTAAGCAAACCTTCGTCTTTACCTTGGGAGGAGCGCGACGCAAGAGGAACAACATGAGAGGTGAGCGGGAAAGCGAAGGGAGGCATTTACTTGGCAAAAGTCGATAAAGGCTATCGTCTTTTGTCGACATTTGCAACGAAATAGCAGATACGCGGCCAATTTTTTCATTGCGCGTCGCCGCCGCAAAGAACATCTCGCACTGTCTCGGCATACCGCCCTCCCCCTCACTTTTTCCTTATACTTTCGCCCTCCGCTTTCCTGCTCTTTCTATCTTGTTTGTCTTCGGTGTCCCCTTCGTTCGCTTGGTTACAACGAGGGACGGCGGCGCCGTGAAATCACAGGAGCAAATCAAAATCCTAAGCCCAAGGTTGCACGAAAACGCGTTCTGGATCATAGTGATGTCATAGTGATTGGTATGGTTGTGAGTTGGTATGTATGGTTGAGTGAGTGGCACACGGTGTTTTAACGCGTAGTGTTAAGGGTCTCGTGTCGCGGCAGAGCCGGCGTTGTCGACGGCGTTGAGCGTGAGTGAAAAAAACGGCGCGAGCGAAAAATCCCGTAGCGCCACCGTGCAGCGCCCACGGAAACTCCACAGATGGTAACCAGTTGTAACAAAACAAAATAGAGCCGCATTCACCACGGCGCCAATCGAATCTGGGCTGAGCTCTCCCTACTCGGTCATTTCCGGTGACCTGTCGGCGGACCGGTCGGCCGACTGGTTTTGTCGGCGGTTTTTATTAGGTTGCCGCAAGACAAACCAATCCGGGGCTACTACTAACACAACGCGAGAAACGTCACCAAATCTGGCAAGGAGGATGATGAAAGAAAAATTGATTTACCGGGAAATTGATTTTCCCGGTAAATGAAATCGCGGAAGCACACCCAGAATTGTGAAATCATGGTCTAAGGACTCCCGAAGGGAAAACATGGTCCTGGGCAAGTAGTCGCGTAATTCCCGGTAAATTAAATCGCGGAAAGCACACCCAGAATTGTGAAATCATGGTCTAAGGACTCCCGAAGGGAAAACGTGGTCCTGGGCAAGTAGTCGCGTAATGCTTGCATTAAGATTGACCTACCGGTTGCGAGGCGCACTGCGCGGCAATCACACTTCTGATGCGCCTGCGACGTCACTTCCGCTTGCAATTTAAGACTTCGACCACCCAAACTTATTTCTCACCTTCCGTAATATTTGGTTAAGCGACCCATCGAGCACGTAACCATGGAGAGCATTCTCAAATGTTCCCATGGACAGGCGGCACCCAGCGTCGTTTGTCCAGACGACATTGCTCCAAACAGGGTCACCTAGGTCAACAAGATCGTTCACCTGTGAGGGCAGGAGATGTAACCTCTCAAAATGGGCGTGTCTGACTCTGTCAGGATTTTTGTGACTGGTGCGATCGTAGCCGCAGCGTGGAGGAACCGGGGAATAATGGGGGTGGACCCTGTCCAGATCACTTTATCAGTGCGCGCCTGGGAGAGCAGTACGCTCTTTACTTGCACCCTTAAAGCATGTAGATATATACTGCGTGAAGTCTATCGCCCCGATGTTTGCCCCAGATCGACAGCAGCTCGGTCGATCCTCATCAGTCCCGCACCTATGAGCCACAACGGCGGGTTGACACAAGACATTTGCTCCCGCAGGAGAGCGCTATGAAGAAGTGGCTCGGAAACGGCGCAGATCCCGCCAAGCTGGTGCTGGGCTTGCCCATGTACGGCCTCACATTCACGCTGGCCAACGCAAGCAACTCCGGTTTTTTGGCCCCAACTACGGGACCCGGTCCTGCGGGGCCGGTGACCGGGGAAGCTGGATACCTGGGCTACAACGAGGTGGGTATATCATTAGCCGAGTGGCAGTGTGAGTGGAGAGGATATTCTAAATAGGCCAGCATTTGAAGTTAAAAGTTCACGTCGAACTGTGCAGCGTATTCGCTGCGAGATCGACATGTAGGTGGCGGCAGCGTCGCGCTGCTATGCTTCGCTGAGCGGCCCTAGAGAATGCTCACTGTGGGCGTACTTCGTGCTTTTCTCGCGCCGTATATGCGCACGAAAGGCGCAGACAAGAGCGGTATGCTGTAGTTCGCTTCCTCAACGTTCAATTTATAGCATGGAAGCCGCAATAACATTTTAATAGTACGCGGAAAAAGCGGCGACCTATCGGGAATCTCAGAACGGCCGCAATAATGACAATGAACTTGGCTCGCAGCAAGCTCGATCTTTGCAGACTGTGGCTTTGAGCTTTCAATACAATCATAAATAGAAACACATCAGGAAGCCTCGATCTCTGGAATTCAGTTTACAACAGCAGTTCAATCGCCTTCGCTGGAAGCATGACGCATTCTAGCATTTGTGGGATGCCCTGAAATGGTAACCCCACTTAACTGCCCCGACATTTTTTTCTAAGAGCTTACGATATTTTTTGTGCGTTCGAAAGGCAACATAAAATTACCGAATTTTAACCAGCGCAGAGATACAAATGCAGCCGTTCTAACAGGTCTTTTATGCGCAGCTTTAGTTAAACGAAATTAGGTTTGATGAATAACGGTGTCGGAACACTTTCGTCGCAAGTCACCTTGCGAATTAAATTGCTAACGCTCGCAGTACAATCAACATCTAATGTTTAGCTAGACTTACAAAGTGACAAGCAGGTTTACAGTGTGAAAACCAAGCTTCTGGGACCTCACAGTGAGCACATATTTTCTGTTACGGCTGCGCTGTTGACCATTTGCGTTCCTTTTAAAATCTAACAGGTCCCTAGAACAGCGAGATGCATTTGCATTCTTGCGTAATGTCGCTTACGAACCATAAAGGTGGCAAAAGAAGTTGCCCTGTTGCAGATGTAGTAAAACGTTTATTTTTATGTCTCGTTACGAAACAGCGCAACGGGTTCCCGGTAACTACTTTGTGTTGTAAACTGAACCTCGTCTTGGCATTTCATTCTTGAGGATTGGTTAATAAAGGCAGGATTAAAAGTTTTCTGTGCATTTCGTTCTATGTTTTTTCTTTTGATGGGGGTGGGTGGTGGAAGGGGGGTTCAGCCAACGTTCCAAGCGCAGCGAGAGGAGAACGCATGTAACGCGAAAAGCCAAACGTGGGTTATCAATATTACTTGCAATTGAAAGTGCGCTTGGCGTCGTGTTCCGTAGCGGTGAAAAAGCAGTACTTCAACAAGTAGACGTCAGTATTTTAAAAACTGATTACCCCCCTTTTGGGCCGAGATTGTCCACGAATTGTGGCTTGCCTTTTTCAAAATTGTATGGAAAGCGAGCATTGTGGGGAAAATAAAAAAAATCCAGAGAGTCATGGCACACACCCTCCACAGACAACGTGCATTACATTACGCGATTTTTCCTCCTTCTTTAAACAAATCCTCCTTAAGAGGTTAAGACGTGACCATATTAGGCATTTAGTTATGCTGAGTGAAACGTGTTTCTGGACAAGGTGATTCATGTCGGGATTTGAAATGGGATAAACAAAAACGACCCATGAAATGCCACAGGGCAGGCGCAAACTCACAACTGCTTAATTTTACCCAGAAATCCCCCCGAAATACGCTTGCGCGTCCGCAGAAACGTGTTTTAAATAATATGTAAAATTAGCAACACAGTATAAGCAACGTCTATTCAAAAATGGTACTTATTTGCGAAAAGGTGCGGGAAGAATTCGATCATACAGGCGCTTGCGGCTGTAAAATACGTCCACGGTAATGTATGGGCGATAGCGCATGGGTCGTGTGCATTGTAATTGTTTTAGATGCAAAGCATCTCTTAGTCGACCCTCCGTCATCCGGCGTCCGGCGTCCGCACATCTCCTCCCCTCCTCCTCTCCCCACCACCTGTGCGCCACGCGCGCTGCTCCTCCTCTCCCCTCTGCACATCAGCTGTCCAATCACGTGCATGCGCGGTGCTCCTCCTCTCCACTTCCTCTGCTCTGCAAATAAACCCGGTCCACGCACCGCTCAGTTGCTTCTTCGGTACTGCGCCGTCCGATGACTGGAAATGGACGCCAACGATTCCGTCAGCGAACTGGCTGGCACACCTTCAACTAGCGCCAGCCAGCACACAGCCGTGCAATCTGTATCAGCTACTCGCCGCTGGCGTTTCAAAGCGGCTTCTCGTTCTCGAAGCGATGAATCCGCTGCTCGACGCTGCCGTTTACGTTCGGCGTCGCAAGCTCTCCTCTGTACAGCCTTGTCTTCGGAGGTGCTCGTGGTTCTGACAGTGTGCTGGCTGGCGCTAGTTGAAGGTGTGCCAGCCAGTTCACTGACGGAATCGTTGGCGTCCATTTCCAGTCATCGGACGGCGCAGTACCGAAGAAGCAACTAAGCGGTGCGCGGACCGGGTTTATTTGCAGAGCAGAGGGAGTGGAGAGGAGGAGCAGCGCGCATGTGCGTGATTGGACAGCTGGTCTGCTGAGGAGAGAGGAGGAGCAGCGCGCGTAGCGCGCAGGTGGTGTGGAAAGGAGGAGCAGCGCGCGCTAGCGCACAGGTGGTGTGGAGAGGAGGAGGGGAGAGGGTGGTGTGGTTTCTGAGAGTGGGAGGAGAGGTGCAGACGCCGGACGACGGACGACGGAGGGTCGACTAAGAGATGCTTTGCATCTAAAAGCAAAGGGGCGGTTTTATGGCGTGTTGTAGCCAGGACAAGGGCCTGTTGGACATACTGATTACGAACTGGTCGAGCAAGCCAAAGTTTTTGTGAACGCGTAGGGCGCTTCAAATGCATACATATAGTGACCACAACTGTATTGTATTCAAAAACTCTTCAAGTGGTATTAAAACACTCTCAACTAATGAGTAACCCATTGGGACTGCTATGAAGATCAAAATCGAATAACATATCTATAGATGCACATAGGAATACATCGGTAGTAACGTCCATACAGGCACACTCTAAAGAAAATAATTACATGCGCGCGATAAGAAAAGTTCGCTGATTAGTGTACTTGCTACTAAACAAGAAAAACTGGCAGGCTTGGTGAGGAAATTACGGGGGATGGTCAGAACTTTATAAAAATGTGAAGGCGAAAGTCTAGTTGCGCCTTCTGTTGATGTGCTGTTGAACTTTCTGTTGACCTGTGTGCGGCCACGCCACTTCAACGTGCAACCCCGTTGTAGCTCCCTCCAAAGTTCGTTTAGCTCGCTCGCTATCGGAAGCCTCCTGTTCACCCCCGTCGGTACCTTCACCTCTCAGCACAGCTCGTATTGTATCTCCGGCCCTGCAGGTTGGTATTCATTAAAAAGTTCAGCGGGCGATTTCTTCGTTTGGCAACCCTGGAAACCACCATGACAGTGCCCGCTGTGCCTGCGCATGCGCTTTGCGCCCGCATCTCGCAGAAAAAAAAACCGCCGGTGTCGTCTGCCCCGTTTCAACCCGGTTCTCGGCCGTGGCGTCAAAAGACAGGTGCTCCAGAACCGTGGGGCAGTGGGGACAGTCGCCCCCACAGGTTCTAAAGCAGAGGGGTGGGGTGGGTGAGGGGGGAGCATGCCCCCACACTGAAAGCGATTTCAGTATGGGGGCATGGAAGACGAAAGAACTGAGAGCGGAGAGGTGAGGCTGGAAGGTAGCGAAACCCGCGCTAACACCGAAAAGGAATACATCGCACTGCCGTTCGACGGCTACTTCAAATATTCCGTCCCGAACACTAAACTCTCCACCTATGGCCGTCGGTAGCTGCGGTTGCCATTTCGACAGTCGTACAGTAGCAATGTTTTGAGTGATGACGCGCGGCGGAAACAGTGCCGGCGCCCGAAGAACGGGGATGAAAGGGGGGGAGGGGGGAGAGAAACAACTTTGTTGAAACCGATTTTACGACGTCTTCTCCCGGCGTCGTCGATGGGAGTGGTTCCCTATTCTTGAGACCCATATGCCTCTCTGGCCTCTTGTACCCTGGTAACCAGCTTGATTTGGTCTTCCATAGCGGGGCTGATCAGCAAGATCTCCCATCGTTCGGTGAGGGAGGGGCTAGTAGGGAATGGTTGAGGGGTGTTCTTGGTAAAATCACATTCTCCAAATATGTGGCGGAGTGTGCCGAGTTCTTCCTTACAAAAGGGAAAAGTTCGGGTGTAGCGTCCAGGAAACATCTTATTTTGAAGGATAGGGTGTGGAAAGGACCTAGCCTGCATCTCTGTGTACATTGATTGTTGGTCTCTGTTCAGTTACTTGTGTGGGTCAGGGAACCGCTTTCTTTGTTCTTTGTAGTATTGCGTTATGTCGCTATAGCTAGTGATGGCGTGTGGCTCTGACTCCTCTGTCCGGTATTCCATTTCTCGGGCGAGTTGGTGGGCTAGTTCATTGCCCTCCAACCCGGAGTGCGCCGGCGTCCATATAAGCTCCACCTTTCCATTGGTGAGAGTGCGGCATTTCTTCAGACACCCAACGAGAGACACCCAACCTGCTCTGTAGCTTTACTTGTGGTTGTGTTAGTGGAAGCGCGATTGCGGTTTCTTCGGTCACTTCTGGATGGAACGTCCTAATGGAGGCGCAGGTGACGAGTTCACTCCGTGCTGTTATCGCCAGGGTGGCCCTTGTGGCGCCCTTAGGTATTGTTGCGTCGGTGTATAGCGGTCTGTAATCATCTTCTCGGTCTATTTCCTTTGCGATGGTATTTGTGCGCGCTGCTCGGCGGCCATCGTTGCGTCCTGGTTTCATGTTACGTGGTAAGAGTTTACTTTCTATTCTGTTGGCCTATTCTTCGGGTAGGCGGTCTTTCACTTTACTCTCTGCTTCTTGCCATCCTACCTTGGCGAGGACACGTCGACCTGTCGGTGTCTGACTGAGCCGGACTCTTTGGTTTGATAGGTGAGCTTCGATTATTTCTTCTACCATGTTGTGTTTTAACATGCCAAGGGGTCCTTCCGTTGATGAGCGCATTGGCATTCCCAGCGCCGTTTTGGTGACTCTTCGTATGATTGCGTTGAGCTGATCCTTGTCTTTCTTAAGAAGTTTGAGGTAAGGCATGCCGTGTACACTATGCGTGAGGTGATGAACGCTTGTACCAGTGTCAAGTCATCTTCCTCCTTGAAGCCTCTTCTTTTGTTGGCTACCCGCTTGATCCTATTGATGACTTGATCTGTCGATTGTTTGAGCTTATTGAGCGATGCCTCTGACTTTCCGCTGTTTTGAAAGATGACTCCCAGGGTGCGGGCTTGGTTGGTTGGGTCTATGTGGGCGCCGTTTAGGGTGAGACGTATGCTGCCTTTTTCGCCGTTCTTGCGTCTTGGTTTGATGATCAGAAGTTCTGATTTCTGCGGAGAGCAACTGAGGCCGCACGTTTTTGCGTATTCGTGCCCTGTTTCTGCCGCCCTCTGTAGGGTTTCCTCCATCTATCCCTCCGATCCTGCTTGTGACGTCCAGATTGCGATGTCGTCTGCATAGAGGGCGTGATCTATTCCCTCTATTTTTTGGAGCAGACTCGGAAGAGGGAAAAGTGCCAGGTTAAAGAGGAGCGGCGAGAGTATCGACCCTTGTGGGGTTCCTCTGTCTCCCAGGGCTATGGATGGTGACTTTCCTTCGTCGCCTATCTTGATCGTTGCGGTGCGATTGCTCAGAAAGTCTTGTATATATTTGAACGTTCTTTCTCCGCAGCCCGTCTGTCTTAGGTTACGGAGGATGCTTTCGTGTGTGACGTTGTCGAACGCCCCTTTTAGGTCGAGTGCCAAGATGGCTCGTGGTGCAGAATTTTTTGCCTTCTTGATGGCCAGTTCATGTAACTGGAGCAGTACATCGTGGGTGCTCAGATGTCTTCCGAAGCCGTACATGGTCGCGGGCATTTTGTTCGGTGTTATCTAGATGTCTTTGGATTCTCGTGTATATCATGCGCTCCACCACCTTCCCTGCATGACGTAAGGGAGATGGGCCGCAAGTTGTCCACTTGTGGCGGTTTCCCTGGCTCGGGAATGAAGCGGACATCTGCGTCCTTCCATTCTTGTGGTAGCTTTCCTTTTTTCAATGCCTCATTGGCTAGCATCAATAGTTTCGTTCAGTCTTTGTTGTTGAGGTTTCTGAGCAGTTTGTACGTGATGTTGTCTGCTCCCGGCGCGCTGCCTTGATTGCTTTCCTCGATATCAACTAACTCCTGGTCAATGAAGTCTGCGTCCATTTCTGCGTTGGCGGCTCCCTCATACCTGAGTGGGGTCGTGTTGCTTCTTTCTGTCTTTAGGTATTTATCCGTGAGGTGATGGATGAGCTGTGTTATGTTGCCTTGTTATTTGCTTATCGTTTTTGCAAGATATCTTGCGTTGGCGTTCTTGCTTTTGAGTGGGTCGATTAGGTGTCTTAGTAGTTTCCATGTCTTTTTCGTCGATTGAGTAGCCTGGAGGCCGACGCATAGCTTAAACCAGTTTTCCCGGCATTGCCGCATATTCGGCCGCTTTTGTGTTGAGTTCGTTTATACGTTTTCGGAGCTTGCTATTATGCTGTTGTCGCTTCCACTTTCTTGTGAGACTGTGCCTGGCCGTCCACATGTGGCTGAGTCGGCTGTCTATGAAGGGTGTTTGGGCGGTTGTGGCTATCGTTTGCGTGAACTTTTTGATTTTTTCTCGCTGTCTTTTGGCCCATTCATTATACGTCTTGCAGTCTTGGCTTGCCTCGTTTTGTTCTTCCTGTTTCTCTTTTTCTGTTTCTTTTCTCAGTCGGTCCCAGTCGGTAATGTTGGCGTGGCCTAATTTTGCCTTGATTTCTGTCTCTCCCAGGGTGATGCGGATTATGTTGTGGTGCGATCCGAGGTTTTCCTTCGTATTGCACCAGGTGGCGTCTAGGTTTCCTCGTATTAGCGTAAGGTCCGGGGTGGTGTCTCTAGCTGTGCTGGTGCCTGTTCTGGTTCGTATCCCTGGTTCGTTCATGATTTCGAACTCGTGGCTTTCTATTGCTTTGAGCAGTTGGTTTCCACTTTTTGACGCATATTTGTAGCCCCATGTCGTGTGGGCTGCGTTAAAGTCTCGGACCATTATAACCGGTCTTGTTCTTGCTTCTTTGATGCAGTCTATCATGCTGCCCCCGAACTCCATGTTCTTGTTTGATGGTCGGCAGTAGGCGTTTAGGATGAAGATATTCCTGCCTCCTCCCACTCTTCTGCTGTGGATTTCTATGAGCGTTGTTACGATTGAGCCCGCCGTTGGGCTTCGTTTCAATACTCCTCGGCTGTGCGGTGAAGCCTCCACTACGTGCGCCTTTCAGACAAGCCCCACCGTGTCGGTGACTCATGTTTTCACGTCTCGAAAAGCCCAGGATCTCTGGCGCCTATCTTTCGGCGCGATCAACATTCGATGGCGTGCCGACGCAACAGGCCCAGGCCTGCCCCAAGGACACAGAAGCCCCGCGTCCGCTGGAGAGACCTCCTCTCTCCCCTCTGTCGGACTCGGCGTGCGCCGCTACTACCGACTGCTCACGAACTCTGGAAAGAGTGTTGTGTGTGTCTGTGACGTTCGTGGCGTGTGCACAATCTAGAGGGAACACTTGCTTTGACCGTTGACGCTTTTGGGTATAAATACGACCCCCGCAAGCGCTATAACCCATTCCTGTTTGAGCAGTGAATCAATGCTGTCACTCTGCTCGAGTCCTGTACTGTAACCTCGCCCGTCGGGGCATTGTTTTTTGGCTTCGGCTCACCTCTCGCTATGAATTAAACAGTTACGTTAGCCTACGGCTTCTGGACTTCTTCACGGCTGCAACAGCGGCTGGCCGCTCGCTTCACACCACGCTACCAGTCGTATGTCGGAGGCGACGGAGCTCGGCTCGGGTCGGCCCACCCGGTCGCAACAGCGTATGTTCGCAACCCCGTTGGGCGGTCGTGTGTTGTGTGTCCGCCACGTTGCTACGTACCATGGTTGCTGTGCTTCTTTCTCCGGGGTCCGTGTACGTGACGTATCCCTAGAGTTTAGTTTTGCCATTCGTTTCTTGCAGTGCTATGATGTCTGGTTTCTGTTCTAGTTTGTCTATATATAGCTGTAGCTCTTTTATCTTACTTTTTAGTCCCCTGCAGTTCCATTGTAGGATTGTTGCTGTCTCTTTCTGTTTTTCTTTACTCTTCATTTTTTGTTTCTTGAATGGTGTATGTGCGTGCCGAGCTTACTCCTCATCGCTTGTTTCTTATTTCTTCTTTCGCTGTTCTCTTGCTAGCCATTGCCTTGTGTTTGAATTTCGCCTCTAGCGTCATAATTCTCACTTTTAATTGGCCGCATTTGGTTTCAACGTTTTCCATTCTTGTTGTTAAGTCGTTTGCTTGTTTGAAGATTTTCGTCAGCTTAGCTATGACCGTCTCGAGTGTCGGAGGAACGACGGTTTCTGCTGCCCTTCTTCCATAGCTACTGCTGTTGTCTCTTTGTTGGTATTTTGCATCATTACTTGCGTTATTGGCGGCGCGACTAGCATCTGTAGCGTGATTGGCGTTGGGAATGAGGTTTGCATTGGATCTGCCTGCGTGGAGCAGGTGGTGTCTCTCTTGGCTACTTTTCTCCTAGCTATGCCATCATCACTGCTTTTGTTCTTGGATTTACTGAGCACTTCTATGCGTTCCATCATTGTCTTTATCTTAGCATTCTGTCTTTCTATCATTTGCTTGAGTTTTGAGCACTGACTGCAGTCTTTGTTCTTATGAGGGGGGAAGGGTGGTGAGGGGAGGTAAGTTGCTATTGTTGAGAGTGATGGAAGACCCCACCGCCCAGCCCACCTGTTTCTCGGCGTCGTTGCTCCTCCGGGGCTTCGACTTGGACCTCGAGCGGGACTCCCTCTTGTGGTTTCCAGTTGTCGATGGCGATCTGGTGGCGCTCTTGCTTCTGTCCCTACTTGTTTTCGAGTGGTTCCGCCGCACACCCGTTCTTCCTGCTGTCGCCTGCTGTGCGCGGGTCCAGTGGGTGGTGTTAGTGATGATGCTAGTTGTTGCATTAGTTGTTGGTCTTCTTCTTCACTTGGGTGTTGCCTTTCCCAGCGTCGTTTGCGTATGACGTAGGGGGTCTTAAATCCTGCCTTGCATTCTTTGTCTGCGGTGAGGTGGTTCCCTCCGCAGAGGTTGCATTTCGGGTCTTCGCGTGTGTGGTTGTTTTCGGGGTTCTTCATTCCGCACCCTGGGCATATTCGGTCTTCAGGATTGGGGCATACGTCCATCCTGTGGCCGAGGCGGCCGCACCGATAGCATAGTTCTATTTGCTTGCGGTACAGCGCGCACTCTACCAGCAGCTGGTTGCCGTACCTGATGTAATTTGGAACTTTGTCTCCGTCAAAGGCTATAACCACCGTCGTTGTCTTGCCGATGCGATTGGCATGTAGGGCGGTGGGGTTGTAGTCTTGGACGATGAATTCGTTGATCTCTTGATTTGTGTCTGTTAGTGGCACTCCTCTGATGAAGCCCTTGGCGGTGCCGTGGGGGGCCGTTTCATAGGCGCTAATTTCGTGTGCTGCTCCGTTGATGTTGAGGATTCTGGCAGTCGAGTAGCGGTCTGCGTTCTGTCTGCTTGGTGTACTGACAATGATGATATTTTGCTGCTTATTCGGGCAGATGACGTCATGAATAACTTCTTTGGTGCTAACTCCCGCAGCTGGCAGTATGGCGCGGCTGACTTCATATCTTGAAATTTCTCCGACGTTCAGGCCTCCTCTGGGACGCATGACTATCTTGGTGTCTTGACTTGGTAGAAACGGCATTCTTGCCGCTTTTAGTAGCTTGCCCTTGAACGGGCCTCGCTTTGGGTGACGTGGCCCGGCGACTGCCGCTGCCTGTCCAACATTAGGCGACGTTAGGCTCAGCTTGCTCTCCTTTCGTTGGGTCCTTTTTTCACTGGCAACTTGCCATTCGAACGTTCTAGACATTTCTTGCGGCATAATTTCCTCGCCTTCAACTTCCACTCACATGGCGGACTCCATTTTCTTGAGTTAATTCGTCGCTAGGGGGCCCCGGTGTGGTCGATGGTCCCGCCAGGCCAGCGCCGCCGAACTTCACTGAGATTTAGGCTTAGCTCTCGGCGGCGTGGCGTTCACAGAAAAAGTTCTCTAAAATCGAAAAAAAAAATCCCTTTCCCACCTGAAATTTGGTATCTACGTGGTCCTTGCAACTTCGTGGATACCGTTGAGCCAAAATTTCGGCGATTAGGGATGATGGTCCTGGCCATTTGTCAAAAAAACTGTCGAGCCCATGCGAGACACCTTCGCATTCCACCGCGCCTCGCACGTGCCTCGAAGAAAGGGGGAACCGCCTGTATGAAAAACGGCGGCTCGCGCACCTTTTGGTTTTCGAGAGACATTCATACAAGACATCCTCTTCCACGGGCGCCATGCGAAGTTATCTCGATGCGCCTTCCCATACCGAGTTCAACCGAGTAAACCTGTCGTTATTCACCTGCACTGTGTGGCAGAATCACTGTAAAATCACGCAATTTATTTTAAACCTAAAAGGGGCCACTTCTATGCGTCACCAAAAGGAGCGCGCCCCAGACAGGTACGTGCGCTGGCGTGCGGGGAACGACCCAGTGTTGCACATATCTGACGCAGGTGGCGGTGGTCACGCGCTTAATTCGGCGTCTAGAAGCCCTAGGACTAAAGGGTAGCACAGAGGGAGGTAGCACCTCAGGGCTGTCGAGGAAACAACAACAAAAAAAGATTAGAATTCTGGTGGACGAATAGCAGAGAGGGGAATATTGCCTGGGACAGCTACCACCTGTAACAGAAAAAAAAAGGTATTTTGTGCCTGCCCTAAGAGCAACGCTAGCATTAAATGAAGAGTATAAAACTTAGGTGCATTAGTTATTTTTTTGGTAATATGACACATCATCACCCCTATACAGAGGGGATACCACTATCATCATCATCATCATCCGTGTCGCCCTCTGGGCGCTGCCAAAGCCTATACCTGGGGTGGCCAGCCAGCTTTTCCTCTAGAGCCAGTAGTATCAACTCTATACGTCAGAGCGAGGCTCCGTGGAGCCAGGTGGGATCACATGATCCGACTTAGTATGTCACACCAGGGTACTTCAGTTGAAGGACCCCTGTCACACTCACGACGACTGCAGTGCCCCTGTCTCCGCATTGTTACGATTCAGCGCGTCACTACCCTGTGCGCGCGTGACCCAAATATGGGTGCACCGTCGAACAGCTCTGCTGTGCGGTGAAGCCAACTCTCTTCGCGCAGCGGATAGGTCATGACAAGCCCCAGACTCTCTGACGCTCTTGAACCGGCTGAATCCGGTTTCTGGTTATTCGTATCTCTGAACGCACGCCGCTCGCCGCAATCTCCCCTTACCCCCTCTCTCAGGCTCAGCGTGCTGGCTTCCACGGAACCGGGAGAGAGTGTGTGTATGTGCGGCGTGTACGTCTGTACTCTTTCGTGCCGTGTGCAAAGCACTGTGAAAGCTGGCTGACCGTTGGCGCTCTTGCTCGCTTCAAGCGCCGCGCATTCGGTCTTCACCATCGCATCATGCTGTTACTCTGTATGCTGCAAGCTCGCCTGCGGGCTGCGGTACCATGGTATCGTCGTTTATCTCTCGCCACGAAGTACATCAGTTACGTTTTTTAAAGCAAAGCTTTACTACTTTCGTCCAGCTGTTTCGCCGCGGATGCGCAATTTCACCTTTTGACCCGAGACACACCCCCTGCGACGCAACCCTCGAAACGCATCGCTTGATTTGCCGGACCCGCTTTTGGCGCTGCGCACAAGGCCCTGTTTTCAGTCGTTCTGCTCATCATGAGCCAGTGTTGCACACGTTCCTCTAAAATAGGAACGAAAGCTCTTTCCTCGTTCCTTCCCAATTTTGAAACGAGTTCCCGTTACAAGTTCCTTTATTGCGAAAGGACGCGTTCCAGTTCCACTTTGAACATTGGAACGTGTCGTTACATTAACATTACATTTCAATTTTAATTTAAAATATGGTGTCGGATTTTTCGGGCAAAATTAAGTGAGAAATTTGAAGCTGAAATCGAACTACGTTTATTATGGTAATAAGAAAACCGTCAGCCGCAGTTTATCTGGAGATAAAAAGAATCCAACGAAGCGCTCCTAGACGATTTTTTTTTTTTCAGGGAGCACCTGACAAACTCCAGACATGCCTAACTGCGATTTTGGTGCTCGTCTATAATAGGTGCAACACATAGGACACTTCCCACTTCGGTCTTACAAATGTCAAATAAGGTTAATGCGCTTCAGATATACAAATAGAAAGTTACTCACATGCAGGAATGCAATTAAATGCCTTGCATTCGAAACCGCGTCGAAAGGAACAATACATAGGCCTTTGATAAATGCTGATTTAATATTACAGTTTATTGAAAATACCTTACAGGCCAATTTGCAGGGAATGCTGTAAAGGGGTTACAAAAGTGAAGCTTTGCGGATCATACCGCACAAATTTGCGAGTAACAAAACACAGCAGAACAAGTAATGACTACGAGCTTTGCAATCCAAGTTTAGGTCGGAAGACGATAACAAGAAAAAAAATAAAAGCCAACAGCGAAGTCGCACACAAAATCTACGCACAAGAATTACAAAGTATGCTGAACACAATCAGGGTAGTAGATAAAGGAAGCAACAAAAGATAGCCAAGTATGTGGACGCGACGCACAAATCAGTTGCGGTGGTTAGAAGTACGCGTAAGGGAAAAGCACAGGAAACAACACGGAGCCTACTCACGTGCGTAAAATACACTTTAAAAAATATAGTCGGACACTATAAAAAAATAAACAACAACAAATAAATAAAATAATCAGAAAAGAAAACACGCGCCGAGGTACAGAAATGACAGATTATATGGCTCTTCAAGCAGAAGAAAGTTATACGATATGGCAGAAGAGAAAAAAAATTCACAGCATATCCACGGGGTGAATGATGATGAGTGGGCGAAGCTCCTGAGGGGAAATCATCGGTAAAACCGTGACTCTTCAGTGAAAGTTCGCCCACTACATCTGTGTCCGAACGTAACGTCTACAAAGTCTCGCTTAAACCGCGCGTCGGCACCTTGGGGCTGAGCTCGCCTGATGCGTTTTGCAGACGCCTCACGAGCTCTCACTGCATCGGGGTCTGCCTGCCGATACGCGCGCTTTCTCGCCGCTTCCCGTTCTCTGGCGTTTTGGAGATCCTCTTCGCGCCGCAGCCGTGCCGCTTCGCGTACGGCAGGGTCCTCGCGCCGTTGCCGTGACGCTTGGGCCTCTCGTTCTCGAACGCTGGGATCTTGGCGGCGGCGTCGCGCAGCCAGACGACACGCTTCGGCCTCCCGCTCTCGTACGGCAGGATCTTGGCGGCGGCGTCGCGCAGCTTCACGGAGCGCTTCTGCCTCGCGGGCTCGCACATCTGCAGCCTTATCCATCGGGCGACTCCGAGCGCGCGCCAACAGCGAACGGATTTTATTACAACGCTCCCCGCCATCTAGTAAACAATCCAAGAACTAAACTACAGGTAGCCACGCCATCTAGTAAACAATCCAAGCGCATCTTTTCATCATATACAAGTACCGCCATCTAGTAAACAATCCAAGAACTAAACTAGAGGTAGCCACGCCATGTAGTAAACAATCCAAGAACTAAACTAGAGGTGGCTACATACATACGTCGAGGATGGACAGACCCACGCCCTAAGGAGCTTCGCCCCTAAAATGTAGCCTGAACGAAAAAATGTGAAAACAGTTAGTGGGGAAAAATTCCCGAATGCATAGTCACAACTATGTAGAGTCCCTTGTTTGAACTTAGCAAGAGTTGAATCTCGATTTTAGAGTCAGACAGACGACCCCGTTTTTTCGCCAACACTTCGTTGGCGATGTTGAAGAGCCGTTCCACGGAAGCGCTTGAGGGTACTGACGTGTTGTACTTGAAGAAAAGTTGATTCAGTCCCTCAAAGTTCTTCATCTGCGGCAGCGGGTAGTAAACTGGTACCAGCAGGTAACACGACAGCTCATCCTGTACTTCGGCTGGAAGGGTTTGCTGCCCAAAGGAAAAGGAATCCTCGGGCGTGGTCGAGGAGGGAAAATCTGCGCTGGATGGCTCGGTCACAGCAGACAGCTCTGCCTTTATGTCGTTGATCGCCTTGTCTTCCATAGAACTGTGTGGCATCCATGATAGCTTAAACCGTGAGATTAAGCAACTCGTGACAACGAGCTCGCGCTTTCCTTGAGGGTTCCAAACCTGCAATCCCGAATAATTCCCCGGAACCGGGTGATCCTGCAATCCCGGTGACCCTTCCAATGACCTCAGAGTGAGAGCAACTCCCTCGACAACAACGCACCCGCGCCTTGCGCGCACTAATGCGGTAATTACCCCTGACAATATACGGTGGTTTCACAAGGTACCTGCAGTGCCGCTCGGACTTACAAACCTTTCCGCGACAGGAAACAAGTCTACCGGTCAGATGCGCATCCTGGCCTCCCGAGACAAACGATGAAAGGTGAAAAGAATTATCGCGGCTGCGCTATTCACCCGTCGAACGCCGCGTAAGCTCAACCGGCATGAAAGCAAGCACAAGCTGCGGCCCGCTGCGGGGTTATTCTTCTGCATTTGACCTTCGAGAAAGCACGTTGCGCAAAAGGACGGGCAAATTGGCCATAAGAGGAAGAGAAGGATTGGCCTATAAGGAAGAGAAACACAGTAGCGACTTGTGGATTTTTGTACTCGAGCCTTGGCATCAAAAACAGCCAATTCCAGCGATGTAACGTTTGCAGAAGGAACGCCGTTCCTGCCGTTTCTTCAAAAACCTAACCAGTTACCGTTATAGTTCCACTAACCCTTAATGGAACGGTGGCGTTCCTCCGTTCCTCCAAAAAGGAACTAGTTCCAGGAACGCCGTTCCTTGGAACACCGCTCCGTACAACTTTGCCATGAGCGGGTGCCGCCGCCGCGGTTGCGGCCGATCAGCTGATCGGCAGCCGACCACCCTCGCAGCCTCCCATGCATGCATGCGCCACTGGGTAGTCTCGAGCTACGTGACTCGTCTCGCGCCCGGCGAAGAGGAACGGCGCGTTCGCCGGGCCTCCTTTTGCGAGACTCCGGGCCGAACTCCAGCGACTTGGTGCCCCAAGCCACAAGCTAGAAGACTTCCTGTTCCCCACGGGACCGGACGCCATCCGACGGGAGGTCTTCCAGCACCTAGTCAACTTCCTGGTTACAACAGGACTAGCACTGCGTTTGTAGCCATCGAGTCATGGACTAAACGAACGCGATATAGACTATCTCCCACTCTCCTAACGCTCTTCTCTTCCCCCTTCTCTCTTCCTATCCTTTGAAGCCCCAATCCCCTTCCCTGGACTGGGTCGTATGAGGGTGAACTCCCCGTTGAGTTCAACAATATCCCCAGGCCTTTTCTCTTCCCTCCTTTGTTAATAAATCACCACCACCACCTTTTGCGAGAGTTGCACGGGACTGAACAGCTTTGAGCCGCGGTCGGCAATACAGCTACATCAAAGGTTAACCAAGCGAAACCAAGACTCAACCAGACTAAGCCGAGCTTTTACTTTGCATGTCCAAGGTTAGCTGAGTTAAGCCGCACCTTCTTCTTTTTTTTTCGCTCTCGCCTCTCTCGGGGGGTCGTCTCCGAGGCGAACTCTACTGCATTAGCGCTCGTGAACCACGCTATCACGGCGTTGGCGGAGGTAGTTCCTGGGACGCCTCCCCAAATGCAACAGCGGCCATCTCTGGACGTGCACCTCCCAAATTTTCTCTCTTCCGCTCCCTCGGGAAAGAAGACTGACCAAGGACCTGCTGGCAGCTCCAGTGACGCGGTAAGCTACGATGTAATATATACTTTCTTTTCTGCTAATACAGCTCAAGGTTTCGCATTTAATTTTTCACATAATCGTGCTATAGGGAGCAAACTAGATTGGCAGTGTCGGTCTCCTCTGCCGGCAGCCGAAAAAATTTCAAAAAATATTCCACCTGCCATTCACCTCATGGCGGTTCTCAGAATCCGCGTCCTCATTTGCGATGAATTTCCCTCCAAGAGTTCAAAATGTTGGCATCGAATATACGCCAGCATTCTGGACACCTTGTGCGTGTTTTGGCTTAGTTTACAAGTAAAAATAAGCATCGGTACGACGCACATATTCTCCGTTCTACGACGTACGCTCAAATTTTCCTTGAATATTTAGCACCCGGTCATTATATATTACAAATTGTCCGCAATCACCGGCTGCTTTAGCGCCATTGCATTTCGTGAAGGGGTGCTCGTGGTCCTGGAAGCAACGATGTCTGAATTGCCTTGAATGGGCACGACTGCTAACGACTTTATTGATTTTGCAACGTATTGCAATGTGTTTCAATTTTGGTATGTGCAGATACGTGTAGGTCACTTCAGCCACGATCTAAGATGAAGAAAAAGCAAAAGAAAATGAGCACGTTCTTCCTCCCCTCTCCGAAACGTGCACACGTGACCGAAACTAGTGCTCAAGGTGCTTATCTTTTCTTCTCAGAGATGTTTTATCTGTGCTTCCTTTCAAGCACATTGAGCATTTGTTTCTTGCAGAAGCACAAGCTGAAGGACGATGCCTTGACAGTCACGCTCCTCAATCAAGTGGCCGCGCGTTTAGGCCGAGTCATGGTAAGCGACGAGCCAAATACCCTTGTTAAGAGATCAATTACGCGTATATACCGCGATGTGTATATAATATAATGACTCCAGAAACCTCGGCCATTACTTCGGACACAGAAGCTGGGACGGAGCATGAATCAGCAGCTTTCGATGCCCACTCGGAGCTTTTGCCATGGTCGACGGATTGCTCCATTGGTAAGGTACCATGTCAGTTATCTAATACAGCGTTTTATCACCGAAATAGAACACTGATTCAGCCTTCTGTTTTCATTTTGTGTCGTAGAACCACAGGATACGGAAGCATCGGACGCCGTGCATCCAGCTACATCTACGCATTACGAGACATCCACACAAAGCGGCAGCCCAGCCAAGACTCTGATGGAAATATGCCGCGTTTGCGAGCCGTGCTGAAGAAAAGCTCCAAATTTCCTAAGAATAAAGACGGTCGCTCACGTCACCACGAGTGGTTTTAAAGGTTTACGTGGCTTTCTTATGACTTTGAGCGTGATGTGGTTGTCTGCCACGAGTGCAGTGGGACACTCGCGGAAGCAGAAAGTAGCACACGAGCTATGTAGCTCTCGTTTATGACGACGGGCTTCCAGAACTGTAAGAAAGGTGCCTAGAGGCTGCAACGCCAGGAGAAAAGCCAACTCCATGTAGACGCTAAAAACCGCGGCCTCGCCAGAGCAACAGGAATTCGCGTTGTGCAGCTTCTATCTGCGCAGAACCAGAAGCAGCAGAAAGATTCTGTGGCGGCGCTGCGGTTCAGGGTCAGCTCTATCAGTTATTTCTGTCGCTCAGGTCACGCGCTACAGGGGCACACTAAAGAGGATGGCGACTTCGTAGATCTTTTGGAAGAGCGATCGAACGACGTGCCAGCTGTTAAAAGATTGCTTGCGAGGAGGGACAAATGGATAAGCACTGACGTCCAAAATGGAATAATACAGATTACGGCACACACTGTAGTGCGCAGCATCGTGAAAGACGTGACATCGGGCCCATTCTTTGGTATCAATGCTTACGGGACTACAGATGGCACAGGCCAAGAGCAGTTTTACCGATCGACGCTACCTGCCCGAGAAGCGTTCGTGGGGCTCTACAACGCACCCGGGTGAGGAGACCCGGCAATTTTTCAATCTTCCGGATATGCTTCAAAAATTTACTTTAGCAATATTGAATCGAGAAGTGATACTCGGTAAAATATTTTTTGGCAAAACTATTTTTTCGTCCTTACAGTGGCCTCCAAAGATCTGCAAAAGACATAAAAAGTGATACCTATCAAAATTTTTTGCCAAGAAGCCATTACAGGTTGCGATAGTATGTGTGAGCAGGTAAATAAATATAATCAGAGGCTACGCTGCCGTAAAAAATAGACGCCGAGCTAAGCAATTTTCCACCCGAATCAACAGCAGGAATCTGAAAAAAATCGTCAATACTCGGTCATTTTTTTAGTCAACTTTTAATCAAATGACCGCAACAACAATTTTTCTACTGGTTCTCTAGGACATCAACATTTATTTGCAACTTTTCAAATCACAAAGCCTCGCAGCATTATTTTGGAATAAATGAATAATATTAGATTTTTACAAAAACAGCCCCTTAAGGGGACCAAAAACGTCCGTGTGGGCAACTGTGTACGGTTTTTCAAAAACACCAAAAAGATAGCTCGATGTTATTTATAAAGCATATAAAAAATTGGCTGGCGATTACGATACTCCCTAATGCGATATTTGGGCGCAGCAGCAGTGCGCTGAGGCAGGACTCACTCGTGGGTTCTCTCAAAATAATAATAATAATAATAATAATAATAATCAATCAATCAATCAATCATGTTTATTTACGTGCCCAGGAACAGCCAGAGGCCTGAGTGCTGGCGCACGGGTACTTACATGAAAAAAAAAATACACAAAATACAAGAAACATATAGCAAGAAACAAACAAGCGACAAGACACACACAAATTGAAGTAGTGAAAATTACAGAAATAAAGCACAGGCGGAGCCTGGGTACAGGTAAAAAATAAAAAAAGAAGATGCCTATGCTGCTCTGCCCGTCGTAAAGGCCACACGACAGGCAGAGCAACAAAGTTTGACAGTAATACAGCAAAAACAACGGCAAGAGTGTAGAGACAAATGAAAAAACGAACAAATGACAGTAAACAGTTTCAAAAATAGGCAACTATCAGTTGGATAGACACAACCGCAGAGAAATCAAATTCCAGAAAAAAAAGAACGACAGACATATCATAGGTGTTTAACATACTGTATTCAACAGCGTTGTACGGTAAACTGTAAAGGATTTCTGAAAGATGTCAAGGCGTTCAAAGAAGCGGTTGTAACAATTCTGTATTCTGCGCACAGGAGAATGATTGGAGTTGCGCGCAGCGGTCAAGAACGGGCGATGCGACCTGGTGGGCCTTTGTGGTACACTAAACTCTAAACAGTTAGCAGGTCTGCGCAAGAAAGGTCACCATGAACAATTTTGTGAAGAAATGTAAGGTCTGCACGCATACGTCTGCAGTTCAAGGAAGGGATGGAAGGGACTATGGATAAGTCAGAATCAGGATGAAAACTGTGATTGTGATGACGGTGCTTAAATATGGATAAAAACTTCTTCTGCACACGTTCTATTAATTCACTACTAGATTTGGAGATGCCGTTCCAGGCAACAGAAGCATATTCTAACTGTGGTATACATATTGCATTGTATAGCATTAGAAATGGATCTGGAGAAGAGAATTCCTTTGTAATCCGACACACATTTCCAAGGCTTCGGAGTGCTCGCCGGGTGATGAGCCTAATATGAGGAGAAAAAGAGAGGGTACTGTCGAAAAGCACCCCTAGGTCCCTAATCTCCTCAACCCTTTGCAGAGGAGCTCCCTCAATACTGTAGGAAAACAGCAGACGGTGGGTTTTCCGGCTGTAGGTGACAACCTTTGTTTTAGTGGGGTTTAAAATTAGGCAGTTTTTCCTGCACCAGACCGATAATTCCGACACATCCCTCTGCAAGGCACAGCAGTCCTGAACACCGCTAATGTGCCTAAATAGTTTGACATCATCAGCATAGAGAAGAAAAGAAGAGTTTGTTAACACTGTTGAAACATCATTGATAAAGACAGAAAACAATAATGGACCCAGCACGGAACCCTGGGGTACACCACTTGTTGCAGGGTAAACACAAGACTTTTTGTAGTTAACATCTACATAAAAGGACCGGTCAAGGAGATAGTTGGACAACAAGGCAACAAGGCTTGCGTCTACACCGGACTTAGCAAGCTTGTTAATTAATAACTGATGGTTCACCACATCAAACGCCTTACTGAGGTCAAAATAAATAACGTCCAACTGGCCGTTTTCACAAACTGCAGCCGAAGCCTGTGTCATAAAGCTTGCAAGATTTGTGACCGTCGATCGACCCGAGAAAAAGCCGTGCTGATTTGGTATCACAACGTTCTTGACGCAGGCAGCAAGAACTTTGTGCAGAGCTGACTCAAAGAGTTTTGAGGCGACACAAAGGAGTGAGATCGGGCGATAGTTAGAAACGGCTGACTTATCACCAGACTTAAATATTGGAAAAATTCGAGCGATCTTCCATGCACGAGGAAATTTACCTAAAAGTAAGCAGTTATTATAAATGGAAGTTAAGACAGGCACAAAAATGTTCCCATAAGCCTTCATGAGGGCTGCTGGAATTCCATCTGCACCACAGGAAAATGATGGTTTCATCCGTTGAAGGCTATCATTGACAATTTTTTCATCGAACCTAAGTGTGTTAAAATTAGAGTTATTAAACGATAGGCGTTCGTCGTTGCCATCTGGCAGTTGAAAGACAGAATGAAAGTACTGAGCAAAATTGGTGGCAACATCCTCAACCTCTTCACCATCGGAATTAAGCAGGCTAACGTGTTCTTTAGACGCCTTAGAACGGCCGCGTACATACCTCCAGAATTCAGCCGGTTTCTGAGACGCAGCAGCCTCTAACGATTCTATATAGAGCTGGTGGTCACGCCGGTAGAGGATTTTACAAAGTGAGCGATACCGACTAAACTCCGCTTTCCACTTGTCAAGCCCAGAACGCTTGGCCTTTTTGTGGGCGCTATCCTTAAGTTTAAGCGAACTTCGAAGTTCTTTAGAAAACCAGTGGGGAAATTTGGAAGGAACAGGCTTATAACAGGGAATATACTCTTCCATGCCACTTCTGACTATTTCGGTAAAACGTCGAACCTGTTCGTCAACATCACTGACATCCAAAACACTAGACCATTCAGCAGATGAATAAAAGTGATACAGCCCAGCATAATCTCCACGCTTGAAAGCATATCGCGGGACTGAACAATTGTCAACGCCGCCAGAGCGATGCTGGGTCGCGACCGAGACAGAGACAATAAGAGGGGGGTGAAACTTGTCGGGGTGCACAAGGGATATTTCGGAGGCACACACTTGTACGTTTTTTAAGTTTGAGAAGCACACATCTAGAACATTACCACAAGAGTTTTCTATGCGGCAAAACTGCTGCATGGAGGTGAACGACTGAAAATCTAACAGCATGCTGCAATAATAATAATAATAATAATATTTGCTCAGGAGGTGGGTGGAGAGGGGTAAAGAAGTAAGAGAAAGAGGGACCGTCCTGGTTGGCGTGCTAGGCGTGGCAGAAAGGTGAAAACCCGTGCGCAGAGCGCCTGCCAGCCATCCAACCATAAGGGGGGGGGGTGGGGGAGGACAAACAAACAAACAAGAACAAAAAAAGGCGGTTAGCAATATGCATCACAGACATCTTGCAAGGGCTCTGCATAGCGCCCTAGACGCCTCGCAGTCCGTGGGGAGGGGTGATCGAACACTTAGAGGAGCAGAGAGAAAGTCCCGCACTGCTGCTGGGATGAGAGAGTTTGGTGGCGGACAGTCCTCGCATGAATGACTTCAGGTTGGCCGGTTCGCTTGTTAACCCGAATAGTGGAGGAGATGTAGGCGACTCCTAGGGAGCTGTCCAAGCAGCGGCAGAGAAAGCCCACACGCGCCACAGAACGCCGGTGCTGGAGCGTTTGCCATCCAAGGTGGTGCAGCCGAGCCTCATATCGCGGGAGGGTGTCACGGCTGCAGCCTAGACGAGTGAACAACGTTCGGGTGGCCCGGCGCTGAACGCTCTCAAGTTTGTTGGTCAGGTGAAGCTGATATGGATTCCACACGCAGGAGCAATATTCAAGTCTTGGCAACACGAGAGCAGTGTAGAGTGCGCAGAAGGCCTCAGGACCCCAAGGTTTTGATGTCCGTAGCACGAAGCCTTACGTCGCACGTAGCACGTCGCACGTAGCACGTGCGACGTGCCTTGGCCACTATGTTGGAGATGTGAAGGGAGAAGTCAAGCGATGGGGTGAACTGAACTCCAAGGATTGAAGCAGACAAAACAGCGCGAAGGACAGAGTCACCCAGTGTATAGATGGGCGAGGCAGCCCGCTTACTATTGTGGAAACGGAGCAGCACAGTCTTAGTGGTGCTGATGGAGAGATGATTGACTGCTGCCCAGTGAGAAACACGAGTGAGGTGGTCTTGCAAGAGGGCACAGGAGTGAACGCATGATGGGACACGGGTTAAAATAGATGTGTCATCCGCGTACTGCACAAGAAGAACGTCATTTGACTGCGGAATGTCATTAACATTAAGGTTAAACAGTGTAGGTCCCAGTACAGAACCCTGGGGGACCCCAGAGAGGGAGGAGTAGCTCCTAGAGCACGACCCACGGTAAAGGACCCGCTGAGAACGTCCGACCAAAAAGCGCGATAACCAGAGGAGCAATGCACCTTGAAGTCCAGCCTGAGCCGCCTTTGTTACATGGTCAAGTTGTGGCATGGTCAAGTGTATCAAATGCGTTACTCAGATCTAACTGGATGAGGTCAGTCGACGAGCCGCTGTCCATGTTGGAACTGACATAGTGTGTGACAGTGGCCAAGGCTGTCTCACAGCTGCGATTTGGATGGAATCCGTGCTGAGAGGGAGAAAAAACACGGTTCTGCTCGAGGAAGGCCAAAATGGCACGATTGGCGAGACGCTCAAATGTCCTACAAACGATGGAGGTGTTAGATACGGGTCGATAGCTGGACAACTCGCAAATTGGTTTCCCTTGGCCTTTATGAACGGCGGTGGCAAAGGAAGCCTTCCACTACTGAGGAACAAAGACATTGTCCAGGAAAGACTGAAACATGAATAGGACAGGGTGGGATATGCGAGGGTAGAGGAGTTTAAAAAAGGAAGGAGCGACATAATCTAGACCTGGATTCCGGGATGGCCTGATGAGACGCACAACCTCATTCAGGTCGTCGAGGGAGAAGTGCAGAGTACTGAAAGAGGCTGTAGGAGTGGCGACACTGGCTTCGGCCTCTTGGACGAGGAGTTCGGGGTCAAGAGATGTAGTAGAGTTGTATGTGGATGAAAACTGGGAGGCAAAAAGCTGAGCAATTGACGAGGGTTCAGTTACGGAGACGGCGTTGTCCATAAAGCAAGTTTTATGAGCAGTGGCCTGTAACCGGTTAATATATGACCAAAAGAGCTCGGGATTCTCCTTTGCCTTAAGAGCGATATTCCGTCGTAGTCATCATGAGCCATCTGGATGGAAGCCTTCAAAGAGCGGTGAAGTTCTTTCGCTTTCTGCAGTGTAACGGGACACGTACGCCGAGCAGCGCGTCTAAATAAGGCTCGTTTGCGTGTGGCCAACTTGATGATGTCAAGAGAAATCCAAGGAGGCCTCCGTCGACGAGCCGTACTGGTGGATCGCGGCACGCAATCTGCTTCGATAGCTTGGACGAATTCGCACCACAGGTCATAGTTCTCCGAACAGTCGTTCCCGGTGATCAGGCACCAAGGAGCAAGATGAGTCAAACGAGCCATGTGGTCCAGGTCTATCCTGCCAAAATTCCACAGTGTGCGAGCAAAGTGGCCTTTGCGTGGAAGAGTCGTTGCATAGGACAGCTCTATTGCAGAGTGGTCACTCCCTGTGAGACCGGGACGGACCTGACATGAGGTAACCCAGCTGATGTTGCGGACGAACACTAGGTCGAGGAAGCTTGAACTTGGGCGGGCAGTAGACGCAACCAATGAGGAGAGATCCACGGGGAAGGTGAAGCTCCAGGAATAATGCCTCGAGTTCCCCGTGCTCAAGATCCTGCCTGCGATACACATGAATCCCTGCGGGGGTAGCAGCGAGGACGCCCCCACCACGGCTACGGCGATCGTTGCGGAAGATTGTGTGTGACGAGGCATCCATAATTTCCCCATCATGCACTCCAGGGTCCAGCCATGTCTCAGTGAGTAGGACGACAGTGTTGGCAGGGAGGGCAGATATTGTGGAGCGGAAATCGACGAGCTTGTTCTTAACACTCCGGCAGTTGGTGTACCAAAATTCTAGTGCCTTGCGGGGTCGCGGAGAGCTGTCAGGGGGCCTCCGAGAGGGGTTGTTGTAGTGGAACACAAGGGGTGAGGGAGGTTCAGCGGCGCATCTTCGAAGAGGGAGTCACAAAACCGAGGTAACGAGCAAACGAGGCAGAACCAGGGGTCATTGCAGGATTCAAGTTTGCAGTACTGTGCCATTGATAGATGCACACAGCTTCGATGGAACCAGCTGTCACAGGAATCACAACATAATGCCGCTTGGTTATCGCACACTCGCTTAGTGCAGGATGGACAGCTGGGTTGCGGTTGCGGCGGACCAGGGTTAGGCGAAACATCGCCAGCGATGAGGAGACACAGGGCAAAGTAGTGGCGCCGGGCACTGCAGGTGAGGTCAGTTGAGTTGAGGCGATAGGGTAAAGCCAATGGGGCGACGGCGAAGCCGTAGGGCAGAGGGGTAGGCCTAGCGGCGACTGGGCGACTACACGGCGTTGCAAGAGTCCCTCCCGCAAACGGAGATCCACAAACATCTGTAGCGAGGTGCCCGGGGTACTCACGAAGCCGAATATGACTCAAACATTGGTGGCGGAACTGTAAAAACACTACACAGAATAAAAGAAGACGGAGCCGAGAAAAGGGGGCCGCCATTCTATCCGACGATGAAAAACAAAAATGATGAGCCTCTGCGTCGGCGGCGCGAACTGCGTCTCAGGAAGGGACCGCGAACTGCGTCTTAGGAAGCGAACGCACATCATCGTCACGCGCACACCCCCCTCACGTTTTCCCCGAGCGTCGCGCCGTCGAGCGCCTCGTGCGAGCACAGCGTACTGCCCCCTCCTCTCCCTCACCGCACACTTTCAGAGAGCGCTGGCTCGCGCCGCCACGGTATGGCCACGGTGAACGGCCCTCCCTTTCCAATTTTGCGACACTCTCCTCCTTTGCTTTCTTTCATCGTTCACTCGGAACGATGACGGCGACGCGGCTCAGCCCAGAGACGGGCGACAGAGGGCTGCGCCCTAAAAATTGCAAATGTACTTTGTTGTTATCGCGGAGAAAACATTTTAGATGCGACTGCATCTCATTCACTAGCCTTGTCCCTCCATACGGCGTCGTTGTCCGTCCCCACCTTTCCCCCATTCTCCTCGCCGCGCGAGCTGCGCTCTCCGCCGCTCACCCCCTCTTCTCTCTGATAGCGAACACTCTCTCGCGAGGGGCATTGGATTGGATTCGATTGTATTGGCTTGGCTTGGCTTGGATTAAAGTGGATTGTGTTGGATTGTGTTGCGTCATAGCCGCGGCAGGGGGTTCACGGCACGTTTCACGCGATGGGAAAATCAACCTAACGGAAACAACAACGGAACCCCCTATGCGTCGCATCTACGCAGGGGTTCCCGCGAGGGGAGGTGGGAGTAATTTTTGTAAAGGAGTCCTCACAGGCGGCTCCGCGGCACCCGCCAGAAGTGTGAGCGCCGCCACAGTGAACTAGACTAGAATTCTAGTTCACTGCCGCTTTCCGCGACACCTTCCACTGTCGTCGTCTGCTCTTGGGCCTCGATCAACGCTCCGTGCCGGTGCGCACCATCGTGGGGCGCTGTACACCGCGCCGGTTTTGGGGGCAACCCCGGCGCGTGTTTATCGAGGACGCTATTAGTAATTTTAGGGGCCTTGGTAAACGCCTCCCTTCTCTTTCCCGCTAACCTCTCATGCCGTTCCTCTCCCGTCCCGTTCCTCCCAAGATAACAGGCTAGAGGTTTGTTCAAGTCAGTTTTAATTTACCGCGTTCTTCTGCTCCAGGCCGGGTGCCTCGATGACAGCGCTGCTAGCGCTGCCGTACGGCGGAGACGCGCGTGATTCGAGACAATGTTTATAGAACCACCACGGCCGCTGGATGAGAGCGCACGTCAGTGCGCCTTTCATCCAGCGGCCGTGGAACCACGTTGCCCTGCTCCACGTGCATTCCAAGCGGAGCGTGGAACCTATCTAGTGGAACGTTTCGTTCTCCGCCAGGAGCTATAGTGGCGCGGGCAACAGCGGGCGACGATTTTCTGTAGTTGATGTAGTATTTCATTTGATATCACAAAAAACAAGCATTGATATTTTTTTATTGAAGTAATACTACAAATATCACTTATGAATTGATTTTCTGCCTCACATTTGCGTAATGTTTTGCTCTTGTTCAACAATGTTGACAAGTATGAAGATTGCAACCGGACTTAGGCGTTTATGTTTGGCTGTGGGTATATAAGAATATTGCGCAAATTGAGTTCCACTTTGGCCGGGTGGCTTAATCAAGTCACAGACAGACAGACATACAGACAGACCAAAGACTATCGTCTTTAAAACACGTCAAGTAGTGACGATTTACCAACTACTCTCCCGCCCAACCGCTGTGTCTTACTACCGCTTCCTTTTTTGTTGTTGAAATGGCAATCCTCTCTGCGTAATCGCCCATCACGCAAACGTTAAACCTCTAGAGTTAGGACTGAGCACCTCTGAGTCCCCTCCGTACATTAGCAGCGGACGTGTTTAAATCCCAGTGGTGTACTTTTTTCATCAGTTGTAGCGTAAGAAAAATAATCATACGGGAGCCAGGCAAATGCTACCTATGATTTCGATTCTTTGGCTACCTAATTTTTTAGCAGTCACCTACTAGATTGTATGAGCCAAAATTTTGTTCAAAGCGAGCTCAGTCACTCATTATTACTCTGATTACTGGGATGCATTTTGAGATAGCCGCTATGTATACGGATGTGTGCGTCACTATGAATACGCTGACCACCGCCCCCATCCCATACGCTAAGAAGCGGAGTCTTATAACAGATTATGCATTTACACACTGAAGGGTGATTAGACTGCCGCTGACTCGTTGTTGTTGAGGTTTGAAGGAAAGGGAAAAGAAATGGAGTGCACTGGGGATATTATTGAACTCAGCAGGGAGTTCACCAGCATACAACCTAGGGCAGTGGAGGAGGAGTAAAGGCCAGAGCAGGGGCGTAGCCGGGGGGGGGGCACACCGGGCCCGTGTCTCCCCCCCCCTTCCCCCCGACATGTTTTGTGCCACGCTTGGGTGCGGCTTACGTAGCCTGAAGAACCGCCTGAAGTCGCCTGCAGGCGCGGAACCTGCAGTTTTAAGGACATTCTTGCTCATATAAAGCTGAAAACAAGGGCGACGTCAACGTCTGATCCCTAGCTGTGCCCGCTCCATATACTGTACATGTCAACATATACAGCCCGGGTGCGTTTCGCAACGGATACACCGAGCAGCGCCGCGAACCTGCCGCGAGCCGATCGAGGCAGTCCCGTTGTTTCGCTGGCGGAACAGCACGGCCGGGAAATGGCGGAACAGCAGGAAAAGCCTCATATAGGCATACATGTGGTCTGTACTTTAGTGTGTCATTCCTTGTCTTTACACTGGTACAAAGTATAATCACATGACAGAGCATGTCACTGCATTTTGTTCAGACAACTATCAATCCCTGATATGTTTATTTTTCTACCGACATCGCGTTTCATTGACTATTGCAGTTCCATCATTTCTGCTGTATGAAAAGCATTGCTCTGCCCATCTTGTATTTCCTCTACATCAACAAAACTGTACAATTCTCTTTATTGCGGAGCTTTGCCTTTTTGGCACTATTTCATTGTTTTTTTGACCTCCCTCATGGTTAGAATCAGCATTCTGTATTTGCTTAACCGGAATTTTACTGAAGCCATGTCTGTTCGATTTAACGGCTAGAAATAATATGAAATTTAAGAAATGTGCAGCAAGCTCAACATTAAACAGCAGTGCCGTAAGGTGTTCCTCTAAGCCTAAGTTTATTATTCACGTTACTAGCACAAAAAACAAACAAAAAGGCGATTACTTAAGGACGAAGACGCACGTTTGCTAGCTTCACCGCCATAATATACGAATGTGCCGCACGTACAGACCAGTGCGATTCGAAGGTTATCGCGGGAAAGCTACTCTTTCAAATGAAGTAGACAAAACACCAGCTTTAGCAAATCGTCCATGCCAGTTTATCTTCGTCAGCGTAGATAAAAGGCAACCAATCCTGTGCTTGATAACAACGAACGTTAAACTTGAAACCTAAAGGGTGGCAAGTCAGTCGTGCGGGCCATTGTTGTAGCATAGAACAGCCAACAAGGGAGAGAAGAGTACGAAATCTTGATTTTCATGGTTCCGAAACGAAACCGTAGCACGCTTGGCCGCTCGATGCTCGCGCGATAACCTTCAAATCGTGCTCGACTGTACTTCATAGCTGATAAGAAAACTTATGTGTCCCTTTCCTAAAGGAAAATCTAAAACACGCGAATCTTTATAGTAAGCACTCAGTGTTGGCCTCCACTTCCGCCTGACGAACTTCTGGGACCGCGCGCCACTCACGAACACACTCATGATCACGCTCACGAGCGCGTGCCCGCATAACCGCCTGCTCTACGGACGAACGAATCACCCGTGGCCTACCCATAGACCGGCGAACGGGAATTTAGTCCATCATCATTATCATCATCATCATCTAAGCTCCTTAAGGTGGGCTTTACTGTTAGTGTTTAGCATACACAAATCGCATGTTAAAGTCAGTTATTTCAAGCTTCGTTTGAAAAACAACGCGCAAGAAGCCTTGCCTACCCATTTCCCCGTCCCATCTTCTGGTCGACCGCACCCCCCCCCCCCCCCCCTCCCACCCTCGAAAAAAATTTCTGGTCCTGGCTACGCGCCTGGGCCAGAGGGAGACGGGGAGTAGGGGAAGGGACTCGTGAAGCACGAGATGGAACTTAGTGGACGAGGCGCTATTTAATTAGTCGACAGCAGTATCCGCCGCCCCTCCCCCTGGAACCAGTAGCAGTATCAGCAGAGCATAGTGAGTTTAGCTAGTCATCCGAAAACAAAGTATCCATGAAAAGACAAAACAGAAGAAAAAGCAGGAAGTATTAGAGTTGGGAAATGGAATAATGCGGTACCGGCCTGCCTTTCTGCATGTGTCGTGCTTTTCAGTGCCGTTTTTTATCCAAGACGAAATACGTAGCGCGTGCAAGGTCGAGGGATGAAGTTTCTTGCAAAAGTAGAAGGTGCGTGCCATGCGCTAACACTTTTTTTCTGCTGCATCTGTTATCACTTCGATCCATTAAAAACCGAAGTTGTCCACTCTACAGGTCATGAAAAACTGACTATTTCCAACTGATCCAAACGTGATGACACGTTTCGATATGTTAAAGGGTCAGGCAACACAGAGGGTCCATTCGATTTACCCTGCACCTAGCTCTTAACCAGTTAACATCAGTGCAAATCCGGTTTCGCCATCCTATACTATAATTGGCGGCACCAGACCTGCACTTTTTTTTCGCCTGCTTCTTCACCTCGGAAAGGACTGCAGGGCAAGCCATTGAATCGTCTTGCACCCATCGACACCACCGGTGAATCAAACGGCGCAGTTCAGGTGCCGCGAGCTGGCGCACTAAAACGAGCGGCAAAGTACTGCAATGCCTGAGCTGCATGGTTCATGTGGTGTAGGTGAATCGAACGGACCCAGAGTCACAGAAGCTTGGCGGCGCACGCGCCTGATTGGCCGCATGCGTGCCACGCCAGTCAATACAACCATCTCTGGCTCGCGGCCCTATTTTTCGTACGTCATGGCATAGAGTTTTATACAATAATACTGAATGGAACTATATACTTCAAGGTTTTCTGTACCTCACAATGCGCGAGCTTGAGAAATGGAGATCCAAAGCTTTCGTCTTAAAAGTGTGAATGAAACACAGTACTAATAATATGTGAGAATGTGCCAGGCAGTGTCTGAGGAAGCTTGCTCGCATTTTTTTTCTTTTTAGATTTGTACCCAGCTGCAGACATCTGAAAAGTGGAAAATAACGCGAGAACCCCACGTGGTTGCACCTGTGGCTGTGAGTGGAAATGTGTGGATCAGCTACGACGACGCCATTAGTCTCACGGCAAAGGTAAGACAGATGACTTTTTTTTTACAACGAAGCTGTTAATGGCCAAGATACAGCAGGTCGTTTCCGGCGACAGAGACAGACCGAGTGTAGCCCAATAACTGAGGACATTCTTTTTTTTTTTTTTAATGAGTCAAACCGACCCAAAGAGAATTTGAGAAAACGGCGAAACGAAGCTCTGTTACGGGGCCTAAATGCAACGCTGTCAATGCTATTATTGCTATTTCATGATATGTTCTACATGTCAGCTAGGGGAAGTTTACGGCCACGAGTAGTTGAATAGTAAATAGCTAATTAATTAGTCTTTAATTTATTAATTGTTCACTAATACCTTAAACAATTCACCCCGCCTGACAGACCGAGCTGTCCGGCGGGAACTTACAAGGAGGATGCCATGTTGGTTATATGACGTCAAACCAACTGCACACACGCACCGGGAAAATGGATTTGGCGCATTCTGATCTGTGCCACAAGAGGATCTGGCTCATTTTCGACACGAAACACTTTTGCGCACACGTCCGCTGGGCGTTATCTGACCTATTTTGTTGCAACCTGTTTTCTAGGGGAAAGTTGCCGAGTTATAACAGCCGAGCTGTTTAGGCTCTTATTTTATTTATTTATTCTTGTGCCAAAAAAAAAAAAGAACCCGTTCGCGCAATGGGAGCCGGGAAAAAAAGCCGTAGAAGAGCTTGACTAGCCCCAGCCCCCCGGTGCGACAGGCGTCAAGCGGCATTGTCCAATATATTAACAAAAATCAACACAAGCAAAAAAAAACGCAAAGTTTATACAATATACACAACGAGACTATAAACACGAATGAAATGCACAGTAAACAGGGTTTGGAAAAATAGGTATTAATTCCGCCATCGAGCGTTACCAGAAAAAATAAAAACAACCAAGCGCACGTTAGCGTGCACCTCTTGAGAATTGCCCGGCGTCGTCCAGGCTTGCGCGTGGGCTTGCGCCACGTGAGGAGCTCACAAAAAATACAAAAAAAAATACCGAGCGTACGTGAGTGCGCGCCTCGGGAGGAGCGTCCGGCGTCGGCCAGCTCGACCTTCAGAACACTCTGTCCAGCGTTCGTGGCGTGATCTCTCGCGTGCTGTTGTCCTCACCAGTTCACGTGCGTTTGCGCCTGAAATGGGGAGGAGTACCGACGACAACTTCGCGCTACAGACGCAGAGTTCGCGAAGCCGGTTGCCGCAGGTTCTAGCGCGTGCTAACGCGGCCCTGAATGGGATAGATGTGAAAGTTTGCGAACAAAACTATCCGGGCCTGCCAGTCACGGAGAACTTTCAGCGGAAGTTCGGAAACCCATGTGAGGTGCAACAGCCCGGTAGAGAGAGGGGCCGTCAGCTCTGCTGTTTCTCCAGCCTTGCACCACTGGTGCAAGCTGCGCCAATTTTTTTTTCTCATCACTACAGTTTTATCTGATTTAGTTCCGGTTCCTGAATCTGACTCTTTAAAAAAAAAAAGAAAGAAAACACTTTTCAGCATATGAAAAAAATTCTTCAAAGAAATAAAAGGGGTGCTATAGGGCCTCCATATTTTATTATAAGATGGCTTATATGGCCCCTGAAAAAAAAAATGTCTTCCAACAAGGCATTTGTGTTCAGAGGTATAGTCAACTTTAAGGCGACTGGATCTGCCACTAAGTGTATTTGCACAGGGAAGCATGACCACCTGCGGAGGGAGTATGGTCACAGCCCCACTTTATTCTTCTCTCCACCACCGCCGCCTCTTCCTCGCCACGCACGGCGCATCTCTCTCCCTGTGAGGGAATTCAGAAGAGCGCTACAGTGCAGGAGTCTCGAAGACTGTCCTTGACCCAACTCAATGTTTTTACAGAAAGCTGTATACTTCCCCCCCACCCCCCAGCGGTTTCATCTCCATGGGCAAAGACGCCAAGGCCTAAGACGCCGAGCGCATTCGTCAGGTTAGGCAGGACCCAGCATTTGCCGCCAGAGAAGCCGAAAGTGGTGTCAGTAGATAAGGTATTAGAGTATTGCCACTGAGGCACGCAAGTCAGCAACGGCGGCCATTTTGGCGTTTATCAGTGTTGCAAGATTGCCGCATCTACAGCCTCACCGTTACTCAACCATTCCTATAATAGACTGCATAACCACCAAAGACCTAGACATGGGCGAAGCAGAGACAAACGCCGTCCGTGTCTCGGACACCCTCACAAACTAGAAAAGAGCCATTCTAAACCTAGCGGCAGGCAGAATTCCCGTCCAGGCAGCAGATCGTCCCTCCAACCCTGAAGCACGAACACACCATCATTTGGTGCCCCCGTCTCGAGGGACTAGACGGAAACGAGATGGCCAATGAGGCAGCAAGGTTCCTAACTGTACTGCGCCGAATCAGAGCACTCGTATAGTCTTCCCCTCCTGAAACCCACCAAGAACTTCTCGCCAGGATTCGTCTCAGCATACAGAAGTTTCCACCACCACATAAAGGCCTTAAAACCTACGAAGGCCAAACACTAAGGAGAATTCGAACGAACATCGTCACACACAAGTCTAGGCTTACCCTAATGTTCTCGAATTAGGCTAGATATGCGGAGGGACCGTAACAAGCTAGTACGAAAGAAGCCGATTAATGAGCTAACAGTAAGACGTAAAGTAGAAGAATTCAGGATCGCGCTGCAGAACCGATATTCAGCTCTTGCCGAGGAAGCAGTGGTTACGACACAGGAAGCCACCGACAACCTTACACGCATTATCACGGAGTGTGCTGTAGAAGTCGGGGGCACGATGGCTAGACAGGATACTGGTAAACTTTCCCAGGAGACAAAAGATCTAATTAGGAAACGGCAAACCATGACAATCTCCACCCCAGCTGACAGAATAGAACTAGCGGAGCTTTCAAAGTTAATCAATAAGCGTAAGACAGCTGACATACGGAAGTATAATATGGAGAGGATCGAATACGCTGTAAAGAACGGAGGCAGCCTGAAAGCAGTGAAGAGGCGCCTTAGCGTGGGAAAAAATCAGATGTATGCACTTAAAGACAAGCAAGGCAATGCCATCACAAGTAGGGATAAAATAGCCACAGTAACTGAGGAGTTCTATAAGGATCTGTACAGTAGCCGGGACATCCAGGATAATGCCGAACGAGAAAGTAGTTCAGAGGAGATAGACATCCCACCAGTAACGACTGAAGAAGTAAGGAAGGCTTTGAAGGAGATGAAAGGGGGCAAAGCACCTGGTGAAGATCAGATAACAGCAGACCTCTTGAAGGATGGCGGAGAAATTGTACTTGAAAAACTGGCAAACCTGTATACGCAATGCCTAATGACCGCAAGTGTACCGGAATCTTGGAAGAACGCGAACATCATCCTATTCCATAAGAAAGGTGACATGAAGGACTTGAAAAATTACAGGCCGATCAGCTTATTGTCAGTCGCCTACAAGGTACTTACCAAGGTAATCGCTAACAGAATTTCTGCAACCTTAGATTTCAGTCAACCCAAAGAACAAGCAGGGTTCCGTAAAGGCTATTCAACAATGGACCATATTCACACGATCAATCAGGCGACAGAGAAGTGCGCTGAATATACTGAACCACTATATATAGCCTTCATAGATTATGAGAAATAATTTGACTCGGTCGAAACCTCAGCAGTCATCCAGGCATTACGTAACCAGGGGGTAGATGAGCATTATGTAAGAATACTAGAGGATATCTACAATGGGTCCACAGCTACCATCATCCTCCATAAGGAGAGCAATAAAATACCTATAAGGAAGGGCGTCAGAGAAGGAGACACAATCTCTCCAATGTTATTGACAGCATGTTTACAATAAGTATTCAGAACGTTGTATTGGGAACAGGTGGGAGTAAAGGTTAATGGAGAATACCTCAGTAACCTCAGATTTGCTGATGACATTGCCTTGCTAAGTAACTCGGGGGACGAATTGCAAAGCATACTTTCCGCACTGGACAAACAGAGTAGGACCGTGGGCCTGAAAATTAATATGCAGTAAACCAATGTAATGATACCTCGGTACAGCACAGCGGTTTGAGATAGGTGGCGAGGCAGTGGAAGTGGTAAGCGAATATATCTATTTAGGCCAAGTTGTGACCCCGGATCCCAACCATGAGGCAGAGATAATTAGAAGGATAAGAATGGGGGGGAGTGCATATGGCAGACATTCAGATAATGAATGGCAGCCTACCATTGTCCCTCAAGAAGAAAGTGTATGACAGCTGCATCCTACCGGTACTCACCTACGGGGCAGAAACTTGGAGGCTCACTAAGAGGGTTCAACTTAAATTGAGAACGACAGAGCGGGCAATGGAGCGGAAGATGATAGGTGTAACATTAAGGGACAAGAAGAGAGCGGAGTGGGTCAGGGAGCAAACGCGTGTTAAGGACATATTAGTAGAAATTAAGAAGAAATGGACGTGGGCAGGGCATGTAATGCGAAGGCAAGATAACCGTTGGTCATTAAGGGTAACAGAGTGGATCCCTAGAGAAAGCAAGCGTTGCAGGGGGCGGCAGAAAGTTAGATGGGCAGATGAGATCAAGTTTGCGGGGATAAATTGGTCGCAGTTAGCACAGGACCGGGGTAATTGGAGATTAATGGGAGAGGTCATTGCCCTGCAGTGGGCGTAGATATGTTGGTGTGATGATGATGGTGATGATGCTGATGGTGATGATGAATGTTCCCGAACACCCCAAACGCGCACTACAAAAAATGTGGAGATGGCAAATATCTTCCACGCATCTCTTCCACGAACACCCACAAACCCAACACACTAGAGACATGGCAGGCAGCCCTGGCCAACTACGCCCTCAGGACTCAGCGAGAACTGATACGGAGAGAAAAGGTCGGTGCAGCTGAAACTGGGGCCCTGGAAAGAGGGCTCCACTCACTTCTCTAGCCCCACCTTCCCCTCCCCCTTTCCCCGTTAATTAAGTTTACTGACAATGGCCTCGCCGTCAACTTCAACTGGGTCGTTTGTTAACAACACTACTAAAGATCCAGCAAAATGGCATCTTTGGAACACTGCTGCTGCTGAAATGCTGTTACATGCATTACCTTTGATTCGCATTTGGAACGATGTCAGTCGTGCACAGCCGCAGGATAGGGAGGACAAGCTAAGCCTACCAATGTTGACCGACTAAAATGCATAAACAACAAAATGGCGGCGCCCATGAACCATCGCAGTGTAAACAAATGTCACGTAATGCGAACTGAGCAATGATCATGGCTGCGGCATGCGACAATAGGAGAAAAGCGTGTCTATGGAGCGGCGCCTCAACTTTTCTCTTTACCTATCTCCTTTTTCTCTACCCTATTCTATTCATCCCCTTCTATATTCCCTACCCCCCGGACTGGGTTGTATGCCGGTGAGCCCCCAGATGGGCTCAATAATATCCCCAGTCCATTTCTTTTCCTTTTCATCGAACCCCCCCCCCCCCGGTATTCAATGGCGTGGAATGCATGCAGGCAACATTGGGAATGCGCCGCCATATCTGTGGCCAAGAGTCTGTTGCTAGGCGACGTTGCGCACACGGCCCCCAGATTAGGCACCCCTCTTCTCCTCCATGCAGCCGTGTGAGTGCGCCGTGACTCGTTACGTCGGGCTCCACGGGATGGCGGCACTTGTCCATGTCCGTGGCGCATCGGCCATGTCTGTGGCCGTTTCCAGTGTTGCCAAGCGAAGAAATTGACCGCTAAACTTTTCAACGAATACCATCTATACTCTGTACCCTTATCTGTAGTGACACTAGCCGAGCGCAAGCAACAAGCCTGCCGAGACGACGAGAAACATTTCATACCCTCCTCCATCACCATTTGTAATGGCTCACAACAGGTTTGCTGGTGGACATCTATCTACTTTTGCAGGGCGGACCAGCGACCAATCCTTTTTTTACATTTACATGCATTCCCTGCTGATAGAGAAGGCACAGGTCACCTTGATTCTGCCCAATGCAGCTGCAGCATGCCACCGGCCTAATATTCCTGTTACTGGTATATACTAGTAACAATATTGGTGGTGGTTGTGGGATCAGGCGGCGTTAGCCTGGCTGGATATGCCGGCAATCGCTCCGCCCAAGCTCCTCCTAATTAGCCAAAGGTAGTGTCCTTTTACCACAAGTTTGCCAGCTCCGTCTCCGCAAGGAAGCTTAGGAGAAGGCGTGACACGTCTCTTCGCAGCATCCATTGCAATGTCCCCTTGGAAAGACGATTTGGTCCAGAGTGCTGTGTGGGGCTGCCAGCTTTCGAATCGCTGAAAGCATTGCAGTCCGCTCGACATCATGCTCTGGGCAACACATACGTAGTGGTGTACATCCCCTATCACTGCACATGACGAACACAGAGGCGATCGCACGAGGCCCACCTTGAATAGCCATGCTGTGGTCTTCGCTGAGCCCGTTCGGATGCGGTACAGCAATGTTGCCTCCGATCTTGTAAGCCCCTTTGTGACGCAAGGCTGGTGAGAGGGATTTCTTAGAGACTTTAAATGTTCGGCCACTGTTCGCCTTAAGTCGTTCCAGTGATTGGGGGAAACTTTAACTGTCGGTGCAAATTGAAGCGCACTCCATGCCATCTGATCAGCGGTCTCATTGCCCTTGACGCCAACATGGGATGGAATCCATTGAAACCGCACATTGAAACCCTTGCTGCTAAGTTCTTGCACAAGCCGTAAGGAACGCTGACAGTCCTTTTTCGTGGGGATCCCACGCTGCAAAAGTTGTAGTGCTGCTTTTGAGTCAGTCAGAATTACAACTTCCTGCGGCTTATACGACTTAAGTTTTCTCAAAGCAGCCGCGATGGCAATGCACTATTCTATTGTACAGTAGAATAGCATTATGCTGTACTTGACACGAAGGCAAAAATACCACAGCTGAAAATCTTCAATGAAGAGCCGCAAGCGTTCCTTGGTTTGCGATGTCACAACGTTTCAAAACAATTGCAGATGAGGAGGATTATTACTGTTCACTTTTCACTGTTGTAGAACTATATGCCAAACTATGCTGAAGTCATCATGCAGCCACGCAGTGCACCACAGCAAAGTCTCAACACAACATCTTTTGATTGATCTGTTAAAACCACAGAAAAAACTGAATGGTTTTTATAAACAAGCTACAAGTTGTTTTCTGTAGCTCGCACTTTTGCTTGACCGACAATACATTTCGTATAGACCTTTGGTTTTATATATATATATATATATATATATATATATATATATATATATATATATATATATATATAGCGAATCAGTATGGGAAATGAGGGGCTCGCGGAAATAATACAGAAATAAGGATTGGCAGTCAGGAATGCCAAGGAAAGCAAGGGGGAGGATGCGGTAGGTCATTGAAAATAGATAAAGAATTTTTTTGAAAGAAAGAAAGTGGAGAAAAAAGGCCCGCCGGGTGGGATCCGAACCCACGACCTCCAGAATCCCGGTCTGGTGCGATGACCACTACGCTACCGGCGGGGCTGTTTTTCCCCTCCATTTTATCGGGTATTTACGTTAAGGGATTTTTGCTGCCTGCGCTTGGGGGTGGCAGCCAGCGCCACTCGGACTACTCGGGGTGATGGGGGCCTTCTTTTTTGCCCCCGTTTTGCCCCGTTTTGCCCCTCATTTCCTATTCTGATTCGATGCATAGCGAGGGCCTCTGTTCTGGCAGTCTTGGTGCCATAGAGAGCTTAAGAGGGTTCAACGCTGGTCGACCACTCTCGACATGTCGTAGACACTCGAGTCACGGCCCGGGGGTTAAAAAGAAGGTCCCCTTCACCCCGAGTAGTCCGAGTGGCGCTGGCTACCACCCCCAAGCGCAGGCAGCAAAAATCCCTTAACATAAATACCCGATAAAGTGGAGGGGAAAAACAGCCCCGCCGGTAGCGTAGTGGTCATCGCACCGGACCGGTATACTGGAGGTCGTGGGTTCGGATCCCACCCGGCGGGCATTTTTTCTCCACTTTCTTTCTTTCAAAAAAATTCTTTATCTATTTTCAACGACCTACCGCATCCTCCCCTTTGCTTTCCTTGGCATTCTTGACTGCCAATCCTTATTTCTGTATATATATATATGTCCCCACAGTTATTTACAGCCTGCCTGGAGGGTGTTTTCAGAAAGCTTAGGTGGAGGAAATTCGGGGTGCAAATCAATGACGAATATTTATCACCTAAGGTTTGCAGACGACATGGTCGTGTTCAGTCAAAGCAGCCAGGATTTGCAGCACATGCTTTGCCAATTTTTCTCCGAAAATATGACTGCAGGCTTGAAAATAAACATGAGGAAATCCAAGGTAATGTCCAGTCAGTATGCCAAGACACATGACTTTAAGGTAGGTAACCAAGTCTTGGAAACGGTAGCCGAATACCTTGGGCAAGTCATAGCTGCTCATTTAAACCATGAACGAGAAATTACCCGAAGGGTGTATTTAATCAATGCATTCATCCAGTAATCACTTACAGGGCAGAAACTTGGGGTCTCATTTTAAGAGAAACTAAGACCGGGTCATGGAATGGATAATGCTAGGGGTCATGCCAAGGGATAGAAAAACAGCCGCATGGATTAGGGAACAGATTAAGGCGGAGGATATTCTAGTTCAAATTAAGCGAAGGAAATGGGCATGGGCGGGTAGCGTCATGCGAATGAGGGACAACAGGCCGACCATCCGTTTAACAGAGTGGCTGCCAATAGACCGAAAATGCAATTCGCCCCGAGCGCGAACACAGTCGGCCCCTGGCGGCGGCGGGACGAACCGCTCCTAGTGTGGATGGCGCTCTCGCGTCGTCTGCTTTTTCACGTTGCGTGCGGCGCAAGACGCGTGCTGCACACGACAAAAAAAAAAACCAATATGTGTGCTCGTTTGGCTGTAAGCAATGACATAGTTACCTCTGCTTGCGCATTTCCTCTAGAAACGCAATAATCAGCGGCTGTTGGGGGTTAATGCGCTGGTTTAATTCCACGAAACATCTTCGCCGTGGTCACCGCTTGAGTGTGAAACGTGTTATAAACATTGCTTCCACACATTGTACTTTTCTTATTGTTGAGTGCAGTCGTCTGCCGTTTCGGGAACGTCGAAGGGTGCTTTTTGAAGGTGGCGTGGTGATTATTTAAAGGATAAAAGTTTAGTACGCGAAACGGGTAAGAAGCGACAAGACCTGTGCATACGCGTGCAAATTCCACACCTCTGTAAAATTGCGCTGTGTCCTTATAGAAAGAAAAAACAAACAAAAACATTTACACTGCACACGACCCGTGTGCTATCGCCCATACATTACCGGGCACGTATAATACGTTTCTATGGATGCGCAAGAGTATTTAGGGGGGATTGTTCGGTAAAATTAAGCAGTTTTGAGTTTGCGCCTGTCATGTGGCATTTCGTGAGTCATTTTCATATATATCATTATAAAATCCGACATGAATTACCTTGTCCAGAAACGTGTCTCACTCAGCCTAACCAAATGACTAATATGGTCACGTTTTAACCTCTTAAGGTGGACCTAAGTTTAAAGAAAGAGAAGAAAACGCGTAATATAATGCACGTTAATTGCCCACATGTGTGAGGGGTGTGTGCCATGACTCGCTGTTTTTTTTTTTAATTTTCTCCCACAATGCTTGCTTTCAATACAATTTTGAAAAAGGCGAGCCACAATTCCGGGACAATCTCGGACCAAAAGGGGGGGTTAATCAGTTTTGAAAATATGTGTTAAAGTACTGCTTTTTCACCGCTACAGAACACGATCGACGCCCAGTGTAGTTTCGATTGTAAGTAATACTGATAACCATAGTTTGGCTTTTCGCGTTACATGCGTTCTCTTCTCGCTGCTCTTGCAACGTTGGCAGGACCCCCCCTCTTCCCGAAAAAAAAAAAAAAAGAAATGCACAGAATTTCATTTTTTTTAACCAATCCTCAAGAATTAAATGCCAAGACAAAGGCGATATTCAGTTTGCAAAACAAAGTAGTTTCTGGGAACCCGTTGCGCTGATTTGCAACGAGAAATAAAAAGGAAATGTTTTACTACATCTGCAACAGCGCATTTATTACCATCTTTAGGGTTCGTAAGCGACCTTGTACGCAGGAATGCAAACACATCTCGCTGTTGCAGGCACCTGTTAGATTTTAAAAGGAACGCAAATGGTCAACAGAGCAGCCGTAACAAAAAGTTTGTACTCTTTGTGAGGTCCCAGAAGCTTGGTTTGCACACTGTAAACCTGCTTGTCACTTTGCGAAAACTTAGCTAAACATGAGATGTTGATTGTACAGCGTGCGTTGACAATTCAATTCGCAAGTTCACTTGCGACGAAAGCCGTAAATAAGTGATCTGAAACCGTTATTCATCAAACCTTATTTCAGAGTCGCTAAAATTTCATTTAAAAGACCCGTTAGAGCGGTTACATTCATATCTCTGCGCCGATCAAAATTCGAATTTTATGTTGCCTTTTGAACACGCAAAAATATCGTAAGCTCTTAGAAAGAATTTCGGGGCAGTTAGGTAGTGTTACCATTTCAGGGAATCCCATAAATGCAAGAATGCGTCATGCTACCATTGAAAGCGATTGAGATTGCCGTTGTAAACTGAATTTGAGAGATCGAGACTTCCTGATTTGTTTCTATTTATGCTTTTATTGAAGGCTCAAAGCCATAGTCTGGAAAGATCGAGCTTGCTACGAGCCACAGCGTACAAGTTCATTATCACAATTACGCCCATTCTGAGATTCCCGATGAGTCATCGCGTTTTTTTGGCGTAGTAATGAAAACTGACTGCCGCTTCCATGCTATACATTGAACGTTGGGGAACCGAACTACAGCATACCACTCTTGTTTGCACCTTTCGTGCGCACATACGGCGAGAAAAAAGCACGAAGCGCGCCCACAGTGTGTATTCTTACGGGCCGCTCAGCGGAGCATCCACACTAGCAGCGCGACGCTGTCGCCACCTACATGTCGAGCTCGCGGCGAATAGGGCTCGGCTGAGAACTCGATGGAGAGATAAGCTACGAAAATTTGGGGGGAAAGCATGGACTCAGCTAGCACTTGATAGACATGGCTGGAGATCTTTGGGAGAGGCTTTCGTCCTGCAGTGGGCACAACCAGGCTTATGATATATATATATATATATATATATATATATATATATATATATATATATATATATATATATATATATATATATATATATATATATATATATATATATATATATATATATATATATATATATATATATATATATATATATATATAGTCCTTAGTTGCTGCAGGAATACGCACAAAGAAAAGTACGTTCTTCGGAGACTTTATTTGAACGTTTCGACCGAAGATAGGTCTTCTCTTGAAGAAGACCTGTTTAACTCTTTCTTTACCGCGGGAAATTGACCACTTTTGAGGGGTCTAACAAAACATTTTTTCTGTGCTATACATATTGGTTAGGCGCACATTGCAGTGACATAAAATGCAGATGATTTCACGCGCTTTACATCGACACCAGTTTTAATAATGTTTTCATGAATAATGATTGCGAAAAAAATGATCAAATTTGAATTTTTTGTCAATTTGTTAAAGAAAACAAAAAATAGGAAGTTGGGTGTAATAGACCACCAGCAGTAGAAAAAATTTAGAATATACATTTTGTAGGTAAACATTTCAAAAACCCGTCCTAGAAAAAAAATTGAGTTGCGCGGTACAATTTGTCAGATGTTAGCACGCGTGGTGCCCGAGCCTTGCAGCGAAGCCTAACCTCGACTTCAAATTTTGCTATTTTGGATGGTTCTCTGGAAGAAATCTGGTGGTTCGACATCATTAAAGGCCCCAATTAGCCTCCACGTGATGTAAAACACCTTGTCAATGATTATGACCAGCAAAATATTGAAGGCAAGCAGGCGATGCGAAAAAATCCGCTTGGAGTTGATGCTTGTTGACGTTCTGATCATCACTTATCAGTCAGAACTTTAATTTGCTGTTTATTATCACGTTCTGACTCGCTATGGTAGCACTGCTTGCAGGAATAAGGTACGGTGCACCAGAATCGTACCTAGCAAGCTTTCACCAAGGCGCCGTCGTGCTATGAAGTGAGTTCAGCACTACGAGCCTACTACATTGCAGCGCCACTGAACAATTTCGAAAATAAACAATTACAAGGCTGTCGGAGACTTTTTCACAATAGACAGCTCTACTAAGAAGCGAAACTAGACTTCTGGGGCGGTATTCTTGTAACTGTCCCTTTTGAAAACGTCCCTTTTGCGTCCCTTTCATCGTGACGTACTTCCGGTTAAGCAGTGGACGTGGGCAGCATGAAGAAAAGTTAACAGTAGGTTTGCCGCGCTCGGGTTACGTCACTTCCGGTTGTTTGCTTTTAGCCAATCAGGACTCGCCAAAAGGGACACTTTTGAAAGGGACGCAAAAGGGACAAAACACGAGAATACCGCCCCTGGAAATACCCTCGGACAAAAACGAAACTGGCCAGTGAGCAGCTGGCCGTGTTCAAGGCCGATTGGAAGCGTTCTCCTCGCCTGAACTGATATCCACCGACTCGGTGTTATCTTTCAACTTTCAGCGAAAGCTGTTATCGCAGAAGTAAGGCGTGGCTAAAGTGGAAGCACAAGCGGCATGCTTGTTTCGAGGAACAGTAGCGGGCAACGGAGGCGCCACGGCAAATGACCTTGTAGTTGGCAACGGCACGGTAGCGCCAAATATGAATTTCGCAACATAAAAACGAAACCGAAACTGTTTGAAACTGGCAGAAAATACCAGGCACACTTACTAGACATGTGGGGGACCATCACAAATAAGCTTTGGCAGAATTTAGCTACCCTTTCTCTGAACCAAAGATCACTAGTGAACAGCTGGTGTCATTTTCAAGTAATTATCACCTCTCACCGCTGTCGGATTACAAAGCTGACATTTTACAAGCTGACATTTTACAAGCTGACATTATTTGGCACTTGACTTGCCAGGAGCCTTTTGATAAAAAAAAATTATGGTAATGCAGCCTAACCACGAGCGGTGTGCTTATTTGCAAGTGCAGCAGCCACGCCCCCTTCCTCAAAAACACGCACCTCAGCTGGCAAAAAACGCCGTCAAAAATCTCATTGTCGCCGGAGCGGGAAAATTTAAACTGATTCTAAAAGTGCAGTGCCTAGACTAACCACTGGCCGAATTAGGTGTACGTGAAACGACTACAACATCTCGAAATAGGCAATATAAATCATCGATCACCGGTGATCGATTTGAATAGGCGTGGTAACAAAAGAGTAAAGGTCGAAACGTTGAAATAAGTATGCACAAAGTGAAAGTACGCTCTTCGGAGACTTTATTCTGAGACAGGTCTTCTCCTGAAGAAGACCTGTCTCAGGTCGAAAAGTTGAAATAAAGTCTCCGAAGAGTGTACTTTTACTTTGTGTGTGTGTGTGATATATTATATATATATTTATATATCCCCGCAAGAAGACTTGGCTGAAGTCGAAACGTCGAAATAAGGTTCACCACTCCGTCGGCCCCATCGCCAGCTGGCTTGTCCCTCACTCACTCACACACACATGTCAGGTCAGTGTACAAAGCCGGTGGCAAGCTGCAGCTGCATTGGCATGAATTAAGGTTACCTGCTTTGCTCGCACACAGTTTGAGCACAGAGAAGCATGAAATTGGCCTAATTTCAAAATTGTAAATTATGTGGCCCAAGCTCAGAACAAAAATATGCATGTAAGTCAGTTACTGCGCCAAGTCCACGACAGTTTTTTTTCTTTTTCTTTCCTGCCCAGCTCTTTCTTGGGCCTTTTCTTCCCCCATCCTCAACCCACAGCAGAGAAGCATGTAGGCGACTGTAAATGCCGGCAAACCTCTCTGCTTTTCCAATAAAGAGCCCTCTCTCTCTCTCTTTACTAAAATACATAAAAAGAGGAGGCTTGTACAACTGCAAGTGATGCTCTTAGAAACTTGGCACTGAAAAAAAGAAGGATTGAATATTTTTTGCTTGTGACGCGAATGTTAACAGTCATATATCGCCTTCCGTACGCGGCAGGTGCAGCTTGCCCATTCCCTGGGTCTAGCCGGCGTCATGGCATGGTCCATTGAGACGGACGACTTCTCCGGAGCGTGCGGAGGAGGGAAGAACCCCCTGCTGAGAGCGATAAGAGACGCACTGGCGAGCACAGCCCTCGCGACAACTCCAAGACCAACGGTGCCTCCTTCTGCGGCAACGACGACAGCAGCAGCAGGGGTTGAAACATGTGAAACTACCAAGACGCCCAAGTGCCGCGTTTACTCCTCCTGCAACAAGAGTTGTGCTCTCACCCTTGACAACACCACCTGGCCCCAGTTATACTGCCCAAAGGACTGATTTTACACTCGTCCAAATCACCAGCACTTGTTTTACCAACGGGTTTCTCTGCCCGGCGACACATACTCCCTCACTGGCTTCAAATGCTGCCTCCGAAGCAGTCCTCGACCCTTCGATTATCACCTACGCGTTCTTGCAGGAGCATCTGCACACGTGAGCACCTGCCTTGCTTGGCAAGGCACAATAAATGACCGCGTAATGTGTTTATGTGAGCAGATGTGCTGGTTCATAATTGAGATGAAAATAGGAGGCCCTATCAAACCTTTTCTTTTTCAAGCACTCTGCGAGTGATGCACGCACCGAAAAGGTGCATCCCAGTAAACAGAGGAAGCTCTTAAGTAGAACAAAAACTTGTGCAGAATTACGAATTACAGCGACAGGTTGCAATAAATCAAGCACGACAAAAGCTCTAATGCCACCGCTAGCAACCTACTCCCACCTTCTCAACCTTAGCATCACTGACACCTCGGCAAGGCTCAGTGTGTGGGTCATTAGGTTGACTTGTGCGAGTGCACTGTTGTGTTCCCCGATGCAGCCCACTAGTTGTTCCCAGAATGTACCATCCTCCATTGGAAATTCTTCCAGAGACATTTTGTAGCCATGCAGTGTTACACTTCCTTGCTGCATGGCAATGCAACGTTGCCGTCCAATCAGGAATTGGCATTGAACCTTAGTTTGTAGCATTATTCATGCTTTCAAAAGGCCAAATTCAGTGGCAGGCCGCATTATTTAGGCAGCAAACAAGAAATAAGGAAAAACCAAACAAGAGTCAAAGATGAGGCCAACAGTTTCCATAACCCTTTTACTAAACTTCATAAAAAAACATATCAGTATATATATAATATATGTGTATATGTATATATATATTTATATATGTATACATGCAATGCAGTGTATAGTGTGTTATAATACAAGTGTAGCTGTAATGTTAAACAGTCACAAGTATGGTAGGTGTTGGCATGCGCGCACGCATGAGCAGAGTGGGTTCAACAAGCGTCCGATGAAGACAACCGTGCCAGTTCAACAGCAACAACGGCACACGTGTCGGCTAAACTGGTCCTAAGGGAAACACGCAGGTAACACACATTGCACACCACTGGCCACATACTACATACGCCAGCTGCCCTAACCCCTGATGGCTGAAGAGAGGTGTCCCATTGCAGCCCTGTCGCATCAGAAAGGAGGAGGAGGACACACTACGCAGCGTAAAGTGCTTTCCACAACGTTCCGAGATCACTCTTCATCGATGTCGAATATCTGAGCACACGACAGATGCGACTTGATAAAAAAAGAAAAAAAGCGAGACCTACCAACCCCTGGCACAAATTAAAGGTTAAAAAATGGGGGAGGGGAGGGGGGGGACTGAGTTTTGATTGGTTCAAAGAAAAGGGGAAAATGCACTAGCATATAGACAAGCGTGCTCACTATCTGTTACTAAAAAACCTTTATCAACAATAATTTCACAGAGCTAGCTCTCACCTAGGTGGGGCATTGCCCCACCTTTTTGTGGCACATTTTGACAAGTTTTTTTCTCTCTCTTTAAAAGTTTCAGTGTACACCTATGCACTGCACAAGAAGGGAAAGGAGCGCAACGGAAGCCAGAAAGCAATCGTTAAACTGCCTATTAGTGTATAAATAAGACGACGCTTTCTTTCTTGATAAAGGCTCATTTGACATTGCTCAGGAGGGCATAGCAACCTTGCAACAAAACTACATTCGCTACATAACAACAAAAGAAACAAAGCAAGACATTTTTTCTTTCCGGCAAAGTCAACAACAGTCCAATGTACTAGCTTGATCGTAACTTTACGGCGCAAAAAAACAACCGCCCGTTCTGTGGTGAGGGAGTCGGACCGCCCACCAATGGAGCCAGGCACAGCGTTCTTGGGTTTGCTACCCTCGATGATGCCACAGTGGCACAGAGCATCAGGTCAGGGCGAAGGGCTTCAGCTCCAGGTCTCGGAAGTACTTGCGGCACAGCATTGCACGCACTGAGGGGTACTTGTCACACTTGAACAGTGCAGAACGCTTGGCGGCCAGCTCTTCGTAGATCTTTATGTAGTCACGGTAGAACATGTCTGTAGCAGGCATGGGGGTGGGAAGGGGCAGGTAGGAGGGGGGGAGAAAGAAAACGGGAGTTAAACATCTAAGTGCCACAATGCTGCTTGGCACACTGGAACTACTAAATACAGAATAGGGGCGGTATATTCAGTGCTTCTGTGAACATTGCAGATTCATAATTTTTCATAATTTTTCGGTAATACACCGACACAATAACGACATTCCATTGAACCAGACATGTACAAAATCGAAACATTTGATTACAAGAAACGTCCGAGAAAACCCTTTTCTTTTTCAGCAATGTTCAGGTAACGTGCAGGACATTTCTCACGTCGCGTAAGGGTAACTGGAAGGCCCAATAAAAGTTTGTTGAAAGATGTGTCCTCTGAGCCTTGAAGTGCATGCTCACATTTCAGCCCCTCGTTCTCCAGAAGAATAGGCAAAGGGTGCAGTTCCGGCTACTTCAAGTGATGCTGTTGCAGTGCAGTGTTTGCCTCTGCGGTCTACAGCAGACAGGACCGAAGCCACCCCTAGGGCCACGATGTAAGGTGTACTTTTAGGTGTGGACACAGCGGCTCAAAAAGCTGTCAAATAAAGTTGGTGGCGCCGTGTGTAGACCTTCCATTAAAAGGTCATCTGCTGGCAGAACACTCAACTTTGCAGCGGCTTCACCCCGAGTGTCCAAACCAAGGTGGTTCAAAGGAACCAGTGGCATGTGTGTAAAGCAACGTTGTTTGTGCGAGGTAACATAAAGCGAGCTTAAAGAGTGATTTTACCACAATGTTAAAACAGCTGCAAGATTGCGAGCGTCCTAAGTTCATTTAGACCCGCGCCGAAGCTCCTCTGAACATAAGGTGCGGCCAGGGACTTCGACAACATTGCTTCGCCACCGCTGCTTCGTGCATAAACTTACCCAAGTTGTGCAACATCGTTTACGACGAAAAAACACCAGTGTACTCGCCGCAAGTTTAATCCATTCTAGCAATTAAGCTACCTTCCTTGTGTTTCATAGCACTGTTCCGCCAGCGGACGCTTTCTTCTTTCTGCTGCTGGTACTCAGTAGGTGGGGTGCTGTAGCCAACGGTAAAATCGACAGCACTGCGCCGTTCGTGAGTGCACACCTCTTCAACGTCAAGCAGTACTTCCTCTCCAAGCTCCTAAAAACATAGTTTTGCACAATCGCACTCTCAAGACAAATGCCAACTGCAAAAAGCATCATTGCCGATGGAGGATTGCTGCAGAGCACACATTCATTTGTTTAACAGGGGTGAGACAGTCCAAACAGATCTGGGAGCAGTTTTTGGAGCAGCAAAATTTCGATTTTAGAGCAGACAAAATAACCTCTATTTGGAACAGTTCACAACATTTATGCGTCATCTTAGGACCCTAAAAAAAAAATTTGCAGCAACTTTGGGGGAGAAGTACCCTTTCGAATCAGTTTAAAATACACATAACAGTTAGGTAACTATTAGAGAAAGGATTTTTAACAGAGTATCGCAAGGTACGAACTGCACTCCGTTCTTGCAAACTTCTTAGATTGTACTGAGTCTGTATGCATAGAAGCGTTTTTAAGTTGAAAAACACCACAGTCGATCATTTGAATGCTGCAATTATTATTTGTGCAATACCTGACTGCATTGAACGAACGAGTGTAGAGCCACGGCAAATTTTGCACAAAGCGACGTGGCTGCCGTTGCACCATTTCAATCCCTGAAGCGCACGCTCACCCCAACCATAATTTAAGTAACGTTGCTTTTGGCGTTCAGTTTCACTTCATGTACATTACTTGTGTAACTAGTCTTCCTATCAGGCGGAAATGCCCCAACACACCTTGCAGGGATGCAGTGTGCTCCGCAACTTAATCCTGAAGTGTCGATCGTTGGATTCCCGAGGCTTGCGAGCATGCTGTTGAGCACAGCAATAACTGAACGTCTTATAACATCGCAAAGAGTCCAAAGGTTCACTTCACAAACCCTGATTGCAGACGCACGCACTGCATTTCATACTCAAATACAAGTCACAGCGAAGTCGGCTCCACGTTGTTTTCAATGGACTCCTTTAGAGCCGTGCAACTTCCCATAATCTGGCACATGTTCTCAACATTATCCCCGCTTTAGCGTCACTGTTGGGCACCACAACAGATAAAGTTACTCAACGAGAATCCAACTGAACGCGTAACCTGAACCAGAGAAAAGATCGGCGAAGCCCACTCAGGGGTGGAGCAGGGCACATGGGTTTGGGAGCAGTCCTCGGAGCAGGCAAAATTGCCTTTTGTAGCAGGCTTGGAGCAGCCAGAAGGGCGTTTGGCAAGGAGCTGGCACAGGCTGCTGTGCCAACACCCTGCCAATTAAGTTTTATCTATTTATCTACTATATTTGGTGTTTTACCTTGTGTGCACTCGAACCTACTCTGAACCAGGGACGCAGTTCTTGTACTAGGTATAAAATTTACAATAAGCGAAGTTATCTGCCTTCGGACCCAGCTACAATATGCGGAGGTTGCAGTGAGTACACTGCAGTGTACTGCAGTGAGTACACTGCAGGTTGCAGTGAGTACAGTGAGTACACCTTTGGCTGCAGTGAGTACACTGCGTTATCACCGTTATCACGCAGAGACAATGGAGTCAGATAACAGACCGCGCTTCATGTCTGGCAGACGGCAGTGTTCAGCGAACTCACATAGGGTGCCTCGATGCCAGCACCGCAGTGCAGCGGGTGCACGTGAATCGAGGCACCCTAAACTCACGGTGGCACTCCAAGACAAGGCATCTGCTTTAATTTTTTCCACCAAACAGCGGTTTCAGTGCATGAAAAGCAGAACATAGCTTTGTCTTCGCCCGTAGCGGGGATCCGAGATTCGACGAACGTACGCCGGAGACTACGTAACGAGAGCAGTTAGAGGGCATCATTAATGCTGGACCGCCCTCCACATAAGCAAAGCTAATCCTGAAGTTCACAAGCGAACCGATTGAACAGGCGAACAAAGGCGAACCGATTGAACATGTGAGAGCACATCATCCAAGAATACATGCAGCTATGGTCGTCAAAAATGGCCGACTAAATTGACAATTTAGTCGGCCCTCAATAAACTACAACCTTTCACACGGATGCTATTCTGTTTTCTACGTGTGTGCGATGTGACACAAAAACATTTCGCTCACTTTTGGTCATTTTCAATTGATTAGGGGGCAGTGGCCGGCACCAGCAAACAAAACCGTGCAAATGCGGCACAAATACATCTAAAGGGAAGACGAAGAAGGTGCGTAGTGCCTGTGGCATTACAGCGCAGCAAAAGCCAAGTTCCATAGCCGCTCATAACCTCGATGAAACCGAAACCATAAATGCATTGAAACCGGAAACACGATGCTTCAGCCAAGTTTCCTGGCACGGGGCATCAAGGCGGTCGTACCTCACAGCTCAATGTGGGCTCTACGGCGCAGGGGACGCTGATAAACGAGTTTGGCGCTCAATGGCGCAAATGGCGCAAATGGCGCAGCTGTTCCACCCCTGCACACTGAACACTTGAAATACGCAGCAGCCGCTTCCCCGAACAGCCACGCTTTTTGTTGCCATAGCAATGCCCAGCCAGGAAGGCCATTACTGCAGACGCAGCCGGAAAGCCAATCACGCTTCAGAAGCTATAGTTTGCTTCGTTTCACAGTCTTTTTTTTTTCTTCTGTCAATTGTGCGCTTGCGAGCGAGCAACAATAATAGCGGTGACCGAAAGGCACAAGACAGGTGTTCAGCTGACCTAACAATACCAAGATGATCACCTTATCCCAGCAAAAAACAGCACCACTTGGGCTTGTTGGAAAACCATGTTGTCCACTCGGCCTTTTTTCCCACCGAATCTGACACCGGTGCTAAAATCCTTGCCTCTCAAGCCGTTTTGGAGCAGTTTGGCACAATTTAAGCAATTTTTATGCTTTTGGAGCAGCCTGGCACAGGAAAACAGAATTGTATCAAAAGTGCGCAATATGCGCAGCTGTCTCACCCCTGGTTTAAGATCGCAGGAAGCATTAAATAATGTCACACTTTCTTGCCACCTGCGCGCACTGGCACTGCAGTCCTCTATAAAGCATTTGCACGCCATTTTTCGCTGCACAAGTATGAAATCTTACTTGCGTGAGTGTTCAACGGCTACCGTGGTAAACATTCACCTCGGTTGAGCTTTTTCATGTCTTCTTTTGATTGCTACCCACTCAAAACACCTTTCACAACATGTTGAAACACTGCATGATATGATAACTACGATATCTTCTACTCTAGTTTGTTCTTCGATCCATGTAGCTTGTTTACTGTCCCTGAGTGTTACTCCTAACATTATTCGTTCCATCGCCTGTTCAGCCAACTTAAATTTGCTTTCCAGTTGCTTAGAAAAGCGCCAAGTTTCCGCTCCATATGTAATCACCGGCAGGATGCACTGGATGTGTATACTATTCTTTTCAGTGATAGAGGTAGCTTACTATTCATTATTATACAATTAATCAAAGGGGCCCTGAAATTAAAACAAAAGTATCTTTGACGCACCATTGTGTAAGTAAATTTGAACGACGACCCCCCACCCCAGTCTGAATAACAAATTGGCCGAATTGCAATAAGGTAACCCAAGGAAAGGAACGAACAATATATGTATAGGCTGTGCAGCCTATTGTACAGCTCCACTCATTCTGCTCTCACGGGCCATAATTGTAGCCAAAGAGAGCCCCAAGCAGTTACGCAAAATTACAGTCGCCCGCGCATCGACCGACGACAGGGATGGCCCCAGGGAGGGCAGGCTCACGCACTCTGGTTGAGGGCGTCCCTGCCGAGCGTGGCCAGGGCCAGGAAGAGCACGTCGCGGTAGAGGCTGGGCCGGCGCTGCTGGCTGCGGGCCTTGTGCCGCTCCCGCACCAGCAGCTCCACCGCCTCACGCACGTTGTTCTGCTGCACGCTGGCCAGCACCCGCTCCCGCAGGCTGCACACACAAGGGCGACGACACCTGGTACTGCAGGGTGCTACTTTAGGGAACAGCGCTGCTGCTGCTGCTGCCCCTCCGGTACCACTGCATCCACTAACAAGAACCTCTCTTTCGTAGCAGTCACAATGCGCAGCAGTGACTGCTACGCATTTCGCAGCAGTCACCTGCGAGCAGTCGTAGCAGTCGTAGCAGTACGCATTTCGTAGCAGTCACCTGCTTCAGCAACTCGATGACATCCACGGCTGTCGGCCCGCCCCTGGCGTCCTACACCCTATGCTACAGTGGGGCTGAACTTGTGCATCATGCTTGAGCCTGTCTGGGTGTGCCACTTGGCACCCTTCGGGACCTTAGGTGTCACCACTGGGCACCCCTTTGCTGCAGGCAGTGCTGCAGTACACCTTGTTCAAGCCATTTCACCGCACATACTAAGGGAAGGAAGCGTGCTGCCGCTTAGCTTGTTGGGCTCCTCTCACTTCCACGCGAAGAAGCCACCGCGAGCGCAAAATCGTCGACACGAGCGTGAAAAAGAAGCACGCGCAACGCCAACGTGCACGAATCGTGTGCGAAAACAGGCCATGCGGTTCACGCGTAATACAAACAACTTGCGGCGCACGGACGGGGACGGGGGTCGCTATCTTCCGAGGTGAGTCAAGCAAGGTCAGTTGTGGTTATCACGTACGCGTGAACTAAAGGGTGCCTATTCTTTCCTTGTGTGTCGAAGTTAAGGAAGAGCAAGGGGTGCGCGCTGCGTCAGATGGCCAATTTCATCCGTTCTTTTTTCTTTTGCTACCCTAAAACGATGCCCCAGCTGCGCCGGTCGATCAGCTGTCCCGCCAGAAAACCTCACTATAAACGGTATTGTGCTTCGGCCAACCGCATTCTAAGCGGTATGCTTATGCATCGAGTTCTATGGGAGGTGAACCGGTGGTCACAAAAACCCGCGTTATATTCGGTCCCGCACTATAAGCGGTTAGATTATAAATGGTCTACACTGTACTTGAACAGTACCAAGTACTTATAAAAGGCATACAGGCCCGGTTTTGGTAAAAAACAACAATTTTTGCATAATTTTCTCCTTTTTTGCCACAAGTGGTATTGCAGCTATAGAAAATTCTCGAGAGGTACATCCCAGCTCATACAGCTGCTAGGAAGATAATTTCTTTTGCGGCGTAAAGCTGAATGTTTAAACCATGCAGTAAGAGAAGCAGATTTTGCATTTTCTGTTTTGGAAGTTGTATAATTAGCGTTATATTTTTATTGGTTAACATGAGTACTTCAAACCTAGACGTTGGAGTTTATGTAAACCTGTATGTGATTGCAAAACAAAAAAAAAAAAACTGCTTCCCACATTTTATTCTCCACAACTTCTGGCATCTGTTCATGCCTTGCTGGTAATTTTTTCTTGGTTAGTGTTTTTTACATTGTTCTCAGGAACAATCAAGAAATATTTTTAATTATCTTGGAAGCTAAATGCCTAACGTCAAAACTAACCGGATATTTAAAATCAGCTAAAGAACTGAACAAGCCCATACAGTTACATCCAGATTGGTTGGAAAGCAAAAAAAAAAAAGTTTCTGAGACCAGTGTGCTCTCATATCACCTTGAAGTTAACAATACTACAAGAGCATCCTCAGGTTTAACCCTTGGATTACTGTCATTACAATCCGCATGACAATCCACATGACAAACAGAAGTACTGAACAGCCCTTAGGCAACGCACCTTTTCGTAGGTTTGCTGTCCTCCGTGACCAATGACTGCACCAATGATGACATGTCTGCAAAGAAAGTGACGACAATAAAGGCACGTGCCAACAGTGCACTCGAATACTTCTCCTGGCTTCAAAATAAATAAATAAATGAACACTGCAAGCAAATTGACAATACTGCAAGTTCATAAAAACACCAAGCACAAGCAATTAGCGAGTCAACGACAGTATGGCATGCCAACCTTTGACCACTGCCCACACAGCGTAACTACACAGTTTTCCAGACACATGAACAGAAAGACCAAGATTACATCACAGGTCCCATAAATTGCGCCACCTGCATGTCCCAAGTGAAACCGATGTTAACATAACTCCAGCAGCCACTGTAGTTCATTCTCTCAATGACGGCATTTCCGTACAATATGTTCATTTTGGAAGAGAACCAATTACAAAGAACCGCCCGAGAAGGCAGCAACCAGTCGATACTCAACTGTTCTTTCCCAGCTGCGAGTACATGAAGGGCACCATGTTCGTGTGGAGCCTTGGATTGTCCCAGCAGCAGCTGATCACCACCGTCTTCCCCTCGAGCGACTGCCACTGCTCGGGGATCTGGGGGACAACAGGGGAGGAGAACACGCCGTGGATGTCGCACTCACTCACCACACATTCCACTGATTTGTTCCTCAAAAGGACAACAGTTCAGTAGGAATGCTCAGATATAGAATTTGCTTGCTATGGTCACTGACTTTTCCTTGAAAGGAATGGAGGGGGAAACAAGGGGGGGGGGGAGAGAATCGAGTACATGTATGCATGAGAGAGAGAGAGAGAGAGAGAGAGAGAGAGAGAGAGAGAGAGAGAGAGAGAGAGAGAGAGAGAGAGAGAGAGAGAGAGAGAGAGAGAGAGAGAGAGAGAGAGAGAGAGAGAGAGAGAGAGAGAGAGAGAGAGAGAGAGAGAGAGAATTACTGGATACGAAAAAAAAAAGCATTGTATTTTGGACAACACATCCCCTTTCTTGTGTCAAATTATGATCTGCGTAAGCACAATGAATGTTGCATTAATGACTGAACACTGCATAGAATTTCACTTGCACGTTGGGCAGCATGGTTTGCACAAACTGGGCCCCCCACACAGGCTGTTCGCTCCTTTTGAGAGAAGTTTTTTACGTGAATGACATTCACAGGTCAGTTGCACAGCCTTACTAAGTGACAGACACTCAGTGACTGGCATTCAAAGACGCGTCACTGTAGTAAGCACACTTTATGATCTGGTGATCACACAGGAACTCCTGCTTTTTACTTGACAGCACCGTACTCGAACATCAAACTTCTACCACACAAGCTTGCACCAGCATAGCTATGACACACTGAGGACTGTGAGGCAGTTATGTCTCGAAATAACTGAGCTGAGGCTCGACAGCAACTCAGCTCTTTCCCAGGTTGACCTCAGCTTCATCATCGCTGCCATATCAACAGCTGGAGCCTTCCATAGCAGTGGCTGTTTGGTGCAAAGGCATTAATAGCTGCAAGAGCAGCCGCACACTTTTGCTCGCTGACCCTTGCCCAGTGGAGCAATTTTTTAATCGATGAACCTTGGGGGACGGCCTCACCTGGCGCTCCCTGATGAGAGAAACGGCCTGTAGACACAGCTCTGGGAGATGGCTGGGCAGATTCAGCCGCTTGAAGTACCACACCTGCGGGAAAGAGGCCCACCCCTGCCTGTCATAGGCCGTCCTGGTGTAACTGCTGCTCATTCAGTGTTCTTGCAAAGCGGGGCCAACTTTTTCGGGTAGGCACTGACCCCCTCCCTAGTACCTCACTATACTGCACCCGTGATCATGTTAAAAGCACAGAATAGACAGTGCACACACCCAGCGCTGAAAACTTGGCATAGATTTTGGCACAGGTTGTTCTCATAAAGTGGCAAGGCAAGGCCTACAAATAGCTATACTGGAAGCCTTTACAGGGAACGAAAAGTACGGACTCAGCACAACGTTCCCCCGTCTGTTCCCCCAGTGCCTGCTGCTAGGGGACGGAGAGAGGGAGAGGGGGACGCTTGCCAGGTTCCAGTAGAGGATGGGGTGGTGGTCGACGAAGCCCGCGCTGAGCAGGCAGTCGTCGCCCTCGTGCTCGAGCAGGTTCTCCACCTCCTTGCGCAGCACCAGGGGGCTCAGGTATGGCACCGTCAGGGGCTCCAGCAGCACGCAGGGCCCCAGGGAGAGACTCAGCCGCGAGGGGCTCACTGCAAGGGAGGGCGGCCATGACCTACGTCCTCACGCGTACTACACACCCGGAAACCGATCACGTTTCACGACACAGAGAGGAACCACTAAGAGGGGGATTGCAGGGAGAAGACGGCTACACAGGTTGGCACTAGAAAGGCGCACACATTTTGAGGCTCAACTAGGGCCACACAGTGCATTGCCACTTGTGACCAGCTCCAGATGCTATAAAAGAGTGGCTTGAAAAGTATGGTAAAAACACAAGTTAAGCCCCTTTTCCTTTCTCTAAGCAATTCATTTAAACACGCGGCCTCCATTCGGGGCTAAGCATGTAATCCACCCAGCGCTTAATTCGTTAATCCCGTCGCAAAAGTAGATTGTGAAATGAATCAAAATACACATTGACGGCGGTGATGGCACCTCCACCGGATGGAAATTCTCATAAAAGCTTACTCAACTTGATCAAATTACCCTCGTATGTCAACAAAGTTAGCATGCATGCTGAGTTGGTAGAAGCCCAGATGAGTTGCCGTAGCGTAATTATCGTATTTACTCGCATAATAAAACCACCTTCTTTTTTTTTTTTTTAAATTCGGCATGAATTTTTAGGGAGTGTTTATTATCCGCGAAATAGTTGTAACAAATTTTTAAAAGTTAAAATTTCATACAATAAAGATGGTAAGAGAAGCGCTGTCAAAACCCTACCTTTCCTGTGAAAACATGTAGGTAATTATATAACCAAATTCCTTTTTTATTCACAGATGCTAGTGGCCCCCTACTCTCCATCGTCCCCCTACTTGCCATCGAAACTGTCCTCCTCACTTGAGTCGCTTGCAGCTTAAAGTTTGTCGTCTTGTCGGCCCACAGCGCTATGTCTTCCGTGCCGTCAAGGCACTCCAGAACTTCTTTTTCCACACCGAGAAAGTTCCCTCCTTTGGGCCTATGGAACACACGGCGATCCCTGTTCATCGCCCAAACCTCTTGTTTGCTCCAGTAGCGTATACGCACTGGGTCAGCACTGAAGTCGCACAGTTTTAATACACTTTAACACATGCTCCATCGCCTTCAGTTTAAAAACGACTGCATAATAGCTGATGTACTGGACCATCGTACGCTGTGCGCCATGAGCACAAAAAAGGTTGGAACACGGCTGAACAACAAAACCATGGAGTGCAATGGTGAAGTCATAGAACAGCACAGAGCAGGGAAGGAGTGTACAGTAAGGAGCACGTTTGGTGCTTTGTTTGCACGCCGCAGCGCTTTCATGGCACTATACACAAGAAAGTTTGTTTTGTGCTCAGCAGGTGTTGCTTCACAAGCACACAATTTTTAAATTATGAGCCACAGCAATCGCACTCGCGTCTCTGGCTACTGTTGAGATTGTTTTTGTTAGAATGGGTTTTTGGTATTTCTGCGCATACTGTGGCACGATATCAAGTTACTGCGATCGTCGACGGCATCAGCAACCATGCCAAGATAAAAACGTACTGAACAGCGCCTTTTCTATTCCCGCTGCATTTTTTATGCAAGGTAACAACACGAAGGTAAATTCTCAAGAAAAAAGTGTGTGTGTGCGCGTGGGGGGGGAGTTCACTATCTGAGTGAATTCATCACACGAGTTAATACGGTATGATACGAAAAGGAAAGACTTTCTTCAGGGTTTATTGGCGCCGTTCCAGAGCAACGCTAAGCCGTGTACGGTGGTCCAAGCGCAGCGTTCCAAACTCATACACGTGCCTGCTGCAGTCCTCGTGCCTGTCAACGTGCCATTTCTTTCTCGGCGCCTCTATCAACATCATCTAGACTGTACATGTTGGCGACAAATTAGAAATCCGCAACACGGTATGTCAAACCCCAGATGGCACTACGATGGCTAAATTTCCAATCTGCAGTCATTTAAACGGCACCAGACAGCGTTTAACTCTTTTGTTACCATGCTATTAGACCAGTCATCGATGCTTTATATTGCTGATTTCAACATGTGGTAGTCGTTTCTCGTACACCTAACTATTGGTTAGTCTAGGCACTACACTTATAGAATCAGTTTATATTTTCCCGCTTCAGCGATACTGAAATTTTTGACGGCGTTTTTTGCCACCTTAGGTGCTTATGTTTTCACAAAAGGGGGCGAGCCTGCTGCACTTGACAAAAAAGCATGCCACTTGTGGTTATGCTGCATTTCAATCAATTTTTTTTTTATTAAAAGGCTCCTAGCACGCCAAATACCAAATTATGTTGTCAGCTTTGTAACCCAACAGCGTTGAGAAGTGATAATTACCTGAATATGATACCAGCTATTCACTAGTGATTTTTGGTTTGGAGAAAGAGTAGCTTTATTCTGCCAAAGCTTATTTACGAAGGTCCCCCGCGTATCTTACAAGTGAACCTGGCATTTTCAGTCAGTGTCCAGCAGTTTTCGTTTCCTTCTTGCACTGCGAAATCCATATTTGGCGCTACTGCGCAGTTACCCAACTTCAAGCCGATTTTCCATGGCGCCTCTGTTGCCCGCTACTGTTCCTCAAAAAACGCACGCCGCTCGTGACTCCACTTCACCCATGCATTATTTCTGCGATAACAGCTTCAGCTGAAAGTCGAAATATAACACCAAGTTGTCGGATATCAGTTCAGAGGAGGACAGCGCTCTTGATCGGCCTTGAACACTGCCAGCTGTTCACCGGACAGTTTCAGTTCTGTACGAGGGTGTTTCCGGAGGTCTAGTGTCACTTCTTAGTCAAACTGTCTATTCTGACAAAGTCTCCAAAAGGCTTGATATTGTTTCTCTTCGAAATTGTTAGGTGGCACTGCAATGTAGGAGGCTCACAGTGCTGAACTCTCTCAATAATAGCGCGACAGGTGCTTGGTGAATGCTTGCCGGCCATGATTCTAGTGCATCGCACCTTATTCCTGCAAGCAGGGCTACCATAGTGAGTCAGAAGATGAGCATAAACTGCAAATGAAAGTTCTAGCATGTAAGTGACGATCAGAACGTCAACAAGCATCCACCACCGAGTTCAGTTTCCAACTCCAAGTGGATCTCTTCACATTGCTTGCTTGCCTTGAATCTTGTGCTGGCCGCAATCACCGACAAGGTGTTTGTACATCACGTGGGGACTAAGAGGTGTCTTTAATTATGCCAAACCGCCAAATTTCTTCCAGAGAACCATCCAAAATTGCGAAATTTGAAAAAAAAAAAGGTTGGGCTTCGCCGCAAGCAGACCTGCCAACCTAGCAACATGAAAATTCGGGAGATTGCTGCAGGTGGGGTGGGGTGGTTTTTGTTTAGTTTCCTCTTGTGCTCACTAAAAGTTTATCCCCTTACATTTCGCAAGTTAAACTGGAGACCGGCATCCGAAGGGGTCAAGGGTGTTTGTTCCGAGCCCCTTTGTTCTTGCATCATGAGACAGACAGACGCAAATGTTGTGGTGCCTTTTCCCTCGCCTTCTTTCAGACCAGTGGCGAGCACATTTCGGATCCAGCGTTTGTAGCCTACAATTAACATTCTGGCAGTGCCCAGATGCACAGTGTGCCCGATACTATAGTGCCCAGAATGTACTTAGCAGTACCCTACGGTATGGTTACAAGGAACAAAAAGTATGAGGCGAGTGCTTTTCCCAGCACCGCAAATGTCACAGCAGGGATGACTGAGGTTCGCGTGTGATTAGGTGAGCCCTTTTTGTGAGATTAGAGAAAGCATTCGTACAATCCGGAGATGTGGTTGAAATTCGGAAGTCTCCCGGACAATTCGGGAGTGTAGGCAGGTATGCACAAGGTGCGGGCACCACGCGTGCTGGCATTTTCTTCGATACGGTTGAACCTCATTATAAGAGGCATGGATGTAAGAGACAATTGCGTATAGGAGACACTATTTACCCACATGAATGGCCGCCCTATCTTTCCCACTAATTTGACCTCTTTTATAACAGACATTGGATGCAGAAGATAGTTGGTCCTAAAGGAAAAGTTATTCTTGAATTTTGGTCAACAATCTCGCCTGTAACAGACATTTTAACATTACATGTCGTGCCACCAGGTACTAACTGCAGTTGCGTCTGTTGTGGAGTCAAAGGGGATGACAGACACCCGCAGTTGCTATTTATTATGACTTCAGCAAACACACAGTGGCTCAGTCAGCCATGAAACGACGACGAGAAGCCCTGCCAGTGGAAATGCAACATACAGAAATAATAGAAGCTTAGCGCCTTGCATACGAGCACGACCATGCATGCGGGCTTCTGCACAAGCCAAGAATACTGGGAGTGCGCAGTGGGCTCTCCCAATCGTGTACTTCCCAATCAAGAAGTATCGCAGATGTTGAGTCCTGCATGCCTGATAAATAGCCAGAGCACACAGCAGAAGACGTGGTTCATTTGATCAACTTTTCTCATCCCCACCTCATACTCCCTCATCTATGCTGTGTGGCAAATAAATGCTATATAAAAAAAATCTGTGCGCTCTGGCTATTCATCAGGTTTGTGAACTCGACATCTACGATTCTTCATCTTCTGCAGACAGTGAAAAAGAACAGAAAGATTGTGTAAGCTGTTGTAAAAAACTGTAAATACAGTCATGAAGCAAACAAAGATTCAGAACTATTTCATAAATTCTGGGGGCGAAACACAAATTGGAATAAGCCTTTTGCAACAAGCTGTAGCCTTCCTTAGTGCTTATTTTAGTCGCACGGTACCCACATTGAACTACGGGTTGATCATTTAGTGAAAACATGGGACCATGCTTATAAGAAACCTCTCATAAGTGACAGAAACTTCTGCCCGGTACGTGTGTCTTATAAAGGGGTTCGACTGTATCTGACAAATTGTTTCGAGCAAATCCAGTTTTTTTCTAGGACGGGTTTTTTAAATGTTTACCCACAAAATGTATATCCTAAATTTTTTCTACTACAGGAGGTTTGTTATGCACAGCTTCCTTTTTTTCATTTTCTTTGACACCTGGACAAAAATCTTGAATTTGATCATTTTTTTTGCAAACATTATAAATGGAAAAAATATTAAAACTGGTGTCGTTGGAAAGGCCATTGAATCATCTGCATTTTATGTCACTGCAATAAGTGCCTAACCAATATGTTTAGCACAAAACAAAAGTTTTCTTAGACAACTAAAAATTGGTCAATTTCCCGTGGTAACGAAAGAGTTAATCGATCCAACGGGTGAATTCAGTGTGCCTCTGGAGCATGTTCGTGCCAACCCTGGGCCCCTGCTCACCGGATCCCAGCTTGAAAAGGGCTGCTGAACTGGGTGCCGGCTGTGAGCCCAGGAGCAGCTCGGCCGAGTCCACACGACCTGCCGAGGTGCGCAGGCCCAGGGGGGCGTCCCCAACAGTCACACGCCGGGTGCGGTGCTCAGCCCGCTCGCTCGTCTCGTTGGAGCCAGACGATGGGCTGACCTGCAGCGGAGGGGCATGACCGCACTGGTGACACGCTGGTGACGCCCAATGAAAGACTGCACGCACTTGTAGCCAACACTCCCATGGCCCCTTAACCACCAATGTATGGGCTATGATGTGCTCAGAGTGCAGCATAATAATCTGATTGAAGTGGCTGAAGGCTCGGCAAGCAGTGTGTGTGCTCACCATCAGGAGGCCCTCACTGGAAGCGGCCATGGGGATGTCAACGGGAGCCGACAGTGCTCGGCTGTTCGGACTGGTGAGGTACGTGGTGCCAGCCAGCTCAGCAGGTGGGCTGCCCAAGGGCGACTCGGGGCACGAGTCGGCCACTCCAGGACCATATGCTGCAGGGCATGGGGCGGGAAAACGTTCACGCGTCAGCCAAACCAAGTTTACGCCTTCCAAGCTGTTTGAGTCATGCATATCCTCGTCTGCTCTGTCATAGAAATCATACATTCAGTTCGTTGGATTCACTAAAGGCATTGCAGAACGCACTTTGCAGCGAGAGTGTTCTGAATGAGATGTTACTGAAAATTCTCGGGCGAGGGTACATGACTGATGACAGCATTAGCTTTCAGTCATAAATCTGCCCATGTATCGTAAAATTCCGAGCAAGCGCCCCCAACCGTGCAAGCGCCCCCCACCCACTTCAGTGCTAATTTCAAATTTCCACGCCGTTCCGGGAAAGCGCCCCCCCACCCCATCCCTCTGCGCAGTTATCCCGCACCGCGCCCAGGCAACACTGGCTTGCCGCATCCAGTCTAAGAATCCAATCCAATCCAATCCTACTTCAACTTTGCTTCCCAAACGCTATGCGCCATTTGTTTCTTTGTTTTGGCGGTGATAGGTCATGCATTCCTACACAGTTGCAAAGAAAATCGAGATGATCCAATGGCATCGAGAGCACGGGAAAAACGTGCACCAGACCTCTCGGCAATTCAAGCTCGACCGAAAGCGCATACGGGAATGGGAGAAGAATTTCGACAATCTTCTGCAGCAAAACTTCTGCTCCGAGGACGGCGACCTGCACGGCGGGGTGGCAGATGTCGAAGCCGTGGCGCCAGAAGACCGGGCTGCAAGCCGAGTGTGGCGAAGTTTTTTTTGCACTGACTCTGAGGAGTCATTTGATGGTTTCGAAAGTGACGAACAGCAGTAAGATCAAGCCTTGGCACCTGAAGACCAGATCAGCAGAGTGCTGCGAACTTTCTTTTTTTTGCTGCTAAGTTTTTCCATGGCTTCCAAAGTAACTAACAGTAACATCATTTGCGTAAAAAAGTTCATCTTCCTAATAAAAGTTTAAAACCACACGCACTGCGTTTTTTTTTCCTAAAAACAATTGTGGCCGCCACCTTGAATTTCGGTGCCGTTCCGGGATAGTGCCCCCTCCACTTTGCCGGTAATTTCGACTTGCTGGGGGGTCGGAATTTTACGGTATGTACAGTCAAACCTCGTTATAACGAAGTAGTATCGGGACAACAAATATGTTCGTTATAACGGATGTTCGTTATAACAGTAGAGGTAAAAATTGGTTATAACAAATCGACAATCTGGCTCGCACAAAAAATACTTGATATAGAAATGCATTTTTTGAGGCTTCGAACCCACTGTACACAAGGTAACCCTTACCCTTCTCCTTGTTGCATTTCGAGCTCAATGAACCGGAACAACAGTACATGAAATAACAACAGAACAGAGTTCACTTGACAAAACAGGACTGCGTCTTTATTTATTTGATGAAGGGTGTGATCTTCATCTAGTGGATACTCACAGCACTGAGCAGGATTAAGTTTTCCACAGTGTCGACGAACAAAAGGGCCTTTATACTTCTGCAGCTTAAGACTACGGGGTTTTTTCCAATTAGCTTCTCAGCCTACTGATCAAATATTTCTTCGTTATATCCGACATCGTGTAGCTCTCAAAATATCAGTTTCGTTATAAAGAATAAGTGTCATTGAAATAAAGCGTGACCAACCAAAGCCTGTATTTAGTTCGCTATAGCCGATAATTCGCTATATCAGGGTTTCTTATAACGAGGTTCAACTGTAATACAAAGATCCTAAACAGTGCACACTGCACACCTTTTACATTTGCATTTCTTCTTGACAGAGCATTGCAACAGGTTTGTCTAGCTATAACCTGCATTCCCCTTCTTTTCGATTCCCCAAGAACGCCCACCAAGCCCCCGTGTCGTGTGTCCAGGCCCTGCTCACGGGCGTCGGGGCTGTCCTCGAGCAGCAGGAAGGCGTCGTTGCCACTGTCGATGCTGTCGGGCCTGCTGGCCTGCAGATCCCCCCGACGGGCGTCGGGCGTTCCGGCCCCCCGGCCTGCTCCACCCGTGGGTGCCTCGGGGCTGGTGCCCTTGGCCAGGGGGCTGCGCTCGGGGCTGAGCCGCGAGGACAGGCCCGCCACACTGGGCAGGCTCTCGGTAGACGGGGCCAGGCTCCCCCCAGCCGGGGACTCCTCCACCCGGTAGTCCTGTCGAGGCAAAGCAGTTCACACAACGAGGTCTGGAAGTAATCGAGGAACTTGCGAACAAAATAGGTGACAGAGTAGTGGGCCTGGGCCACGTGTGCTGTTACCATACATTAGCGCAATGGACAGATAGTTATAGTCAGCTCCTCACGACCATGCCACATGGTTATGAGAAGACCATTATGTTTGCACAAACGTCATGCATGCCTGTGTGACCAGCAGTGCAAGATGGTGAGCAATCGTGATGCCAAAGACGTAGGTGCACTAGCAGATGGATGATTAGAAGGCGGTAGTTCCGTGGGTGACTATTCCATGAAGCTATTTTTGCATCACATGTGTGTGGAATGGTTACCAATTCTTTGGCATCCCCTAAGCAAATAGGCTGGTTAGCTACAAGTTTCTCTGCACCTAAGGAGCGGGGTGTTCTGGAAAAAGTTGAACCAGATTCATTTTTACCTACAATATCACCATGCCCATTCACTTTGATTGCAAGGCTTATTTTAAGTCACCGAGCAACTACGAAGACAAACATGCCAGCAACCAGAAAAAACCAACACAACACACGGTGGAAGCTTACCTGTAGCACGGGGGACGCGTTCACGTTTTACCTAGGTTGTGTCAACTGAAGTGGCAGCTTATTTTATGGCAACGTAAAGCTTCATCTTCATGTCACTTCCCTGAACAACGTCAAGAGCTCAACTACTACATCCTAATAACACTCCACTGTGCTTTGTTTAATGACACGTACTCTAGCAGCACCAATTTTTGGCACATTTGGTTTGTAGGCTAGGTTACAGGACATTAGCAAAATGGCACCAACTATCTACACTAGAACCTTAACTACTGAGCAGTACTAGCTGTGTAGCGCTCCCGAAGCCTTACGTATGAGAAAACGGCTCTAACGATTTGGCAGCAAAATGCGAGTTCACTGTCGAAAAGGTACAGGTTGTTGCGACGAATTCAGTCTGAGAACGCGAAGAAGAAAGAAACCCCGCAAAAGCGGGAGAATGGACGAAGCAAAGCGCGCGCCGCCGCCGCCGGGGGCTGTCAACTGGGACCACCGGCGGGGTCCACGCGCGCGCCACATATGGTTCTTGTTTCACCGGGGAACGTGGCCCCCTCTCCCTCGAAAGAAGGGACCGCGGCGGCGGGGGAGCGGGGGGCAGTGGGTTCGTTGAAAGCATGTAAGACGGAACGCTGTAACCTTCTGTGCTTCTGTATAAAGAAATCCTGCTGTTTTCCTTTGCACTCAAACGAGTAGTGGTGTTTATTGAACGACGACAGCGACCGAAAGGATCTACACATATTCGCTACTACACAGGTAACATACCAGGGTGATACAAGGGCATGACTGTTGCTCACTACGGCGACGAAATGCTCCTTTAGATTGTTTAAGTAGTGTGCAGGCTCAAACTCTGTTACTTCATAATCATGGTTGTGATGACAAGGCACCCCTGGTGACCAACACCGTCTCAATCAGGGGTGTACAGAGACGGGAACACGGTGGAAAGCCAAACGATGGCCCCCCTCCCTAAGGGCACACAGTCATAAACACACTTGGTGCCTGTATTGAAAGTGTAGCAGTGAAAGCACTCACCTTGATGTTTACAGTGAGAAGAGGTACGAAGGTTCCATTGCAGAAGTAGCACCTGAGGGCGAAGACGGAAAAATGATTTTTGAGAAAAGGGAAGAAGAAAAAAAAAGTCTGTAGCAATTATTGAAGGCTGCAGTTACGAGAAAAACTGGCTCGCAATAACTCACGAACCCCTTTCCAAAGATGCTCTCCTAGTAACAGCTCCACCTTCGCCTATTCACTGCGGTCAAGCAGGTGCTTTGATGACTGCACAAGAGCCCCACCACCACTAGCGGCAGCACCCCTGACCACCCTGATGTCGGCCCAGAGCGACCCGACCCCTGGCCCTTGCGCACCTGGTGTTGAGGTTGGAGTCGTCGGCCGTCCAGCCGTCCATGATCTCCTCGTCGTACAGCAGGCACTTGCAGGTGTTGCACTGGGAGCACGAGGTGAGCGAGGCCTCCAGGGCCAGCCGACTGCCACCGCTGCCGCCCAGCTCCGAGGGCTCCGGGGGAACACGCAGCAGCGAGGAGGGGCCCCCACCGGAGGGCACGGCACCACCTGGGTGGCAACAGGCACAACCGCTTAGCCTGCCCAGTCAAGCACAAAAGCTCACACTGGGGTTTTACATGGCTCAGCCACACTTCAGCAATGAGGTATGCCATTACTGAGAACTACAGATTTATTCGGGTAGTGTATTTATTTAGCATCTATAGGTTCAAAAGAAAACACTCAAAAAACACTACAGCCCTATCATGAATATTTACCGAGCTGTTACAACCAAAAGACCCTTAATGACCATCTTTGCCTACATATCTAAACTTCTTGTTTTCTCAGAGCAACTTATCTGGCCACCTTGCATGTTTTCCACACAATTCTCTCGGGACCTAGGACAGCTACAGTTACAATTTGCTTTGAAGAATAAAGCTCAATGAATACGGCAAGCAACACAGCAGGCGTTTTGATCTCAACTCAAAAAAGCTTTTCCTTTTCGTTTTTATTGATCAGTTGGCACATTACGTACACTGGACTGCAATTGGCGGTAAAGTTCTTTCTGTAACTGGCCGTATATTTTTTTTCTTCAGTACAGCGTTAGATGAACATCACTTATCAGTCAGTCAGTCAACCAATCAAGCAAGTATTGCATTCTTATACATTGTAGTGTCTACCTACATCCTAATATTATTAATGTTTTGATCAGCAATTTTGTTGTTGTTGTCGGCACAAGATACGAAGGTATTTTTAATTATTTTGAGATCTAATTGACTTTCGGTAAAAGCGATTGCCCATTTGAAATGCTCAGCACAGATGAGAGGTACAACTCTGCCACAAATGGTTCACAAAACTCCATCGAGCCTACAGCACCCAAGTTCTGACAGCAGCGGCTCGGCTTAAAATTCTTTTGGGCCCAAACACTTCCAACCCCTCAGAGCCTACGTAGAAGAAGCAATGCCATATGGACTTCACATAGGTGGTTGTTGCGGCTAACTCTCTCACTGGCCCTCCTCCTTAGCGGCCACATCTGGAGTGAGCACCCAGCCTGACACCACTTGAAAAAATAAGCTGGTTCAGTAACGTCTATTACAGTTAAACCTCGATGTAACGAAGTCGGTAAAATTCGTAATTTACTTCGTTACATTGAAATTTCGCTACATTGAAATTCGCGGTTTTAATGAAATGTTCATCCCGTGAAGCATTTCCTGCAGAAGAAAACGGGGCGCGCATACACGGCTGGCGCACTCTTTCTGTTTCTATCGGAGCTTAATTGGCTTAATCGTCTACGCGGGCATCAGAGTGAACCGCATGGAGCGTTTTCTCTCCGCAAAAGCGCGCCTCGCAAGCCACAGGCGCGCTGACGCAGCCGCGCTGACGCAGCCGCGGAGACAACCTGCGCGATGTGAGTAGCTCCAGCGACCGCTTCCGCTCGCTGAAACGCAACTTTAGGGGCAAACGAGAGGGGCATGCAAGAAAAAAAGCGGATAACATGGGCGAAATTTTCACTGTAAAGCGTCATACGTGCCGCTTACGAAAGCGCCCATCAAATATCCTCGGCATGCCTGAGCGCTTCGAAGCTCCCGCCATAGGGTGCGCGCCTCCCCATTGGCGAAACTGGTGAGGCTCCTCCCACTGCCGCGTGCAGCGCGAGTCACTTCCTGGCGCAGAAGCCGCCGCCGGCGCGCAATCGCGTATGCGGGTGTGAAAAAAATGCGCGCACAAGGCTCATACAGATTCATAAATGCTTGCTGGAACGATGAAACCCAACAAGCATGAGCGAACTCGAACGAAGGGCAAAACGGCGGCATGCGGCGGCGGCGGCCCTGAAAGAGGCGATTAGGCTTACCACCGCGGAGGATGTTTGATGTCGATTTCGTAAGCGGCGCGCATGACGTTTTACTGTGAAAATTTCGCCAACGTTATCCGCTTTTTTTTTTTTTTTTTTTTTTCTTGCGTGCCCCTCTCATTTGCCCCTCGATTTGCTTTTCAGCGAGCGGTTGGAAGCGGTCGCTGGAGCTACCCACATAGCGCGGGTGGTCTCCGCGGTTGCGTCAGCGAGCCTGTGGCTTGCGGGTGGCGTTTTGAGTTTTTGCGGGGAGAAAACGCTCCATGCGGTTCACGCTGATGCCCGCGTAGGCGATTAAGCTCCGACAGAAACAAAAACAGTGCGCCAGCCGTGTATGCACGCCACGCAGTTTGCAGGCAAGGGGCTCGCTCACAGACCCGTGGCTCGCTGCATCCGCGGCATTGGGCGGCCCGTGTTGCCGTTCACGTTTTATCGAGACCCCATTTTGGCGCTTGCGTCTCCCAAAATATACCTCTACAACTTAAATTTCGTGCCTAGTTCTCCATGAAACTTCGTTACACTGAAATTCCGGCAAACGGGACTTCGTTACACAGAGGGTGAAAATACATGGTGTGCATACACTTGAAGTTACGAAAAATTCCGTGGTTCGTTACATCGAGGGTTTCGTTACATTGAAGTTCGTTACATCGAGGTTTAACTGTACTTCATTTCGGCCTTGATCCTAAGGCTCTTTCCTTTCCTTCACTGGCGAATCCTGAACGTCATTCCCGGCAGCTAAAGGGCCAAACACGAGGTCTGTGCGTGTTTGCTGACCTATGACGCTGTCCGCCATGAGCAGGCTGTCCTCTGGGGCCAGGTCCTCCAGGGCGTCGTCTCCCCCATGCCCCACCAGCAGGTCCATGCTGGCACGGCGACTGGACTCGAGCGACAGGGAGCTGTCCTGGTCATCGTCCTCCAGCAGCAGGTGCTCGTAGCCCCGAGGCAGGGAGTACGACGAGCCTGCAAGGAGTTGTTTCAACTGCCTTTGTGCCCCATGAACGTGCTCGGCAACCGAAAACACGACTAAACAACACAACTGCAACAATACGACCAGCAGATAAGATGACAAAAGGCATTCACACCTACCAGACTCCACACGCTTAAGGAAAAGCCCCCCCCCAAACCCAGGAATGTCTTGCCACCTTATTTCACTTACTCCTACAGAAAAAGCAAATTATCTATGCAGATGACTCCCGTTAGCACTGCAGAACTGCCTGATCAAGTCGAATTATCCAGTAGGCTGCACTAATTAATGGTGAAGAAATGAACAAACTAAATTTATGTTTGGTCTGTTATGTTTCTCTGATGCTTGGCCCTAAACTGCAACTCCACCAGCATGCCGCAAAGGCCAATGATAGGTTTGAGTGCTACTTTGGTGCTGCACTGGAATATAAGTTGTGCAGAAGCTTTAATCTCACACCTTTGCTGTAAGTGGGGGCAGTTGCGCCGTCTCTCGACTGTCGTAGGTTCTCAGGATGGCTGTCTTTAGTGCTACTGTGCACAAGTGCAGTGCCCAATGAAACGTGTTCACCATGAACATTGCGAACTGAGTTAACCAAAGGTAAAAATAGCAAAGATTGCCAAGGAAGGCTTGCAACCAAAGCTACCATCAAATTCAGGCACACATGCACTAAAAGCGGGCGGATGCAGCTCTCAATGCCTCCACTCACCCCGGGTGGGTGTGTTGGAGGCCGAGAGGGACTGGCGGATCTCGGTGAGCTTGGAGGCCATGGAGGTGGCGGCCAGGCGGAGGCTGTCCACCAGGTACTCCGAGTGGCGGCCCGACAGCCGCGACAGCCCAAAGGTGGACGACTGCGGGGACTGGCCACCGGCCACGGGAGCCTCCCGGGAGGCAGCCAGGGGGGGAGGGCACTGGGGCGAGTAGCGGCGGCCCGGCGAGTAGGGCAGCGTAGAGGACCGCGTCAGGCCCCGAGGGGTGGCCACCGCGGGGCCGTCCACCACCACGGTGGACTCCACCGGTGGCGCCCGGGGGCTTGGCATCGGGGGTGGCGGGGGATCCTGGGAGGGGCGGGAAGGTTTGCAACAGCAGCACCCTTCGTATTAAAAGCCACAGCGATATTGAGGAAACCTGAATGTTGCAGCATTGAGTGTACTGGCAACTAAGACAATGGCACTTCGGTAGACTGCATTCATAGTGCTAGCAGCAAGAATTCAGCAAGGCATTGTGGCTTATATATGGCAGGATTCTCATATTTTCTTCATTTTAAGTAGTTCCCGGTTTTAAACTCTGACTACAGTTCGGAAAATTTCTAAGTTTAACATTTTAACATTTATGTGCTTTCAATCTAAGGACTCCTTCCCCCTTAGGCATGACAGATTAAAAAAAAGAAATGTGCATAGAGATTAAAAAAAAGAAATGTGCATAGAACTGAGGAAAATGTGGTACTTTTTCTCTCAGGGGTTCAGCTGTAAATGAATGGATTCTTGCAAATACTAGATTTTAGGATATGTTACTAAGCCCATAACGTCTATGAAAAATAGTTTTCATAGACAGTACAAGCAGAAAAAACAAACACTTCTGGAACAATGATAGTGGTATGCTTATTCCATCATGCATTTATGTAAATGCGTGAAAGCATGCATTCAAAGGTCCTTCCACGTAACCATGTGCTGCAAAACACAGCTTGAGTGGCAACTTACAAAAAAAGGGCATAAAATCAGACACGCAGAGGAAGGGAGATGAACAAACGCACTTTTTTGTCTCCTTTCCTCTGTATGTCTGGTTTTAGGCGCTTTTTTGTGAGGTGTTTGGCACCAACCAGCCCAACAGCACATTTCACTGAAGAATCAGTTTGAATGAACTTCATTTGAAAGAACATCACTTAAAGCAAACATGTGAGATAAAGTAACTGCTCTGAAATTGCCAGCTGACAAAAAAAAAAAAAAAAAAAAAGTCCAAAAAGGCCAAGCTTGTAGACCGAGTCATGTGCACTTCTACAGGTGGTCAAACTCAAATTTATGCAGTCTCTGCAGCCTTCAGCTTTTCGAGGCACCTGGGCTGGTGGCAACATAAGCAGAGTTCGATGCTCACGAGCAATCATCGTCAGTGCGCCCCAGGGATGGCCCCCGCACCCACCTGCTCTACGAGGGACTCCATCTGCGAGGTAGAGCGGGCGGGTGACGAGCGTGCCGAGCTGGCCTTGTGGTTGGCGTGGAAGGTGGAGCTGCGCGTGACGGAGGCCATCTTGGAGCCCAGGGAGAACTTGCGCGTCTTGAGCCCCAGGGTGGAGGAGAGCGAGGCAGCGGCCCCCGACAGGTCCATCTGCTGCCAGGCGTCCCGCAGGGGGCTCAGCGTGGATGTCAGGAACTCCTTGGACTGCTCCAGCGTGCGCGCCAGGTTGGCCGGTGAGGAGCTGCCCGTCGACAGGCGGTGCGCGAGGGCTGGCCGCGGCACGGGCCGCGGGGGCGTCACGAAGCTGGTCGCGCTCGACGGCGGGGTCGTGGGGACGGGGCTGCTGTTGCGCTCTTCCTCCTGCTGCTCCTGCAGGACGAGGGGGAGAGGAATTTCCGACTGGGGACACGTCACGTTCCAAGGATCCCGACTAGTTAGGCTGGCTGAAGGCATTCACGCTGCCTTTGACACCCACCATTGAGGCCGCCTGCGAGCGGCACACACAGCGGTTTTGACGCAATTTATGCCCACGGGACCTCAGTTCTATGCAGCGCAGTCAGTTGCTCTCAGCTCAATGCTGCTTACTCCTTTGCCCGTGCCTCCCATGTCCCAGTTTTATCATAAGGTACGGTTTATGCATGCTCAGCTATAAACAAAAATTTCCTTGTATCTTGACCTGCTCTTCCTCTCCAAAGAGGAGATTCCGAATTCGTGTCCACAAGTTAAGCCTTTCAAGTTGTCGTATTCCCAGCTTCATGCCACCTGAACACCTGCCCAATTATCGAGACTGCTAAGAAGTCGACTCTTAATTGGCATCAGCGTAATGAGTTATTCAGTGTGTTAATCTGGTTAGATCAAAGCAACAAACTAGATGAACTGGTCGTTATCTGAACCGATATTAATTGATAAGTGGCTGAGCTTACACTGCAGTCAGAGTACCCACCGCCTGAAAATCCATTTTGCCATCCTGCTTTACAGCACCACCAGTGGTGACATTTGATGACGGTCTTGAAAGTTCCCTGCAGGAGTCTTCTTGATCAGGTAAGTTCATTGGCACCTGAGAACAAAGGATGTGCTGTAACCTTGGAGATGACTGCGTAAGGCTACACATCAGCGCATGGTACCGTAGCACGGATGCCAGTGTGCACTCTTGGTTGTGCTTGAGGCATAATGAAGCCTGCCCACAAGAGCAGTAGAATTATGCACCTCCATTGAAGACTTCGAATAAAAGAAGTGATCTCACAAGCATTCTGAAGGGCGCTCGGTCTAAGGGCACCTTGCATCAAGAAGCGCATCTGGGTGATGGCCACGGTTCAAGTCTAGGCACATCTGGATGGTCATTTTCTTTTTTTACGTTCAGCCAAATAACACCTAATTTGATATCTGCTTTGATCAGAATTTCAGCATTCGAAAATTTTTAAGCATTTCACACTAATGAATAGTGAACGTTTAAGAAAACACTGAAGGCGACCAGCAAGCTGGTTTCTACGAAAGCCTGACCTTCCCATAGCCATTTTAGCGTTGATTCGGTGCAGAAAGATACCTTAATTGCTGAGAAATTGCTAATCAAACGCTGATCAAATGTGGCGCGAATAGTGACTGCAGTCGCTGTTTGTGTCACGATAAACCAGAAGCAAGCGAGGCAGCGGTGATGTACATAATGTCATAGAAGCAATTGAATACAACGCTACCCCGTATCGAGTGGTTTGGACAGTTAAGGTCAAATCAGTCGTGCATTCCCGAACTCCCCCGTCCGTTGCAGCTTTGGATCACTAAGCAAAATGTTCCTTCATGGGCCCGTGATCAGTACCGATGCTTTGTTGAAGAAAAACACACTGTCCTTTTAAGGCGCCGCGAATGTTGGCACTGAACCAACCACTCGTGAGTAGCTCACCCGCTTCCTCAAAAAGCGGAACCGCCAGCCCAAGCATGACAACTAGCGCCATCCAGTGGCAGCCAGAAAAAACGCTGCACACGCCAGACGATTTAAGCACTTCCGGTGCAAGTTGCGCGGTACAGCCAGTGAGGGTGGCACCTGTCTTCATATTTTCTCTATTTCCTACCTCATTTTAAACAAACCTACGCGTAAGAGTGGTACTACACTCGTGCTCTCGGCGGGCTAATCTATTGATCTAGAGCAACTTGTATTTTGACTTCAGGGTCCCTTTAACAGGGTTCATGCTGGTTTTTATGACAGGAATTGGGACTTTCAAGCAGCTCCGCTGTCAAAACTAAGACTAATGTTCGGCATAAAATGTAGTCTTGAAACAATGAGAAAACTGCAAAAAAATGGGAACACTGATAAAGCCAATGCTTCAATAAGAGGACACGCATTCAGACTGGCCCCATCTCAAAACAATGGTGCCAGCGACGTTTCCTTCTTCGATGATTTCTAATCATTGTTAGAGTTACACGGATAAGCCCTTTCACCGTGTTACAAAATGCAAACCTTTATTTGCTAAAGAAGATCAACCAAGGGAAAATCCTCACTCAGTCCTTACGTAGCCTCATGCTGCTTTTTCTGGTTATCAATAAAAAAGAAGAATTCGTGAAATTCAAGGATTTTCAAGGTTCTCTGGAAATCAAGGCCTTGAAAAGAAGCTTTTCAAATTCAAGGGTTTTTAAGGTTTTCAAGGACCCGCATGAACCATGCTTTAAGTTGCTTCCCCTTCGCCGAAATAAGCTCAATGTGTGTGGTGCATTCTTTGCAGGAAGCAAGTCTAAGACCGCTTTTTCTTTTCTTTTTTGTTCCCCCACAACTAGCAGGTATGAAAGTGCTTTTCACAGCTCAGTGGCTACCTGCCGGCAATCTTCCTGGTGGCAGGCGTACCACGTAAGACACACTTTTCAGCTGCATCTTTTCTGGCCAAAAAAAGGACTCGTTAGGACTCGTTCTTTTTACACAGGGAAACAAAAATCAGAAATTTTCATTTCCAATATGAGGTGTCCATTTATTACATGCGTACTCTTTAATGCATTCATATGCCAGCAAATACTACAACAGCCAGCAATGAGGCTGGTTTGTGTTACACTTTTGATACAAATGTAGTGAACCACGCAGACGTAGAGAGAGAAAAAAAAAAGCAGCATGCCTGCAGAAAAGAAATCCAAATGCCATAGTACTGGTTTCGGTGTTGGAGATGTGGAACTGTTTTTTTGCAACACCCATGTGAGACTAACATAATAATAAACCTCATAGTTGCTGGCATACTAAGAAACTGCAACAGGGACTCACAACTGACAGTTCCTCTCTTGCGCTTGTGCTTGGTGCACCAGTGTGTGGTCCCCTCATTGCTGGCGTATGAGTGGTTGTGGCTCTTGATAACGACAGTGACAGCTTTGTGCATTAAAAGCCAATTTGAAGGTGCTAGCATTCCCCAAAAATAATGCTGGAAATTACTGCTATGCACAGCAAATGCATCAAAGTGATTTTCTAGACTCCGGCAGGGGTCTCAACAATTGCTCTGCCCTTGTCGAAATTAACCAAAGGTTGCATGCGTTGCATAAAAATGGATGGCCAGTTAAGTTCTCGTGACGACGTTCATAGCCGCTTTTAACTTCCCTTTTTTTGCGGCCATTTGAATCGTCCACTCTGTGCCCCTCGATAGCTTTGTTGGTGTGGGTTTTGTCCTCGATTTTTTTAGTTTTTTTTTTTTAAGTGTAGATTAGAGGACAGGAATTGCATGGGATTAAGTGGGGAGCAAGGCTCGCGCACGTGGCCGACGCACCTTGGCGACCAGGGGGCTCTCGGCAGGTGGCTCCCCCGTGACGGGCGTCTCGGCCAGGGCCGCCAGGTGGGAGTCCCCCATGCCCAGGGCGGTGTCCTCCCCGCCCAGCGTCCAGGACCTGCCAAGCACACGCAGGTGTCTCCGTCTGCCCCGGCCACGGTTGGGCCACAGTGGTGGTGGTAGTGGTGAGAGTGCCAGCAGGGGGTGGAGCGAGAGAAGGGAGAGAGAAGCAGTAGGAGGAGGGGGGGAAAGAGAGAAACTGTGCGTGAAGCAGGGCAGCAGCAGACAGGCCACGTGAGGGAGGAGAGAGAGACGGGCACGGAATGAAGCCTATACGCTGAGAACTGGGTCCACTAAGCGGGTGTGCGTGGTGTGCAAGAAGCACGGGTGCAGAGCGAGAGAGTGGACGATCAAGTTGAGCCCTAGGAGGCCCCTTAACTCTTTCGCTACTGCCGGAAAATTGACTAATTTTAGGGGTCCAAGAAAACATTTTTTTTCCTGCTAAAGAATTGGTTAGGCACTACATGCAGGAGCACAAAATGCTGATTATTTAACGGAATTTCCAATAATACCAGTTTTTTAAAGGTTTTTATATATCATAGTTGTAAAAAAAATATCAAAACCAAAATTTTTGTCAAGTTGCCGAAAAACATGATAAAGGAGTTGTGTATATCAAACCACCGGTAGTAGAAAAAAATTAGAATATACATTTTGTAGGAAAACATTTCAAAAACACGCCCTAAAAAAAATGTCGACTTGCGCGGAACAGTTTGTCAGATATAAAAAAAAAAATATGTTAGTACGCACGGTGCTCGTGTCATGAGGTGAAGCCCAACCTCCAATTCAAAATGTGCACTTTCGGGTGGTTCCCTGGAATAAATCTGGCGGTTTGTCAATATCAGAGGCACCAATTTGCCCCCACATAACGTAAAAACATCTTGTCAATGCCTGACTTCGCATTTACAGCAAGCACAATATTTGGGACACGCACGCGATGCGGGAAAAAACATGCATGAAGTTGAAAACGGAACGCCGTGGCTGACGCTTGTTGTCGTTCAGGGTCAGTTATCTCTCAAAATATAAAGCTGAGCTTTATTATCATCTTCTTACTCGCAATTGTAGCCTTGCTCGCAAAAATGAGGTACGATGAGCTAGAATCGTGCCCTGCGATCTTTGGCCGAGTAGCAGTTGCGCGCTGAAAAAGATCAGGGGCGGTATTCTCGTAACTGTCCCTTTTGAAAACGTCCCTTTTTAGTCCCTTTCATCGTGACGTACTTCCGGTTAAGCAGTGGGCGTTGGCAGTAGGTTTGCCGCGCTTGTGTTACGTCACTTCCGGTAGTTTGCTTTTAGCCAATCAGGGCTCGCCAAAAGGGACACTTTTGAAAGGGACGCAAAAGGGACAAAAATCGAGAATACCGCCCCAGCACAACGAGCCTCGTCTATTGCAGCGCCACCTAACATTTTTCAAATGAAACAGTACAAAAACTTATCAGAGAATCCGTCCGAATAGCCAATTCAACTAAGCGGCAACATTAGACACGCGGATATACCCTCGCATGGAAACGAAAATGGAAGGTGAACAGCTGGCAGTGTTAGGCCGGTTTGAAGCGCTGTCCTCGGCGGAACAGATATCTGGCGACTGGGTGTGACCTTTTGACTTGCATCTGAAGTTCTTATCGCAGAAATCTGGTTAGGGTGGGGGGAAATTAGGAGCGCCGTGCTTTGTTCGAGGATCAGTCGCGAACGCTTCAGGCGCCATGGCAGGTAGCCTTGAAGTTGGGTAACTGCGTAGTAGCGCTAAATATGAATTTCGCGATGCAGAAACGAAACCGAAACTGTTGTAAACTGTTTGCGAATGGTCCTGGGGTAAGTAGAACTACCCCAGTACTTTGAACAACGTGCGCAAAGGCAATAAAACTGCCTAAAATCATAAATTAGCTTTGCAACCAGGCACTGCTTGACATTTTCAGCCGATTTCTGGGATTATTACTGTCAGAGCGCGAACCTGACGATTGAAAATCGTTTGCTAGTTCCCCATTCACGCCCTGATAGCAAAAAACAAGCGCTGGTGCAGAGTAATTATGAGTTGCACGCATTCTTCGTTGGTAGCCGTGACGCGCGATGACCACGCCTCTTTTCCACACCCAGGTGATTCAAAAGAGTGTCAAAACTCCCGTTTCCGTTGCAAAAATGAAAACAAAACTGATTTTGAAAGGCCATTTTCTGATCTATCTCCGAACAGCTTTACTTGTTCGAGAAACGTCTGGAACGCTATGATAAGGTGCTCCCAAAAGTATTGATCAAATTGATCGATTTTGATAGGCGCGGTAGCGAAAGAGTTAAAAGAGAAGAGCAGTGCAGACAGCCATCACACAGGCACAGGAAGAGTGAGAGATGAGGGCTAGAAAGCGACACAGCGCGAACACGCAGCGCTGTGACACACAGAGCAATGTCCGCTTGTGCATACTGGCCCCGAATAGAGGAGACAACATGGGAGGACCAACGGTGAGCAGGTCCTTTAGGATGAAACGACCACATGTGACATGATGTTATGCCAGGTATGTTGCACACAACAAAGGGTGAACCTCTCTCCAGCTTCATGCCCCAAAGGGAGGCAGGCGACAATGACTGTGTTCCCCTGCCTAACAGTTTCCCTGAGCAACTGCCAGCGCATTACAACTTGTCCATTTTGTGCTGCAGAGTAAACTTTAAGGAGACATTGAAGTGAATTTATTGAACTCTTACTTGTTGCTGCATTATGTAATTCAACTATTGCCAGTGCTGTTTGTCAGAAGTCAACACAGTTACTTCATTCGCTCCCCCCCCCCCCCCTTCAACACACACACTGTGCACCATTTCTGTTGCATTGATCCACGAAGCAGTGCCATGCTAGTTAAGTCATCAAAATTTGAACTGTCCATAGTTTAATGGTAAATATTGACCTTTTGTTGCTCGCACACAGTTTATGCAGGATATTCACATCACTGACTATTAAATTCCACCATGTGGATAAGCATGCCCTTGCAGCTGGCATCGGAAAATTCACAAGGCTGACAGTGCAAACGACAAAAATTTCCAGGTCTCGATTGTTGCAAAAAATGTGCATACTAAAATGCCCCCAAAACTCGGAATATGGTCTACACACTTCAGACATTAACATGATAAAATTATCGTAAAACGTTCACCACTGGTCCTTCTAACAAAAAAGGACTTTGTAGTGCCAGTGTTGACTCCGAATGTATATATGCCTTTAGTAGCGCCGCAGCGATGCAACTACTAAAAAAATCATGCACCACTCCGTGTAACGACAACGATGGCTGAAGCTTTCTCGCGATGGATTCTTTGGTTGGCCAATCCCACACTGCGAGTTCGCGCTGCTCTGGAAGTATGCACCACTTTTCTAGAATACCCACAGACACTCTTGGGTGTGAACTCTGTAGGCCTAACATTTGGGTTTGGGGTGTACGGCGCAAATCGGTACCAGCTGCTTGGTGTTCAGTGAGCAATTTTTTGAGTGCGTGCCGGTTTGAGGTGTTAGGCCCCAAGATGTGACATTAGGCCTGACGTCCTCAACCTCAAAATGGGAAGTTAGGCCTAACGTCTTGCAGCTAACAGCCTTAAAGAACGCAGAGCAACAACATTTTTCTCGTTACGGATTCTTTGGTTGTCGTCTGAAATTTCAAAACTGCTTTGACCACGTTGAAATAGAGCAATCGGATAGACACCGGCTTCATAAACCTACTGCAAATAATACTTTTTTCGCTCTCATAATGCGAGGGACCCAGGTTCAATTCCGGACACCGGAAGAAATTCTTTCTTTCACTTCACCCACGATCATTCATAATCATCGACGGAGAAAGTTGGCATTGCTGCAGGTCATACCGGCATGCAACAGCATCACTGATGGCACTAAGGCTTCGCTTTAAAAAAATTACCTTGAACGAGCCCAACGAGAGAAAAACTGCCAGCAAGCTTCTCTGCATAGCTGGCAGAATCAGCATAAAAAACAAGCCTTCAGAACCCCCTCCCCGCCAAAAGGAGGAAACATAAGAAGCACAATCCTTGTGGTCCGGAGTCCTGTTATAAGCAGTATTAGCTTCAGTCTGAAGTAAAAGCCCTCGAGAGACTGTTGCTTCCTGCTCCAAGTTATCAAAATTCACGACAGTTTTCCCAAGCTAAAATTTGGCGCGGTTAAAGGGACAGACAACCGATTTTCGTCGAGTATCTGTTCTCTATCCCAAATGAAAGGGCATCACTTACAACACCTTAATTAACCCGAAACGGTTTTGCTGATAGCGCTCTAGAACTTTGTAAATCGGAATTCTTAGATCTACGATCTGTATCTGTCCTGCCACAACTAATGCTGGCAACGATGACATTGAGCAGCGCGGCAACATACTTTTGTATGCATGCGAAATGAAAAGCAGCATTTAAAATCTTTTCTCCAGCTAAAAAAGTTTGAATCGCAGGCTTTCTTAGTCTTTTATGCATCTTTTTTCTATCGCGCATTGCAAGTTCTTTTCTCGCATTGTAAACGGCCGCAACGGCAACAGCCAGTTGAGTTCCCGAAACCGAAACTGTTCGTTGCACGTGACTAAGGTATTGCGGCGCTCTTCGAAATGGCAAACAGAAGATAACAATCTAAGCTTATACAAATATTACGCTAAAATGTTTTTAATAAGTGAATGAACGTTTAGGTAGCTGCAAGGTTCGCACATCACGTGACCTGGAGATGTACTGTAGTGTCACGTTTCGACATTACATCATGCCACCTTTCGGACTTGAAAAAGTTTAGTGCCAAATTAAAATTGTTTCCGCCAATTTGCTTATAAATTTGTTGCAGTTACCCCACTATATAAAACGCGGGCTTTCATGTGAGCTAGAGGGCATGCACTTCACAAAAATCGGTTGTCTGTCCCTTTAACTCTTTCGTTACGGCGGAAAGACGGCCTATTTTGAGTGCTTCCAGAAAACGTTTTTTTTTCTCTTGAGCTACTGGACACACTTAGCCTTGCTATGCATGAAATTGTAGCTCATAGATTGCTCTTCGAAACACAAAGCAGCAGTTTTGTTAAAGGTACAATTACTTACAGTTTATTCGTCAAGTAATCAGAAAAAAGCCCCCAAGAAAAGTATACAAAAAACACAAATCGGCAATTTTACCGAGACTAAGAATTATTTCAGGAATTTTAAGATATACAAATTGTTCCTCCGTTCCTTGGCTATGATTCAATATATAAATCAACAGTGGACACCAAGTTTTGGATTTTTGAGGGCTTGTCAACCTAGCGAAACTGACGGTTGTGCCACGCCGCAAAGGCACTGAAGGGTGAGTGAGTCTCTGTAAAATGTGCATCCAAGCATACCCTTTAGTGTTCTCGCACAAAACCTTTATCAGTTCGGTGGTAAAAAACAAGAAAAAGAAATCCAGTGCTCTCGAGAAGCGTCGCGCATCGCCCTGAAGCACTAATCTGACACGAGCGCCAGGTTATCTTGAAGGTGATAGCGTGATACGGCGCAGTGCATTTGGCAAAATATCCTGGCCGTATGTTGTCGAGACCCTAAACACAAAAGTAAAAGTGCAGTCGTCAGATAAGAAGCAAGTTTTGTTTATAAATACAGCGCGGAGTCACAACGAAATTACCTGCCAGCGCTTGTTGAAGTGCGAGGCACCTGAACCGGAGCTTCGTCGTCCAAACTGAAATCTGGATATCCTAATTCGTCGCTTGACCCATCACTGCTACTGGAATCAGAAAAATCGACAGCAGGAGCTGCCGAAGTGCTTGCTACAGCAGTCCGACTGTGCGGAGCGCGGCGCGAACCTGACGCCATTTTCCTCCTAATCCCCTCTACCTTCGGTTCAAACTTCTCTTGCTACACCGCCCCCACATGCGACACATAAACAAACTAAACCAAAACTGAAAGAGAAGTTGCCAATGAACACACCAAAAGGCGATAGTTGTCTGTGGAGCACGGGTTTTAGATTTTGCGGGAGATTTGAAATCATCGGAAGCTGGCTTCTGATTGCCTATGGCGCCGGAGCGCCGGAGTGAAAGAGTTAAGGCAGGGACCTCGATCTTTACTCAGTGGAATGCTACTGGCTTCCGGCTAGTTTCCTGTAACTACTAGTTCTAAATTGCCACCTTTCCGCCCACCCCCCCTTTCCCAAGACGATGTGGCTTCTTTAGAGAATGCAGCAGGATTGCTCACATGTTATTGGGCCTTCGTTGATTCGCACGGTCACTTGCACTGTGGTAGCGCCGTCGCCCGCCTTGCAACCTGGCCGCCATAACACCGCCATTGCTTCGCAGGAAGGCGCTCTGCCGCATGGCCTCACTCGTGATGAGGACCCCGGCAGAAGGTACTGGAAGAAACGAGGGACTCCGCTCAACTTGTTCCCTCAAGACTGAATGGAGGATACCACTGTGCCTTCACACACGAAAATCGCTTTCAAGGACCTCCTCAACTGGAGGCTCAAGCGGAACAGATACAGAATACGGGGTAAGAATCAATCCTCAATTAGATCAAGGGAAAAGACGTGAAGTCTAGCATGCTTACGTGCCATATCCAGCCGACCGATAGATTCAGAGAATAAGAAGGAAGGATTGCAGTAAGTACAAGGAAAAAGAATAGGTTCAGCAAATAATCTCAGTATATTCAAAATTTAAATGAAGCTAGCAGCATTCATTTCAAGAACAAATGATTACAAGAGATACAGTTGTCTGACGGAAAAAAAAAAAAACTATATTTAACTGAAAATTAGAGATTTTTAAGAGAACAATGTTTTTGGCATGCCAAAACTGCACACAAATTGTTCATAATGTCATTTTCTCGCATTAATTAGTGATCAGCCACCCCAAACGCAACAGAGCCTTTAGACTTTCTAGTGCTTTGACAATGCAATTACCATATTTACACGATTGTAAGTTGACTCGAATCTAGGTCGACCCCCAAAAATGGCATCTCTCAAAAAAAAAAAAAAAAAAAAAGTGAGCCCCGCCTAGAAAATTGTATCACAAAGAGCTCTTCCGTCAACCCACACGGCGGCTCTACCATCAATGATCGATGCTCCCACAAGAGCCGCGCGCTCGTGGTATGTGCGGTAGATGTTAAAAAAGAAAAGCTTTTGTATAAGCACCCGGAATAACCATGCGATGTGGGTTGAGCGGGAAGAACACATTCGCTGCGAGATGACAACCATCGAAGCAACTGGCAGCGGCCACTGCCGCGCAATACCAAAACAAACAATATGGCGGCTGATGGATTGATTTGATTGATTGTAGGGTTTTACGCGCCGACGCAACGCAGGCGATGAGGCGCGCCGTAGTGGAGGGCTCCGGATTAATTTTGACCACCTGGGGATCTTTAACGTGCGCCGAAATCTCGTACACACGGGCGTTTTTGCTTTTCGCCTCCATCAGAAAAGCGGCCGCCGCGGCCGGGAATCGAACCCGCGACCTCGTGCTCAGCAGCGCAACGCCTTAGCCACTGAGTGGCGGCTGATGGAAGCGGCCGCGCGCGATTTACGTTTGAGCGACTAACCTCCCACCATCGCGTTCAAAAGTGTACTGAACAATGTGATATGATTTGGGCTACGTTAGCGCCGCGCATTGAATCAAAAGATTCGCTAATACCCATGTTGTTTATTAGAGTCGAATAAAACGCTTTTTGACGCGTTTTTGCACGCGATTCGTGAGCATCGGTGTTCTGCGGGCGACTTTTTCATGCCCGCGTCGCCGATTCCGCACGCGCGGCAGCTTCTAAGTTCACGCGTCGGTATGACACGTGACGAGCGCGGCAGTGGGAGGAGCCTGACTATTTGCCTCAATGGGGAGGTGCGCTTTTCATGGCGGCAGTTTGAAAGCACTCAGGACAGCCGGCTGGCGCCACCGGAGATGTTTAGGCTTACCACGGTGGCGGATATTTGATTGGCGCTTTCCCTAGCGGCGCGGATGATGCTTTAGAGTGTCGTTTTTTGACCACATTATCAGCTCCTTTCCTGCACAAACGCCTTCGTTTGTGCCTTCAGTGATATCTTAAAGAGCGGTTAGAAGCGGTCGCTGGAGCTACGCGCACCTTTTCGCGGTTGGTGCCGATCGCTTAGCGCCCAGCATGCGGGTGGTATTCGCGGCAGCGTCAGCGCGGCGCATTTTCGCGAGCAGAAAACGCCCCATGTGGTTTTTACACTTGAGACCATAACCATGGGAGCGAAGGTGCAAAGCTGTCCCCACCTCGCAGCACCCCCGATTTCTCGTTTCTCTTGCCGTTACTATCGGTAGACGACGGTTCGATTTCAATTCTAAGTCGACCCCCAAACATTGGATTGTCAAATTTGAAAAAAAAAAAAAAGGGTCAACCTACAATAGTGTAAATACGGTACAGACAGCCCAAAAACACTACAACAGCACCATAAAAGGAGCAAGTAAGGGTTACCTATTGCATCTGTCAGTGAAGATGCGCTTCCAAGAGCTCCAACTGAACCCCGGACCAAGCTGTTCACCCGGTTCCGGAATCGATCCGACTCAGTGAAGTCCAGCTCCTCGAAACGCAGCGTCTGTACCACGCCAACTCTTCTCTGTCTCTGTTGGGCAGCTGTAATGCGGCGCGCGCACTTTGTTTCGCCTTCCAGTTCCCCATGAGGGCACTAAATATGCTCAAATAAGGTCGGCCATGAATATAAGCCAACTCCAAAGTTCAGAATCCACCAGGGGTATGCAAATATTGAAATTTTCTAATACAAATTAAATAAGAATACGACAAAAAACTGTTTTCAAACACTGAATTGAATATCGAATGTGCAGTATTAGAAAGATACAAAACAAGAGGCCACAATAGTTTTATTACCTTTCCGAAATGATTTTTAGATCTGCATTTTAGTATGCTGCAGCAGGTAGTAATATAACTTGCAGTAATGCATGCATTACGAATTATCAAGCAGAATAAAAGATTAACTGCTCAACATGCCCAGAAAGTATGCAATCCCTATGCGCTGTAACATTTACGCCAAAAGAAAAAACACGCAACAGTTGTCACAGCACACGTCGTTTACGAATGCAAGGAATGTGTTTATCATCGCACTAAGGCAACTTTCGCCACGTGTAAGCCACAACATACGGTATGGCTGTGACAAAAGTGCAGCGGCGAAGAGCACATTGCCTGCGCTCAAAAGTGACAGCAAAGTCACAGCGTGGTCTGTAGGCTCAGACGTGCCATCTCACCTCCACGCTAAGCCTTGCTGCAATGCGCCTTTGTTAAACGCGGTCATTGCAAACCGCACATTGGGGCCACCCATCCAAACTCATGTCGTCAAAACTCAAAATAAAAATGATCGGTGAGAGACCTTTGCAGAGCAGCAATCCTTTCACCTGTCACCTGTAGAAAGGGGCATTCTGCAAGGTACTCGCTTAGCTTCCCTTCTTTTTTATCTGGGAGAAGTAGGGGCTCTGCTATCTGCAAGCTTACGTTATCTTTTGCCTACACAAGAAGCACTCACAAGGGCCCGGGGAGCCCCCATACCCGCGGAACCCAACCTTTGCGCCTTGCAAATAACATGCCAGTTTTTGTTGGTGTGTGTGTGCATGCGTGGGTGCGGGTGGGCGCCTAGGTGTTACTGTAGCGGGTAGTACCTTGCTCTGTGGCATTTTTCCCCAATGCGGTGCTGCTGAGGGCCGGGCATCTCTTCGACGCTTTTTTGCCATTACGTCGGTAATAATAGGCACACGCTAGCGCGCTGTTTTGGCTCGCCCTCCGCTGTAACGTGCGCCCGAAATTTTGGCATGTACTTTCCCAGAAAGAAAAAAGATGCGCATTAGAATAAACTCAGAGTATGCTTAGGAGAATGTGTGTCACACATATAATACCTTACTTGCTTGTTTTTTCCATAATACAGTAAAACCTCATTACGAGACACTGTTAAAAGAGACAATTGGTTATAGGAGACACTTGAATGAAAACGTTCTGGTTGGTTTTCCACTGATCGCCATGTTAGCAACTCTGCATACAAGAGACCTTTGTTACACAAGACTTATTATAACCTCACCTCCCACACCCTATTTGAAGTTGCCCTGTCAAACCCTCAGAAGCTTGAAGTAAGCATGCTACACATAAAGGAGACTCCCTTCTTTCCATTCTGCAATGAACGAACCTGCTGCTAGCCCTAGTGAGTGTCACATCACAAATAAGACGTTCCCGCTATTTTGGCCAGACTCGTACCTGCCGTCCTCTCCTTGGCCTGCGCAGCCACCCCGGCCGACAGCTCTTGCCACGAGGCCTTGGATGCCTCCTCCTGGCTGGTGGAGCCGTAGCCAGCGTCCGACTGGCCCCCTGCAGCAGTGTGAACCCGGGGCTTGGTGGCCACCGCATCTACGTCCACCAAAGCCCTGCCCAGTCAGTCTCCCTCGCCAAGGGAATCCGGGGCAGGGTGGTGCTAGCTACTGAGGCAGACTCACACAGGGCTCACACAAGACGCATTGACAATGCCTGCAGCAGACACTCAAAGGCAGTGGCTGCCTGACTAAAATTCCCTGATCTAAACCCTGAAGCCAAGATTTCCAAGAGGCAGGAACTTCATTATTGGGCATGGCGCTACGGCCTACGCGTGAGCAGAGTGCAAAATGGATTTTGAAGGTTGTTTAGTTGAGGGAAGTTCTTTGACTGTGTAGGTTGTACTGATTATTAAGTGGAATCGAATTGTAGGAGAAATAAAAAATAGAGCCCAAACACAGCTGAAATCCTTGGACAACAAAAACAAAGCATCGCCACATCGCCACATTGTCACACACTTTGTGCACTGCACAGGTTTTTGTTTTTTACAGCTGCAGCGCTTGATATTCCGCAACCAGCTGCAGTGGCAACTAAAAACCCTCGATGACCTACAACGGCCAACAAAACTATGGTAACTTAAAACTATGGTAACTTAATTTTTGCCCAAGCTGCACACAAATACTGCACAACTTGCTTGGTGAGCCTAAGGTAAGGAATGCACATAAAGCCCAACTAACTTCTTCATGCGCAAGCAGGGCAAATGCATAGCCAGTTGTCGATACATTTTTACTGACAAGTGAATAGTGGACGCTTAGAATATTCTTTGCTACCTTGTGATATCCGTCTGATTGAGGTACTACTGCTACACACCACTGAGTGCTCGATTCCCTCGGTTTTTGCGTCTTTTTCCTCGGTCACTGTGACATGCAGTGTTAGGTGTGGATGATTGGGCCATTTGGTTAAGACATTGTATTTTGTTGCAGGAACGACACTGGACAAAAGAAGACGCGCCCTGTGCCCTCTCCTCTTTCGTCGAGCGTCCTTCCTGCATATGGTGCAAGGAGAAAGCGGCGGAGGCTGACCGGAGCTGGAGTGGTCGTCGGCCTTGGTGAGCAGCTCGGGCAGCATCTCTGGGGTGACGGGGCCCACCCCTCCCCCCAAGGCGGCCGGGTGGGGCCCTTCCAGCTGCAGGGGTCGCAGGGTCTCCTCGAGGCTGGTGCGGCTGCTGCTGCCCGCACTGCTGGGCGGGGCTGCCCCCCCACCGTCCAGCACTGTAGCGGTGGCAACAGAGGAGGAGGGGGGCACCCCCTGGGAGCGCCTGAGGGCCCGCTTGAACTGCGTCACGGCCAGCACCACGTTGCGCAGCTTAGCCCAGTGGGCACTGTCCCCCGTGGGCCAGGCACACTCCAGCACCGCCTGGGGGGGCAGCAGAGAAGGGACGGGGGTTGAGCTTGCGCAGCAGACATCATCACGCACCTCTTCTCTTACTGGCAGATTCGGCTGCCACCTCGGGAAATACAGTACCTGGCACTGCTGTGGGGTAAACACCGATCACTCCGCTGCCATCCACCACCCTACTTCCAGGCTACACTATCTTTAGAGGCTAGGGAAGCACTAGAATGTGGCCATGATCTCCACTCGCTTCTGAGTGCCCTTGTCAGGCCCCTCTGCCACTAATGCTATGTGATCTTTTCCACCCTCTGGAGTAAAAGCCAGTAATCTATGCACTCTGTTCACTGAGTGAAATTGGGCTCTTGTGCACCAAAGCTACTCAGCCTATGAGGTTTGCCACAATGGAGGCCAGCTACAGACTAATCCAGACCACCGGGGAATCCTAGCGAATGCCGAAATCTAATGGTGCGGTTTGAAATACAACATCAAAACTAGAGCCACTAGATCAGGTTTCACAGTATCAGCACTTTTTTCTCTCATTGTTGGATGCTGCCAACAGCGGCCATTGGTCAAACTGCGTCACAGGACATTTGTTTACCCCGGAAGACCCACGGTGCAGACATTTGGTGCCCCTGTGTTGCTGCGTGTGTTCTTCGATAAATCATGATTTTCGGGGCGCAGTGTAGCTGTATGACACGTCGAGGGCGAGTTTTTAAGCCCCCAGACAGAGCAGCGGTGCCATGCTGCTCTGTACTGGGCTGTTTCAACCGGCCGGAAGGTGGAAATGGCTTCTTCATTCCCGCTGGGAAAGAACAACAGTGGCCTACACAAGCATAGCTTATTTAGTGGCTTTCGGGTAGCCTAGTGCCCCTAAAGAAGCTACGCTACCGTAACCGAGCTTAACCCTGTCGGTCGCACTGGCACGCTGTCTCAAAATCCTCGAAAAGTAAACACAGCTGTCAAGGTTGCCAAGCGGCGCCCGGATCAATTCCGCCCATCAAGGTCAGTTGCAATCGGGTGCATAAAGTTGGCCACCCTGGCGACAGGCACCAAAATGCCTGCCGGTGTGCATCAGTGTTGTTACTCTTCAACGTAACTTATTTAGTGGCTCTAATTGAACCCATGCTACACACCGCAAGCACACTCAGGAGGAATTGCCTGCTGAAGTGAGATGCTGCCTTGGGCCTACGGCTGCAGACCAATTCGGACAACCCGGGTTCTCTAATATGCCCTGATGTCTTCTCACTAACGTGGGTGTCCAGAAAACCTCTCACAATGGCCAGGAATCATACCTATGGCCCCATGCTCAGCCTCGCTACTGATTCAGCTTGGCAAGGGATGAAGCTGCACTCCAGTGGTTTTGCACTGAGCCTAACATGTGTGCAGGCTTCTTGCACACCCTTACAGGCATCACATTTTTGAGGAACCCACTCGGGGAGTTTGAAGTTAACACAGTTAACTTGCTTTTATCACTGATCCCGCTCCAGTGCACCAAAATAAGGCGTTGTTACCCTGACTATCTTGCACGGAACGCCCCGGGGTGTCAAGAAATGCCCCCTTCAAGGCAGAGAAAGCCTTGCCTCTGTCCTTCCCTGTTGGTAGCAGGGTGGTCCCCTACCTTGTTGTAGTAGCCATAGGTGATGGCGTTGGCTTGGACACCATGCTTCTTCATGTCAAACAAGATCTTGACAGCCAGAGCAGGCTGGCCGTACTGGCCACAGAGAAGCATCAGGATGCGGTAGGACACCTGCAAGACATCGTGCCACCACACTCTGAGACAAGTGATGCTGTTTGGAAATTACTGGCGGCGTTAGGTCGGCTCACACCATGCCGAAGGAAATCGGTAGTATTTAGTCTACTTCAATATTCAATATTCTACTTCAGGAATAAATCCTAAGCAAAAAAGAAAAAAAAAAAAAAAAAAAAAAAAGGTGTATCTCAGTGCTGAAGCCCACTCTCCATCATCAAATCGATAACAATTCAAATTGGGGTTTTAACTGCCGAAGCTAACTTGGGTTACAAGTTGCACCACTGTGGAGGGCCACAAACTAATCTGGACCAGCTGGGGAACTTCAACGTACCCCAAAATCTCAACACACAGCCATTTACATTTTCCACCGCCATCCAAAAAGCACCTGCCTCAACAACTTAGCAATTAAGTTGCTATCCCCAAGTTGCCAACTACACCTGGCCAGACACTTGAGATGTGGGAACAATGAACTGGACAAGGTAGCCCTCGATTGTGTATCCTACCGCAATTTTTCCTACATCAGCACGCGGCTGGCCCCCACAAGGTTGCAACAGCTGCCCGAGACGCATCCCAACAGCCCTGAAATTGCAGCTGCCAGCAATAATTTTCTGGCCAGAAAAGTGCCCCGTGCGGACTTAAACCAGACAGGCACCGACCTCATCCGGTGCAGGCAGCTTGAGCAGCTGCATGCGCTGCAGGATCTCATCCGCTACACGCAGGGCCTTAGCCTTGGACGCAAAGGTCTTGCTGTACGCTGGTAGATGCATGAACCACACACTGTAGCTCGTGCCCGCCAGGCACCTGCGAGGAAGGGGTCGACCCACAAACGGCTTGTAGCACAGTGGTGGGCGACAAGCAGACAGCAGGCATTGGCAACACTGTGCTCAGAAAGTCAACCACTCGCAGTTTGTGGCCGTCACTAGGGAAAGACCAAAGTCTGCTCTTGAAGATTCTATAGCCCATAGAAAGGAACAGTCTTGCACCGTTCTGACTTAAAGGCACCATGAAGTCCACATACACGTTTGAAAGAGCTAATCTTTGACAACTCACCCAACTTCACTCTGGCCCTCTTTCAAACCCCGCACCACACAACATCAGCACTGATGTAAAAAGGGGGCAGCACCGAAAACAAAATAATCGCTGCCTAACCGCACACTAGCATTATAGCCGCACCAACAAGCGGAACCAGAAGCGCTGCTAAAACAGTAGTTTCATGTTTACTGGCAGTGAATTTTACCAGCAGCCACCAATCACACAAGCTAGTGTGTTTGTGACATCATAGGGAAGTGCCACAAAGTGAGTAGTGAGTTGTCACCGTTTCAGCTGTCCTTATTATCCAGCTAAGATGCTTGAAGTTTGTATTAACATTGGCACGATTGCAATATTGAACCCAGCTAATACTCTGCATTTATAGTCCTTTCAGTGTGGGAACTAGAAAAAAAAAAAATAAAAGAAACTGTGAGAACACAAATGTCTTGCAAAAATAAAAGACCCTTTGACTCTCAAAATCAACTGCCCCTATTTTTTAGCAACAGCAGGGTCACACGAATTGCACACACATACAAATGCTCTATAAAGCAAAGCAGCACAACCAAGGTCATGCAAGCTTACTTTGCCCAGCTGACAGGACACTCAGCTTGTATCCGGGCCGCCTGCAAATGGGACAGAAGCAACGTTCCTGTTAGCATCTTCATGCAAGCACTGTAAAAATAATGTCCCAGTTAAGTGACAAGAGAACAAACACGGTGCTGAGCTTCTGTTGCAGTCCTTTCTGAAAGTTCTTTGATTGTGTGGTGACAATGAAGGATTGGTGACAATGAAGCAATTTTTATGAACACTCACCAAGTAAGGTGGCCACTTTGAGGATTTAAACAAACCGATCAGATACAGATTCAGCTTGCTTCTTTAAAAGTTCTTTAAACTTACAGAGATTTGCTGCTAGTATCTGTTAACATTAAGTGTACGACTGCTGCAACCCGCAGCCAATGATTATAGTATGCATGTCACCACTAATCTTATAACAAGTCTGTATTCCACACAAACGTTGCATAAAATCTCCTTCTAAGTTCGTGCTATGTGAAAAATTATAATAATAACTGCTTTAAAGTTTGTGTACAAGCTGTACCCTTCAGTCAGAACTTGCTCAAACCTGTTTTGCTGACGTAAAAAAAAGAAAATAGGAAGCCTCATCGAACCGTCTGCGTTTTTGTAGTTTAGAACTTACCAAGACAGATACAGTTACAAACAAATTTCAATACTCCAACGATGTCTTTTACTGATTTCAATTACAAATGAGCCAGCTGAAGGCAACATTTCCTTTAAGTCTCTGTGCCTCAAAAACAGTGCATGCAGATATCGCAGTTAGTTTTGAAGCCTTTCTTTTTAGGGTGGGAAAAATATTTAGAAGCTAGCAGGAATACAGCAGTATCGTTTGATACGTTCCGGAATGTTTCATTTTAATAGTAGCTGTTCCATAGCAAAAGCCCAGTGCAACTACAGCCCTCCCAGCTGAAAACATGCTTTCATAAACTCACTTCCCGTGGATGCATGAAGAATGCAGAAACAAGGCCACTTTTCAAGGCCACAAGATGGTCACTTTTAAAACTGCAACAAAATCCCCTTGCATCGATCTAATAAGCCCATGAAATTTCACTACTGTCTTTTCAGAAGAGCGATAAATGTGACACCTAAGCCCTGCAGCCACGATGATGTGCTCAACTGTACAGTGCATGGTTTGAATAACAATACCCCTGTGATAGCAGTGAGGAACATGAAAAAAAATCATTAAACACTTGTCTGCAATAATTCCACTCCATTAGGAATGAATGAAAGCCCTTGTACTAGTACCTCGTCATGACCATTACCTAAGACATCCTTGCATATCAGACTTCCGGAGGCAACAATGCTTCAATAAATTTGTAAGTTGCTTCAAAGCTGCATTTAGATTTAGAAGCCTCACAGAAATTACCGTATTTACTCGCGTAATCCTCGCACTCGCATAATCCTCGCACCCCTAATGTGAGCCACCAAAACTTGGATTTTTTGGTTCCTCGCATAAACCTCGCACCCCCAACTTTGCAGCGGCGAAAGTTGCCTGCTCGCAAAACCCGCATGGTGCACGCGCTCTCCAACGCGCGCCCTCCCCCGCCGCCTCTCCGTTCGGCGGAGAGCGCTGTTATCCAAGGCCATCCAGGCGCCCTAACAACCCGCATGGCTACTCCCTAACAGGCGCCCTAACACGCTATTCGCACTGTACTTGAGCCGGTTTCGCGCATGTTTCGCGTGCGCGCAACTAGACGGTGTTCGCGCAGCCCGCTGTCGTGTCGCCGCCGTGGTCCCGCCGTTGAGCGGCAGCAGTCAGTGAGACTCGCGTCAGTGGTGGATGGCTCGCTGCCGTTTTGAGAACTTTTTGATCTAATTGTTTTGTGCTTGGTACCGCTTCGCCATGGGGAGGAACGCCAGCTACATTGCCGTTTTCAAATTGATAGCGAAAGAGTACGCGATCGAACACGGCAACCGTGCCGCAGCCAGGCACTTCGGCGTCACCGACTTCAACGTGCGTTACTGGAGTAGGGCACGCACATACGACGACGAGATAGGGCGCGCGCCAGAAAGCAAAGGCGGCAATTTCATGATCGCTGATCGACGGGAGACTGTTTACGTTGTAACTTATAAAATAAAAAGAAATAGCTGCTGTTGGCAACACTGAGCTTACCTATACAAAAAACGACCGCTACATTTAGCGGAATTGGCATAAGGCAAATTGGCAACACTGCGCACCGGATATTTTTTTTTTTTTTTTTTCCCGCATAATTCTCGCACCCCTAACTTTGCATTGACTTTTCCGGAAAAAAAGTGCGAGGATTATGCGAGTAAATACGGTATAAATTTTTTACGTGAAAGAATTGTTAAAACCATTTTTTTAGTATAAGCTCTAGTGTTCTAAACCAAGTCAGTCCCTCTCCTAAAATTCTTCCAAAGCCTCTTTGCTGGTAACCAAAAACTAACCGGATGAACACACAGATGCAATTTGGTTTTTCAGCCCTACCATGCCTTACAGTTTCTGCTTCCTCAGGCCCAAATTACTACAAAGTATCACTTAAATTAACCATGGATCCTGTAACAGTTTCCGTCGCTGGTAACTCCGTTTTGCTATGCTCACCGCAGCATAAGGGTACCGCAGCATAAGTTAAAACCATGCCTTCATGATGGTGACATTGGCACAGGTACGAATAAAAGCTGAAACCTTCCCTGTAGCAGATAATACTGCAAAAAGAGAAAGGCAAAAAGATGGGAGAAAACGGTTTTCAGGGGCAAATATAGCCAATAAAATTTCCCAAGGAAGTTCTCTGTGCCCGACCCTTGGGGAGTGAGCCCGAGAGCAGTTCGTCAGCCCGTCCGGTCGTCCCCCCCGTTCCCTCCTCACCCTGAGGGCGGACTTGACCTCCTGCTTGGTGCGGCGCGCCACGGGGCTGGCCGCGGGCTGGCACTCGGGCACCACCCTTAGGAGGGACATGGCCGGCTGCCGGTGAAACAGGGAGGCGTTGAGGGAGCCAAAGCTGCCAGGGCTCCCGTTGAGGCCCTCCACCAGGGGGGCCTCGGGGGCCGAGATGAACACCGTGTGCTCGTGGCTCTGGAAGGAGCCCGCCGCCTGGGAGGACGGCGTGATAGAGACGACCGACGCTTTACACGTTGGCAGTAAAGATCTGCACTCGCACCACCACGCTGCCCCTGTACTGAGCTTAAGTACAGCAAAGGAGAAGCAGTCTCATCTCCATTCAAGAAGGGATGGGGCGCGGTAGATCTTTGACGCTGCCGTTGAGACCACAGCCACCCCAGCTGCATCTTCGCTCACCTTCGCCACCGTACCGAGATGTCATAATTTATTAGCATTGAGAGCCGACCGCAAAAAAAATGCACTGCAAAGTACAACACTAAAACTTCATCATAACCCAGTTGGAAAGGGAGCTGGAGCTACTTCCTTCAAATTACTGCCAATACCAATTATTTAATCCCAGTTCATTTCCTTATCAGGAGATTCAAGTGTATCCGGGGGAGGGAATGTGCTTTTGGCAGACAGTATGGCAACAGTACGGCGCCGTTAGGTGGGCCTTCGGGTACCCGAGTCATGTACGGCTGTGAGGGCTAGTGCAGCAGAGGAGCACACCTCTAAGAGAAGGTGCTCCGCAGAGTCCCCGGCAGCATCCACCCTGTCCGTGCACTCGTCGAAGAAGGCCAGGCTGACGTCCTTGTCCGAGACGAATGAGCGCTCCTCAATGAAGCGGGTGAACATTTGCGTGTGCATCATGAGCTGGTAGAAACGGTGGTACGTCCGATCACGGCTCTTCAGAAACCCTGCAAGGAAGGGGCGGCAGCGAGGAACAGTTGGTTCACGCATCGCCCAGAGCACTAAGTGGCACGTGACAGTTAAAGAAGGCTTGCCATCTTGGAACTCTCTTTAGGCAGCACTGCAACAGCTATGACCCGGAATATGCTTACTCCGCTAATGTGTACACAGACTTTACACTTGCACTCTGGGTGCTTTGAAATAAACGGCACAATACAAGTGCTACGACAAGGCTTTTACAGTAATCAGGATTATTACAGGTATACTAGCTATACGGCACATTGGGTAAGGCTGATGGTGAGTAGAATGGTCAAGTAAAGCAAAGCGCTTTGAGCATTATAATCAAGATTGATCGGGAGGTCCTTGTGGAACTGTATTGCCTAATACAGCCCCCAACTCGCAATATGATGTCCATTAAAAAGACGCCGGTACACTAGCCCAACATGGAAAAATTCCCAGCCAACATGACACAGCCATGCAATTCCCAAGCATGTTCATCGACATCCCAGGAGGAGCTTACCATTCAAGTCGAAGAGCGAGTTGGGGTCTGTGACCCCTGGCTTTGGAGCTGTGGTGATTGGTCGCAAGTAGGAACCAAAGTCTTTAAGGATCGCTGCCATGAACCTCAAAAATGCTTCCTGAATTTCCAGCTCCAACCGCCGCTGCAGAAAGACACACCACATCAACATCGCCGACGAGGCTAAGACACAGGGGCCCCAGAGAGGAATAGATAAGGTGGCTCCCAGCCATGCGTACCTCCTTCTTGTGAAGCCCTATCTCCCGATCAAAGGGGCCCAAGGCACCGGCCGAAGTCGGGTTCTGAGCTGCGGCCGCTGCCACGCTGGCCGCATTGTTTTCATACAAGCAGACCCTCTCGTACAAGGACTGTAGGTTGGCACGCAACGTCCGGGCTGGCTTCTGTACGAATAAAATGCACTTGTCAGAGCTTCAGCAGTGCCAACCTCAAAAAAAGAAAAAGGAGGTAGAAATGAAAATGCACTGACAATTACTATACTCCCTAAAGCGAATGCAATGCAAACTGCAGTCTTCTCGGTCACAGCGCATATCTGCTGCATCTCAGGAAGTGATCGTATGACCAGTGAACGCACGGCCGCACAGTACTCTGCTGTTATCTTGCACTGCGCCGCCGGCGGCGGCAGCTAGCGTGTTGTTGCAAAACATGTTTGAACATCCCATGCAAATGTCACGCGGTGTTCGAATAAGCCACGCACGAGGGAGCAGTGAGCATATTGTTGCCAATCGTATTTGAACCTCACGTGCAAATGTCATGTGGTTCAGATTAGTGGCGAACGGAACAGCATCTGGGGAAAGTGTCAGGGGGAGGGCGCTCCTTGGCGGCAATGCATGGAGAAAGTGTGAGGGGGAGGCAGTGAGCGAGATAGTGCCATAGCCATGCGTGCCACCCTCCTCCTACGCTTCTCGCTGTTTTCTTCCTGCCTTCACTACTTCACTCGCTCACTCGGTTACGCAGACATAGACAGACGCCGCCACCGCGATCCCCAGGTACTGGCCAACAAAAAACTGCACCCTAAAAACTTCAGCTTGAAGCAGGCTGTACTCAGGGTTCGTACAGGCTTCAAAAGCGAAAATTCAAGGGTTTTCAAGGACTTTCAAGGACCAGAAAACACATTTTCATGGCCCCCATCTAATGTTTTATCTGGGATTATTTATAACTTTTCCAACACAATGCAAAAGTTTTTTATTGCGCAATACCTAAGCACATTAGTGCACATTTAGATAGGTGCTAAAGGGTTCGTAAATGCTCCACCAGCTTTGTTTTATATTAATGGCTGGTATTTACAGGTTTTTCTTTTTTCTTCGTGCTTTTCTGAGGCTGTTTGATTTCAAAACTTGGTTAATGTTGCCTGCATCTCCTGCTTTGTCAGCAAGAGTATCAGCTAAAATTAAATCGAGCAAGAGTTGCTTCAAGGCAGGATGAACTATGTACATGTCCACCATTTGCACGTAAAAGCAAATGTAGATGGAGCATGAGGTACAGCAAACATGCAATGAGCAAGCGTCCACAGACTAGATGCAAGAAAGAGAACAGAAGCTGGCTTTCACTGGATTGTATCGTGATATGGATTGGATTGACAAGTGCCTGCTCCCAATGTTGCCTTATAATAATGAAAATCCACCAAACTTGTAATTTCACGCAATACACTGAAACTTGATTGCCACAATGTTTCTTTACATTTGTTAACACCTAAAATCCATGACAAACACTTTAAATTCTTGTGAAAAGACAGGGCCATTGATTCTCTCCAGAAAAATCAAGGGTTTTCAAGGACCATTTAAAAATTCCAGTACTTTCCAGGCCTTGAAATTGACACTTCTACATTCAAGGGTTTTCAAGGTTTTCAAGGACCTCTGCGAACACTGTGTACTGTTCTAATGCAAGAAAACTTGAAGCTGTGCACCATGAAGGTCTTTCATTTTACACAAGTACTTAGTGGGTCTGCAAGACCTTTATTGTGAACCGAGACCATTCATTCAGGCATAAGAAAAAAAAGGTAAGACAACAGCTGCAAATTGCAGTATTGCTGGTTTTCCTGCGTGAACATGGCATGCTTGCGCGAAGTCAATTATCAGGTCAATTAAGGAGTTCCCCAGTAAATATATGAATTGCAAGCAGCTGCAGCTCACCTATTAGTGCACTGATTTGTATGTGGATTGCAGTAACCTTCGTACAGGAGTAAATGTTGTGCAAAAATGCTTGCAACTGCACCCCCAATTTTTAAATGGACCTTGGCTGGCTCAGTTCAAAAGATTCCTCCCTTAACTCTTTCGCTACCGCCGGAAAATTGACTCATTTTTAGGGGTCCAAGAAAACATCTTTTTCCTGCTAAAAAAATTGGTTAGGCACTAATTACAGGAACACAAAATGCAGATTATTTAACGGCCTTTCCAATAACACCAGTTTTTAAAATGTTTTTATATATCATAGTTGTGAAAAAAAGATATCAAAATCAAAATTTTTGTCAAGTTGTCGAAAAAAATGATAAGAAGGAGTTGTGTATATCAAACCACCGGTAGTAGAAAAAAATTAGAATATACATTTTGTAGGGAAACATTTCAAAAACATGTCCTAGAAAAACACGCCCTAGACTTGCGCGGAACAGTTTGTCAGATATAAAAAAAGATGTTAGCACGCACGGTGCTCGTGTCATGCGGTGAAGCCCAACCTCCAATTCAAAATGTGCAATGTCGGGTGGTTCGTTGGAATAAATCTGGCGGTTTGACACTATCAGAGGCACCAATTTGCCCCCACATAACGTAAAAACATCGCGTCAATGACTGACTTTGCATTTACAACGAGCACAATATTTGGGACAAGCACACGATGTGGAAAAAAACATGCATGAAGTTGAAAACAGAACGCCGTGGTTGATGCTTGTTGACGTTCACAGTCAGTTATCTCTCAAAACATAAAGCTGTGCTTTATTATCATCTTCTTACTCGCAATTGTAGCCTTGCTCGCAAAAATGAGCTACGATGCACTAGAATCGAGCCCTGCGATCTTTGGCCGAGTAGCAGTTGCGCGATGAAAAAGATCAGCACAACGAGCTTCCTCTATTGCAGCGCCACCTGACAGTTTTCAAATGAAACAGTACAAAAACTTATCAGAGACTCCATCCGAATAGACAGTTCAACTAAGCAGCAACATTAGACACACGGATATACCCTCGCATGAAAACGAAACTGGAAGGCGAACAGCTGGCAGTGTAAGGCCGGTTTGAAGCGCTGTCCTCAGCAGAAGAGATACCTGGCGGCCGGGTGTGATCTTTTGACTTGCATCTGAAGTTCTTATCGCAGAAATCGGGTTAGGGTGGGGGGAAATCAGGAGCGGCGTGCTTTGTTTGAGGATCAGTCGCGGACGCTCCAGGCACCATGGCAGGTAGCCTTGAAGTTGGGTAACTGCGTAGTAGCGCTAAATATGAATTTTACGATGCAGAAACGAAACCGAAACTGTTGTAAACTGTTCGCGAATGGTCCTGTGGTAAGTAACTACCACAGAACTTAGAACAACGTGAGCAAAGGCAATAAAACTGCCTAAAATCATAAAGTAGCTTTGCAACCAGGCACTGCTTGACATTTTCAGCCGATTTCTGGGATTATTACCGCCAGAGCGCGAACCTGACGATTGAAAATCGTTTGCTGGTTCACCATTCACGCCCTGATAGCAAAAAACAAACGCTGGTGCAGAGTAATTACGAGTGGCACGCACTCTTCGTTTGTAGCAGTGATGCGCGATGACCACGCCCTTTTTCCACACCCAGGTGATTCAAAAGCGTGTCAAAAATCACGTTTCCATTGCAAAAATGTAGGGATGGGCGAATATAGATTTTGAGGTTCGAAGCGAATTCGAAGCGAATAGTGATTTGGTTGAATAATTTTGAATCGAATAGTTCGAATAGTACACATTGCAAATCACAAAGACAAATGAGCAACTTGTGACCTGACTAATGTACACAATTTTTTCTAATAATTAGAACTCACGTAGGCACAGCATTGTGTAAAACTATTACCAGTTGAACATTTATTGCAAAATCTTACACACAGCTTTCCTTTGCTGTATTCACAAGTTTTCATGAAGAAATGCCTGTTGCGCCACATGCTCTAGGTGCAGCAGTTTCCGCCGGCTGCTCATTCACAAGTTTAAGCACCACCTAGAAACTCGCAGAGTTAAGCGCCGCCTAGAAGCTCCGCTAAAAAAAGAAGTATTGTAGCCACTAGTATCCTCGGCCGTAGCCAAGCAAAGCGCGGGTCTATTCGATTCAGCCTGCACCTCTTGAACCAGTTCACAGCGGTGCAAAGTGGGTTCCGCCATCGGCGGAACCAGCCCTGCACTTTTTTCGTCTGCTTCTGCACCTCCTCGGCAGGAAGTGCAGGCGAAGCCATGAACTCGTCCTGCACCCGTCGGCACCACCGGTGAATCGAACGGCGCGGTTCAGGTGCCGCGAGCTGCACCACTGAAACGAACGGCGAAGTGCCGCACCGCCTGAACTGGTTCACGTGGTGCAGGTGAAACGAATAGACCCCGCAAGTGGCTGGCCGCCATTTTGAATAGGCTCGCTTAGTGCGGCGTACTGCCGCACTGAGCGAGCCTATTCAAAATGGCGGCATGCCTATTCAAAATGGCGGCCTGTACAAGTCTGCTGGCTTGGTGCCGCTATGTTCAGAGCGGTGTCGTTTCAGTGCCGCCTTTTTTTTTATCCTAAAGTGTGCTGGTGGCCGAGGGCTTCGTCGAACCTCTAGGCAAGGCAGCAACTCGGCAGTGCCGGCACTGATAACAGAAATGTCCGCGTTGGTGGGTCTTGAGCCAAGCCTGGGGTAACTCTCGGAAAGCTTGACCGAAAGGCTTGGCTTTTAGCTGCCTATTCGGGAGCATCGAATAATTCGAAAATATCGAATACCTGCATTCGGATCGAAGCGAATAACGAATAGAGAGCTATTCGATCGAATATTCGACAATACCGAATATTTGCCCATCCCTACAAAAATGAAAACAATACTGATTTTGAAAGGCCTGTGGGCCTACTGGGTCTGGCTACGGGACAACAAACGACCCCGGCTAGCCTCGTTAGAGACGTTGAGCGACGATGTCAGCTCGACGCCCGGAAATGACCCATCCAAAATGCCCCAGAGAGGTACGCGGCGTCCACAAGGGAGACGCCGCGACGGGTTCGACTCACCGACACAGGCGACGACAGGCTCCAAAGGGCCAGGACGAACCATGGGGTTTATTGGCCGAGTCGTACAGTGCATAATAACGCCAAGACCGGGTTAAGAACTACACTGTACCGACACGCGTCCGATCGGGGCCAAACAGCGCCCGACCGGCCGGCGCGGCGGGGAGGAGACGAGCCGGCCGGGGGCATGGAGCGCCCCGGTATCCGACTCCCTTCTCCTGGACGTGGGGCGGCGAGGGTGCGATACTGCCGCGAACCATACATTGGGTTTGTTTATTTGTGTTTTGCTTTTACCGCCCGGCTGCGCCGGTCTTGTTATCTCTGCGCCAAGGGAAGCGCGTGTTCCATTCTTTCTTTCTGTGCCGCATGTGTTATCTGTTGTGATAGGGAGAGCATTCCGATCTTACGTGAACAGCCCAGAATAATCTTCTTGGATCTACTATGTTCTCGATGCGAATCGACGTTTCGAGAACCACGCGCGCCGAAAGATAAAAAGCCTGCAGTGCGGACGCCGGGGCATTCGATTCTGCGACGCTCGCTGACGCAAGTCACTTTGTTGACCGCTGCTTCGCCGCCTCTGTATTCTTTTGAGTTGTTAGGGGAGCACAAGTTCGCTCCAATAAACTTGTTTCTCCTGCAAGACAACTGCGTCGTCCTTGTCTTCGTGACATCTGGTGGAGGTGCGGGGTACGCACCCTTCATGCCCACTGCAGCCTCGGGAAGCCGCCAAGCCAGTCCAACAAGAGCCAGCCTCCGCCTGCAAGGTTTACCACCCGAGTTCGGTTTGATGCCAGAAGGGCCAAAGAGAAGGAACGCTGCAACCAACACCATGGTACAAGAAACAACGTCGCCAATCATGCTGCAGCAGCCCCGGGAACCGCCATCGTTCCGGGGAGCCCCCGCTGAAGATCCAGAGGAATGGTTGGAGAAGCTGGAGCGCGTGCGGATCTTCAACAGGTGGGACGATGAAGAAACCTTCCGGCATGTTTTCTTTTACTTGGAGGATGCAGCCCGAACTTGGTTTGAAAACCACGAGAGTGCCTTGACCGACTGGACGCAATTCAAAAGCGAGTTCCTTAAGACCTTCACGACCGTGGTGAGAAAAGAACGAGCTGCGATTTTACTGGAAACTCGAACGCAACACCCGAACGAAGGAGTCGTAATCTTCGTCGAGGAAATGAAGCGACTTTTCCGCCGTGCGGACCCTGGAATGACGGAAGAAAAGAAACTACGGTTTCTGATGCGAGGTGTGAAGCAAGAGCTCTTTGCGTGCCTTGTTCGCAACCCCCCCAAGACCGTGTCCGAATTCGCGTCTGAGGCCGCCGCGATGGAGAAGACGCTCGAAATCCGAACGAGGCAGTACGACCGCCCGATCAATGCGCTGGTTTCGGAGACGCTTGGTGCCAGCGCTATCAACTCCGACTCACTACGCGACACTATCCGCGAAATAGTGAGGGAGGAGCTGCGGAAACTGCTCCCGACGCCGCCGCAACCACAAGTCGCTTCTCTTACCGACGTCATTAGAGAAGAAGTGCAGCAAGCGCTGGGAACTTCAACGACGCCAGTAGCACCTCGCGAGCCGCAAGCCATGACCTACGCGGCTGCTGTACATCGCCCTCGCCCACCTGCACCCTATCGTCACGAGGCTCCGTACCGTCGTCCCCTCTCGCCGGCCCGACCACCTGCGGCGCAACTCCCTGCCCCAAGGAAGACCGACGTGTGGCGAACGTCCGACAATCGTCCGCTGTGCTACCACTGCGGAGAGGCCGACCACGTCTACCGTCGCTGCCCCTACAGGAGGCTCGGTTTGCGAGGGTTCTCCGTCGACGCACCCCGCCCCCGAACTGGCCAGCGCCCATCGGAGATCGAAGAGTACCTGTCCAATACCAGCCGTCGACCAGCCCGTTTCAACCGTTCGCCGTCACCCTACCCATACCAGTCGCCGAACCGCCGTAGCAATGCTGAGTTCTCACGTGGAAGGTCCCCCAGCCCACGCGGGGGAAACTAAAAGCAGCAACTTCTGGAGGTAAAGTTGCACGATCGCGGAAAAATGAAAACCCTCCAACGACGCAACGACTCGCGGAAGACAGTGACTCACAACATGCCCTCATCCCGACGACCCGACACAGACCTGACGAGACTCCCGTACACGACGACAGCTATACGCCGCGACGCGCACCCGATTGGACCCAGACGTCCGTTGAGAAGACGACGACAACGACGATGCACAGTGCCCGACCGTCAACACGTACAAGCAGAGATACGACGCCCCGACGAACCCGGAACTCGAGGAAGACTGCATCTGACGTCAAGGTGTCCATCGACGGCTTTGACGTAGTCGCCCTCGTAGACACGGGAGCTGACTATTCGGTAATGAGCGGACCATTTGCGTCTAAACTGAAGAAAGTTATGACCAGATGGGACGGTCCGCACATACGCACAGCAGGAGGCCACCTCGTGACGCCAAGTGGAACGTGCACATCGCGCGTCACCATAGACGGCACAACGTACCCTGCGGCGTTCGTCATTCTGCCTAACTGCTCCCGCGACGTAATTCTTGGAATGGACTTTTTGATGGACAACGGTGCAATAATCGATCTGCAGACCAAGTCAATAACTTTTTCCCCCAATCACTCCATGACGCCGGAACCGAACCCCGAACGACGTGCTGCTGTAAGGATTGCCGATGATCATGTCACCCTGCCACCCCGCGCAAGCTTGATGGTCGCAGTCTACTGTGAAGATGCTGCTCCTGACGTCGACGCTATCGTAGACACCGATCAAAGGGTGCTTCTCAACCGTGGTGTGTCGGTCGCAAGAGGCATTGCGCGCTTCAAGGAACACCAATCCCACATTTTGGTTACGAATTTCACCGAGGAGTACCAGCATTTAAACAAGGGCGCGGCAATTGCATTCCTCGAAGAAGCGCAAGAAGCAAGTGACGTGATCGCGGTCGCCGACTTTGAACGCACACCCGTAGAAACCTTCAAGCTCCCGCAGCCTTTCGACGTGAATCCGGCGCTACCGCAAGAACAACGGAACAAGTTATTGGCTTTGCTGCGTCGCTATAGCGAATGTTTTTCGTCGAGCGCAAAACTACGTCAGACCCCTCTAGCGAAGCACCGAATAATAACCGAAGATGGAGCCCGACCCACCCGACAGTCACCGTACCGCGTCTCTTCACACGAGCGGGAAGCCATCCGGACTCAGGTCGACGACATGCTCAGCGACGACATTATACAGCCCTCGAAAAGCCCCTGGGCTGCGCCCGTCGTACTCGTAAAGAAAAAAGACGGCACATTAAGGTTTTGTGTTGACTACCGGCGACTGAACAAAATCACGAAAAAGGACGTGTACCCCCTCCCCCGAATCGACGACGCCCTCGACCACCTCTGCCACGCGAAGTACTTCTCATCGATGGACCTGAAGACCGGCTACTGGCAAATTGAAGTGGACGAGAGAGACCGAGAGAAGACTGCATTTATAACCCCAGACGGCCTATACGAGTTCAAGGTGATGCCGTTTGGGCTGTGCACAGCACCAGCGACGTTTCAAAGAGTCATGGACACTGTGCTAGCTGGCCTTAAGTGGCACACCTGCCTCGTATACCTCGACGACGTAGTGGTATTCGCCCGGACTTTCGACGAACACCTTGCAAGATTGGAGTCTGTACTCGAGGCCATTCGTACGTCGGGGTTGACGCTGAAGCCTGAAAAGTGCCGTTTCGCATACGAGGAACTCAAGTTCTTGGGCCACGTCGTCAACGCCGCGGGAGTCCTACCTGACCCGGCAAAAACTTCAGCTATCGCGAACTTCCCTAGGCCGAAAGACAAGAAGGGCGTGCGAAGATTTCTCGGGCTGTGCGCATACTACCGGCGCTTCGTCGCAAACTTCGCACGCATTGCAGAGCCACTCACGCGCTTGACGAAAGACAGCACCCCTTTCAGCTGGGAAAACGACCAAGAAAAAGCATTCTCCGAGCTGCAAAAACGCCTGCAAAGCCCGCCCGTGCTCGCTCATTTCGACGAAAATGCCGAAACGGAAATGCACACGGACGCCAGTGATATAGGCTTGGGTGCCGTCCTTGTCCAAAAGCAAAGCGGCTGCGAAAGGGTAATCGCCTATGCCAGCCGTGGTCTGTCGAAGGAAGAGAAAAACTATTCTGCCTCTGAGAAAGAGTGCCTGGCTATTATATGGGCGATTTCAAAATTTCGCCCATACGTGTATGGAAGGCCATTCAAGGTTATAACAGACCACCATGCGCTGTGTTGGCTCGCCAATTTGAAGGACCCCTCTGGCCGTCTTGGGCGCTGGAGCTTGCGCCTGCAGGAGTTCGACGTTACAGTCGTTTACAAATCCGGCAGGAAACACTCCGACGCCGACTGCCTGTCCCGCGCCCCCGTCGACCCACCACCAGAAGACTCTGATGAAGACAGCGCGTTCTTCGGGATCGTGACGGAGAGCGACCTAGCCGCCCAGCAGCGTGCCGACCCCGACTTACGCGTCATAATCAAGTACCTCGAGGGATGCAACGTTGCCGTTCCTAGGACCTTCAAACGCAGCTTACCAGCATTCAGCCTGAGAAACTCCGTCCTCGTGAAGAAGAATTTCAGCCCCGGAACAAGAGCGAATTACCTTCTCGTCATCCCCGCGGACCTTCGTGACGAAATTTTGGAAGCGTGCCACGACGACCCGTCTTCCGGACATCTCGGCACAGCCCGCACTATTGGAAAAATCAAGGCGAGGTACTACTGGCCCGGCCTTACCTCTGACGTCACCCACTACGTCCGGAGCTGCCGTGACTGCCAGCGACGAAAAACACCGCCGACAAGACCCACCGGACTTCTGCAACCGATCGCCGTCCCATCGAGACCATTTCAACAGATTGGAATGGACCTTTTAGGCCCGTTCCCTACGTCACGATCACAGAACAAGTGGATTGTCGTAGCGACAGACTACATGACGCGCTACGCAGAGACCGCCGCTCTTCCGAGGGGGACTGCACAAGAAGTGGCAAAGTTCTTTATAAGCCAAGTTGTGCTGCGACATGGAGCCCCGGAAGTCCTAATCACCGACCGCGGAACGGCATTTACTGCGGAGCTGATGCAAGGAGTATTACGCTACAGCAACACGGATCACCGAAGAACGACGGCGTACCACCCCCAAACGAACGGACTGACAGAACGTCTGAACAAGACAATCGCAGATATGCTGTCAATGTACGTTGACGTTGAACATAAGACTTGGGACGAAGTGCTCCCGTATGTCACGTTTGCGTACAACACGGCTATCCAGGAGACGACGCAGCTGACGCCGTTCGAGCTTGTCTACGGTAGAAGGCCAACTACGATGCTCGACGCCATGCTTCCGCACGTAGAAGACGACGACCTCAACGCCGACGTCCACGGATATCTTCAACGTGCGGAGGAGGCCCGCCAGCTCGCTCGAGTTCGTATAACGGACCAGCAGCTGGTGGATGCGGGCCGCTACAACCTCCGACGCCGAGACGCCGAGTACCAACCAGGGGATCGTGTGTGGGTTTGGACTCCCATCCGACGACGCGGACTCAGTGAGAAGCTCCTGCGACGCTATTTCGGACCCTACCAGATTCTACGACGTGTTGGCCAACTTACCTACGAAGTGGTCCCTGATGGTGACTCCGGCACATCACGACGACGCAGGCGGCCTGAGTTCGTCCACGTGGTTCGCCTAAAACCTTTCTACGGACGATGATGAACTTTTATTTTCATTTTTTCGGACTGTCGCTTATGTTAGCATCGGGTCGATGCACTCTTAGAGGGGGGGTAATGCCGCGAACCATACATTGGGTTTGTTTATTTGTGTTTTGCTTTTACCGCCCGGCTGCGCCGGTCTTGTTATCTCTGCGCCAAGGGAAGCGCGTGTTCCATTCTTTCTTTCTGTGCCGCATGTGTTATCTGTTGTGATAGGGAGAGCATTCCGATCTTACGTGAACAGCCCAGAATAATCTTCTTGGATCTACTATGTTCTCGATGCGAATCGACGTTTCGAGAACCACGCGCGCCGAAAGATAAAAAGCCTGCAGTGCGGACGCCGGGGCATTCGATTCTGCGACGCTCGCTGACGCAAGTCACTTTGTTGACCGCTGCTTCGCCGCCTCTGTATTCTTTTGAGTTGTTAGGGGAGCACAAGTTCGCTCCAATAAACTTGTTTCTCCTGCAAGACAACTGCGTCGTCCTTGTCTTCGTGACAATACGATCCGCGGCCCCTCGCGTTCCCTATCCTCCATCCTCCATCTCCTTCCCGAGTCCCTCGAGTCAGGGAGACATCCAGAGAGCTCGCGAGAGAGCCGACCGAGCCCAGAGAGCAGAGAGAGAGACCTCCGGAACGGGCGCGTCCGGTTTTAAGGCGCTGAGGAGAGGAGGCAGGTTCCCGGGCGAGGAGGAGCGACAGCGGCGGCGGGACAGTCGGTGCCCGGCGGCGCGTCGGCCCGCGAGGTTGACGTCACGTGCGCGGGAAAGCGCGCTCGTTCGAACATCGCGCTCGCGGGAGGAGGAAAGGGGATCAAGCGGATCCCCACAGGCCATCTTCTGATCTAACTCCGAACAGCTTTACTTGTTCGAGCAACGCCTGGAACGCTATGAAAAGGCGCTCCCAAAGTATCGATCAAATTGATCGATTTTGAATAGGCGTGGTAGCGAAAGAGTTAAAATAACCCTTACGACAATTTTAACATAAACTTCACTTGCACAAACTATGGATAACAAGAAATAAAAACTGGGGGAGATAGAAAAGTGTAGCAGCCCACCAGCTCTTTCACCACAATCATCTGGTAATGTCGCAAGGTTAATTTGCACAACTGCTTGATGCCCACAAAAGCAAACTTAAAATAGTATTGTGGGCTTGTTGTCAGAATGCAATGGGGTCCCAATTCTAAATATTATTTTGTAGCTATAGCCACAGTAAAGAGAATAACCGAGAATCGCTACAATTCAGAGGAAACCATTTTGAGTGCCAAGGGCGCTGCGCCATTCAAAAATTTTAAAAAGTGATGATAAAATCGCTCATCGACTTTTTCAGGATGCAAGCTGAGAATTCAGGTGGCCTCAAGCCATCCAATTCTGACTGGTCTTATTGCCCAAAGCATCTACTATAAGCTGGTACCTCATGCAAGTAAGTCATGAGCCTTTGGTATGAGACATACTAATACAACAGCACAAGCGGGAAATTTGAAACCTGCTCACTTGAACACTAATTTTTCGGTGATAACAGCAACACTTCTGGCTAAACTGCAGTGAGGTGTGAGCTGACCAATCTTTAGGCTAAAAGCAATGTTTTATGCTGTCATCAAGGACTTTTTAATATGTGCGCACCAAATAACTAAAAAAAAGTGAACAAGCCACTCTTTCTGCCCACCTGTAGAACCCACATTATTAATCTGTAAAAAAAAAATGCTCTGAGTGAAATTTGTTTGCAACAATTCCTCCATTTTACCAGGCACAAACGAATATATCAATCTGTAACATTGTATTAGCTCTGGCTTTTGAAGTTTCCGAAGAACTGGTGAACCCTCTCAAAACAAAAATGAAATTTCAAACCATCAGAACCAATTTAATATCCCCGGTATGCATGATAAACAATAAGATGGTGCTATTTACCTTGGGAAGAAGCTTCAAGGTGAGAAAGCTTTTCTCCTCATTTCTACAAAAAAAAGAAGAGGACAGAACAAATGTCCGTTACGGCAAAAGTAAGAAAAAAACATGACAAGCACATATATAAGGAATGCAAGCAAGCTAACACTGTGCAACAACACCTATCATTCCTTGCTGTAAAAAAAATGTTAAGAAAGCATATGAATATAGCATAAAGTTTAATTCAATTTTTCATAGAATCGGTTTTTTGATGCATTGCTTAGAAATAATTTTACAGCACATTAAACTTTGGTGGCACCAACAGCAAGGAACCCTTTTGAATGCTTATTTCAATCACCAAAGTTCAATGAGCTGTAAAATTAGTTCCAAGCGATGCATCAAAAAACCAATTCACTTATTGCACTCCCCAGGGTTCGTAGTATAGAAAAATTTAACGATTACAGTTATATGGCTAACACTGTTTTGTCTATTGTTCCTCCAAAAATGACTAATTATCTCTAATCACCTTGGTAACTAATTGACTTATTCAAAAAATAATGCTACATTTTAAATCAGTGGGGAAAAAGGCAGCAAGACTGACAAGTTTCACACAGTTTACTTAAAAATTAAGACACTGTTTTAAGAGCCATGTCCCCCCTTAAATCAGTGAGTTGCAAGTAGGTGCAACTGAGACCATAGGACTGCAGCTTTCACCCTCTTATATAGGTGCACTTTATTTTTCAGAAAACAAGTCTTAAGCACTTACATAAATATAGTGTTTGTGTCCAGGTCAACGCATGCCACTTCTTGAGGAGGGTCATACATGTCAAAGTACCTCGAGTCCACACCTGCAACACAATATTCGTGCCATTGTAAAAGCAACAAATCGTAAAGAAAAATCCTCGAACCTACAGTTGACAATGATTCATGGAAAATAACTACCACCATGCAAGAAGGCACAAACGGCTCAGTGAAAAATATGGAAGGCTAGGTGAGCCTTTTCCGTGAGAAAGCTTTCCACTTGGGTGGGGGAGTGGTCCCATTATTCAACTGTTCAGGCGTGAATGTTCAAACCTCGATCAGACACCAAAGCCCGATTTGGCGACACTGGCTAAGCCTTGTGGGGCTGCCACAATTATCAAGAAATTAAACTAAGCTTATGGCGACGGCAGCAAGGGTAAAATTAGTGTCCGATGCCTGCTTAGCAGTAAGTTGACGCTATGACTAAGACCTCAAGAATACACATTGCTGACAAGTCGAGAATGTTGGGAGGCGGGGGTACAAAAAGCTGCCTGTTTGTGGCTTCAAAAGTCTTAGAGCAGGCAAACCAGTGCAACCGGACTGGTGCCCACTTTTGAGACGACAATACGCACCAACAATGAAGGGTAGCGGGGCACTGAGCACGTCCGAGAGGCCCAAAGGGCACAGAGGGATGTAAGGGCACTGCCAGTGGAACGGGAACATCAGCTGGAAAAAAAGGAAAAGAACACAAACTTGACTCTATCAAATAAACTCCTGGGAGATCAAGCTTCTTCACTAAAACTCAATGCCTCAGTTCATGCCCTTAGCATGTTCCGAATCGCAGAAAATAAGGAAAAGTGGTCTGCATAGAAGTCTACATTAAAGGAGCCACAAAGACAAAATACAAGTTGAGTTTATTAGAAAGACTGCTTAGTCCCGATAACAATGATACCAATATCATCACAATCTTCGACCAAATAACGGAGATATTAAAGAAAACGTGTTAAGCCGTGGCGACCCCCTAGCCAATTTCCCGCAACTTTTCTTTGACGTTACGGAACGTTTTTTGTGCGATTGGCGGTGCCTAACTGACCTGTCGCGACGACACATGACTGGATGTCTGTAATGGGGCCTCTAGTTCCATTTGACCGCATCACTTGAATGCTAACGTGCAGTTAATGCACTGAAAATTATGTTTTATTGTTGGCCCGTATGACGTCATTCTTGCTCATAACACATCACTGTGGTGCAAAATTTGAAAGTTTTTAAATACTTCTTGCTTTTTTTTTTTCCTTAAAAAAACATCTTTTGTGGCTGTAATGGAGTTGAGTGAGATACTGAATCCTAGTTCTTTCAAATTAAAACAAAGTTGTATTTTCTCCTCATGGCTCCTTTAAGTTAAGGGGGGACGCGGGTCTTGCAATGGTCAGAAATGGCCAAAAAGTCTATTTTGAGAAAATTGAATTTTTGGAATAATTGTACCTTCAAGCACCTGCCTTCGAAATATAAACGCTAAATTCCATCAGGAAATACTCTAAAATCATGTTTTTAAACGCCTCGGGGGCCACGAAATGCCCCGAATCGGGCAAAAGTTGTTTCAAATTCCCGCGCGCGCCGCGGGCAAAGCAGCCGTCCGATCGCCGCCGTCTTGGTCTCGTTTTAAAACTTGTTTCTTTGTGCGCATTTTGCGACATCTCAAAATGGCGTCGCTTGGATAGAACGACCGCCCTTGCCAGTTTTCCAAAGGCGCCTTCTGGGCCGCCGATTGGCTGGAGCGTGCGCGCGCGGTTTGAGTTCGTCATCTGACGCCTCCCATTGGTCGGTGCAACTGTTACATCAGTTTTTTTTTTTTTTTTTTTTGCCATCGTGGCGTCTGCTACGCGCGCCTGACAGAGTCAGCTCTTCTGGCGCAGCGCTCGCTTATAGTAGTTTTGCTGGACATTTTCGCGGTTTCTTCAGATTCTTTCATCGCACGCTTTCGTGACTGATGCCAGGAGACGTACGTTTGAAAAGGACGACCCGTCATGCGTACAGGAAGCGATAGCGTCGTCCGCCCGCGTAGTGCGACTTCGGGCCGCTTGACTCAGCCGGATGAACATTGTTCACCGCCTCGTATTGCTTCGCCTGTCCCATCGCCTGACCAACTACCTCGGGAGTCCAGACCTGGTCTAAGTACGGCTTGTCAACTTGACACAAGGTATTACACGGCGGAGGAGATCGCCGCGCGTATGGAACATGCAGACGAGATCAAGCGCGGCATGGAGACCAAACCACCAACGCAGCGGAAATTCGACCTCCTTGCATTGAGCACTCGGAGGTAGAATCCGGCACAGATTTTGTCTTAGTGGATGAGCCATGCTGCGCACTTTACTTCATTACCTTTTTTGCGCACGTCGAGAGCGGCAAGTGCGGGCTGGCGGCGCCGGATTCGAGACGGCTGACAGGCAGTACGGACTCGCCGTGAGGCTCAAGCTGACGTGCTCGGTTTACGAACATCGTGTGGAGCGTTTTTCGTCACCAAGGACCGAAGGATCTGGCAACAGCACTCCTTTCGAGGTGAACATAACGACTTTGAAAACTATACAAAGCATCGGAAAGGGGGTGTTTGCTTTGTCAAAGTTTTGTGCTGGGATGAACTTATCCCACAGAGGCCTACACCACAAGACGTTCCAAGCGCACTTGAAAAAAGTGGTCCAGGTTTGCGAGGACACTGCAACAGTCTCTGAAGCAGATAGTGTGTGTGTCGTCAAGCGCTTGTACAGGGACCTTGCTCAGCCGCCAGACAGCATTGATGTCATGTTTGATGGCAAGTGGATGACCAGGGGACGGTCATCACACATTGGAGTAGTACAGCAAGCCTTCTGCAACCAACTTGTGAAAGCCCCCCCTTCCCTCCCACTTAAAACTTCAATGTTGCAAAATCAGTGTTTTGTGACATTACTTCCCGAACGTTTCCTGCCATACTGCCATAGGCCAACAAAGCTTGCCTTTCGGCTACTTTTTTTCCCCCGAAAAGGCTCTTTTCTGGGCCAACGATGTGATGCATTTGCAGAGAACGCACTGAGCAGTGTCCCACCCGTGTATCCTCTCAAACTTCCTGCACAAAAACCATGACTAAAACAGCCTCACCAAAGAAAAAAGGGGGGCGTCAAGCAAGTTTCACCCCTCCCTCCTCCACCGTACCCAATATTCTGGGTACCAAAGTGCACTGTAATGAATGATGGCAGTTTACGAAGGACTGTTGCAGTTTTCACGACGCCAGTGAGACGACACCAGATTTCACAATGCCAGCAAGACACCAACCAATTTAAAGTCGATAAATTTTGTTGAATTCCTGATGATGTGCATTACTTGGCCTCTGGTAACTTGTAGTTGACATTTTTGGAATCCAAAGACAGTTTTCAAAATGGGAAGAACATGTCTTTGTTACAGAGAAATATTGCAGTTACAGTACTGACCGTTCATTTAATAACACAAGGCCAAACTTCAAATGCAGTTTTCCCAGTTTCATATTTTTGGTCGTTTACCTCAGCCTTACGCAGCTTTTTGGAAACTTCTTTTTGCTTCATAAGGTGAATCTTGGTACCGTTCTTTTCAGTACTACCTGAGGTACCCGATGACATTCTTACTTTTTCTATTTGGACCCCACAAAAATAATGACTTACAGTTATTTTGATGAGCCAAAATATCAAATACTGCCATCTTTGATACTTGACATATTTTTTTGGGATGCCATGACTTTAGAGAAAAACGAAGAATGTCATCGGATATGGGAACTCTCTGGCTATCAATTCATGTCATAAAAGGCTACAAAACGCAATGCAAAAGTTCATTAAAGCTGCGTAAGAAATTACCTAATTACGGTTTGGACTTTGCATGATAACTTTCAAACTAACAGTAGCAGCTCAAATATAATTGCATATTTTAAATCTACAAAAAAAAACAATACATTTGTGTGCAAACTTTCATAAGTTTCTACCCATAAATAAAAAAGTTAGTTTAAAGACCCTCGTCCCCCCTTAACTGGAAATGGGCGTGGGCAAAACGAAAACACCCAAGCACGCGACCTGACGATACAAGTTAGTACCAGCTTTGAAACTATCAACAAACCTTAATTAAATGTACAGTTATCTGAATTTAAATTTGAAAATACTCCAAGAACACATAGGCACTTGTGAGTAGCGAAAGCAAAAACTGGATGCCATTTAAAGGCCCGTTCCAACTGGCGATTCGCCTCGTCGCGCGACGTCGCAAAGCGATGAGCCAGCCGTCACTTTTCGCCGCTTTGCGACAGCGGAGCAGATCGCTCTCAGACCGAATTCCCTCGTCGCGCGACGGCCCCGCAAAACCGGATAGCCAATCATGGTCGCGGAGTAGGCTGACGTAGCCGGAAACGAAACGTTTGTTTACATCCGGCAACGCGAGCCGCCGCCACTGGGCTCGCTTGGCCCGCTATCGCTGGGCCTGTCGGGTCAGGCCGGCAAGCAATTTCCCGCGCGCTTCGGTTCTTTGGTCAGTGGCTTCAGCGTACGCGTGTACTAATCAACGAACAGCGTGGAACTCATCAGTGTGGAGGAATGTGTATGGATTGTAAAAGCAAGTAATCATCGTATACAGCTAGGTGGACAGCGAGACGGTAGGTTGACTTGCAGCCTCTTTGTACTTCTATCGGCGAGTGGTAAACACGCGTAGAGTTCGGAGGCGTCAGAACTTTGCGCCTGTGAAAAGAAGAGAAATTTGTGGGCTGTGATGCGAGCGTTGTGGCATGAAAGCAAGCGTGTGTGTTTCTTCGTGCAATAATATGTTGAAAAGAACCTTCTTGACTTTGTTATTTTCTGCTCCTCCTGCAACCCGCAATGCTTTCGGCATTGTTCCAGGTTAGTAGCATCTGTTTTAGTTTGATTTCTACCTGCTTTTGTCGCGCTCGTGTAACATAATTGTCTTTGACTGCAAATGATTGATGCACCAAGGAAGTCGTACAAGTCGGGTAGCAGCTGCGCTGAACGCAGTCGCATCATCGCTCATCGCAAGTGCGAACACCGCCTCATCGCACGACGTCACGCGATGAGGCAAATCGCCAGTGGGAATGAGCCTTTAGTCTCCAACTGAATGTCGTAGGACACTCTGCACAGTGCATGAGGGCCCTTGCTTGTCAGCACTGGATTAGAGGAAAAGAAGCGGCCAGAGTGCTGACGCTGCTGCTGCCATCGCTTCCCCCTCCACTTTCCACGTGGCTCAGTGCATGCCCAGGCTTTTGCCTGGCAGCTATATCTAAAGCATGTGGTGTGCTCCTTTCTTTGTGCATGCATTACGGAATTTGTCGCAAATTTTCCGGCACAGCAGTTTTTCCACTCAATGGGCCACTTGTGCTACCGCATAGAAATTAAAATGTGAATCAATTCAAAATGTGCCCCAGACAAAGATCTGCAGTGAGAACCACCAAACACTCACTAAAAACCGTTGACACGTAAATTAGTACAGCTTACTGCATCAGAATTAGTAAACCTCACGGCCCCAGAAAAATAATGTGAAATAAGAAAGAAATGTTCCCCGTTTTGCCCTTCGTAGTACCCCAGTGCAAACAGCATCCGTATAGTACTAATGTCCTCACCGCCACCAGGGCTTCGGCCACACTGGTAAGCACGTCGGGCCTCAGGGAGTGGAACAGCATCTTCTGCTCGGTCAGGGCCAGCAGCAGAACACAGAGGCAGTTGTCGGGGGCCAGCGTCTTCAGGAACTCCCTGAAGGAGGCTCCACTGCAAGCACACAGCAGCAGCAGCAGCAAAGCAACACTACACATCAAGCCATTACATATACAGTGTAGATCGCTTATAACGTATGTCGCGGGAGCCGCAAAAATCCGCACTATAAGCGGTACCGCACTATAACCAAAACACGCGCAAATTCAACCACATCGCCACCTATCTCTCAAGTCAACCTATATTTATCATCACTCAAATGCACAGCACTTAAAAACGAAGGCACGGTCTATATTTCGTATTATTTCCAACATCAGCCGCTGCTACAGGGCAAAAGCGCAGTCTCCCAACGGCGAGCGCGGCTTTAACTTCCGTTGTGTTTGTTTTGAAAGACCATGGCTGCGTTTTTAGCGTGTATGAACAGATGCCGCAAGACGTGATAAGAACGCCAGTGGGATTTTTTTTTTTTTTTACCCCACCTTGTGTTCACGATGCCGAAGGCGGCTGCTTATCAGCGCAACGTACTGGTGGTGGAAATCTCCGGCTTCGCGCGGCTCGAATGTTCGGAAAGGGAAAGAGCGGTGGCTTATCTGCAACAACGTTCTAAAGCGTGAACCGCATGGTAGATTTGGTATCGCGAAAACGTGCAGTGCACGCCAGCGCGGATACAACTGGCGTGGTGTGGGCGGCGCGGTAAGAGGCGGCAACATGGCGTCGGCACTGGCCGTGAAGCGGTGCAGGCAGTTCCAGTAAGTTCCAGCGACCGCTTCTAACCGCTCGCTGAAATGCCGCACGGGGCGCAAGCGAAGGTGCTCATGCAAGAAAATAGCTAATAATGTGGGCGAAAAGTGGAATATAAACTGCCATCCACGCTGCTTGTGAAAGCGCCCATCAAAAAATACCGCGTTGGTAAGCCTAAACATCTCTGGCGCGGCTAGCCGGCTCGGAGCGAGCGCTTCGAATCTCCCGCCATTAGGTACGCGTCTCCCCATTGGTGCAAGTCGTCAGTCTCCTCCCACTGCCACGCGAAGAAGCCACCGCGAGCGCGGAATCGTCGATACGAGCACGAAAAAAAAAAAAAAAAAAACTCACACACAACGCCGATGTGCACGATTCGTACGCGAAAACGGGCCATGCGGTTCACGATTAATAAAATCAACTTGCCGCGCGCGGATGGGGAGTCTGTCGCTATCTTCCGAGGTGCATCAAGGTACGCACGAACTAAAGGGTGCCTATCTTTTTTTCTTTGGGTGTCTACGTTAGAGGAGGGCAAGGGGTGCACGCTGCGTCAGATGGCCGATTTCATCCTTTCTTTTTTCTTTTGCTACCCTAAAACAATGCCTCAGCTGCGCCGGTCAATCAGCAGACCCGCCGAAAAACCGCACTATAAACGGTATCGTGCTTCGGCCAACCGCATCTTAAGCGGTATGCTTATGCATTGAGTTCTATGGGAGGCAAACCGGTGGTCGCAAAAACCCGCGTTATATCCGGTTCCGCACTATAAGCGGTTACGTTATAAATGGTCTACACTGTACTGCATGCCCCAGTCAACATGCACCGAGAATTGAAACACCTCTTACACATGGCACTAAGTGAATTCGGCTGGTCATTAAGTAGGGACCAGTAATTTTTCACTACGCTGATAGGTTAGGTCTAACTGACTTTACATTTATTTGCTGAAGCATTGAGGCATCAACCACATAAATGCAAACCGCATCAAATATGGTCGTCTGCAAGACGGTGCCTTTCACGCAGCTCCTTTACAGGGATGAAAAGATAGCCGCAGAGTTGAAACACATATCCACAGCAGCATGCAGACACATCCCGAAAGGGAAAAAAAATTATTTGTTTTAGATACCTGCACTAGGATGCGAGTAACAGAAGTTTAAAGAAGTACTCCTCCCAACATCAACATAGCATCGCTATCTTGGTTACGGTCATACCTCAAGCAAGAGGGAGCATTTAAAATCACCACAAACTCTGCGAAGCATCTCTCACACCATTCTTGCTGCAAAAGCTGACTGTAAATGCGCCAATCAATAGCTTTGCTCTCGTACAATACACCACGCTTGATAACAAAGCCACTGAGCATTACTTTTTTTTACAAATAAGCAAGAGCCCTGGCATGTGGTTTGATTGCTAGCACCTTAATTAAATAAGACTTGGTTGCTGGCTAGTTGGTTAGATACCGTATTTACCCGATTCTAACGCGCCCCCGATTCTAACGCGCACCCGATTTTCCTGGCAAAAAAAAACCGAAAAAACTTGCACCTCCGATTGTAACGCGCACGGGACTTGGTGATCCAAACAAACGAATTCAAGAGAAACGTGCGATTTATTTCCCGAAGAAATATCTCTCTCACTCCTCGTCGCTCTCCGTTGACCACAACATCTCGGCCTCGGTGCCTTCAAGCGCGTTCGCGATGCCACACTTGTGAACGAACGTTCAACCATGGTCGATGGCATCGTGCCCACGCCTCGCACGCCCATACCGATAGCTTCTACAGAGATGCACGCTTCACCCGGCCGCTCGTTTTGAACGCGTGGGAGCTGCTGCTGCCATTGCTGTTATCAAGTGCGCAAGTGAAACGATTTGACGATTTGTGTGAACGCCGATGCAAAAGCCTAGGCGCCTAAGCTTGCTGCGTCCGAAAAATCGTTGCTAAAAGCTTTGGCGCCATCTTGAGATGGCGATGGCGATGGGTGGGAAGAAATTTCCGCTGTTTCGGCAGTTTCGGATTTGTATCCGATTCTAACGCGCATGCGATTCTTCGGCCTATTTTTTTGGAAAAAAAGTGCGCGTTAGAATCGGGTAAATACGGTAAGTTGAGTTATAACACACAGTCATTAATTGAATTCTACTGAACTTTTTTCACTACCTTCACAAATGAGCAATCATCCTACACCCATACAAATGTGAATGCAGACATGCACACACTACACGTTTACCTATAACAAAGTGACCCTTAGTAATAACAGAACGTACGCCTACTTTCTTCAAGCTAGCCCATTTCACTGGACTAAGAACCACCCATAATGGTTCTGGGCCAGAAACCAATAAACACTGCGACTCACCTGAGTGGAAGCGGAGTGTCTTCCAGTTGAGAGAGCGACACATGTTCATCTTCCAGCTACAGGCAAGACAAGAACCGCAGATTACCAAGTGACCTCAAGTTGTGCTCAACAAGCGCATTACCTGGATCCATATCCTCGGTCTCTGTACAGAAGGAAATGGGATGTCCAGCATGAAGTGGGAGATGTACCTGTTGCGGAGGAATACAAACCGAATGAGCATCGATAACTCGCAGCCCTGAAAAATTGCTAGATGTCTCGCTTAGACTTACGCCAGCTATACCTTGTCCATCGTACATAACCCTAATAGCGTGTGCAGATCGAATCTTATTGCTGCTTACCTGTGCCAGCAGTGAAATCTCAATTATGCATCCATCGTTTAAATGTCTTACATTCCGCAACGAATTGCCTCAGGCTGGGAAAATCTTCGCGCAAGCATTGCAGCAGTAATATGAAATACACTAAACACATCTATTTTAAACATTTTAAACAATGGCCACATGGGTGATGCAACAAGTTAATCACTAAACAACATCAAGCAGCCACCAGTGAAAAACGGGCGGGTGAGCCAAGTGAAATGTGGTACCTTCATCTGAATTTTACTTTCACTCCCCCCCCCCCCTATTATTCCTTATCCGCCTATTAGAGTGCTAGATGGTAAAGGCTCTTTGTAAGGTGACAAGTTGTTTCTAATTGTATTTACACTAAGAGGTTTTGTCTCTTTCTGAACAAAAGAAAGCCCAGTGCCATTCATTTAATGTTTTGTGCATTCTCTCCACACAAGGTTGCGGCCAGGTGCCACAGCTGCAATTATCAACTCGCAAACTACACAACCTCTACACACTCTCATGACAGTTGTATCATCAGCGTTATAGTGCAGTTCCACTTTTGACCCACGTTTCTCTGTTCTTCCAAGCTTTCTCAGACAGCCGAGCACAACGAAGAGTACAAAGCACCGCTTGTTCTTCTAAAGGCGTGATGGTGACTTTGGCACAAGTTCTGCATATGCCGCGTGCTGCTTCAGTGGGACAACAGAGGTGCCAAGGCACTGCTGACATCTGGCTCAAAACAGGGCATCCTATCCACTTGTTTATTTTCCTCTTATCCCAGCCACATGCGTGCTCGCTTACAGTGCAGATGCGGCATGATAGTGCCCTCGCCGTGACACAATTTACCCTCGATCTTGCTCCAGTTTTCCCTCACCTCTCGACGGAGACGCGTGGGTTCTTGACGAAGGAGAGGCGGTAGAGGAAGCGCAGGAACTTCTCGAAGGTGCGGAAGAAGGGCCAGTGGGAGAGCAGGCAGATGGACTTGTTGGCCGAGAACACGCCCTCCTCCTCCTCCGGCTGGCCGCCCGCACCACACAGCTGGCTGCGCTGGGCCTCGGTCAGCCGCTCCTCGGGGAACCGCTCGTAGAAGGTGATGGACGCCCCGTACACCTGCACGCACGCCCCGTCAGGCACGGCCGGTGCAGTCCCGCTGCGAGAGAGGGAGAGAGGGGACTACCTTGTCAGCCGAGCCCAGGGTGAGCACGAAGGTGGAGAAGGTGGGCCGGGGCTGGCTGGCCTTCTTGGGCCAGGCCTCCACGGTGGCCCCCATGGGCAGGCAGAACAGGGCCACCTGCTCGGGCAGGGGGAAGCTCGCATAGTCCTCCCGGGGAAACCGCTCCAGAACCGCTGCGCAAAGGGGGCACGCCGTCAGAGAGGGCACGGCCACAGGGGAGGAGGTCCGAGCCTATCTTATTAGGCTGGGACACACACAAGGGTGTGACGGGACAATTTTATGCCCAACGTTAAGTTAACGCACATACAAACATACACAGTCAAATATTGTCAACTCAAACTCACGGGGGGATTGAATATTTGTTCCAATTAAATTAAATAGAGCTTGAATTAAAGGGAGCTCATTTTAAGTAGAGTACTTACATGCATCGCCATGTTCAGTAGCCCACGCGAACTTATCTAACACACGATGAGTTCGAGAACATTTATTTACACCAAGGTTGTATCCAACGCTGACACTTGAGTTGGCGCTTGAATTACTGGCCGTTTTCTCACATTAAAATGGCTATTTTCGCAAACTAAAATACACACTGAGGACCTTAGCATGAGCTCAAATACAGCGAAAGTTCACATGAATGAAATCCTTCTCTCCTTAAAAGCATGTGTGCATATGTGTGCATGTGTATATGGGGAGAGAGTGAGACAAACTGAGCTGGCACTGCCAGCTTTTTCTCTTTCTAGAACATTAACACCAGTCATATCACGCAAGGCAATATTAACCCTGCAAGCTGCTTTTCCACCACACTTACAGCACAAGCGCTAACCCCCCTGGGGTCTCCAAGGCTCACCTGGTTCGTAGCAAATGAGACTAGGCCTGTTCATGGACTTTTTGTAGCAGAGAAAGACATCCGAGCCAACCTGCACAGGCCCACAGATACGGATCAGTGAGACGCTCAGTCAAGGACAACACAAGAACAGTTCAACCACCAGTGCCACCTGTTTGGCCTCGAATAAGCATGCACCGACATGAAGAGAGGAAAGACAAAGAACTGAAGCACTCACCATGCCTTTGTTGAGATTTCGGTCAATCTTGCAGTATGCATGGGGAGGAGTCTCACCCTGAAATAACCAAGCGAAAATTGCAGCCACTTATAGGCATACAATGCCCGTAAGCGACCTTCCTGTGTAAACATTCCTAGCAGCGGCCGATGCGCATGAGATCATTTAGCAATCGCAGAGAGAAGTTCAGCATGCTCACCACATTGCAACAATAAAATAGCAAAGACTGTTAAGCTTTACTGCGATACAAAATAATTTTGGCCATTTAGCAATGCACATATTTTACGTGTGTTAAAATATTCATATCAGTGCTACACGTCCAAGATAAAACCTAACACAAAAGCTTCTTGTCTACGCATTACATTTTTTTCAGCAGTGCCTCCCACCGTGGCGGTCACATTTTAATGTCCTCAGTAACTCTTAACTGGTTACACTCAGTTAATTGTATTATTTATTTAAAGGGCAGACAACCGATTTTTGTCGACTAAACTTTCTTTATCCCAAATGAAAGGGCATCACTTAGAACACCTTAACCCGAAACGGTTTTGCTGATAGTGCCCTAGAACTACGGAAATGGGAACTTTTACATCTACCAGCCACACAGGTCGCGCCAAAGAAATGCTGGTAACCATGGCAGTGAGCTGTGTAGCAACACACTTTTAACTGCTTGTGAGAATAAGTGGTATCTAAAGACTTGTCCCCGGGTAAAAGAACAACATGTGCAACCTTTTTTATTCCTTCTAGCGGGTTTTGAATCGCGCATTGAAATCGACGAAATTGTTTGGGCACGTAACGTAGTGTCATGTTTAGACACTACATGGCGCCAGCTTTCAGACTTCAGAAATTTTAGTGCAAAATTAAAATTATTTCGCCCATTTACTAAGAAATTTATAAAATGCTGGCTTTCATATGAGCTAGACGACATGCACTCTACGAAAATTGGTTGCCTGTCCCTTTAGTGCTGCACGCCTATAACAACAGGAACGTGGTGCTGCATGCAGAGGGAACTTGCCTTGTTGGCAAGGATGACGCAAAGGTCGGTGACCACCAACTGGTTGCAGGGTGCGTTCTCAGACGCTCTCCGAAATGTGAGGAATGTTCGTGAGCCACTGTTGTTGACGTTGGCCGGACGCCCGTAGGGCGTCTTCTTGAGGATCTCGCTGTCCGCCATGACCCGCTGCTTGTTTTCATACAGCACCCTGTTCCACCAAACAGGAAAACCACCAGTGGGAGCCTCTGTTAAATCTCAGGTGGGCACCTCATCACGCGGCCCCTCCACAATCATTCTTTCGGCTTTTAAGCGACAAGTGTTATCCATGTGACACATGCAGCTTGCAAAGACGACGAAAAAGAAATCCATGAAAAAAATTTGAGCAGCCAAGCAATGAGATCACCGTGCTCATCACCACGAACTGAACCCAAAAAAATGCGTACGACTGAAGAAGATACGTCTGACAGCAACGGCAGCAATCAACCAGCTCAACTAACACTGGGCAACAGATAACGTGCTCAACTAACACTGCGCACGTTACCTGCTGCCCAGTAATGTTGCGTAGTTGAAGATGCAACCACAAAAATGACGCCAAATGAAGCAGTCTACCAAGAGGAACACAATGTCCCGTCCCAAGGTTTGCAAGCGAGAGGTCGACACACCTGTTGCTTGCTTTTCTATGCACGGTATTATGATGGCAGCTCTCCACACACCATGGAAGCCAACAGAAGAAGGTGGCAATAATATTGCCCATCCAAACACTCGGGGCTTCGGAAGTGCAATAAGGGTGCAAGCTTAACACTTAGAGCCCGAGTAGCTAATATTTAAAGCCCGAGACAGCACTAACGCTTGTGTAGTTTTTGTAACTTCGCTCCACAGAGAGGAAGAAATTTTGTGAACACGTCTTGATTAGCACGACTTATTTTATATATTTTGATTAGTTTTTTCTTTAAAAATGTTACATTTTGTTCAAGCAGGTAGAAGGAAGGATTTACATATTTTACAGATCTTCCACAACTCCTTCGTAAAACATGAACCCCACCGGAAATGTCAGCCTGCCACACCAGTTCCCCAAGATGAAACAAACTTACTACAAACCACATTAAATTTCCGCAACAGGCAAGCTAACGAACCCAGCCCTCTAAAAAATGCATGCAACCACCAGGAAGCAGAAACCACAGGCGCCAAGATGGGGAAGAGGAGGAGGAGGCCACTCGCCCAATGTCCACCAGTGGCGGCTTGTCCTTGCCCCGGCGGTAGCAGAGGTAGATGCTGGGGCTGCGCAGGCTGCCGTGGTTGAGGTCGGCTGGCAGGCCCGTGGGTGTGTGCTCGATGCACTCGAAGCCTGGCGGCGGCACCTCCCCTTCGCTGCGCACAATCACTGCAATGTCCGTCACGGGCAGGGGCCCAAAGTTGGCCCACGGGGAGCTCTGCACCGCCGTGAAGTCCTCTTCCAGGGGCCGCGGGTTGGCCGGCAAGCCTGCTACCACAAAGTAGTCGGCCACACGCTTCTCCTCCGCCATGGCTGGGCCGGTGGGGGTGGGGAGGAAAGGGTGAGGAGGCTCCCGACTCCCTCAGGTGAGAGGCAGCGAGCTGAAGGAGTTTCTGTTCCCCGGATGATGCGAAGACATCTTCTGAAAACGGTACATGACTGCGGTAAGGAAATGAGGTGTGCGACAGCCTCTATGTTGAGCACGGTCACGAAGACATCAAAAAGAAAATGCGGCAGCAGCCTCGCAATCAACTCAGGAGAGAGATAAGGCTGAGGGTGATGAAAGACATCCCTCGTCTCCTTCCCTTTGCCCTTCCCCTCCACACCTGTCGAAACTTAGTAGCAAACCGCTGTGAAGGTGAAGTGTTGGTGTTACGGGAATACGAACAAAGGGCCCCACAAGGATGATTGGCTGTCCACGCAAGTGCATTGCAGTCAATATTTTGGCACAATCTCTTTATCATTGTAGCTACAGATACACTTGCAAGCAGTAATAGCAACAGACCCAACCAATTAATGGCACAATAAAAAGCAAATTCCCCTAAAAACCGAGTCCTGCAGTTCTGGTAAAGCCTAAATGAGTGCATTTTTTTGTGTTTTATGCACAATGGGTTGTAATACATGACATGCAAGGCACTGTGTTTGATAAGGCATCAGGCCACCAGGTTGTCCCTGCTTGCAGAGAAAGCAAGTGATTCAGCAGATGTTATGTGCAAACAAGAACTACGTCCCTGAAAGTTATATCTTCTGTGCATCATAGGACAGCTCAAAACTTTATACTGCCAAACCTGTTTGTGCCTCAGTCTCACATAAATTCCGTTTTCATTCACCCCAGGGGACGTAACTTGCGAGTGCAACCCATCCAATCCAAGAATGACGGAATTTGGGTTTGTTCTCTCATGGAGCTCTACCTTCTAATCCCCTACACCCCTGGCGGATCTTTTTAGGAGTAAGGAGATGTGAAAGCACAGCACCCCCCCAATGGCACTTTCAAACTAGTACTACAAAGCATAGAGCGCATGCCAACTCCCTGTCACTGCACATCCCCCCCCCCCCCCCCCTCCCCTTCGAAAGTTTTAGAGATTAGTCTGTGTTTGCCTCCGCTTTTCTTGATAAGAAGCAGCTCACAAGTGATGCTACTAACAAATTTATTCTCAGCACTAAACCACGTGTCACATGGTTACTCCTCATAATCAGTGCGATCATAAATAAGACCACACACAGACTGCACGCGTAACGCGGAACTGGAAGCTAACAAGACAAACGATCAACACAGACATGAACAAAAAAAGAAGGAAAGAAAAACATTGCTCAGACGTCAAAAAGCAAAGTAATCAAAAAATGAAAGCCTCTGTAAGCAAAATAATCAAAAAATGAAAACGACAAAAAATAAGTAAAAATGTACAGAACAAAATGAAAAGACAAAAGGTTAATGCTATTGAGGTTCCGACAGCCCTGACTGTTTCACAAGTCATGCTTTTACGCGGCGTGGAATAATAAAGCTGGCACATAATATATGGCATTACATGCACCATAAACGCTACACCGAACAGCCAACCCGTGACTGTGTGCAACAGGCTGCCACAAGGCTTCCCACATTGGCTGAGACAGCTGGCAGTGCTGAGTCCTCCAGCTTTTTGTCACAGGCCGGAACATGTGCAAGCAAAAAAAAAAAAAAAAAAAAAAACTCGCAGCTTGGCACTTCTACACAAGCTTGTTTTGTTTGACAGCCATTTGTGTCCATGAAACTGGGCTGCCCTGGCCAAACATTTCAGTGCACACTCGATAGCTCTATGAAAAAGTTTTAAAATGCTGCCATTTCATGCGGAATCACGAGATATTTTATTGTTCGACATGACAACCTTTAAGCCTTCACGCAGTAGGCGATCATGCAGGCATAAAAACAAGGCCAGCGGACAGCCTCATATAGAAGGTGGACAGCCTTGTATCTAGTTTCCCGTTCATGAAACACCTGAACAGGCAACTAGACAGCAATCAAGTTCTAGAAAGCAAACAAGGTCGCATGCCATTTTCGTAACTAAGTAATTTCTAAATGTCAGCACACAATTTTCTCTCATCTGTCAAGTCCCCAACTTTACCAGATTTGCAAAATTAGCTCAGCAAGTGGCTCCAGCGGTGCTAAATGCAATGAAATGATGTCATGTCATCAAAACTGGCAGTGACCTGGCAACCATGAGGTGATTGAACTATAACCATGTGTAAGTGCTTTGCTTAGTAAACTGCTGGCTTGCACGCGAACATTTTGTGATGGCTAACAGTTATCTACCACTTAAAAAAGAAGACACCTGCAACAAAAGTTTTTGCATAACGGCTTTTTTTGGAGCCTAGCAATGCACTTTACACAGTTTATTCCACCGAACAAAATATCTAGCATTCTGGAGGTCAATGCATTATAGTGAAATTCCACTTTTCGTGCAACATGAAATCAGTAAAAAAAGGAAGGATTCACATGAACTGAACATGAGCTGAAGAAGTACGACGATGACACACAGTCGTTCCTTCAGTCCCTGTCAAATTTGTGCAGTTTCTTTTCTATCATGAACGAGCAGTCCACTAGAACGTTGCACGAAATTATCACTAGCCTCTCTCCACAAATTTGAGCAAATTGACACTACTGAGCAGGTGCAACATATAAGAGAAAAGGCATCAAAGCATAAAAAAGCAGAAACATGTTGCCACCAAACCCTTTTGGTAGAGAACTGTGCAAGCAAAAGCATGCTAAAGATTGTTTAGCAAAAACCACTGCTTGAACTGAAAGATTCTACCAGGAATGGAAACAAATTCTGAACAAAGCAATTGTACTTCAAAGTAGGCTTTTGTCCTCCGTGAGAATGGACGACCACTCGAGAAGACAGTAGACAAGGCCAGCACATGCATTACTTTTCCCTTTTTTGTGGGTGTGTGACTGAACAATGCACTCCAAACTTTCGCGCCTTGTTAAGAATGTCAGACATAACAGATTTTTACCGCATGACAGCAAGCTTAAATAGCTACGTATGAGCGATAACGACAGGTACTATACACACTACTCAAATGTTGCTACTATATTTTTCACGATCTTAAGGCTGTCTCTCAGCCCTGCTTTATTCAAACGTAGCACTCACAGGCAACTTATTCGCAGGTTATTCTCAAATGGCCTCACCAGCACTTGGGGTCAAAGTTTCATGACATATATTGGCCCACTGCAAATTGCCTTACTGCTCAGGCATTATGAATGGTAGAGGTTAAACGTGCGAGATAATATGAAACTGGTTTAGGTTCTGCTGTATGTCCCTACACAATACAATGCGGTGCTCAAAAGCTGCAAAAGCTTTAGGCACATCTGGTTTGACACAAACCGCTGGACTCGAGACAACTGTGACACCGCCTGTAAAAAACAACTTATAGATAAGGAAAGATTGTACTTCTATTTACTGTTTACCTCCTATACAAGAGTATTTGTAACCCTTTATTTTGCGCCACGACTTCAACATTGCTAACTGCATGATTGTGAATCTTACAAAGTGCATATATCCTTTACTAAGATTCAGGACAGTATTAAGTACTCACATAAGAGGTGTGTTGATGCATGCTTCTCCTATACGTCGCCAAGAATCAGGTTCCTTTTTCGGTGGTGCATCTTCCCGCTTTTCTCAGGGAGTCTTCATGCTTATCCGCAGCCGGCAACCGCTGCAGGGGTACGGAACGGAGGTTTCATGCGGTAAACTGTGCGCACATCTGTTCGAGGCAACCCCTAAACGCTATCGGCAAGGCTGCAGCTCGTTCAAAACACGATCAATACTGGGCGTTATCTCTAAAGAACAACCTCAATATCTGCGCGCGGCGGCGGCGGCGGCGGCAACACGAGGACTCCTCTAACGTCATGCACGTCAGTGTCGGAAAGGCTAGAGTTCCACCAGCACCACGCCTCGCTGTACGATAACTCGTCGCCACAACGCGCGTTCCGAAATACGCAATACACGCTCCGCTCGACAACGCCCTTTATGCATGCGACGAAGCGGGACTAGGCAGCTAAAAACTAGAGGCTAAAGCAGACGTGCTTCGTTTCGAACTTTAGTTTAGCTGTCCCGCCCGTAAGCGACGTTCAGACGCGCGTCCGTGTTGCATTTGCACAAGAAAACGAGCGCTGAGATCGTCCATTTACCATCCCTTTCGTAGAAGACCTTTGAGCGGTAGACGACAGCTTTTCGGCCGCACAGCACGACACTCGCCGCACCTTGTATGCCATCGCTGTTGACAAATATCGCGGCCGAGCACTGACCCTTTGAATTGCGACGCAGTCTACGCGTATTTGTAGGCACCGGAACGAGCTTGCAGCGAAATGTGGGATTTATAAGCGAAGATGGCGCAACAAATGTGGCATTTTGCGTTCCGACAAATGCCGAAAATAAGCCTCGTACTTCTCGCTTAGTTGTGTTTGCGTGTTTGTCCGCGTCTCGAGGGCATGACGCACGGATCACTTCTAGAAGGCCAAAAAAAGAGGTTGCACCTCGTAAGGTCACTGAAGACAACCTAGCGGACTATACGCGGTGCTTTCGCGGCGACTTTTTTTTATAAGAACACAATCACACGAGCAACACCGCACAGGGTATGAGTCATTCAAAAATCACCTTGCGCACACATGCCTGCCATGTTTGTTGCGTTCCGCTGGGCCACTGGCTGGGCTTCAAAGGTTTCCGGTTTTCGGCTTCGGCTAGTAATCGCACGTAGCCACCGGCGCTGCTTGAAGCCTTCGCCGGCTCTGCTATTTGCCTGGGCGCTCGGCTTGTTTTGAGCGTGATTTGAGCTGCGCTCTGTCCGTGCTGTTCACGTTAGCGGCACAATATTTGAAGTAGTCTTGCTGATCCGCGCACGATTTTGTGGCAGTCATTTAATTCCCCTACTGTTGCCTTAAACCCAGCCGATCTAGTGGTTCAACTAATTGTGAGATCGGCTGAATCTGCTCCCGGCAAGCGTAGTTTGAAGGTTTTGCTTCCCGGTGTTGTGAATATTGGTTCACCAGGATGGGCCAGACGGATGCTATTGATCATTTTTTGGAAAGGATAAACAATCTGGAGTGTCAACTTTCCATAAAGGAGCACATGGCCAGGTTGGAGAGCCACATGTCGCTTGTCAAAGACCTCCACGACGCCGCTTCACGTATCGAAACGGACGTGCGATGGACGCTGGGCCAGCTTGCTATCGTGCTGAGTGAAGTGAAGTTAAGCGCTGGCCAAGAAGACGCCAAAGACGCAGTACTACTCGACTTGGAACTTGTGACCAAGAATGCTGCCGGCGATCGCTGCTGCCCTTGCCAATGCCATGCGAAAACCGAACCTGCTGTTTCTGGTGACGGAACTGCAGACTGGAAGCCACCGGAAGGCTCAGATGTAAGACCCGTCGCTTAGCATTGCTTCGGTTCGTACAAAAATCAAGCTTCCATCTCCCTGTGAAGGGGGATATTTTTAGCCGAAATTTATGTGCTCTCTGTGACGCCTGAAATGGCTGTGGTGGTTTATGTTGAAAATTAGATCTGCCCTGCCTTTCAAAAGACCTCTAAAATAAAAAAAAAAGGAGTTGTAGCCGCCAGGCCTGTGCTTCGTTCTGAGCCATTTGGCTGTTTAATGTGGCGGGAAATTTGCACTTGAGAAATTGTCAGTGTCACACGCCGTTCCTCCCCAGGGCTGCATGAAAGTTGTTTGTTGCGCTCTTTTGTTTCAGGGACGTGTAAAAATTATGTGCGTTAAACAGAGTGAGGGTACTGTCTTTGTGATGATGTTTCTAAAAGAGTGCTTTGTCGAACATTTTCTGACTAAGCACTCAGCAAGCATATTTGTACTGACATAGAATTTATGCGTCGCTCCCAGATGATTACACGCAGGAGAAACAGTAGACATATTTATGAGGGCAAATATGTATATTGTTTGCTTGTGATCTGTGCTGCCAGCCATATCTCCTGATAGCTACTGTCAAGAATCGTGTGTGCCTGTGTGCGTAATATTGCATGCCCAACCACCCATGAGTTATACTGCTTACCAAGCACGTGTGGTGATAAGCGTCAAATGCCTTTCCACCAGTGGGGCTATTGATTGATATCACACTCTCCACAAAACAGCTTGCGAGTGCATCCTCATAAATCCTTCGACCATAACTGCGTGGCTCGTGCATAAAAAGCCCTGTCCCCTTCATTCAACCCTTGCAAGCAGGAACCGTTTTTATGACACTTCGCAGGTGGTGTACTCGATGTTCGGCAAAATGTCTTTGCAACCAAGTCAGGAGCTTGGCTAAAATAACACACTTTTAATAAAATAACCATTGTGTAGAGTGAAGCATATACAGTAGCCGACTGATATTTCATACCTGGAGGGGAATGAAAAATAGTCCGAATAAAAGAGCAGTCCGAAAAATCTGTGAGCCATTACTCCTACGGGACAACTGGCGGTTCTTTGGGAAAGTCCGAAATATCCAGCAAGTCCGAATTTTCGGAGTCCGAAAAACAGTCGGCTACTGTATACACGTTCACAGCTGTAGCCAGGATTTAATATTTGGAAGGGTTTCTTCATCATTTCTGGGGAGGGGCTTCACCCTTTCCCATGTCCAAATTGTTGCAGTGGCAACTGAGCTTACGCTTGTAGTGGAGGGCAAAAAAAAGAAGAAAAAAAAATAACCACAAGCTCTAGTATGGTGATACGTGCGCATTTACATCAAAATAAAAACAGTGTTGCTAATTTTTAGTAATAAAATAATAGAGATGCTGCTTTGCAGGATGCACCAGTTTGCAGCCGTTTCAGCAATGAAGCAACGTTGTGACTGGCACTGAAATCTCATCATAGTGATGTATTGAACCATTGCAGTAGCTGCAAAGGATCAGCACTGGGTGGAGTTGCCAGCTGAGAGCCCTCTATTCAGTGCACGTTGGTAGAGAACCCGCCGCGGTGGCTCAGTGGCTCAGCACGAGGTCGCGAGTTCGATTCCCGGCCGCGGAGGCCGCTTTTCTGATGGAGGCGAGAAGCCGAAACGCCCGTGTGTACGAGATTTCGGTGCACGTTAAAGATTCCCAGGTGGTCAAAATTAATCCGGAGTCCTCCACTACGGCGCACCTCATCGCCTGCGTTGCCTCAGCACGTTAAACCCTACAATCAATCAATCAATCAACGTGTGCAGAGAGGGCAACGCGAGTAGGTAACCATCAAGGCATCCTGGACTGAGGACACCTCCGATCAGGCGGGCGCATTAGCATCCTGCCGTTGTCTTGAATAAAGTTTATTCAATCTGCCAATCACTCCTTATCGTGCAAGAATAAAAAACAACGCTGCGTAATGAGCTAACTTGCTGGTGAAATTCCAACATCCTTCAGCTATAGATTACACAAATAGTAAATGGGTGTGATATGAAAATTTACTTGAAACCTGCAATAATATAATGACAGTACATCGACAAACCTAAACATCTTTGAACTCCATTCTTAGGTCTGTAAAGAAGCCGGCATGCTGCACAACCTCTGGGTTGCTCTTGGACTGGATTTTGTGCAATATTTTTAGCTGCAGAGGGGTCAATTACACAAGCAACTTGTCCGCTAGAAAGATTTGTATGTTTGGTTGGGCTGTCAAGTTCCCCAATTCTTTGCTAATGATTTTCTGAAAGTTGGTTACTTCGTGAAGGTGAAGACGAAAGGGCACAAAAGTTCTTTCAAAGTGATGCAGAGCATCAAAACACTGCTAAGTGGCATTGAAATCAACATGTATTGGGAGGCTGAAATACCAGTGCTTTTACATAAAACACTTATGTCTGCGTTGCTATTTAGCATACTCTTGCAAAAGGGTTTGGAGTAGGTGCAGTTGCCCCCCTTTTTAAATACATTATCTGAGGTAGCTCTGAAAAGCGCATAGCTTACGTCGGAATAATGCTCCCCACTTCCTTAATAATGCTCCCCAGAATAATGTTCCCGGTGTCAGAATATGCTCCCCACTTCTTCCCCTTTGATTTTCACTCTTTAACTTGTATTCTTTGAATTGCCTGTCTGTAGTGCAGTTCCTCAATGTTAGCTTAGAATACCTAATTAAAGTATGACAGATGGGACGGAGGAAAAGAAAAATTGCAGGATGCTACGTCTGTTTTATCAACTGTTTGCTGTTGCAAAAGTAACCTGAGAACTCTGCTCTGCTCTGCTCTGCTTTGCAAGGCAATGCATCCTCGGCTCTTGTTTACTCGAAATTTTCTTAGCAGAACAATTGATGCTGCTCTAGCTATTTATTATGCAGTCGCTGGTTGTTCTGCCATCGCAGTGTGCCTGTGGTTGTACGTGCGCAGATGACTGTTGCAGACATGGTGAAAAAGGCAGCTCAAGAGGTCGTCGACTCTTCAGACTATGTTTTCAACGAGGAGTACCAGATGTACTACAGTGTCTCGACGGGCTGTTACTACGACCCTGTGAGTCCGGTGACTTGGAATGCTGCAATTTGGAATCAGTTGCGTGCATTTTTTTTAATCCATGCATTGAAAATTTTCCCTTTTAGTCAACACAACTTCTTTACGAGCCAAATTCAGGAACATACTACCGCTACAATGCAGAAACTGGGAGCTACGAAGTGCATTCTCAAGTGGAACCGAACACAGGAAGCAAAGCACGCAAGTCTAAATGCAAGGTCGGTTGGTTTTCTTCATCTGTGTGCTGGTATCAAAAACATCCCGGCGTAACTAGCAGGAGTAGTAGATGAACTTGGGGAATAATGATGTAGTTTTTATTTTAAATTGCCTCAGGGAGAAACATCTTTGGAGCTATACTTGGCACTTGTTGTAAACAAACTAGTGACCTGTGCAGGACGCATTGTTCCTGAGCTGAGTCGTATGCATGGTCAGAGATGGCAATGATTCACTTTTGATTTCATTTGTTTAGGCTCCCCACAGCAGTTTTACATTACAGCTAATCTTTGGTGACGTTTCCTACTTTGCTACATTGTGTAACAAAACTAGACTTCACTTTGCAACGTTCTCGTTTTTCATTAGTAACACTGTAATTAATTTTAAAAATTATTTTCAAGATAACGTTACTTAACTTTGCAAAGTGTGGGTCACTTTAGCAAGAGTACCGTACTTGGCGAAAATTTTTCTCATAGTCATTCCCGTTTCTGGAAACTGGGTTTAGCGATTCAATGATAACTTGTCTATCTTGTTGCTGGTAACTTTTCAAAAATATGTATTAGGCATTCCAGTCATGTGAGTTTTAGCTGTCCTTGCTGCCATCATTTTTGCACACACATTCAGCACATACGTGCTTTGGTGATTTGAAGCCGGTAAAACCAGTGAGCCAGCATATGATTGGCAATGTACGCGATCTCTAATGGGATTGGTGGAGGCACAGTCTATAAGAGTCTGATTCACATATTTCTTTCATAAAAACTGCTTTTTTCCCACAAGGCCCTGCATTGCAAGGCACCGAGAATGACAAACTACTAGCTGGCCCATGTGCAAGCCACCTTATACTCGTGACGTTGCTTGTGATACAAAAAAAAATAATAATTGAAGTTAGTACATCTCACGTCTGCAGACCATTTAGCCAGCAAAGGTGGAAATTTTCTTGTGGCAGCAAAAAAAAAAAAAAAAAGTAGAGTCAAATGTATCGCTCCCATTTTATCTGCAGTAACACAATCATTGGGGTGTTTTTCAGTATTGTTTCAGTGAAATGAAAGAACCTTGGTTTCACAAAACCAGAAAAGCTTGGCTCGATCAAGGCACTTGTTCTCAGTGCAGCAGGTTAGAGAGGGAAATATTTTTATTAGCCTTCTAGTAGGACTACTAGTCTCGAGGTAAAAAACAACGAGTCAAATGCTGTACGAGCAGCCCCAAAATGACAACTGCTTCCAGAAGCGCAAGAAGGTCAAGCTCAGCGAGGGGTCCGTCGTCGACCAAGCCATGGAGGAAGGGGAGCTGGCGGACAGCTCAAGCGACGAGACTGGCAGCACGAGTGACGAGAGCAGCAGCGGCAGCAGTGAAGGTGGCGAGGACGCAGGCAGCCAGTACCCGCCCTGCATTCGCCTTGTGCTCAAGCAGCCAGAGGACCTGGTGGAGCACAGGCTGTACCTGGTCACCCTCCCGGGAGCCACCCTGGGCACCCGCGCTGATCACGAGCTCTGTCTGCCCAGTCTGGACGACATAGACGAGGCACGCAGGAGTCCCGTTTAAAACATGGCCCTTTTTTTGACAAGTGGTAGTTGTTTTACAGCCGCTTGGGTTTGCTGTGCCATTCTCTGTGTGCTTTGTCACCTTGCCCGCTGGCACATGTTGAAGGACCCCAGGTGGTCTGTAAATCTGTGGCTCTCCACTATGGCACACCTTGTAGCCCATGTGTTTCTCATGTAACACCCCAATTTATTTTGCACTCTGCCAGCACCTTGATCACCTCACAGTACAATTGGGGGCATGGTGCTGGTCAAGCTTGCTAGTGAGGCACATCCGTAAGTGTGGTGCGAAACTGGCATGCCCTGTAGTCTACTAGAGGCACCAGAACTAGGGTTTCCAGTGTAGGGTAGGCAAACAGAAAAGGGCTGAGGTGGGGGGAAGCACTGCTAAACTTTGTTGCCAACATCAACGAGAGCAATCAAATGAAGCACAAACAAAGACATTTAGTTGAGTGGTCATCCCGAGAGGCCTACGTTTCGTATGAACTATGCGATGACTATTTTGAGTCTCTCTCAGACGCCTGAAATTGCAGTGTGTCACCTACTGGAAACCAGTTGTTCGTCCCATATAGTCATCTCAGAGGCCATGCTATTTCACATGGAATCAGAACACTCTTAAACCCGGAGTTCAGATGTCACAGGCCTAGACGTAACTGGCCAATATCAGATAAGCGTGTAATCTATCTCCTGGCATGCTACCAAGACCCTTTGCAATCAAGCCCAGTCACCAGCAGCAGTCTTGAGAGTGTCACAGTAATGTATTATTGTAACTTGCTGCAGGCTACGGTGTTTCTGCTTCATTTGATTCTAATGTTACACAGAGAGAAGGCAGTGCCCGCCCAAAACCCAGGTACATTTGTTCTGTCCAGGACCATGCAGAACTGCGCTACTCTGAGGACCAGGGCGGTTACCTTCTGAAAGATCTTGGCAGCCAAGCAGGGACTTCCCTAAATGGAGTTCCTCTTGAACAGGTTTGTTCACAGAGACGTCACATGTACAAGCTACCTCTTGTTTCAGATGTTGCATGGTTGGTTTCGCTACATAATTCAGAACATTGCCCTCAGAAATTACAGAAAAAAATGGCAAAAGATTATTCGAACTGATAATGCAAACATACGGGAAAATTATGCTTAAAGCTTCAACGACACTGTGATAACACTGCAATGTCGTAGCACTACTGCGACATGGTTGCAAACCATCAAACATAAGTGACAAATACTTGCATGTTTCTTCTTGCACGATAGAGTAATCATTGTACCGAGAGATCTCGAGCTCACCCGCAATCATCTTGTGGTAATGTGAAATTATAAGAACATGTAACCATGCAGCGAGTTCGCTTTACAGTACTTGATGCATAGGTGGGCCTCTGTTTGCCATCTTTTGGCACCTGCCTCATGAACTGCATTTATGGTGCAATTACAATTGACATTTCAGTGCAAGAAAGGAAGAGGTATTTCCGTCATATTGCCATCTACCAGCGCACTCACCACTAGTCTCTCGGTTCTGTACACCTGGCGATGTGTTTGCATGAATTCGATGTGTAGTAACATCAGGTGTTCAGCCACTTGGTTTGATGTCAAGAATTACAGCAGCTTCACCTGTTTTGTGCCTTACCCCATGCGCTTGCCAAAAACTGACCTCAGTTAGTTTTGAAAAATTAATGGAGTATAAAATGGTTTGCAGAAGTAGCCAACCATAAGCCGGTGCTCGTGCTAGCATGTCTCTGTGTTCTTTCCCTTTGGACAAAGAGTCTTCCCCCTATGCTCTTTAGTCACTCCCCCTCCAGGCTAATGCACTCGGTGCACCTGGCATCACCGCAACGCGACCCCTGTCCTCCTGCAGGGCCAGGAGTCCCTGGTGCAGCACATGGACCGGCTGCAGCTGGGCTCGGTGCAGCTGGAGGCGCACATCCACCGGGGCACCAACACGTGCACCCGCTGCGAACCAGGACTCATGGACTCCACCGCGGACCAGCAGGCCCAGCAGCCGAGGGCCCCCTCCCCCAGCTCGGAGGCCAAGCGCCGAGCCCAGCTCAAGAAGCTCAAGGCAAAATACGGCCTCAAGGCAAGGGCTCCTCCTCCTTTAGAGGTTTCTTCACGGCGGCAACCCACAACCACCTCCCTCTTTAGAGGTTTCCTCACTGGGACACGCACACGCACTTTTGGTGCTTGTTCCTGTTGGACTGCCTGTCTTGCCTTTCGTTTTCAGCCATATCATATTGGCTGAGGTGAAGCGGTGAAGATCTCCCAACGCACAGAAACTGCTTAACTTGGGTTTTCGTCAAGTATGCTTGTCTTTTTTTTTTTTTTTAATGAAGTAGCTTTAACTGCCTCAGGTTTCCTTCCTTTTTTTTTTTTTTTAGTATATAGGGACATGAAAACCTTGCCTGGGTAACTATTAATCATGAAGTGCAATGACTGCTCGTTAAAGAGTTTTGGATATGCAGCATTGCGGTGGAAGTGAAAGCAAATGTGCTTGCCGACTGGCAGGTAACACATAGCTCGAGATCTTTTCTTTGACGGCATCACAAGCATTGGCACTGGACAGAGTAAGGCAAGGCTGGTCTCTCACCCGGCATGTGGTCACTGCTAGTGCACAGCCAGTGAATGTTTCTAATGCAGGGGATGGAGTACGTGGCGGGCAACACCGCTCCCGGGCCCTACCAGGACCGTGCGCAAGAACGAAGGGTGAAAGTGGGCAGCAACTTCCCCCACGAACGAGACTCTGAACCGGCCAGTGTGGACAGGTGGGGGCACACTTTTGTCGGTGTATTTCCCGAGCGGTGCTTGTGAAGCACAGCAAAGCAACTGCATTGTGTGCACTACCTGCTGCACGTGGCCTTCAATTGGTGGGAAGGGTGGCTGTCGAGTGCCAATAAGCTGCCTCAACATGCTTAGGTGGCAACTGTGGTAGACCGCAAAATGAAAAGATGGAGGCCATGCTGGGATGAACGGACACTCAGCCATTCTATATTGAAGGCTCCTCTTGCGAAGTACAAAGGTATCTGACGGTGCTACCATTTGTTCCCCAGTAAAAATTGCTTGGGATAATTTTGCGAATACTATACATATTCTCTCCCTGCTTTTATCCTACAACTCAGCTACTAGTCCTTCAATTGGGTAGGGTCTTTATTAGATGTGAAACCAAAATTGTTTGCTGTACAGCCTTGGTAATAAAAGACAAGTTTAGCTGAAATTCGTGGAATTTCCGCTGCCCCGTTCTTTTCGTCTCATTTATTGTGAAGAAGCAATCCACAGTTGGAGAGGAGGGAAGATAGACATATATCAGCGCTACTGTTGAGAAGGGATCATGGAAAGCTTATTTCTGTAGTGTTAACCAATATTGGCAGGGTTCTTTTGTCAATGACAATTGGTGCCTACGGCAACAGGAGACTGCACAACACCTGAAATGCCCCCATCTTTTATTTTTCGCTCTCTCTGCCTGTGCCATCTATGCAGTGCATTGTCTTGCACGCTTTATCGAGTTGTGTGGCCCTCTAGCTGTATTTTGAGCAGTCAGTGTTTCCCCTGGTATCATTTGAAGTGGCAGGTGCGCTTAACTCATAAATGTGACCACGAATGTCATTTTTACTCCCATCTATTGGTGATACCCCAAACGCCCCTCATTTCTGAACAGGCCCCTGTCAGAAGACAACGTGGGCTTCAAAATGCTACACAAAATGGGCTGGAAGGAAGGCACTGGCCTCGGAAAGGAAAAACAGGGCACCGTGGAACCCGTGAGTGGATTTGGCGTGCCGGCAGAGTTTTCGCACTTGCACTTTTCAGCCTTGTTACGCACCATGTGCTGTCACAATTGCACTTCAACCACAATGTCTAGACACTCCAACACTGTGTTGCAGACTTCTAACAGTGCAAACACCGTGTAGCACACCAGTGACAGTGTTCAGTGTACCAAATAGATGTGCCAGTCTTGTGGCTGCAGTGCATTTCGTTTACATCTAAGGTTCAACTACAGCAGTCTGGCATGCTCTGCAGCTGGCTTATGTGCATTTATAATAAACAATTTGATTTCAGTTTAGTCAGATTGTAAGGCATGTTTGAGGCATTTTAACAAGTTGCGAGACTTTTCGTTATTGTTATGCATTGCATTAAAAGCAAACCTTTGCAGTGCCGCATTTTGAAGTTTTCTGCCAATGTGATCCGTGATGCAGGTCAAAGTGTCAACAAAGAAATCCCGCACTGGGCTGGGCCACAGTGGCCCCAAGGTGGAAGACAAACGGAGCCACATCCTCAACAAGACCCGAGAACGCTACGAGGCCATTGCTGAAAAAGAGGCAGCCGGGTTGAGTCCAAAGCAGGACCCTGCTTGACGGTGCTGGATCGCCAGAGATTGCCCAGTGAGCGAGTAGCGTGCTCCTCCTAATAGTAATGGCAGTGTTCACTTGCCACAGCTCTTCCGGACAGAGACTGCCAAGTCGTCATTTAAAGCTCCAGGACAGGGGAACCACATCCACTTCTCTGCCAAATAAAGTCCTTTACTTTTACTACTTGCAGCAGTGAGAGTTGAATTGAGACAATGACTGTTCCCTCGTGTTTTGGAGCTACTTTCTCATTTTTGTGAAAATCCTTGCTTTTCGTGAAGGCAAGCAGTGCTTAAATGCACAGGCCGAGACATGAAATTAGCATCAGCTTGTCTAGTTGTACACTCACCACCTGGCTCATGAATACAGGGACCAAGCTCCCATTGTAGGGCACCACTATCGCTTCAATGAACAGCGCAAAATGCTTGTCAGTTGAATGCATGCAAAGCGGTGAAGCCGGTGGCGGCCGGCATAGCCCTGCCTCTTGTTCTACGGTGCGGCTTGCAAAGCCTAAATAATCGCAAGGGGTTTTTCAGATCAGGAAATGTTAGGAAAAGGGACAGGCCTTACGAGGCACATATCATGTAGGATCTGTGCGAGTCCCGAAGGCAACCTGCGCGCATGTTCAGCAAGAGAAAACCGCAGTGCAGACGACGCTCAATGCACCAAGCTACAATGTAAAGCTGGAAGTGCAAATTCACTCGTCTGTGTAACCGTTGCAATGCGTAACGCAAATTTTTACATGCCGCATTATCGTCTGCAGGCAGTTTGGCGCATTGAGGAACATCACTCAGGCCAAATGATCCTGCAAACCCAGCGCAGACGGCCGATTCAGGCAGGCTGTGGTGCTGGCATTCGGCGTTAATTAATTAAAAGGAGATGGCATCGTGCCGACTTACACTATCATAATGAATAAATTGCTTAAGGGTGTGCAATTCGCGTTGAGGCACTCGGCAAAGGATTTTTACGCATTAAGCACAAGGTGGCGTTAATTCGCGCACTCCTGTAACATTTTTAGCATGCTTGGCAGTCTATCAGTGCCAGCCTTTACTTGCACAAGGTGGGAGAAGTGCGGTTGCAGTATTGATTGTTGATGAAATGTGAGAGACATGCGGGAGTAATGTGTCTGCTCCCAGGCTTCCGTGCCGTTACTACTGGGAAACGGAAGGCACAAAGCTTCTGGTCACAGAAAAAAAAATCATTAATTCCCACACTGTTTCCACGACTGCACAATAATCAAACACGTGCATACGCTTCTCTATATTTGAACCAACCATATGGAAGGGTCGCGTCATTCATGCCGTTGTGAAAACTGTTGTGATAAAAATTGATTCAAATAATTCTGCTTAGAAGCGCTTGAAGAATTTCCGTAGCTGTTAGTGCAGCCAACAACGCAACGCATCCGACTAGAGTTTGTTTAGCCGGATACATTCACTCGGGGCAAAACCTGAGCATTAAAGGGAACGAAGCAAACTCGACAAACACCAATGGCTGGGTGCACATTCCAATGCACTGGCCCATTCCAGTAATGAGCGGAGCGCTGAGAGGCAGCGCCACCTTCCAGCTGCCCGGTCCCTATACTGGGACAGAATTACGCTAGGTTACCGATATGCAGAAATACGGCAAGCAGACCGCATTAGTTCTCGTCTGTAGGCGGCGTGTTGAACGGTTGCCTTAAGAGTGCTTTTGCAGGATTGAGATACCAGCTTGTGCATAGTGCAGAAAACAAACAGCCAGAACAATTCTTGTGGTCTATGAAGAGCTGCTGCTGCTGTTATAATGAAAATATACACCAAGGTTGGTGTACACATGCCGCCTGCTGCTGCAGTAGGTTCAGTCTGCTGCAAGTTATGAATTACACTAATGCTTATCATACCGATATTGCAAGGCATGGTATGAAACCTAGGGTTGAGCTTTACATGATTTATCTTTACAACTTAAAGAGTCCAGTTATGTTCATTTTTTTTTTTATTATGCATACAGATGGTGAGACTGGTAGCTTCAAACAGCAAGCTGGTTAGTTGGAACAGAACGCTATGCAAGGCATAGATCTCATAAAGGTGAATTACTTGCCTGACAGTTTTCCTCGCATTTATTTGTGTTCAGAAAATGCATGCATTTGACTAGCCTTTTACTGTCCTTTCAAGACACACGTTAGACTGGTGGAAAGTTATATCACAAACAATACACCCACAGACCATTGGCCTAAAATAATAAAGAACAATTAATAATACCTCAATGTAGTAACTGTAAGAAATAAATGCCAGGTACATCCATCACAGAAGTCAGGGAGCCAAAATACTTCTAGCTGTGACATACACGAATATGAAGTCAAAGTACGATGCTAAAGGACTCTGACTTGCTGAAAAGTGGTAATAAAAGCATCTTATGTACCGTAAATTACCTAATCATATTCACACTTCAGCTGTGGAAAGACTGTTTACCAGTACATATTAACAAATCTGTTCAAAAACACTGGAGTGTGCACCTGCATTGTTGCCTGTTAATAGACGTTGAAGGAATTTCTGAACTTGTCACTTTGACAGCAAATTTTTAATCAGCCCAGAAACTGCCTTATGGTGAATAAGGCAGGCTATCACTTTGTGAGAGCTGCAACATTTAAGGTAAGGACAAATCACATTCTACATGCCATACAAAAATATCTAAGGGGTTGTATTTAATTTAACGCTGTGACCTCATAAAAAAACTAAATTTAAAAGGTCTTCTAATGCATGCTATCCAACACCTCCTTGCACTGCCAGCAAAAAAAACCTTTGCTTGGTTGGTCTGCTGATACAAGCACATGTCATTGGCCAGTTGCAGACTCGCGAAAGCCAAAGCTTCAAGCTAATTCCCATAAGTGTGCAATTAAGTCTTAATCACGCAACGTTTAATGTTATGCCACAGAGACACACCAACATTTTTACAATGTTCACAGAAATGTAACAAGACAATTCATTTTAACAAGTGCTGCACTTCCACTGTCCCTCTCTTTCCTTCAGCAAGACTGCTTGCAGCTGCCTTGTGTTTCAAGAATGCTGCATTGGGTCCAGTGGCAATTCTCTTCTCTGAGACGACATACAAAGACGCATATGGAAAAGGAAACGGAATGTCACAGGCGTCTTCCAGATCTTGTATAATCGGTAGATGCTGCCCTGAGCTCATCCAGGAAGCTTGGGAGAGGAGAAAAAAGAATAGTGATAAGAAAATTGTGCATATCTGACATCCAAGTATCACTATGTCATGAGGCTAGTGCTGCATGATTTTGAGAAAAACTTGATGGGTCAGGGGGAACTCCCCTTGCAAACGGCAAAGCATTTACAGCAGGCCAAGTGTCTTGTCAGAGATGCTATTTTCACAGGCAACAGGCAAGCACCATGAAGTCGCACACCAGGCGAACAGGTGTCGCATGCAGCCTTACCTGGTGAAATTGTGGATGCAAGTTCCCCCGAGCATGATGCGGACTGCTGGGTTGGCGACGTTGAGCTTGTAAATGGAAAGGGACTCCTCATATGTCACCCCGCCAGCAATGAAGACGGTTATGTCCTGGTAGCGAAGTATGCTGCTGCTGCTGAAAAGGAGGGGCATGTAAGTGAGTGTGTGTATATACATATATACAGTCAAAACTCGACTTAAGGGGGGACACCCCTCTTAAAACTATTTCTTTTAATTTTTAGGTAAACTCTGTGAAACTTGTCAGTCTTGCTGCTTTCCCCCCACTGATTTCAAATATGGCATTATTTTTTTAGTTGGTCAATTAGGTCCTGAGATAATTAGTGGTAATTAACCACTTTTGGAGGAACAATAGAAAAAACTGTGTTGGTCAGAAAACTGTAATCTTTACATTTTCCAACACTATGAACCCTGGTGAGTGCAATAAGACAATCAGTTTTTTTATTCATCGCTTGGAACTGATTTTACCGCTCATTAAACTTCAGTGTTTGAAGTTGGCACTCAAAATGGCTCCTTGCCAGTGTTGCCACCAAGGTTTAACGAGCTGTAAAATTAGTTTCAAGCGACGCATCAAAGAAATAATTGTCTTATTGCACTCACCAGTGTTCATAGTATTAGAAAATGTAAAGACTACAGTTTTCTTACCAACACAGTTTTGTCTATTGTTCCTCCAAAAATGGTTAATTACCTATAATTATCTCGGGACCTAATTGACCAACAAAAAAAATAATGCCATATTTGAAATCAGTGGAGGAAAAGCAGCAAGACTGACAAGTTTCACAGAGTTTACTTAAAAATTTAAAAAGTTTTTTTAAGAGCAGTGTCCCCCCTTAATGAAACCCAATGTAACGAAGATATCTCGACCCTACTCAGACGCCCATAAAGCCCAATGCTTTGACTAACTCGAAATAACGAAACCAATATCACGATCTGTCCCGGTTTAACGAACCTTTTCTCAGAAGTACGACTCAAGAAGCGTTATTTTTTTTGTCTGTTTTGTAGAGGACGCCTCAATATTGGTACATGGCGCACCAAAGATAACATTGCGGAGAACCTTAGTCCCTCTTTTATGAAACTGCGCGGCACAAAACGAGAGTTGTAATTTTGAGTTGAATTCATCAGATGACGCCTGCGGTTAAAAAAAAGTTTCGCTCACATGTCATAGGTGGCACTGGCGCTGTTTCCAACTTTATAGGTATGTTAACAAAAGGCCGACACCGGTTCAAGTTATAGATGCTCATGATCTGCTGCGGATGTTTGCCGGAACGCACAGGATATGAAAGACGCGCTGGACGCACTACAAACTTATGAGAAATCCGTGCAGCCGTTTATGAAGTGCACACAAGCAAACATCACCGGCTTCTTGGGTGAGAAATAAATTTGCAGTTCCCCAGGGGCCGTTTTGTTCAGGTAACAATTTAATTAAATGACTAGTGTGAGTGAGATGGCGCATACCATCACCCCGATTCAAAGGGGAAGGCCACTAATCATCACCATCATCACTTCGGTCTCCGCGGTCAGACTTTGCAGGGCATGCTTTGTGTTTGTTCATTATCATTTTGCGGGTCGTTCCTGTGCTTTCACCCTTCTTTTACATCGTTCTCTGTCAGAACTCGAGTTTTTGTGAAGTTCAATTTGTTAAGCCTACAGTCCATCTAGCATTGCTACTCATGTGCAATGAAAGTGGTGTGTGCAATCAAGCGCACCGCTAAACCTTGTAATGAGCTTGTCAGGCATGGAGCCCGTCAAGAAAAGAAAAACGCTTACTCTGGATGAGAAAGCGGGCATAATTTGTGCAGTAATAAATGGACAAAAGAAATATGATGTGGCTGCAGCACATGGCATTCCAGCCAGTACTCTTTCTACAATATTGAAAGAGAAAGACGACATCCTCCCTGCCACTTCGTTGGGGAACCCGTCACGCGAGAAAGCGCTGAAGACTAAGTGGCGGCTGAAGACGCTGACAAAAATGTTGAAGATATCGAAGCTCCCATGCTAACACTGGGTCAAGTGATGGATGCCCTTGATCTGTTGCGGATGTTTGCCAGAACGCATGAGGATACGGAAGACGCACTGACCGCACTAAAAACTGATGAGAAATCCGTGCGGCCGTTGCTTACTAAGCGCACGCAAGCAAACATCGCCGACCTCTTTGGTGGGAAATCAATTTGTTGTACCCCAGGGGCCATTCTTGTTCAGGTAACAATTTTCGTGGTCTCTTTTCATACGCGCCGGTCACAATTTTATTTTTAGAGCATATACGCTTCACAAATACAATGCCGCTACAGTATATATAATCGAATGTACCGAATTAAGTGACCAAGAAATTCCTAACTCGATTTACTGAAGTTCTAGATCTAACGAAATAATTCGAGGCTCCCTTCAACTTTTAAATCGAGTTTTGACTGTACATGCCATATTTACTCGCGTAATGCTCGCACCCCTAATGTGAGCTGCCAAAACTTGGATTTTTTGTTTCCTCGCATAATCCTTGCACCCCCTAAATTGCAACAAAAAATTTCATCTGCTTGCGAATCCCGCAAGATGCACGTGCTCGCCACCACAAGACAGTGCTCACCCTTTTCGCATATGTGCACAACCAGGGTTGGAAAAAGCAATACAAGTTAAAAAATGGTAATCACAGGCGGTGGAAGCCTTCTATTAGATTCCATTCTTATGTGCTATACTCGGTTACAACTTAAGAACGGCAGCGGAAGTTGCCGCTGTGCCTCATCACCGCAGCCGGATGTTACTCCGCGCAGCACAAATAGCGCGTTACTGTGAATATTTTGAACATGGCACGAGCCGTTTTCGTAACTTTTTGGACTTAATATGCTTATAACCTACTGCAGCGACGACAAACAAACTACATGAGAAAAGGCAGATGATATCACGCATTCATAGCAGTCTCCTTTCAAAACGCGCGCGCCCGTTGACATCCGGGTTCGTCGCTTAGGCGGAGTGATACTGTACATGAGCTATTGCCGTTCTTAACTTGTTCCCGAGTATAGATCCCTATGCAGTAGGCCTAAAGACAACACACGTGCGCCCGCCCGCCCGCCCGCCCGCCCGCTCCTGCACACACGCACATATTCTTGCACGCACGCACATGCACGCACATTTCTGCCTGCAAAGTGGAATTTTTCAGTTTGTTCTCCGGGCATTATTTAACAAAGTGAAATGTTCCCATCAAAAATAAACTGCCAACCAACAGTGGACCTTAGCCAACCTACCTAAGCGGGGGAAAAAAAGGGAAAACCATCCTAGGGACAGCATGTTTAAAGGGACCCTGCAATACTCTTTCAGCAGTGCAAATAAACCTGCACGACGCTTGGCTTACACTACCAGAAATAAATACCTGAGCCAAATATTACACGTGCACGTGAAGCGGTGAGCGCGCAAAACGCTGTGAAAGACGCGGAAAAACCAACCGCGCTCTCTTCAGTTCTCATTATGCACCCCTGGCATGGCCTAAACGACGTCATTAAGGCCATGGCTGTCCGATCGGCTGTCACTGGTCAACTTCGCGGCTAATTTCTCGCATTTCTTGTGACGATCCTCCGTCGTCAGCGCCGTGTACGAACCTCTTCTATGCCTGAACCTGTAGGCACAGTTTTGCCGTTTTTTGTGTGTTTTGAGTGCGCACGGAGTTTGAGTGATGAGCTCGATACTTCCCTTTCACAACCAGACCACTCGACAACAAATGTTTATTGCTTCAAAAATGCCCTACCAGCCTGAGCGCCCGCATGCGAGCAGGCACCCATGCCTGCTTTTTTGTGGCACCAGACCGGAAATAGACCCCTCCACATTGTGGAGAAAAGGAGATAACTCACCGGCCTGTGATATATCGAGGGCTGCGGAAAAGAACGCCGCGAGCCGCCCACCTTTCCGGGTGAGAGCGCGCAGCTTTCGTCGCGTTGTTTGCGGTCGAGTTGAGAAGGAACGATTATGCGCGATTTCTCATCCCGCATAGTTTCGATGATAATGAACGGATTTTCATAATTCTTGCATGAGGGGATTGCTGGGACAATAGACTTTGTCCCAAAATACATTCCGAGTAGTCGATGGTAGGTGCGTCAAGGCCCCTTTAAGGTAAAGCAAGATGTTTCCCTCAATTTGTGCCCAAAAATTCTTCCCTCGAGCAAAATCTGAAAATTGGAGTATTCAAACCAGTGGGCCTCACCTGTCAGGCGGTGCATACGCTTGTGGGTAAGCACTGTCTCTTAGTCGGCCCCGCATCAGGTCTTCCAGTATGTCGTAGACCAGGGGCACATGCTGTGTGTAAATGTTCTCAACACCCTGGAAAAGATGCATTCCACCCCAAAAATTTAGTGAGGCCCCAATTGCAGGCACTGTGTTTGGCATTGTGAGGTGTTAAGTACCTCATTGCCAAAAGCGGCACTGATGCAGCGAGCGTGAAATTACGAAGACGGCACTCACCTTTAGACCCTTGATAACCTTTTTGGTAAAAGCACGCACATTGTCAGCACTGAACTTGTCACCAGGCTGAAGCCTGCGTTCTTGAAAGTCCAGTGCCGCCGGTATCATCTGAAAATCGAAAAGAACATGCAGTTGGCGTTCCTTTAGGCCAGGCACTCAATAGGTCTGAAGCTGACAAAATGAGAGAAGGGCAAGAGGCTTGATGATGACATCAAGAAAACACGCATTCCCCTTAAGTAATTTGTAAACATTATGGAATTACTTGCGCACATTGAAGTCTCGAATACCTAGGCCCTGTTTCGGCCACTCTGGGTGTGTTTACGCCACTTTATTTAGTAAAAAATCAAATCGATAGTGCTGTCTTCCTCTCTGCATCCTTCTTGCTGATTTCCTGTGATGTTGCGTGTGATGCTTACTCTTGCAGGGCTGGCATGACTGTTTGGCTTGCTGACCCTCCGACAAAGTCAGTCGGTCGGCCACCGGCAGGTCGTCGCAATTAGTTCGCTCTAATTAAAACTAAGCTATGACAAGGTTTGTGCCCAGGTTTGTTCACCCTGCACTCTTTGTGCAGGGTGAACTAGCAGGGCAGTCAGCAGCACGGCCACACATTTGGGACTGCTTTTCCTGCCTAAAAGACGCAGTTGCTACTCGTATTCGTGGAGATTTGGGGGATGCTTACTGTGCAAGCGTTATTCAAGAATTCTTCAAGAAATACTCATCTAAGCTGCTGCTGCAAATGCTTAAACTAAATAAAAATAAACAGCCCATACAATATATGCTCCATATTTCCTTCCCCAACACCTCTGGGGTTATGGCCGAGTGGTCAGAAGCACTAGGTGCACTGCATCGCAAGGAGCAGGTTTGATTCCCTGATTGCATTTTTTGGGGAGTGGGGCGATTTATTTTTATTTAGGTAATGTTTTCTACACTGCAGTCATCATTTTGTGCTGCACCGTTCATTGCTCCACAAGCAGGTTGGCAGACTGCGTGCAGACTGACAGACACGCTGGCGAGTTCCCGTTGGCGTGGCGTCGACATAAGCACCGACAGCTTGCGGGCACAGTGCCGAATCAGCTGACTGTTGGGCTCGTTCGAACACCTTTCTTATGACACAGGGACGAGCCAGGGAAGCTCCAGAGGTGAGGGGAAAGCGCATCGCATTTGAGCGTCTTCGATGACACTGAGCGCGTTCAGCCACTGCATATACCTCAGCTAGTGAACATGAAGATTTTAAGCGGTGCTGAAAGGCTTACCTGGCCCATTCTATAGCCAATGATGTGGTAGAAGCGATAACGTCGGATGCCAAGCATGTTGTTACACGGAACCGAAGTTGTGATGTGATTGGAAGATGCCAAGATTAGCGTTCTAACCAGTTGCAACACAAATACGCGCCACTTTTAGTTGTTGCGGCCGCCGCAAACGTTGCATGATATTTTTTCTTGTTTCAGGCTTAATAAATTAAATACTCTTTTATCAGGTGGATATATGATGAAAAGTGTGTTTTTTTGAGCCAGTCTATGCCATGCAAACAAAAACTGAAGTTCGACAAATTCACTTAGTGTTCCATTTGTTTGCCGAATGAATGTATCTGTGTAATGAACATTTCAGTCATCAATACTTAGAATTTTGTCATTTGGGTAACAAACGGTGCCCTCATTCCCCCTCAATTTTTTTTCCTTGCTGAGTGTAGCCGAAATTGTCATTTTATGAAAGCACAATTACAACCACATCATAGCATGCTTTGCAGGCAACTACTGGACACCTTTCCTCCCACTTTAAAGGTGCTACGGTTGTTATCCATAGGACGTTCTGTTGCCAATATCACATTCCAGCCCATCACCATCATCATCAGCCTGCTCAGGTCCACTGCAGGACGAAAGCCTCTCCCACTGACCTCCAACCACTCCTGTGCTGGGCTACTCGAGTCCACAGTTTACCCTCGAAGTTCCATATCTCATCCTCCATCACGTTATTGGCCTTCCCCTTCTTCTAGGTCCATCTCTTGGTATCCAATCTGTTACCCTGATTGTCCACCGGTTTTTGTCGGTTCGTTCATTACATGGCCAGCCCAAGTCCATTTTTTTTCTTTATTTCAACTATGATATCGTCAACTACAGTCTGTTCTCTGATCTAGTTTGCTCTTTGAATCTTCCGAGATTCAGCTAAGGCTGAAGAGATTATGATATTCAGCTAAGGCTGAATCTTAAAAGAGAAAGAACGAAACTCACAAAAACTAAGAAACCTTTCATGGAATCAGTCAGAGCCAGATCGCAGGAGTTTAAAATAACTCTTCAAAACAAATTCTCGCTTTTGAACAAGCAGAACTAGATCAGTGTAGACAGGCTAAATGACAACCTAACATCGCCATTCAGTGAATCAGCAGCAGCTTTGGGACAAGCAACATGTAGAGAACAAACTGGAAAACTAACAAAGAAAACGAAGGAATTAATTGCCAAATGTAAGAACATGAAAGTGTCAAGTACAGTGGATCGGATTGAATTAGCCGTGCTGACAAAACTGATAAAACAAAGACATTCCAGCCCAGTGAAATTCAATTTTCAAACAATCAGAGTGGAACTGTAATGTAATGTAGAATATCATGTAGTAGACCTGCCCTACAGTTACAGTTACATATTTTCACTTCACAAATAAGAGGGGCTCCCCCTTCATTCTACGTTCCAACCTGCACGCTGATGATGCATTATGAGTAATCCTATTGCTGCACTCGAGTGAAGCTGCCATATTTGGGTAGAGGTTGCAAGTGCTTCAAGGTATAGGCACCACCATCTTGCATATGCAGCTCCGTCTGATAGCTGGCTGATTTGCTGGATTGAGCATTAGCTCTGCGGCGTACGTCTACAAGAGGCTACTCAATGAAGTTTTCGGGCTCACAAGGTTTACACCACACTACGTCACATGCTTTGGGAAAGCCATTTCTTGGGTCATGCTGAAGTGATAAATTTTTCAAAATGCATTCATTTTAAACCACAATGAAGCTGAAATTCTCCTCCTTTGATTAGTGCAACCCCCTATGGCGAAAGCAACAATCAACACTGACCCTGAACGATACATCTTCAAACACTTCTCCACAATGCATTTTTCTGCAGTGTTTGAGTATGACAGGGATTTTGAAAGTTTGAATGCAAAAACGAATGTTTTATACTTATTAATGAAAGCACATTATGCTACTACCCCAAAGTAGGTGTGCAGGGAGAGTTCAGCAGGGAAAAACCAGCAAAAAGCTTTTGTACTCCAAGGTACAAGGTCCCAAGCTGGTTCATGGGTTATTTCCTAGCCGTTCTATGGTTAAAGTACGTGGTAAGGAAATGTACAAGTATTGGCAAACTTGGCCACGCAATACCTACAGCACACAGACAAAGCAAGGAAGCGCTCGCACTGTGGTCCGCGCGCACACGTTGGAGAAAAAAAACAGCTTCCCCCACACCGTGTAACCTGGGTGCGAGAGGCTTTTGTCCCCCTTGCCCAATAAAACAGTCTATATCCTATGGCTAAATCTGTACATAAAATGTATGTCGCACAAGTTTTTAACAGGAGGAGGTGGAGGAATAAATATTTATTGAACTGTATGAGTTCTTTTGTGGGAGGCCTCCTTAGTACAGGAAGCCTTGGTCCTCTGCTCCTTGGCAGGCCCTGTCCACCAGTCGTTGAGATTTTTCTTTTTTTTTTTAACATCCATGATAATTTATTCTATCCAAGTTCATCGAAACAAGTACAGTGGAACTCAGTTAATACGTTTTTCACCGGACCAAGGGAAAAAAAACGTAACAGCCGGGGAAGACGCAACAATGAGGAAAGCCACGAAAATGGGCCGGCATCTAACTTGCGCAGGATCCTGATGGATTGAAGGCGTGGGAAAACGCGATTCCGCAGAAAAACTTCAAGGTTACATCACAAACATACGACTGTGACATTCATTGTGAGCCTTCAGACATCGTCAACTGTTATGAGCAGATCGTGAACAGTCAAACTAAGGATACCGCGAGGCAGGTGGATCCTGAGGGAGAGCGCGGTGCCCCGTATTTCCCCTAACATACCTGAGCACCTGTCGAAACAACGACACCAAAGTCATGCAGAAAACAACCCAAAGCAAGTGATGGGTCCTGCCAAAATGATGGGCCTTTGTGCGACAAAACTGGCGCAAGTGACGGTATGGGTGGTGTAGAAAGCGCTGAGAGTAGCAAGGAAAGAGCAGCAGACGACGCGCCGAGACTGACCTCAACGCTACTGCAGCGCCACCACCTGGTCGACGGCAGCACCGGCCCGCGCCGCGGTACTGGAAGGCCGAGCTCTTTGCCAATTGACCTAATCTAAAAATGCTGCACGATACCATTACAACAGTGCGGCGGCGCTAACATTGTCGAGACACAGCCCGCATGCGCGAAGCGTCGGCGCAAGCCAGAAGGGAATCGTACAGCCGCGCTGAAGGTTACGAACGAAAGACCCCCCCGTTTATTCCGATGGCTAATAATATACACTCTCAAACATCACGTGACATACAGCTTGGCGGACGCAGCTTGCGCCCGCTATCTGTTGTGGCGGAACACTTCGAACACCGGCGGGTGATAACAGCACAAACATCACGCACTTCCGGCGTTCCAAAGTGAAACTTCTGTTGTAAGCACAGTGATGATGGTGATAGCACTTTCGACGGATGGCCATCTAGTGACGGCCTCTCCAACTCACTTGCGGCTTGTAGCCAGTTCAGTAACAAAGCCTGGCCAAGACTCATCAAAAGCCAAAATGGCGGAGCCCTGGCAGCTTCGGAGTGTCAGGTTATGACGCATCATACGGGAACGGGCCCACAGTTGCAACGTTACAGCGGGATTCGCAATACATTATATCCTATGGGAGCTATGCGGGGACCGATGACAAACAACCTAACAGCCAGGAAAATGCAACAGTGAGGAACGTAACAGCGGAGTTCTACTATACCTGTTGGTGTTTTTAAACTTTGGAAATATTCAGCTTTCTGATAGCGCTATTACCTATTAGCTTCAAAGCCAAATTTAATGCCACATTATTCACTTTGGTATTTGAAAGTCTCCAATAGGGCCCTGCGCTGCCCAGGTGCCACTGCACGACAGGAGGCAAAACCGACTTCCGCAAAGTACTTCTGGGTAGTACAAAGCTGTGGGGGTCCCATAGCCTCCCGTGTTGACAGAACCGACATGAGCGCGGCACCAAGGTAAATATAAATGGTAGCGAAGCTTCGGGCGAAAAGCGGTTCAGAACTTATTGTCAGCGACATTAGCATGGGGGCTTATGGGAGTGGCGATTAAAGCGCGACTAGGTGAGGAGGGAACAAACACTAGTAACAAAAAACCAAGTTTTGTTCAACAATAAAACAACATTTATATTTTACGAACGATATTTATTTCTGAATCACATTTATTTAGGCACAATGTGTAAATAATTTATGAAAATGCTGTTCATTTTCAAAAACCTTTTTTGTAGCGCCCTCTAAAGAATGGCACATGTCATTGCTCTGTGATGCAGTCCTTGTAGTGTTCGGGAAGGCGTTCCTAAAGTTCGTCTGCTAGGAAACGCCCCTCGTGTATTTTGGTGGTGCCCATTTGCATTCGTTTTTCCTTGTTAATTTGGCGTGCACTTAATTTTTGCTGTGCGTGGAGTTGCGAGGTGCGTTGTATCGCCGGTAAACACGTTTAGTACCGTGCCCGGCGGGCACGGTGAACTACGGGACGATGCTGCCAACGGTTGGAGCGGAGCGTTTTCCTCGGTACCTACGGAAACGATGTGCTGTACAAGGTTGCAACAGCAAGTCCTGTACGCCTGGCGTTTTACTGCCCCATTTTCCTCTCATTTCCACAGGTAACGCGAAACTATAGTACTGTTAATACGTGCACGGGGGTTGTGTAAGGGGACGTGGTGGTGCTTCGAAAAAAAATGGGTCTAAAGCTTTGTTATGTCACAGTTATCTCTTGATTTCATCTCAGGCTGGCTCGGAGCAAATGGTGTCAATTACTCTAGGACGTCTCAGCGTAGTACCACTCGAATTTAAACGAGTCGCTTTAATTGTCTATCTCAGTGTCTTCTTACAACGCTTGTAGTGCTCGTTGCTTCCCGCACTTGTATGCGCAAGCATTATTTCCATCGCACTCTTGTGTTGTGCTGCTCCGTGCTGCGCTGCTGCCAGATCTTTCCTGCTATGTGCTTTTACATACTGCCGTCGCTTTCGTTTGCATTGATCCATTTTTCCTTTTTTACTTATCTGTTGCGACACTTGCCTAATAATGTAACCAGGAAATTGCAGGCGTGAATGCTGAGTGAACTTCTGTAGAAACCCATGTCTACTTGATAAGACGCCAGGACAGCTGCGGTGTGCTCGCTGCACTTTCGTGAATCGGCATTCCTGCGGCCCGGTTTTCTGCGTCAAGATGCAGTGCCTAGTTCTTTTCTCTTGTTTCGAAGTAGTTCTGTTGTTGTCGCTTCCATTGCTCATAACGCTATGTGTTACGGGTAAAGTCAATTTTTCGGCGCGTAAGGAAAATCATGATGCATGTAGTGCCCACGAACATTGTATACGTGCTGATTTTGTGCAGTGTGGTAAATTTGTTTTATGTTTATCCCTGAATAAAATTCAAATGTCTTGATTATAGCATGAATATGCGGTATTTGTTCTCTTAGAACAGAAGTACACAAACTGAGCAAGCATTATATAACCTTGATCTATAACACGCACGCAACCTGCGTATGTGCGACGCAATTAAACCCAGCAGTGGCGTTGGTAGAAATTGGTATCGGGGTAAGTAGTGGGTAAGGAGTGGTAAGGAGTGCCATTTTGTGCTCTATCCCAAGACAGAAAAAAAATTCCGGTCAGGGGGGGGGGGGGGTACGTTTGCCACACACTGCAATCAAAATGAACAACTGATTGCTTTTATACAGCAGTGGAAGCCATGAATACAGAATAAAGGTTCAGAGAAGATGCAAGATGTTTTTATAAACAACGAGGCGAATCATACGACAGTATGCTAAAGTACGTTTCTCTAGTCACGAGTATAAGCTGGCGTTGACTTAAACCTTAGCACACACGCCAAGGGCTCGCCAACTTGCGTCAGATGGCAATGACATGAGCCCTCAGCGATCAGAGGCCTGTTAAGGCTATTTCGAAATCAAATTTTCTCGCTAATGCCACCAAAATGACGTCACTTTCTGACCGGATCTAGCGTCACATCCTGTTTATTTTTTGTTCCGCCGGAAGTGTTCCCTCCTCACACAGATGGCGCTAAGCCCTATGAGCAGCTTAAGATACTGCCGTTTTCTGAACGTATGGGCTTCTATGGAGGCTTCGCTACCAGTTATATTTACCTTGGCGGCACTCCCGATTGTTTTGCGCCCTGGTTTCCAGCCCATCCCCGACGTGTCTGCTCTCTTCCAGGGATCAACTTGGCATTAGGGAACAAAGCTCTGCAGCACTAAATACGTTTACAGCGTCGACGAAAGAGCTGGGACAGCGACGGCGCTCTGCCACCCGCAGGTTCATCAGTCTATGGTAGCATGAACTGGAATTTGAAGTGAGAGCTTCTTGTTTAAACTAATAGACCTGGTGACAAGGACTTCTGAACAACAGCTGATAAATAAAAAAAGAGTAATGCAATCGGCAATGATCACGCGTAAAAGTCAGCGAGTCCACAAGGACCACAGGATCGTCTGCTGCGGTGCGCTGCGCTTTTGTGTACCTGCGCACTTATGCGTGCACTTTCGTTAAACACTGCTGGTTTGCATCACCATTACGCATATGTGGGACAGCGCGAGCTGGCCTTTTTATTGCGTGGCTCAACGACAAAATGCAGCGAGCGTCAGAAACGTGAAATCTGTTTTGTGATTCTGAAATAAGTGGCCCAAATACAAAGTGGTCAGGCGAACTGAGGGGCCGTTCTGTTTCCTTGCTTGCTCTCACTTTATTTAATTACGCTCTTGCGTCATATATTCTCAGCTCGCACTTTAGAATAGGAGTCGGGAACGTTTTGAGGTGGAGGGCCGAGTTGCATGATGTCAACACGACAGCGGGCCGGACGGCAAATCGGGTGGAAGGGGGAGCAGGGGGACTTGAAGGCAAAGAGAAATAATTCAGCGAGTTGCCAATAATATTTGACAATAATTGACAATCTGAGTGAGTGTGAAGGTGGGGGACAATGCAACTGGAAGCGATCAATTCTCTGTTCTTGGCTCCCATCTAGCCCCATTTGAGGTCAAGACTAGCGCGTCGGCCTTCGGATATTTAGTGACCCGCCGCGGTGGCTCAGTGGCTAAGGCGTTGCGCTGCTGAGCACGAGGTCGCGGGTTCGATTCCCGGCCGCGGCGGCCGCTTTTCTGATGGAGGCGAAAAGCAAAAACGCCCGTGTGTACGAGATTTCGGCGCACGATAAAGATCCCCAGGTGGTCAAAATTAATCCGTAGCCCTCCACTACGGCACGCCTCATCGCCTGCGTTGCGTCGGCGCGTTAAAAACCCCACAATCAATCAATCAATTCGGATATTTAGTGACAGGGAGAGGGGTGGGGCTTCTGACGACATGCTGGGGGCCGCATAATGCTGCCCCGCGGGCTGCATGCGGCCCGCAAGCCGTAGGTTGTTGACCTATGCACTAGAAGATAACGAACACAGTGAGCGACGATCGTATGTAAATAATGCCGTGAACCATGCATTGAGTTTGGTTATTTATGTTTTATTTTTGCCGACTGGCTGCGCCGAACTGTGTTATCTGTGTTATCCATGGGCCAAGTGAAGCGTGGGTTCCGTTCTTTATTTTATATGCCGCACATGTTATCTCCTTTGATAGGAGGAGTGTTTCGAACTAACGTCACCAGCCTAGAATACTCTTCTTTGATCTACAGTGTTTGGATGTAGTTCGACGGTTCGAGATACACACGCCGAGATAAATGTCTGCAGAGCAGACGCCGCAGTATTCGATTCACCGACACTCGTCTGTGCAGGTCACTTTGTTGACTGCTGCTTCGCCGCCTCTGTATTCTTTCAAGTTCGCTCCAATAAACTTGTTTCTCCTTCAAGACAACTGCGTCGTCTTTGGCTTCGTGACAATATTTGGGCCACGCACCGTGTATGCGGCTGAGTTATATTATGTAAACATAGAAGTACACATCTAAGCAAGCAGCAGACGTGCGATTTGATCCTTGTTTCACGTCCTTTAATTGCGCTTAATTTGTCTAATTGATGCCATTGCCTCGTTTTCTACCCGCTAGTATACATGTACCCTTCCGTTCGTAAATTGTGCGGTGTAAAATGTTGCATGAAAAATCATTTAGTTTGCGAAAATATAAAACAAAATCTCCACTTGTTTTCAAGGCAGTGCCAGGCCAGTGGTGTCAGCTGAGCCGGCTGTATTGCCCGCGTCCGCTTGCATGCTCCCGCTGAAGCAACCTCTTGCAGTTACCTCAGGCTACACGAGAGCAACGTTCTGTGTTCTATGCTACTTGTAAATTGTTCCTTTGTCGACTGTACCCAAGAAGAAAAAACGATAATTATTGTCAGGAAGTTAGACCACTGACCTGGCGATACCGACGCACATCGCAATGATTGCGGCAGCTCGCTCAAAAGAAAGGCGATAAATTGGCTTGTTTTAGTGGATATTTTTTTTTGTTTAGTATCTGAAACTACTTTAAGGGCTACGTTGTTCAGTATGCTGTCCTTTAAACACACCGAAACACAGGTAAATTAAGTACAACCAAGTTTTCTCTGGCTTTTAATTGAAAACGCTTGGAGGGTGGCACGGGTCATCCGCTTCTGTACTACCAGATATGGCGGGCACGAGGAGGCCCTGCATATCACCAAGACTTCAGCGCAGGGGCCCTATATCTACGCAACCCTAGTAGTACAATGACCACTTCACTACATCATTTTCTTTCTGCCTAAAAGAAGGCAGCACAAAGCAAACCACTCTTCGCCAACAAGCTGCCAGGGCTGAATCAATGCTTAATCAAGTGCTCTGATGCCACTCACCCGCAGGAGACCCTCCGAGATGCCTCGCCCCTTCAGCATCTGCGTCAGCCCACTCAGGTCATTACTGCTGTGCTTGTCAAAGTGCAGCGCATATAGGATGACCAGCCGAAGGCAGTCAATGTCACGAACTTTGCTGCTGCCTATTAGGCTCCGCACTCTCTAGTGGGAGAGATAGAGGGAGAGAAAAGGGGAGAGGGGGGTGGGAAAGCAGCCTTTGACTGTTTCTTGTATTCTGCCGGTTGCATGCTTAAATAAAAAATATAGCAAGACATTAGTAACTGGTGACAAAACTTTAGGTAGATAGGCCATGAACAGCTACTATGAAAAAACTTCAGGGACCTTGGATCCCAATTTGTAAACAACTGCATCAGTAGTATGATGAAAATGCCACACCAAAATGGCATTACACACTTAACTGATTTTAGTGCAAGAGCACTAGATGAGCTGTTCCCGTAAAAGCCACGATTCCAAAGCATCCCAAGTGTCCTCAACCAAAGAATACGAAGCCAGTAAGAGAGAGGAGAGCTCGTCTCTCTGGCTAGGTGACACTCAGGTGTACTTCTAAAAAAGCTGCCTGTGCGTTTTTTTTTTTTTTAATGCTTCAGTCTTGACTTTTATTGTACTGTGTGCGTGATTCGACCAGCATAAATGCGTTAGGTGGGAAGCGGAAGCGAAAGGCTTACACGCTAGACCCGAAGGCAGCTACAATAAACAGCTGTCACATCGGGCTCGAAACTGAGCGAGTCATCACTCGCACCAAAAGCTTCTTTGTAGCAAATTGTGTTCGAATACGAGTGACGTATTTTGAATTGCAATAAAGTAGGTGCGCAACTTATCCTTTTTTATCTCCAGAATGCGGTATTTTGTTGTGTACCATCATGCAGCAAAATCTAATTTCGCGTGCTATTTGTTTTAGGTAAGTAAAGTGCACAGCATGTGCAGGAAATGCCCACCATGGCTATAACGAAACATTGGTTGTAAAGAGCAAATCGCGGCATTCTTCAATTTCGTCATACGAGGTTTTACTGTATCGGCAGTTGCTGGCACAGTAGAATCTCGGTGATACGATAAAAAAAAAAACACGAGGGAGAAACGTACTATATGAAAAAACGTATCATTCGCCACAGTAAAAAAAAGAAGACGCAATCGAGAGAGAGACGAACGTGAGCATTTAATGGCCTTTTTCACTTGTACTATCTAGATCACAGTTAGGGTGAACACGAGAGCGCGTGTCATTCCGTGCGCGGGAGCCGCCTGTCGGCGTTCCGGGTAACTTCGCACACAGCAATGTAGTAACCGGGAAAAAACATGGTAACGCTATGGGGCATTCTTGGTGTTCACAATTGAGAGCGTAGTAACCAGGAAATCATATGAACCGTATCAACGGGTTTCTACTATATTTTTGTTTGATGTAAGTGTATTTTTAACATGAAAGTATTTTGTGCCGGGATCCACCAAGGTTTCACTGACGTGAATTAATGTGTCACTGACGTCATGTCCATTACAGAAATGACGCCAAGACAACAAACACAGGAAAAACACCAGAAAAAGTTTCACTGGCGCAGATGGTGCTGCCGTCTAGGAGAGGTGAAGAGAAGTAGTGCATCATGACGTCGACGAGCGCCGACAGTTGGCTTAAGCTGCGTCGTATCATGCCCCTTTTGCTGCACATTTCACTTTCGTGTTTTACCGATTCCTATGACACAGGAATCAACCACATTTTTTGCCATATATTCTCACTGCAGATATACCGTGCCCAGAAATAGTTCGATATAACGAATAATTCGATGCGGTCGGGTTCGACTGCACTAGCAAGAGCAGTGCAAGAGCAGCAGCAGCAGCACTGGCAGGCACGCCACTCACCTTGAGCATGTCCGAGTGGTCCCTGGTGGCGACGATCTCCTGCTCCACCTCGGAGACCTCGAGCAGGCTGTGGGCACCTACCAGTCGGGATAGCTCGCCCACCAGGGTCACGTGCTTGGCCACCGTGCCCTGGATCTTCTTGAACTGCGGGTAGTGCTCCACAAACGCCTGCACCGGTTTTGGGTGTGTTTGTTTTTTGGTAAGAGGGGGCTGGTTACGGCAGTAAGAACGCTATTGCACTGTCTGTAATGATTACAACTGGTTAAAGAGCTCCTCTGCATTACAAAAAAATGCTGCTGAAATTACATTTCCTCACAACTATGTCCACAAAGTTTCTTATTCATAAACTACTGCCCCTTCATTTAGCCATTATCTGCAGGGTGAAGGCCTCTCCCATTGACCTCTAAACGCTTCTGTTCTGCGTTGCCAGAGCCCAATCTTTTCCTCCGAATTTTCTTATTTCGTCCCTCAATTGAGTCATTGGTCTTCCCTTTACTTTAGACCAGTCTCTCGGCAGCCACTCTGTTAACCACGTGGTCCACTGGTTGTCATCGTCTTGTTTTAAAATTTTCTCAAGATATTTTTTTACTAAGCACCATATGCGAGCACATTGTGACCTCAATTTTTTTACCCATATTTTTTCGTGTTCAGAAGCTCCATACACATTAGCACACCGAAGTGTTTGTACTATTCGAAATTACTTGATGTGACCAGTTTTTATTACTTGCACTCGATTTTTCAGTAAAAACGTCTGACACGTGCACACCTCTACATTCACCATATTTACCTTCATGTCGGCAATGGACTCCACTTTCTCATGACTCTTGGTCTTTGCTTGAAACTCCTCCATTAGTTCTTTGATGTTTGAGCCAATCTCACCAAAGTTCTTGTACATGTTCTGCAGAAACAAGTTTTGCGGGTGAGCACTCTTCCAGGCGGCAAGGACAGTGGTGGGCCAAAGCTTACACTGCTGTAGAACTCGTCGTTATCCTCCGACAGAACAATGTCCTGAAGGTCTCGCGAAATGCCAGGAACTTGGGAGAGGTTGACTCGGTTGTTCTGGATCTTGAGCAGCTCGTGCACCATCGCCTGATATGTCCACTGTTAACAGGGAAGAGGCCTTTTTTCTTTACAAGAATTTCTTATTATTCATTAAACATGCTCATGACACAGAACATCATTGACGAGTAGGTGTTGATGGTCTCACCATCAGTGCCATCATCATTTCTTTCGAAAAATAAAATAAAACGAATGTCCAATCATGATCTATCTACTGCATGAACAAACTGCAAAAAGTTTAAAATCATTAAAAAGGCAATATCGTTTAAATAATAAAAAAAAGAAATCAGCCATGACGCAATACCATAAAATGTTGCGCCATCTGTATACAAGGTGTTGAAACAATAACTGGCTGGAATAATATTGTTTTCCCTTGCAGATACATATAAAAAACACCCACAATCAAGCCAGCCGTTTTGCCAGGATGATATTTTAAAGCAGACCTTTTATCGCTGCAACATTGTGTTTGCATCAAGTAGCATAAGCCCATATACAAAAGCAATTTTTTTTTAAATTCGAGAAGAGGGCCCAATATTGCCTGTATTATATTTCAGAAGAAAAAGGACTAAAATGTGACCTTCGTGGAAAGTTTAAGCACAATCAAGCGAGCCGTTTTGCCAGGATGATATTTTAAAGCAGGCCTTTTATCGCTGCAACATTGTGTTTGCATCAAGTAGCATAATGACCTGAATAGGTTACCCCAATATTTTGCTTCCAGAATGAGCTCGTAGCTTTAGAATTGAGTCCTCAAACAGGAATGTTCCAAATCACATAATTTCCTTAGAGGAGGTGATGGTGCAAAGAGAAAAACAACAATGCCCCCTGGAGGTAAGCTCACACCTTCACCTTATTCTGAAGGCAACCGTATGCCCTCAAAGACGGAATCAAGAATCAGGTCACCTGGTTTAGAAGCGGCGTCACCACATCACTCCTGCGGTCAAGGATCAGCAGCAGAGGTGGCAGCTCAGGCCTCCTGAAGTCAAACAGCTTGGCCTCCCTCTTCATCCATTGCTGTGGAAGGGGGAAAGGAGGCATGCACTGGAACCACTTGCACAGCGAGCTGCACATTTTATTTATTTACTATACCTTATGGGCCAATTGAAGAGCATTGAGTAAGGGGGGGTTACATTTCATTAAGAGCATCAGAAGAAATAGTGGGGAAAGGAAAACAAAACAGAACAAGTACGCAATATAAAGTTTGTATAACCATCTTACAAAAGTCAATAAAACACGTCTTACATGATTCTAATGAACAATTATTACAAACAGACTGGGTTTTTTCACAGCCCAAAGCAACAGAAAATGCTCAAATACAAGGGAAAAACATCCATAAACAGTAACAATATTATTCCGGCAATTCATCATTATGCAATTACTAAGGTAAATGTCGGTGCAGATTTTCGGTAAAGCTATCATGACTAGATATGTATGCAATTCTTACAGGAAGATCATTCCAGTGCAGGATTGCTCGAGGCAATGCCAATGAATTGAAAGCAAGCGTCTTGCCGAAAATGCGCATGAAACTATGATTATTATGAAGGTGTCATGATGTACATACTCGGGTGTTAAGAGGCAGCGGGTATGGTCTGATGCTGACTACGTATTTATGGAAAAGGCATAACAGCACGATAGTGCGGCGGGTATCTAGCGGCTGAAGTGATAAATCTTGTTTGGCTTGAGAAATGCTAACAGGACGGTCATACTTTTGTGTAATAAATATAGCAGCTCTGTTTTGAGTTGATTCCTGCATGACGATTAGGTAGTTTTGGTGAGGGGACCAGATCGCTGATGCGAATTCCAGCTGCGGACGAATAAAGGTTAGATACACATTTGCGGACAAGAGCTGGTGCGCTTCATAAATTTTGTCGCAGAGAACCGACTGATTTATAAGCCTTTGCACAGGTAGCGGTAATGTGGGTATTCCACGAGAGATTAAATGTTAGATGAACACTAAGATATTTATAGGAAGTGGCTTGCGAAACTGCACTGTTGATGAAATAAAAAAATTCTGAATTATCGCGTTTTCGACTAAAAGAGATTACTTTGCATTTACTCAATTCAGTGACATTTGCCATGCTGTACACTAATTGTAAATTATGTTTAGGTCATTTTGTAAGGAAAGGTGAGGTGGTCATTGAGGTTATTAATCATACAATATATAATACAGTTGTCGGCAAAAAGTCGTATCCGTGATGAAATGTTGAGGGGGAGGTCGTTTATGTAGATCAGGAAGAGTAACGGGTCAAGGACGCTGGCCTGCAGTGCTCCAGAAGTAACATCAACAAGGTCTGAGGAAAAGTTGTTGCCCACGGCAAATTCTTGGCGCATAGACAGAATGTTCCGAATCAAGAATCTAGGCAAAGGGCTGATAATTTCGAAATGAGGCGGGAATAAGCAACACAGTCGAACACCTTTGAAAAATCAAGGAGAATGCAGTCTGTTTGTTGGTCTGCATTCATGTTAGAGTGTAGGTTAGTAGTTAATTCCAGAAGTTGTGTATCACATGACAAACCTTTTCTGAAACCATGCTGATGGATGAAAAAAAAAAAAGTTGTTGGATTCGAGGTGATTATGTATGTTCGACGCAATTATGTGCTCCAGTAATTTACAGCAGATGCATGTCAGAGAAATCGGGCGGCAATTTTCCGGTGCATGTTTGTTGTTGGCTTTGAAAATGGGAACAACCTTGGTGACTTCCCAGCCTGCAGGTAAGTGACCTGATGACAATGATTTACTGAAGATGTGGAACAGATTTTGACTAGAGATGAGCATGGTGTTCTTTAGTATTTTCGAGCTGATGTTATCGACACCAGATGAAGTGGATTATTTAAGACTGCCGATCAGTGGAGCGATGGCTTGAAGAGCAATATTAATTGGTTGCATATATCAATTATCGAGCACCCGCCGCGGTGGCTCAGTGGCTAAGGCGTTGTGCTGCTGAGCACGAGGTCGCGGGTTCGATTCCCGGCCGCGGCGGCCGCTTTTCTGATGGAGGCGAAAAGCAAAAACGCCCGTGTGTACGAGATTTCGGCGCATGTTAAAGATCCCCAGGTGGTCAAAATTAATCCGGAGCCCTCCACTACGGCGCGCCTCATCGCCTGAGTTGCGTCGGCGCGTTAAACCCCCTCAATCAATCAATCAATCAATTATCGGGCTCGGAAACGATGGGTATGGTGGAGTGATCTTCTTGAGTGAATACTGACAAGAAGAAAATATTGAATGCATGCATACACGCATGGTTCTCAAGGGGAATATTGGTGCCAACACACCGCTCGCGAAATTGATAACTGAAATTGTACTAAAACACATCAGGAAAATGTCACTCTAATACACGTATGGTGAAGATGACGAATCAATCTAGCAGATTAGCTACTCCTGTCCTCGTCAACCTTAACCTGTGATCCTAAGAAACATGATCTCGCCAGGCACGCCGCCCACAGCATCTCTGCGCGCTACGTACCAGTAGGCAGTGTTGTCCGCCCCCCACCTCACCCTCGCCCATTAAGCTGCATCTATGGTCCAGCAAGACCACAAACCTTTTCTCTTGTTACCCCACCCCATATCCACTACATACACGGTATCCTCTCGAGCCCCACTTGCCCTACACCCAACTTCCCTTCCCACCCATCACTACGACACCTTTACTGGGAGTGCCATCCACTAGACCTACCGCCCCATTTACACTTTTGCATCACTTGCGTGGATGTCAAGTGGAAGCAAGAACTACTGGCAGCTTACTGCCTTCAAGTTAGGAAGGGACTCTGGGATGCCTGCAGACCAGCCGTCTCCTAATGAAGACTGTGGCACGACAGCCCAGACTAAGGCTGCCTAGACAATTAAGTTTTTTCTCTTTCTCTCTTAACCTGTGCCTTACCGAGACACCCTCAGCGAGCCGGCGTGCTGGCTCCGAGTTGCACTGGTAGCGCACGATAGGAGCCTTGCGCAGGCTGAGGAGCAGTGCGACCAGGCCATGAACGCTCCTCTCAAAGGCAGCTGTGCTCCAGCGCTGCCCCTGCACACACACACGTACACAGGCTGAGGACCACGGCAGCTTCTTTGCTTCTGGACACAACACATTTGCAAAGGAAGAAAACGCACATGCGTTCACGCCATCAACAGCACAGGGGGCTAACCTCTTTCTCTTCTCAAAGCCATTGACGGTACTTTGCACTGTGGCACAACGTGTGAACAACCGTGTCACAAAAGCATTCAGTTTTGTTGCGACAGTTGCTGTAACAAGCTTTAACATTTTTCTAATGTTGAAGGCACTGCTTTGGCAGATGCGAGCCATTCGTAATTTGCAGCTCTGTTCTACTTACATCCTTATTCAATCCTGCCCTTAATGTGTTAAAAGCAGCAGGAACACGTGAAGAAGGAGCAAGTGCAAAGCTGTGTGTTGTTGGGCTAGAAACTAGTGCAAATAAAAACAGCATACATGAGGGGCAGGCAGGAATAACGCTTCCCTATGGAGGATGAAGTCAAACTCGTACATTCTGCACACTTTCAAATCAATCAAATCACAGAGAATAACTTTAGGGAAAAATTTGCACAGTCTGGTATACCAACATTATGCTTGTAACGCTCTACTGCTCAGAAAAACGCAGAGCACTGCCGAGTTAGTGTAGAAGGACGTTTGGATGCTTGTCCACTAGAGCTGACTACTTCAAAAACAGTTAAAAGCTGAATCTCAAATAAATTCACCTCACAGTTCGATGCTTTGAAGCAACAAATTGGCTACAGGCGAAGTGGTGAAAGGCTACGGATTAATTTGTGCCACCCAAGAAATCTTCAACATGCCCCAAAATCTCAACACGAAAGCATTTTTGTTTTTCTCCTCCGTCACAAAAATAGCTGTAACAACCGGGAGTTGGACCCATGACCTCTACCAGAGCAAAATGGCAGCATCTCACCTGAAAGCAGCCGGTCAGGTTAAACGAGAAGAGGTGGGGTGCCAAAGCAACATAGTCGCCGAAAAACTCCTTGACCTCCTGAATACATTCCTGGTCGTCAGCCTCAGCGAGTTCCTTAATGTCACTACGGTTGACAGTGTTGCTGAAATCTGGGAGAACCAAAAAGGCGTGCTCTCAGCTATACAGTTCACTCTCAATTCCAGTTTGTCAACTTGTTTTTCACTTAAAAGTGGTGACAGAACCACGAGACGTATACTGTTCCCCAAAATCAAACGATTTCACCACAAAAGAAGAAGGGCTGATGTAACCAGCCCTTACATCACCGCTGGACACATCACCGCACAATTTACACACCTTTTTCACAACTTAGAATATCATGTGAATTAAATTTTACCGCTTGTTGCGACTTCAGTTACTATCAAAATAAGAGTGGTGCACTTTAAGAAAGACAGAGTGCAGCTTCAGAAGCAGTGAAGTAAAGATTTCATTTCAATTTATTGACCTTCAACATTAAATCTGGGTGCTCTCGCTGAAACATGTGTAACATAGTTGCTCATAGAAAAAGCAAAAAAAAAAAAACATGCAGTCTAGTGTAAAAAAAAAGTTTTAAAAAGATTAGTGCAAGCTGCCCAACTTGTGCCACTAAACATAAAAGCAGAAAACAGAGTTACTGACATGAAAATGACAGGCATCACTGCAAAGCAGAAGGTCCCAGACACTTTTGCTCAGACGTTAATAGTGTCAAACACAGCAACTTAGCTGTCGCTTTTTAAGCTGTCACTAACTTGGAAGCTAAGGCCATAGTAATCACTTGAGCAAAGTTGCAAGGTCATTTTGCAAGGTACTGCCACCTAAAGGTGCATTGGCCTTAAAGAAAACCTCTCCTCTCAATTCAGTGCTCAAAATATGAATGCTCGACTTTACTAAAAGCATTTATTCAATCTTTTACGCAAGTCATCAAGTTCACACAGAGCTATAGTGAAAAATTACTGCCAATCTTTAAATGAAGGAGTATTCAGAAGAGAATTTATACAAATATATCCTTCAACAGCTATGGTTAGTGGGACGTTGATTTAAGGCCTATCTGGCACACCTGAGAGACAATGCAGACTAATGCAATCTAAGCTAAACACATCCTGCGATGTCGCAACTGCTCAGAGACTCACAAATATAGTACTGGCCGTAGCGGGGGTTCCTCAGCTCCTGCACAAGCAGCTCCACATTCTCCCGGATCGGCCGCAAGAAGGCAATGCATTTCATGTGCTTCATGGGCTCCGTCCCGGCCCACTTGTCGATCCGCTCGAAGAGGTACACTTCTTTGAGCAACATCTCCGACTGGGCATACACCACGCTCACGGTGGTAGTCTGCAAAGGTTCACATTGTATTCAGTGCCTGTTCACAGACAAAAACATTTATCTTTCTGGGCAGTACACGTGGTCCACACACACACTTAAGCAGTGGGATGAATAAAGCGGGCTGACTAACAGTGGAGAGGTGTTGTGTTGTGCTTGGAGGGGCAGTCCAGCATACGATGCTTGAACCGGCATGACCATTGTGCAACACGTGTCTATTCTTGCTCATTTCGTCACTTTGCACCATGATAAGGAGCTGACCCACCTGTTGGTCGACGCTACCGATTATTAAGAAGGCTGCACCCAAGGTGCCCCCTAATGCTGTTCTTTCCACAGCAAAAAAAAAAAAGAGAACCCACAAAGTTTCTAAGAAATGTAAGCTTAATTTCTCTCAATTCTAACATACGTAAAGGTTGTCCGCGCCATAATATGTGTTTGAAAAGAAGGCACTTACATTTTACATCGAAACAGAACTATAGAGTTTGTGTGATGAAGCTGTAAGCTTGAGAAAAATCGCAAGTCATGTCTACCTTTTCACACTGCACTTATTTTTTTAAGAACGAAAATTTCAGCAAAGGAGGTCCGAAGAATGTGTTATTATTCCGCATGACGCCTACATGTTAGCACCACCTTTCATCTCAAATCATGACACAGCAGTTCGTAAGCACTGTATACTGCGCAGTAAAATGAATTCAATTTTTAAGCGGAACTGACAGCCTCTTCGCATGCTTGAGTTGTGCACCAGCAAGAATACTGCCACCTCGAACGGGCAAAGCATTTTCGGTTCAAACCAGTTTTATTTCTAAGCTGCTAAGCACAAGCGTTTTAGCGTTTTTACCTACACTCACGGGCGATAAAGGTAGCTATAAAGTCTATTGTGCAAATTAAGGCTGCAATTGTAGATATTACCAAACATAACGTTGAGCCTGCAGAAATTCGTACGGCACGCCCCTTCTTGCACGCCTATCTGGAACACAACTGCGCGTTTCTTGCTGACCTTAGACACGACACAACAGCTTGGTATAGAAGTTAAACACAACTCCGAGGTAAACTTACGGTCTCTTTGTCCATCATCAGCACTTTCATGCCCGGTCCGCTTTCCTCGATCATCTTGTCGAGGTAGAGCCGAATCGCGGCGACGGCACTCATCTTGCTTCCTCGTGAACAGCTCGCCGCCTAAGCTGGTAACAATTTCATCCGGACTTACAAAACCTTTACTATCTAGCGCCCATTCAACGGTGTGATTTGGCACAGCAAGCTCGGAGCAGTGGCCTGGGCAGTAACACTGGTAACACCGACAGATGTGGGGGCTTTGCCCCTGAACACCCAACGATGATCACAACCGAAACTACAGCTGGCAATGTACTCAGACACGCCTGCTATTCTTATTACATACAGGTGCAACTTCAAGCTCCTCTGACGCTCACAGCTTAGAATTAACACTTTAATAAGCTAGGTAAATACAGCAATAGTCTGACAGGGGCACGGAAACACGACGACGACGCCATTGATGTTGATATTTGCACACAGTTCGTAGTCGACGGGCTCGCCTAAATACAGACGCGGTCAGATACGGCGTCAACGTTTTGCTCTGATTAGACTTCTTCAGTTAGATCTGTACAAAACTTTAAGCCTATTATGTAGATTTTCAAAACAAAAAATTTTACGGTGTCCTAGTTTTACTTGTAAAGATTTACTCAACTCAGTGGTCGGCCGTTAAAGGGCATCGAGGTCAGCACAAACATACGCACGCACTCCTGTAACGCGTTGCTATGCATTGCCGATCGTGGGTTGGTGAAAGGCTAGTTACGTTATTTGGAGATTTTGGTGAGCACTGTTTACGTTAATCCTCGTGTATATCGTTTCCTGTATGATTACTAATTCTAGTTGTGTCTTGCGAGTGCGCATAGCTAACTCACAGCCGCTACCATGGAGCTTTACATCTGGAAAGGAGACTGGGGTCTGCCCAGCATCGACACAGCCTGCCTCGAAGTCATGGTAATTCAGTCACGCATACCACCAGATGTGTTTTTTTTTTTTTTGCGTGTGCAAGTGGCATATTTCTATTGTTTTTCTGCATTCAGGGTCCTTATATGCTTCTTTTCCGCAGGCGTACGCAAAATTCTCCGGGGCCCCGTTGAAGACGAGAGAAGTTCGTCGACCGTGGTCCGGTACCGGTACACAAAAATCCAATTTACTCCGCTTTGTTGTGCTTAATAAGCGAACTAGTTGCAGTGCACAATGATAGTGCCTCGGTGTAGATTTTGTGGAGGCAATATATCAAATGCTTCAAGCTGAATGTGTGAATTTGATGAGTGCTTGGAACAGTCCAACTGTAGTCGTGCACTAATTGTGGCAATTGCGTTCCAGGGTCATTACCGGTAATGCGGCACGGACCGCAAACGAAGTTAACAAGGTTTCAAGATGTTGTCGCCTACCTCCGAAAGCAGGTAAGAAGCGCGCGCGCGCGCGCAACAGCGCCAGCTCTTTAGTTGATCGTTCTGTGATCTGTATTGCTTTTGATTTTGTCGTTGTTATTTCAGAATTACAGCGCGGACGTACAAATGACACCGCAGCAAGCTTCGGATGCAACAGCCTACGCTGCCATGCTGAGGTACAAGCTCAAGCCTGCCTTGGTACGTGCCTGTGAGACACGCATTCAAGTGCACGCATTGCACATAAGTTAATTTTTGCAATCTCTGTGCCACATACTCCATTAATTGGCTGTCTTGTGCCACAACACTGGCTGCAGCTATGTGCTAATACGTCGCAGGCTGTTCACATTTTTTTCTGGGTAAACGCTAGAGCAGCAGTGCCGGTGGTTTGTGTCATGCAATCGTTCAGCAGATATTGCGGCAAAAGTAATGGTACAACTTTGGCTGGAACGCAGCGGTGAAGCTGGTGAATCTCGAAAACTCCAATATGTGAGCATTTTCCCATTCATTGATGACTGCTGAAACGCATTGCAATATTGAAAGTGTAGCAGAAACATTGTTCACATTCACTGATGGCTGCCGAAATGCACTTGTGATATCAGAGTGTAGCAGAAACTCCACCGGTGCACTTTAGCGGGATGTACCATAACTTTCAAGCAACATTTCCTATTGAGGCAGAAGGGATGCTGTTGCTGATGCAATCATTGTGGCATTGCAGCACTTGGCCAGCTACTATTCTTATCGGGGTGAAAACTACGGGAACTCATTTTGCTTGCTTCTAGAGTAGGAAGCATTTCTGGGTGAACCTGCCAGGTGCTCGCCATTTCGATGGGTGGTGCGCCCAATGCTATAAAAGGTATGGGGTTTTATGCGATGGAATTGTGCTGACCCTGTTACTTGCCTAGTAAGAAACGTGGTTCCACCCCTGTCGTTACTGAGAAAAGGCTTTGCACCTCAACCATACGCCTAAAATATGGCGCAAGTTTCAGGGCATCAAATGTGATGTTGGTAAAGGTGTAGGAGACTTTAGATGAGTACAGGAAGGGAATGTAAAATTGCATTTGCTAGTGCTTGCCAATTGTTAGCCTGGCAGATGCAGAACAGAAGATAGGGCATGCTTCTGTTGGATCTCTGTTTTTAGTGACACCTAGCTGCCAATTGAACATGTACAAAGGTACATTAACAACCCTTCTTTCCTACAGCCAACAACATTTACAGCAGCAAGATTTCGTTGACTGGTACAGTTTGACAAGCACCTGGCAATTTTTTTTTTCACATTTTTATCCAGTGCACACATAGCTAGAGAGGAAAAGTAGTTGGCCTTTCTCAGACCTTTTAGTTTGTTTTAGCAAAAACTGAACTTATTAGATCTACCACTGCTCATCTTCCAAAACCTTTCTCTGCTTTCTGCTGCAAGCCATACAAGACCGTGCGTATTTTAGAGCAAACGTGGGTAACTGTTGTGAGAGGGCCGTTTGTATCGAATGTTGAGGTTTGTGCGTTCAAACTTGGCCCCCGCTGCAGATGTACCAGTGGTGGGTGGATGCCCAGAACTACGTGGAGCTGACCCGGCCCTGGTACGCCAAGGCCCTGGGCTTCCCCCTCAACTACGTGCTCCCTGGGCAGATGCAGCGCTCGGCCACAGCCGCCCTCAACACCAAGCTGGAGGGCCTCGACCTGGAGGGCGACCAGGCACAGATTGCTGTGAGGCCTGCCTCTTGTTATTTACAAAAGACAGAAAGCGTGTCTTCGGACAGGGGAGGGGGCGTCACCTGATGCCAAACAGCGTCGTGCTTCATGCTCCATAGGTGACGCTGGTAGCCCCTGGGAGCAGAGGTGTTACTGGCAGCTTGTATTTGCTGCTGCTTCTCTAGTTTTCATTCACTGAAGGCCCATTGGAGTTCAGATGTCGGTTTGCCAGCATTTCTGTCTGCAGTTCGGCGCTTTATGACGATGTGCACTGCACATGCTCTTCAGCATTAAGCATCACAATGCAACATTTGGTCTAACGGCAGTTCCCAGAAAGGAACCACAACAGACCTTTCTTGAGTAGTGATCTGCATATGTGTTAACTGATATGCTGCCATTCTGTCAGGCCAAAGAACGAGAATCACAGCAAAGAAAAAAAAAGTACCTGGCAAATCGCCCCTGTGAGTAGCCTTTCGACCCGCTGAGTGCTGCTGTTTGTCGAAGATGTTTGGGGGATAATTAGGACGCAGGGGAAGTCACTGCACCAGGTGAAAACTGCTGCAGGATTATCCAAAAACATTATCCGAAAAGGTTGCCATTTTTTGGCTAGGGACTGTCATGTCTGTAGCAGGCAGTTGGTAGGTAACTTTTAACCCATATGGTGCACAAAGCAATAGCATTCAGAACAGAGCTTCACTCGCTGTGGCAGCATCCAAAGAGTTAAAAACCAGTAGGGTGCTTGCTGCATCTGGCTGCATTTTTGAAGAGTAAAGTGACAAGTCCTGAAATTTTTTGCCACTGCCTCTGCATTTGTACACATCAAATTTACTAAATTAGGTGGTGTTTAATAATAGTAACACAACTCAAGTTTTATTTCTGGTCATGCTTTGAAAGCAAGCATATTGTTAGAAGGCATTACTTGCAAGGAACATACCGTAATTACCCTATTCTAACGCACACTTTTTTTCCGGAAAAATAGGCCAAAAAATCGCATGCGCATTAGAATTGGATACGAAACCGAAACTGTCGAAACAGCGGAAATTTCGTCCCACCCATCGCCATCTCAAGCTGGCGCCGAAGCCTTTAACAACAATTTTTCGAACGCAGGAAGCATAGGCGCGTAGGCTTTTCTATCGGCGTTCACACAAATCGTCAAATCGCTCTACTTGCGCGCTTGATAACAGCAATGGCAGCAGCGGCTCTCACGCTTTCAAAACGAGCGGTCGGCTGAAGCGTGCGCCTCTGGAGAAGCTCGCGGGATGGGCGTGGGAGGCGTGGGCCACGATCCCATCAACCATGGTGGCACCGAGGACGAGATGTTGTGGTCAGCGGAAAGCGACGAGGAGTGAGATTACTTCGGGAAATAAATCGCCCATTTCTCTCGCATTCGTTTGTCTGGGTAACCAAGTTCCGTGCTCGTTACAATCCGAGATGCAAGTTTTTTCGGTTTTTGTCCCAGGAAAATCGGGTGCGCGTTAAAATCGGGTAAGTACGGTAATATTTTCTGTGCAATGCAAAAGCGAATGTAGGACATTGTAGTATTTTAAAAACTGCAGACAATGTTGTAGATCCTAAAGAGCATGTTCTAATCAACCTGTTTTATTTTTTTTTTTTCAAGTACTATTTAAAGAGGTAAAAGCCACATTAAGCTATGGTGCCAGGAAAACCCTACTATACTTGGGGACAACGTAAAAACGACTGTGGAAGTTGCCTGTGTGCCTCATCATCGCAGCTGGCTGTTACTCTGTGTGGTGCAAAAAGTGCCTTACTGCGACTATTTTGAACGTGACACGAGGTGTTTCCGTGATTTCTCGCACTTAATTTGCCTTTAAATTCCTGCAGCGACTGCAGAAAGACTAGGTGTGAAAAAGAAGACTATGATACGCATTAAGCGCAGTCTTATTTCAAAACACGCGTGTTGACATCCGGGTCCGCTGCATCGGTGGAGTAATACACTACGTGATCTATTGCCGTTCTTAACTTGTACTCCAGTATATTAAGTCAGGATTTCGAATTGCGTAGCCGCCTTCAAATTAATTAGAATTTATTTTCGTATCGCTAAGTTTGCAACAAATGGCCTTCATGGGCATAACTAAATGAAGCAACGTAGATACTCTGTTTCCGCATTTAAAACACACAATGTCCCTTGCACACGCACTCAAACTTCAAAGTGGCTTTCTGAAGTAACGTAATTTTTAAACGTATTAACTGCAACTTGCCATGCTTACTTTTTCCATGCCATGCCATGCTTACTTGCCCTTACTTTTTCACAGAAGGCTGTGATTTTACCTGTTTGCACCCTGTTTGTTTCTAGCTTACTGGCAGCACTAAGCAACCTGCAGTCCAGATCACAGGAGCTGGGGAGGGCTGCTGTAGGGATGTGGCTCCTCGGCATACACGAGAGCCCTTTTTCCACTTTGTGGACAAGCGCTCTTATCTTGCCTCCTGGTCTTTCCAGCTGTTCCGGGAGGCGCAGGAGTGCATGACCACCCTGTCTCAGCGGCTGGGGAAGGAACCCTTCTTCTTTGGGCAGAGGTAAAGTGGCCGGGGGGGGGGGGCCCATCGTTCAAGATCGTGTGCACATGCCATGCTGGGCTCAGAGAGAACCTGTCACAGTGGTTCAGTAGCTAAAGCAAAAATTGGCTGAAAAAGCTTGAAATGTGGGCTGCAGAGCACTTTAGCCCTTTGATGCCCAGTGTTGCTCAGGAGCAACAACTTAAACAATATTTTTTTTTTCCTCGCACTTTGTGGGGTTTTTTTCGACATTTAACTCCATCTTTCGACAGACAAAGGATCCCGGACCTTCGAAAATTAAAAAACAAAAGAACGCACTTCCGTGTGCTAAAAAAAAAAATTTTTACGCATGTTAACTCGCATCGAGTCTGGGTGGCTCAACGGGCTAGTGACAGGTAACCGAAATGTTGTAATTTTGTTGTTGTTACAAATGATAGCAATACGAACTTTATGTTGTCTTTACTTGAACCATAAATCACGGTGATCAAGGTAGCTCCCTTGTTCAAGTGATATATGGGCAGCCAAGCGCCCAGTGTTTCCCAGTGTGTCCTAGTGTCCGTCCTAATGAACCAAATTTTTTTCTGACTTAATATTTGTGATGTCGGAAGTCCTTTTTAGATCATAAGAAACTTCTCACACGCTTAAGCAAAATAATAAAGTTTTGGGCATCAAAGGGTTAAGCTGATCAGCTGATAAACTTTCATTATTATTTTCGTTTGCTGTTCCACCAGCAACACTCTGGGAAGGGTCCTGCTGCGACCATTTATGTGTCGACACCGCTTTCAATAATCTGTCCCTGGGGGCTATTCTTCACAGCACCAGGAATCGTGAATTTTTCTGTGATTGGGTAGGGCTTCCAGTACCTGCCTTCCCACATTTTCCAGCCAGGAAAACAGACCTGACAGCCAATAACAAAAGGCCTTTGGCCATAATTTATGATATCCGGTGATGGCAAGAACCGCTTCCTCCTGGCTTGACCACTTGCAATATTCAGTTGAACCGAAGAGAAAACCTAATTAACTGAAGCTGAAATACGAGGCTGTAGACACCCACAGTGGGAAAACTTAATTTGATTAATTGAATTAAGTTGAATCAGAGGTTGAACCAGCCTTTACACCTCTTACGTTAGCAGATAGCAGCACTGGTTGCTGCAGCCCGCACCCATGCCCAACTTTGTTCCAGCCCCACTTCCTTGGACGCCGTGGTGTTTGCCCACCTGGCCCCGCTTCTCCAGGCCCCCTTTCCGAGCAATGCCCTGCAGAACCACCTCAAGGCCTGCGACAACCTGGCCGCGTTTGTCACCAGGATTATGCAGCGGTACTTCCCCCTCAAAGGTGCGCCTACTGCGGGCGTTGTGGCCAAGACCTCATTTCACTGATTGACCGTGCTGGGTTACTACATCGACGCATTAGTACCAGCAAGAATAAGCAGTGAAATTAAATGTTTTAAGTGTTCACATAGTAAAATTTTCCAACGGAATGCAAACATTTGAACAGTACTGGCTTCAAATATTGAATATTTTTCCCTCATTTTTTTTTCTGTTGTATCTTTCAAAATACACAACATTGTTTCAAGTGCAGGTACTGTCAGGCTACAGTAAGCATGGAAAGGGGGAAAACAAACTAGAACGTGCAATTGCAGTTTCACATTCCCCAGTGTGACACTCGCACCATTAAAGGAGCACTGACACCAATTTTCGGCATTAATATTATTGCACAGTTCGCTTCCTTCACTCAACAGAATACCCTGGCTGAAATATGAGCGGCCTGCGACGTGAAGAACATAGTTCAATCGGATCTCATTTATCACGCCGACAAAGCAGCGCGCGGAGCGGCACTCAGCAAATGGACATCAGCGCGACATCACCCCGTGAGGCCAAAAGAAGTGACGCAACAGCGCTCGTCAAAAACTCGTGACGTCACTTCACGCGTGTGGCCCCACGAGCGGCGAGCGGGCGCAACACCCTCTTATTAAGCGGGCACCGGTGACGTCCGCACAAAGCAGTGAGGTCAGGCAGGGATTCTGTCATATGCGCCGTTCGGGATGAAAGCGCAGGAATTTGAAACAAACGATTTTTAGGCCGTTCAATGTAATTAACTATCGCGCGCTGAAGTATTTGAAGTGCTGTTTCAGGTTCACCAGACCATTAAGCATCGATAAAAGCAATAAAAGTGTAACATAAAATTTTCGTGTCAGTGCTCCTTTAATGTTCATTTGCTGAGCTGCAGCGCTACAGCATGTTATTTTGCGGCCAGTTCAAGCTCAAATATTTCGAGATATTGAATAACAATTTCTCAAATGTGGCGCAATTTGTATAACAACATCTAGTTGATTTGTACACAAAATTCTGAAAGCTTCTGAGTACCCCAAGCATGAATGGTAGAACCCAACAATACAGTTGTAGAGTCGGCTAGTATTATAAAATGTTGGCAGATTTTTAGGCTTTCCATTTCCCAAACTAAACATGCAGTTGCCTATTGTCTCCGCATTTGCATTAAAGAAAGAGAGGATAAATAATCTGATTAAATGCATGATCAGAGAGCTTTGAAATCTTGTCAATGAAACAAAATTTGCAGACATGAAACAAGAAAAAACTGCTTAAAGTAATGCTGCACAGAAGTATGGAATGCCCAGTTATGCGCAAAGGCCAAGGCATGTGCAGCTGATTTGCCCTCCTCATCTTTCACTCTTCCTGCCACCCCCCTTGTTTTAAAAAAATTTTGACAGGCCTGAAAACAAGCACAAGTCATGTCATCAGGCACCAGCACACATGCTTCACTAGCACAGTTTTCCGTGGTAGACAAATTGCCACTTCCTTCATCTTTTTGTTTGGTTCTGTAGAACGAAGTGTCTACACAACCCGCTGCGGTGGCTCAGTGGCTAAGGTGTTGTGCTAATAATTAGCCGATGGATTTGGGTTCGATCCCGACCGCGGTGGCTGCTTTTCTGATAGAGGGGAAAAGCGAAAGTGCCGATGTGTTAAAATTACGGCGCACGTTAAAGATCCCCAGGTGGTCAAAATGAATCCTGAGCCCTAGGCTACAGCGCGCCTCATAGCTGGCGTGTAGCTTTGGCTGCTGCTTCATCCGCGCCGATCTGCACCTGTTTCTTTAGTACAGGATGTCAAAGTGGAACTTTAAAAACCATTGCCGCAAGTGCCTAGAAAAACACCCCTGCAAAGCGATGCTTACTGCAGTAACTTATTCATCAAGTGACCCGCTTGTGCTGATGCAAACATGATTTCGAGAAGTGTTAAAACTTTCAGTATGTGCATTCAAAACTCCACGTATCACCCGATGTAGAAATCTTCACCAGTTTTAGGAGCCTTGCTCTAACACGGCTTGGTATGTCCCCTCCGCTTGTAATAACATCTGGTATTATTTGAAGAGCATTTGTGCGACATGGCTATGTCAGTGGGGCTCTTCGATTGAGTCTCGGACTCACCGCGGGTAGCCCAAGTATTCCCCGAAGCCATAGGGATACATGGGGAAATTGAGTGCCGGACTGCTTCTCGGGGAGTCCACGGTGAGTCCAAGACTGTAAATGGAGGAGCCCCAGCGTGTGCGCTCTTACTACATGTGTTGTTGCTGCTTCCATTGTGCACAGATGGCGCCAACAGTGGGGATACAGCAGGGACTACCAAGGCGTCGTCGTCGGAGGAGTTCTCCTTCTCGTGGCTCAACTCGCTGCTTTCGGTGGGCGTGGCCACGGCGGCTATGCTGGCATACGCCCTGTTCTCGGGACTTGTGCAGGTGAGTGCAAGGGTTAGGATGGGGTGCCGATAAGCACTGTTGTGCAGGGACACAGTGACATGTGCATTACGTGCGCATGTTTTATTGACAGGTACTGCATAACTCACTTCTTCTGGTATGGAAGACCGTGTCGTGGTTATGGCGAAGATGGCGTCTAGGGCTCTATGCTTGTAGTTAACAAGCTTGCAGCTCAAAAACTCGTACTACGCTCAATGTATGACGGCAGCAGACAAATTAGAAGCAAAATTTATGCAATGCTGTGAACCACTGCATACAGTAGTGAATTAATGGTTTTTACGTGTTTTGGACGTCCACAGCATCCTAAAATGTTCCGTAGCATCCTCTCTGTGTACAGCTGCTTTTGGTTACTAATATCACAAAAATTGCCAAGTGTTGTTAAGTGCACTTTACCATGGCATTGAAAGCATGCTGTTCGCAAACTATGCATCTCGAAAAATGATTCCACTATGTTTCTGAGAGACGCGCTCTGTTATTAAGAACTGGTGCACCTGAATGTGGAACAAGCCACACATGCCCGAGTTCAGGTGTTCATTTGTTGTAGAGCTAATGTGTCACAGTAAACTTTGGTTAGTGCTTGTGACTAAATTTGTTTGATAGAACCCAGCTGTTTTGGGGGGATAAAAAGAACTCAACATTGTGGGCCTGAGCTTTCACTCGTCACCATGGAGAAGATGAAGCAATGGGGAAACGTGTCAACCAAGTTAGTTCTGCAGTACTTTGCAGTGGACTGTGACATACTAGAAGTAAGAAGCATCAAAGCCATTGGACAGCTAATTCTCAAACCACACATCATACTTTACATCGCAGCGCATGTGATTCGGCCTTTCACGGGTTGCCCTGTACAGTGATTTCACTGCCCAATAGAACCTGTTCAGTTTTCCTTTTGAGGGTGTAATACTGCGACGCCCGACTTGACCATTATGTCAGCACTTGGGAATCTGTTGTTCCAACGCATTCTTTGTAGCTGCTGTTCTGCTCTAAGAAGACACCTACAAGCTTCTGTTCTGCGTTTTCTGTACCTTTCAGGTTGAGTACACAGACGATGAGCCGGCATCCAAAGACAAAGAAAAGGAAGCAGAGTCGTCACTGGATTGACGATGCTGGTGTCGGACACACTGTGGCACGACAGGGGGACCCAGCCGTGTGTGGGTGTGCTCAGCGTGCAAGCTCGCCTGCCAGACCTCCCAGTGGTGCACTCTGGTTGATCTGCACTGCCACTTGGCTGTCAGCGGCATGGCCAGAGAAGTTTCGGGACATGCTGCAGGGCTGGCACAGGACATGCGAGTGTGCGTCACAGATAGTTGCTTCCAAACTTGGTCTCATCAGTTTTTTTTATTGCTATTATTGTTCAGAGGTGGTGACGTGACAGCGATAGTGTGATGCTTTCTTGTTGGTGAGATGTGTAAAACGAGACAGACGGCGGTCCCATGGAGTACCGACGCCAAATTGTGTTTGTGAATGGCTGCTATCCCATAAAACTGTAATGCACGAATCAAGAATGGCCAACATGCTGCCGGTGATTAATTACAGCACCATTTGTCTTCATTTTTGGTTCGGTCCAATAACAGTACGGGAGTGTGTGTGTGTGTGTGTGGGGGGGGGGGGGGGGGTCCTCTATTGCTTATTGCTTACCATTTTTTCTCTCCAAGCAAGATGCCAGTTTTGTAGTTTTGTTGTCAGCTCCAACCATCCAAGTTCAGCTTTTATGATCACCTCACCTGTAGCCTGCTTCTTTTCGGCTCAACTAATGATTAGTTCTGCCGCATTCCGAAGGGCTGAAACAACCCAGAGGTGGGGGTGGTGAGAATAAAGGGGCAAAAGGAAACAAAATAAGCTGCCACTTCTTTTGTGTTAGTTTCTCTGCGCACGAGCCTGCTGGTTTCTTTCCTGACTGCTAAGCTTGTTGTAGGGGCAGACCACTGCAAATTTGACTGGCTGGAAGCTTCTGTGTCACATACTGTGGTGGCTAGCACCATTTTGTGCTAGCACAGAGGCCAAGCCACCCTTGCCTAGCTGCTCGAAACTGTGGAAATAATGCTGATTTAAAATTAGTCTGAAGCGACATGTGATGCCCATAATGACTGGAAGCAATTTCGGCATCTTCGTGAACCAAATCATGTCAGTTTTTAGAAATTCAGCTGTAGTGTCACTACTCCTAGAAGGCCAGTTGTGTGCCCTATACTCAAGGGTGCATGCAAAAAGCAATTGCTTGCACTGCGGAAAGTGTTGTAATATGGCACACCCAAAGTATGTCAGATGTAGCTTTAAATAGAGCCAGAACTCTGACAGTAGAGATATCAGAGGTATAATTCGTTGCAACTGCTTTTGATTATTCTTTTCTAAGCCCTAAAGGTGTGTAGTGCAGAAGGACTGTCGCCCAGGACAACCTCAAATTGGCAATGAAACAGAATTATGTTTTATGAAACTTCGCTTTAGCGAGCCTCAGGGGGAGGGTAAGGTCACCTTTAGAGTGAAATGCCTAATAAAAATCAATATTTGAGCGACATTCCGGTTGCATAAAAACTGTTTTAAATGAAATATTGACTGCAGTGCTCCAGGAAAGCAGTTTCTTTCACTTCTGTGAAACGGATGTGGTCAAATGGTTTTTAAGAAGAATTAAGTCTTTTCAAGCCAAAATGAGACCTTGACACTGTGAAAATGGTGGAAACCTGCGATCCTGACTTGGTACGTGGCAGCGCTTAAGGGGGGACGTGGGGATCGGAGTGAACTTTTTTGTTTTTTGGCGTAGAGTGATGAAATTTGGCAAGCACATTGGAAAGCACTCCAAATGGTGAAATTTAAAATTTCATGATGATACCTTCAGTAGTTCTTGTGTTACAGAGGTTTACATGTTGCCCGCCCGTGAAAAGCCTAGCAAGGTATTGACACATGCTAGGAAGTTCTGAATACTTCTCAATTATAGTCAAAAGAACACTACAGGGCAAGACAGTCTTCAAATTTTTTTTACACCCTTCATTTTTTTTACAGAAAAGAATAATTTCACTTGTAACCTATAGGACATAATTGACCTAGCCATAAATTCCACATTAAAAAATAACGAGGCCCTAAAATGAAAATCCAAGACTGTCTCGCCCTGCAGAACTCTTCAAGGATCGAAATAAAACAGACAGGGTCAAAATCTGCCCAGTGATTGCCATGCTATCCTTTCCACGAGCAACGAAGAACTCGTAAAATGCACTTTTGAGAAAACGGCTCTTAAAGTTTACGATGATGTCACAATTTTCAAACTGCACCAGCAGCATAGTCCTTGCTGTCGTTGCTTGGGGACAACCTCGCATACCTTTGCCCTTTGATTTGGTGCATCTGGGATGCCTTCCTGGCTCATTGGAGGTTTCTATGTGTAGGCCTTTAGATGGCAGAAGCACCAGTTTTACGCAGAGTGTACCAAAAAGTTTACTATGGGCTACTAGGGTACCTATATTTTACTTCATGTATGCCTAATGCATAGCTGTCTCCAAAATGAAGAGTAAGGCATGGTTTTTTTTTATTAATGTGCCAGCACACTTTCAGCTTATTTCTGGGTGTCATAACCTTGATGAAGCTACAGCTTAGTACATGAGGCTGTTCAGTGTCAAAAATTATATCAGGGCATCACACGCATAAGATGAGCTATTTGAAGGCAGAATATACATTTGTTTTACATAATTACAACATTAACATTATAAGAATACCATGCTCTTCTTCAGGCGAAAAAAGCATTGCAAAATGGACATTATAATTGCAAACATTGCAAAAATAGAAAAAAATAGTGACATTAAAATTTTTTTAAATGCTGTAACATTACGGCATCTTCTCTAATTAATTTAATACTGAAAATATAATTGTGTAATCCCAGACTTCGTTGTACGAACTAGTTTAGAGCCACGGAAAAAGTTTCTCAAATAAGCTGGGTAACGTGTTCATTGCACCCCCCCCCCCCTTCCCTACAATCCCCGACGCGCACGTTCACCACGATCGTAATTTAGGTAACCTTACTATGTTTAGCAACTTTACTTTTGCCATTAAATTACACTTTGCGTACATCAATTATTACTACTCGCGCGCAATAGCAACCGATCCCGCTATCGGCCGCTGCCCGAACACGTCGCGCCAATGCAGCGCGCGCCGCAACTTCTGGCGAGCCGGTCATTCCATTCCTGAAGCTCGCGAGCTCGCTGTGAAACACAGCAATAACTAAGCGTTTTATAACACGGCAATGCGTCCAAAAGTTCACTTCACGAACACCAATTGTACACGGACGCACCGAGTTTCCCACTCAAGGACGCACCACGACGATGTCGCGGGCACGTTTTCGATGCGTCTTTCGAGCCGCGCACTTCCCTATCTGGCGCACGATCTCAAGCATTATCGCCGCGATAACGATAGCGTCACTGTACGGAATCGCAATGCATGAAACCACTGAACGGGAACCGAGCCGACCGCGAAACCGAGGAAAACATTAGCGACACGGAGTGCGGGCGAACTGCGCGTCAGCCGAATCACCCGGCGGCCATCTTGTTGTGGCCATGGCGGCACCCAATCCGGAGAGCCGTCTTAGCTAACGCGGCCGGAGAGCCAATCGCGTGTTAGATTCTATCGGTTGCTTCGTTTCACCGTCTCTCATTTTCCGCCGTTTGTGCGTTTGTGAATGAGCGACAATGAAAGCAGCGACAGGAAATCGGAAGTTGAAGACTCTGCCAATCTAACGCGACCAAGATGGCGGCGCCCGGTGCCGTCGTTCCGGAGATACAGCGCTGCGAAAATTGCCGTTTTTTTCGTCATTTTGCGGAAATAATTTGTCACCTCAGCTGACGTAAATATTTTTCTTTGGCACTTCGCGATCGTTTTCGACCGGGAAACTTTGCAGACGCATAGAATATAAAATGTGCAATCCGAAAATGTGACTTCCGAAAAAACGATTTTTTGGTCACTTTTCGCCATCTGATACCCGCGTCCCCCCTTAAAGACCTGCGCGGCCCCTCGACGACGACGCGGCTTGCGCTGGATTGCGCAATGCGATGGCAACAGGGGGAGTTCGTTTGCGCCACATGAGAGAGCGCCATTGGTGCGCTTGGAAGCGGGGAGCTCAAGAATCGCTGCGGCGGTGAGACGGCTGCGGCGCATGAGCATGGGACTTCTGCTGCGGTGCTTGATGGCGGCGCTCCGAGCGGGGACATTACGGCGTGCGGCGGCAGACCGACCAGGGACTCCAGTGACTCCAGCCTGGACCGAGCATCGTTGACCAGTAGCAGCAGAGTCCAACGACTCCGGCCGCTCGAGCATCGCGGGACCCGTCGACGACCTAAAAGATGGGAGCGCAGAGGTGGTTTTGGGAATAAACCCCCTTGGAGGCTGGCGTCAGTTGCCTTTGTCTCGTGCCTGCCTCGCGCGCCGGTGCTGTCTACACGGCAGCCGCGTGTGGAGGATCGTCCGTGTTAGACCCATACCCTCAATACAAAGGTTTCAAAGTTTGTTGATGCTGTAAGATGGGCAACTGTGTCTTGCAGTTGAAAGCAGTAATAGGCACAATTGGTTAGTTGCTTGCCAGGGTACATCAAACCAATACTGTGACGTGAGGCAGTTGTTTTGTACTACTGCTGCTGGACAGACCAAAGAAAAACATTAGAAGGCAGTGCAAAGTAGTGCCGTTCATTATGCAGCCTGCCAGAGGGATGATTAGCAGTAGGAAAAAAATAAAGGCATTTCTTCTCGCAAAATATGCAGGTTCATGGGGGGGGAAAAATTTTACACACATTTTGCGCTCTCTCTCTCTTCTCACCTGAGACAACCCATCAGTGAGTGCACACAAACAAGCAGTCTTTGGATGACAGCGCCGCATAAGCAATTGCAGTGATACACGAGACTGTGCATGCATGGTCTTTTTGTTCTTTCCTCATTTCTTTCCTACTCCACTCTTTTTCCCGAACGTGCAGTTTGCAAACCACTGGAGCCAGTGTGCCTCGACTGCAGCGACAACACCATCCGCTCTCTGCCCTTGACGCATGCACTCCCCCTATCTTATCCTTTCCAGTGAAGAGTTGGCCCTGCTGGAGCGTGTGCCTCCCTCTACTTTCCACTTCTCTTCCGCCGTGAGAAGTCACAACACACAGTGGCAGACCTGGAGTCAGAAGTACTCATTTCTGCAACGGAGGTGTACAAGGGTTGTAAAAGCCTCAACACAGTGTTGTACCAGCCTCGCCTCCCCTTTCGTGCTTACTCACTGCGACAGAACCCTCTCTTTGCTGGTTTCATAGCTCACGTTTCACCATAACTCAGTCACGTTTTGGTTCAGTAGAGATGGGCTGCATCAACTGCACAGCAAAATTGAAACTCGCTGTCTCCGAGTTTGCAAAAAAAAATGGGGGGGGGGGGAACCATGCCTATGCAAAGCACTTCAACATGAATGGAAGTCGCATGTAGTATCGGAGGAGGTAGAAGGGTTCTCTTTAAAATACCAAACGTGGAAGGAGAATGTTATGGGAAAAGAGCTCTTCAGACATGTTCGAGAGCTGAAGCCATCCTATCTTGCTGTGTTGTGTGAGACGTTGCAGTTTGAGTCGAGGAAGATCTCGCAGAAGAAAGGGGTCCTTGCTGTGACATTCAAGGCAAGCAGAGGTTATTTGGCGCACTTCATGAGATGCCACCAGCTGTCTCTCAGATGGAGATTGACACTCTGCCGGTGGTTGCCACAAAACAGTGAGGAAAAGGTTGTTTTGTTTCACCACTTTGCTATTAAGCTACGCAGAATGGGGCACTTTATCATGTCCCAGATTGGGAGTGCAGGCGAAAATGCTTCTGACCTCCAACATGCCACATAAAACCACTGTGAGCAAGGAAGGAATTTTGGCGCCCCCATCTAAACCGCTGGCAGCTAAAAACAGTGCTGTATGATGCTGGTTGTTGTGACAGAAGATGATGCCCAAATTAGAAGGCCACATTTACATCCATGCCCACGAAAAGGGATGGATGAGGGATTGGCTCGACCCCGTCTGGAAGAAAAGACCAGGGGCTTTGCTGAGACTACAATCAGAGTTAGTGCTCTACAGCTTCAAAGAGAGTCTCATCCCAGGTGCCTGACATCAGTCTTGCAGCCCTCAGATGCATCGGTAAACAAACCCTCCAAAGGCTACGTCGAATGAATGGCCAGCGGACAGCATGGTCTCACTTTCGTTGGGAGGGTAAAAAGACTGCCACTGGAGATGATCTGCAAGAAACTCTGGCAGTGTGGCGCATGGGCCCAACCGGTATCACTAAGGACTGCTTCAAGACAGGGCTGTTAAGCACGCTCAATGGAATTGAGGGCAATGCACTTTAGGAGGCCAGTAACACGGGCCACGACGACGACTCCGAGTCGGACTTCTTGAGTAGTGATCCTGACCACACCATGACAGGATTGGACTGATTATGGAAATGCGCCTTCTGTGAACAAACAAGTACCCTTCATTTGTGCCATCATATTTGATACTCTCTTTTACGTATACTCCATGGTAGGACCACTTGGACATTATTTCTGACTTTTTCACGAAATCCCGCATAATTCCCACAACCCCTTTTTGAAGCCCCAAATTTGCAAAATGAAAAAAAAAATAAAATAAAATAAACCTGTGCAAAAAACATAAGTAGATATGTTATCTGTCTTGTACTCAGTGGTAAATAATGGCAAGGTACACACCAAGTACCACAGGTGCTATGCACAAATTTGTCAACAGAAATATATTATCGATGCTGTACAATATGTCCATAATACTTGGTTCTGGTGCACATCGGCGGTGGTAGACTGTGGTGACAGGCTTTGTTGTGGGAGATGCGTTCGGGGATCTGCCTACTCAAACACAGACAGGTCTATGAGGTTCTCCCTGCGCAGGTCACGGAGACTCCAGAACAGCAGCTTCTCACCAGGCAGCGCATCCCATGCAAGCCACTGCCACCCTGCACCAGTTCCATGGCACAGTTTCAGACAAGCAGCTGTTCTTTTACACCTTACACAAAAGCTCACTCAAGGGGAAGCTGAACAACATATCTAACAACTTTCTTTTGAAATGAAAGGTCACATCATCTTTAGAAGCCCTTTTGGCTTCTGTTTGGCAATAAATAGTGCTTTGTTTGTAAATTAATAATTCCTGCTAATTCTCCATCCCCTTTCCCTCCAATTTCTTGCGATATGAATGAGCACAACACAACGTGGGGTATATCTCCTCCACAGAGGTGAGAGGCAGGCACCAAGCAATCCCTGTGCCAGGGCCATGATTAATATTGAAGCCCAAACTGTTGTGCATGTAGTTAATCAGTGTTAATCGGTGTGTGAAAGCCTGCCCAGAGCCCACCTGTGCACACGGCGTCCTTGGGTGCCGTCGGCTGTGCCCCCGGCTCGGCCACGTGTCCCGCCATGAAGACGCTGACCCAGTGGTGGCCCTCCGAGGCCTGCACGGTCTCCACCACGGAGCAGACACGTGGTTCCACCAGGGTTAGGCCCGCCTCCTGCCTGGTGGCACGCACCGCGGCTGCCTCCCACGTCTCACTGGGAAGGGAGTGCGTCCACCGGTTCACTGCACAGCTGCCACCTCATAGCACTGCTGTGCAAATGTCAGGGCTGGTTTTGCAGGAGACTGAAAGGACTAGGCTTGACAGCCACAAGGGGAATACTACAAACACTTGGGCTAGCTACAGGCCTGTTCTTTCCGTCCTTCCTCTGGTTTTTTGAAGCTCACTGATTCAGCCATTGATGCCAATTCGGCATTTACGTAAATAAGTGTCGAAGCCTCCATACCCAAATCTTGTTGTGCCTGACTGACCTATCTGTTCGAGCAGCATGAGTTGCATTCTTCGATGAGGCCTTAGATGAGGGACAAGAAAGAAGCTGGAAAGGGGCAATTTAACACCATGCAGACCAGCAGTAGAGACTCTGGACTACAATAATGTACGCTCGAGTAACCAAAATCGTTCTCAACTCATAGCGAGGCATCACAACATCACACTCGGTCTGGCACAAACTCTAACAAACACTTCTGCATGTGCACATGGGTGCAGGGAGGGGGAAAATGGAGTTTTCGATAATGTGGGCTTGCACGATGTGTGGTTTTACCCCCAGAAATAACAAGGCAAGTAGCTATTCATTACCATCTTCCTCTTCCATGTTCCTCGAACCCCCCTTCCATGTGAAAGCTTTTCACACTGCACAGCTTGTTGGTCATTACAGCAACACTCCCCTCACTGAGGGAGGGCCACATCCCTAGGAAAGGTGGCTCCTCTACTATGTCAGCATCTTTGCTAAAGAAGAAGGGTGGTCAGGTTCCCGCTACTACCGTCGCATAGCCAAAGCAGGCAGATTTACTGAATGGCCTAGTGTAGTCCCAAATTTTTGTTCCCTCACACAGAGCTGAAAATGCTAACTTCCCTCCATGGGGAAGCCCAGAAACAAATCCTGGCAGGCATATCACGAATTGACTGGAGCACAATTCCTTACTTCCCCCTTTACAGAGGTTTCTTGAACTACAGCGCAGGCATACTAGCAAAACTAGTGCCAAATGACGTTAGAGACGGTGTTATGACATGATCAGTACGGGTTCAAGTAGCGTTGCTAGCTAGAGCACAGCAGAGTGCGCACCCACCCAAACTGCAAGAAGTCGCCAGGAGCCATGTACAGCCCCCGAGCCCACGAACACTGCGTCCGCAAGCCAAGTAAGGTGCAGCCCCGATGCTCTCGACTCAGCACCAAGACTTCCACACGCACCCTTGGCCACTGTGACGCACCTGGTGCGGTCAGATAAATGAGACAGCTGTCAGAAGAGTGGATTTCAGTAGTGTTCAAGTACCAACTTCGCCTGCGTGCAGAAAGATGCTTAGAACTTGCTTACTGAGTTGGAGACTGCCTCTTACTTTGATTCCCAATCGTTATCAATTTTATTTAAATTAAACAATAGGAGTGCCTGACTTCAAAAAAAAAATTTGCCTGTTTTCTAGTTTAAACAGTGATAGAAGAGGCACTTCAAATTTTTAGACAGGTCTAGGAGTAGAAAAACTTAGTTTGTGAGATTAAGAATTTTTTGAGCGTATGCAAAAACAAAATTATAAATGCCACTTTGAGGTGAAAGCAGCACTCGCACAATCCAAGGGGGTTATCAACGAATTTCACAGATCATATATTTCCCAAAAAGGAATGAGCCAAAGTGTGGCATTTAGAAGGACATGTTGCTGCGCTTTATCATATAGTCCATACCTCATAGCACAAGCTGACAAGGACATGAAAGTGACAGGACAGGCACTATTTCTCAACTATTTTACATGATCGATATACAACACCAACCACTCAAGACTACTGACCCGATCTCTTGATGCAGAAAGCCTCACTACCGAAGCTGCAACCTTAAACCTTCATGTTATCACCAAAATTAATGAACTTGAAAACTGAATAAAGCTTTCTGTACTTACGAGTTGGAGCTTGCAATATGCTAGCTTGCCTCCTTTGCGTGAAAATGATTGCGCTTTTTAGAAACGATTGGGAAAATTCTCTGTCTAAACCCAACATGCCTGATGTCTTCTATTGCATTTAGAAGCACAGATTAATAAAATAGCCATAAGTTAGCACCTTTTCTGTGAGTTTTACATTTTTATCTATCTAAGTTAGTATAAACGAAGTGCAATACTGTAAACTCAAGACAAAGAAGATGCTAACCACTGTTTCTCCTCCGCATAAAAAAAATTCTCATAGGCAGCCACAATCAAGCACATTCGAATGGGCTAGCAGCAACCACCGCAAAGTTATGCTAACTCTAGAACAACCTAGACCAGGGGTATCAAACTCGCATCAGTGAGCGGGCTGCAGTTACGAAATTTAGTCCCGCAAGGGCTGGGACAGTGAGGAAGGTTGAAAGGGAGTGGGGGGTCCTTTCCCACATCTTGTAAATATGCCGGGTCATTTCTGAAAGGAAATGGCGTCAGGATTCGAGAATTCCTTCAGGATTTCTTGGTGTCAGGATTCCTCGCTCTAAGAAAGCAAATCAAATAAATGAACGAAGACATTCATGAGCGGGCCAGGTCGCGTGTTTGAGACTTCTGATCTAGACATTCATTTTACTCGAGCATCAAAGCCGCAAACAATACTAAGTCGGCACTTGTGAACTGCGGTAAGATTTATTCAAATTGACCATGCAGACTCTAGGACCATCCAAACCCTCCGAACCCGCATAGGACCCATGGAAGAAATCAGTAATTAAAGAAAGGTGCAGTCGAGCGTCGCGTGTTGCAGAAAGGCAATCCTACGGTCAGCACGAAGATTAGAAGCCAGCAATGCCACGCCACTCTGCTTACCTATGACCTTTGTGCTTGCAGACAAGCACATGTCTGCAACGGCAATTCCACAGTTTTTCACTGCATGTTCGCCAACCTGCTTCACGATTCCACAGTTTTTCACTGCATGTTTGCCAACCTGCTTCACTCCTACTTTTGAATTAAAGTATGCCACAACTGTACTGTACTGAATATTTACCTTATTTACTACTAGTTTACCTTATTTACTACCCTATCGCAATGCTGCAGAATCCCTTCACATTCCTTGCTATCTCTTCACGCATCAAGAAACCTACTGGGAGTTTTTTCATTTTGGGATGCCCTCGATAGCATAGAATATGCCCACCATTCAACACCTTCAAGCCCTCACCTGTTCTAACCTTGCGTGATCCTATGATATCCCACTTAATGCTCGAAAGCTGCCCAAAAGCAAAGCTATGCAGCCTTCAACTGATTGTGTTCTAGTATTACACACATCCAGGGGCGGTATTCTCGTAACTGTCCCTTTTGAAAACGTCCCTTTTGCGTTCCTTTCATCGTGACGTACTTCCGGTTAAGCAGTGGGCCTTTGATTCAAATACCGTAACTGTTCTTGCAAACGCATTTTAAAGAACTGAAACCGCATCAGAGTATCTTTTATGTGTTTATTGTTCCGCGAGCGAACCAACAATAAGGCGACGAAAAATCGTCTGCTCCAAATCGTCTGCTCCGAGTAGCCACGACTCATAGCTCCGCCGTGCTTGCATGGCGTCACATCCGGGTGTTCGCTTTTAGCCAATCAGGGCTCGCCAAAAGGGACACTTTTGAAAGGGACGCAAAGGGGACAAAACTCGAGAATACCGCCCCAGGTTCAAATTCCAGTGGCGGCCTGTCCAGACCAAGTTATTCTTAGCAGCCTCTGCTGTAAGGCTGACCTGAGAGCCAACTTGGGCCAGGTGCTTTGAAAAAAATAAATAAATCAAATAAATAAATAGACAGACAAACAAAACGAAAACAGGCCTAACTATTCAGCCAGCCACATATTCTGCTGCAATCAACTCTGCATTAATTTCCATACTGCGTGACCGTTTGTCGACGCTGCAGGGCAGACCACAAAGAGAGGATGGGGCAAGAGTTGAGGCGCCTCGCTCACCCCCGTCTCCCTGTAGCTGCACTGACAGGTTCAGGGAGCTGACCACCTGCTGCTGCTTCTCCAGAGGCAGGGCCCTCACTTGGCGGATAACGCTGTCCACGACGCTGTCGCTGGACTTCTCCAGGGCCCTGAGCCGCTTGTCCTTCTCGGCCAGCTCGCCCCGCAGGTCGGCGCACAGGCTCATGTAGTGGCGCAGCGGGGCCGACGACACTGTGTATGCGTGGTCTGGGCTCCCCCCTGCAGCGGCTGCGTCAACGACAAGGGGACTCCTAAGCGTTGAAACTCTGCACCCGTACAATGACTCCAAGATACACGCCCAGCGGATAGGTCAGCGGGAATGCTGCTTGCTGTTGCCACTACACTTGTTCTGAATCGCAGGGTTCATACGGGCTTCAAAAGTAAAAATTCAAGGGTTTTTAAGGACTTTCAAGGACCAGAAAACACATTTTCAAGGCCCCCATCTTATGTTTTATCTGGGATTATTTATAACTTTTTCAACAAAATGCAAAATTTTGATATTGCCTAGTACCTAAGAACATTATTGCACATTTAGATAAGAGCTATGGGTTCATGAATGCTCCCCCAGCTTTATTTTTTTTCATAGTTTATATTTAGAGGTTTTTCCTTTTTCTTGGTGTTTTGCTAGGCTGTTTGATTTCAAAACTTAGTTAATGTTGCCTGCATCTCCTGCTTTGTCAGCAAGAGTATCAGCTGAAATTAACTCAGCAAGTGCTGCTGCAAGGCAGGATGAACTGTGTACACGTCTACCATTTGCACGTAAAAGCAAACGCAGATGGAGCGTATGAGGCACAGCAAACATGCAATGAAAGGCCGTCCACAGACTAGATGGAACATGCAAGATAGAGAACAGAAGCCGGCTTTCACGGGATTGTATCGTGACATGAATTCTATTGAGGAGTGCTGCTCCCAATGTTGCCTCGTAATAATGAGAATCCACAACTCGTAATTTCACGCAATACACTGAAACTTGATTGTTACAATGTTTCTGTACATTTTTAAAACATAAAATTAACGACAAACACTTTAAATTCTTGTGAAAAGATAGGGCCATTGGTTATCTCCAGAAAAATCAAGGGTTTTTAAGGACCCTTTAAAAATTCCAGGACTTTCCAGGCCTTGAAATTTACACTTCTAATTTCAAGGGTTTTCAAGGTTTTCAAGGACCTGTGCGAACCTTGTGAATCGTGTGAAGGCAATTGCATGAACCACACAGAGACACACAATGCTATTCTTCCAGCCTAAGGTCATGGCGCCTTGAGGGCACAAGCTACTTAAAAATACTACCGGATAGCGAGTGATTTTTCAATTTGTGGATAAGAAAAAGTTCCCTCCACCCTTACTTGCTTGCTTTGTGAAAACTATATCTAAACGAAAGCACATTTATTTTGCTTTTACATGTCATAGATCTAGTCGTATGCCCGGATCTGAGCAAAAACACGTCCACAGGAGATCACAACTCATGAGGCACTGCCATCGTTCGTCACAATGACCCTCTAATTAAAAGAAGGCCCGCTGCTCGCATTATTGCGACGTGGAATCATTTAGAGTAGAACAACACGCACTCCTGTGGAGCAATGTCCTTCCCCTCATGTAGAGATGTGAGGACAGAAGCATGGACAAACCGGTGATTTATTGTCAAACAATTTTTTACAGCACAAGGACCACAAGACAACTGCTTGAGTTCACAAGGCTCCGCTGATTGACAGTCAATCAGCAAAGTAAATAGCCAAAACATAGTGCCTCTTCACAAAAGGAACAATACCAAGCCATCCGCTAGTACTACCTCTATGTTCACTTGTACCCTTCCCTCAATGCCCTCCAGGTATTTTCAACAACCCTCCATACCACCACCACCTTCACCCCACTTGCAAGTCTCATGCTGGTATCGTGCTTGCACACAGCACAAGCAAGACAGAGATCACAATAGTTCCCGCTTGGTGATGCCACTTGTCCGACTTACCGCTTTCCTGGCGACTGAATTCCTCGACCTTGCGCACATCTTTTCCAAACAGCGTCGGGACGGCATTCCAGATGAGGCGCTGGTAAGTGTTTGTGTTCATGAACTGCGAGTCATGGAAGTGAAGCTGGCAGAGAGTTTTGGTGCACAGGACTTTTCCCGGCTGACACCGGAGGTCTTCGCGGCCACAGTTGGACAGCCATTGGTTGCGTCTGCGTAGGACAAACAAAGTTGTGCGATGAAATGCTCTTGTAAGTTTAAAGCGTCGCACATCTAAAGGAACCACAAGGCACCAGGGGGCTTCAAGAAACGAAATTTCTTCACACTAATTATCACAAGTGCCCCTGCCATAATATGTTGCAAAAACACCCATTCAGAATTGAAGACTTGGTTAGAATGAACTTTGAAGTAAACTTGAGAGAGACAAAAATATTTAATGGGGAGCGGGGATTTAACCCCTTAAGTGCTTTGGACGAGCAGAGCTCGTCCTGCCCAAACTGTCACCAAACTGCTTTGGACGAGCAGAGCTCGTCTTAGCGGAATAGGTACTGCCCTATACTGTTCAGGACGAGAAGCGCTCGTCTGCGGCTTAGATTGCGTGCCATCCACTAGATGGCAGCATTTACTCGACGAATTAGTTTTCTCCCGCGGCAAGGCGCGCTTTTTTATGAAAAGATGGCGTGCGGTGGCGCCGACATATGCATAGCTGGCCCGTCAACTAGAAAAAAAAGCTTTTCATTTTCGTCATCTTCTTCAAGTGATGCTGATTCGGATACAGATGTTTATCTTGTCTCTGGAAGTGAAGACAGCGATGACGGTGAATTGAGCAGCTCCTCCGGTGATGACGAAGACAGCGGGGAAGCGAACATCGCGAGTGCTCGCAAGTGGATCCTGCTTTACGTGGACAATCCTCCTGTGAAGCCTCATCGCTTTCCATTCTTGGCCATTCCAGGCAAGACTTTCATATTGTCATCGCCGGGTGACATTATGGAATATATTCAGCAGTTTCTGGACGATGAACTTATATCATTTGTGGTAGACGAAACCAATAGCAATGCGGCTGAAAAGTTGAAATGCTTTCCTCCCAGTGATCACTCCTGCCTCAAAAAATGGGTACCAGTGACAAAGGAAGAGATGTGGGTATTCCTTGCACTTCTGCTATTGCAAAGGTGCTTAGCCTACACAAGTGGAGAAAGATGTGGCATCTGCAACTGTTCTATTTATAAAGTTTTTAATTTTGTTAGCAGCAGGTAGCTGGTTTCCTCTGTATTCTTCAGAAATAAACTTTATTGTGTTGATTTGACTAACTGTGGGGTACAAATATTTTTTCAACATCGACTAGCTACTTTTTAGTACAATCAGATTCGAAGTCAGCAATAAAAAAAATAGGCACTTTTGGTCGAAAAATTCTAAAAAAATAAAGCACTTAAGGGGTTAACACAAATTTTCTGCAACATACTTGTTTGTACAAAGTTGAAGATTTTGGGCAAAGACCACAGGAGAAATTTGTGGGGGGTGTTCTAGGTCAGGAACCACACACACACACAAAAGAATACATGCATCCCCAACTTTATTACTATAAATTACTTTTTTTTTTGCAA